>NC_087479.1:11576277-12212186 GCF_036417665.1 Passer domesticus
TTCATTCCCTTGGATGCTAGCGCCTGCTAGCTGGCTGAATGTATCCCCTTTCTTGGATCTGCCCTCAGAAATAAATATGCCCCAGCCCTTATTTCTGGCAGAACTCTAAGAAAACCTGGACACTGGCTGCACTAATCAAAAATCTGCTCAGAGGGCAAAGAAAAACAAGAGAGGTCTGGGATGAAGAGTCCATATAGAGCCCTGTATGAACTGCTGTCCTTCAGTTCTTGATTTATTTTACCCCTGGTACACACTTTGTTCTTGGTTCTGTGATCACTTAGGGCAAGAAGGCCAGCTCCTAAAGGCCTACTTAAATCAGCATCTGTGGTCTAAGATCAGCATTACATAACTGCTCCCAACTGAAAGGTCCATTGCTGCGCAACATATGCAAAATACATGATCATGTTAAAGATGAACAAATTGCTTGGCTTCGTTCTTCAATTCTATAATCTCTTCCATGTGGGAGCATCCCTGCACTCATTCAGAGCCCTCATGGCCTCCATGGAGTTCTGTCCTTCCCTGCCGTGGCTCTGGCCATGAAGCAGCAGCATTTGACGTGATCCTTGAAATTACTTTTCTGAAGCTCTTGTTTCCATAGTTTGTTTTGTGAAGCTTTAATGAGGCTGAGGGAGAAGCAGAATGAACAGGGAGAGAGAAATCTGGGTTTATGCCAGAACATGTGGTGGATAGTAGTAGTCTGATTTCTAAAATGGAGGTGTTGCAGCCAATGAGTTCAGTATTTCCCATATTAATGAATTTTAAGGTTGGCAAGAAGCTGCTTAGACAAACACAAGAAGTGTAACTAGGAAGGATAAGAAATACTCTTTTAATATTACTCTCCCCACCCATATTTGTATGTACACAAAACCCCCTCTGTTTATTTTAAATTCTACTCAGATTAAACAGTGAGATGACTTTAAATGACCAGTTTGGCAGCAGTTTGGAAATATTATATCCAGAGATAATTTTGTTCCCAAACTGAATTGTATGTAGCAAACTTCAAGTTAATAAATTTGCCATGAAAGAAATAATAAGATAAAAACGTATTTCTTATTATCAGTCAGTCATATGTATTCCAGAGCAATTAGTGGTTTTGAATATTTGGATGTGGTTTTTGTGTTGGCACTTGCTGGGAATACAGCAAAGTGACAGTGAAAAAGAGTAGTATAAAATTTTAATTCCCTTGATACTGTCCAGAGTAGCAATATTTTTTCCCCTGAGTTATTGACCTAAACACCCATTTTGATTTTATTCAATCCTGAAAGGGATGATGCTTTAGGCTTTTTTTCTTTTTTAATAAAAAATTAGTTGAAACACTAATTTTCCCAGTTTTCTTAGCTTTTCAAAGTCTGCTGAAAGGAGACAGTATTTGTTTATAGTAGACTCTTCAATTTTTTGAAAGTTTCCATTGGAACTACTGTGGAAATATAAAATGTTTTGCACATTTACTACTGTGTATTCTGTTGTAGTTCTAACTTCAATCCCAGTATATTTCCTTTGCATTTGTGCTTTGAATTGGTTTCACTGATGAAGACACAATAAATTATACATAAAAGAAAGTGATCTTCTAAGATGATGTTCATTAGGCAGTTCTAACTTGTAATGCATCAGAAACCATATGCTTTGTGCATTGGCTCACAGCTGTAAAACTGACTTGAAATTACCAAATGAAGGCTTGGTGCCAGTTTCCAGTGAAACCAATGACAAAACTTCATTTATTTTGATGGTTCAGAGTGAACTGTGCAATATTCACAACTACAAATTAAAAGTTTTTGGTTTTGAGCCAGTCTCATTTTTCCTTCTGCAGGTTTGTAATGCTGAAAATGTAGATGAATCCCCTCCCACTTTTTTAGTGTATGAAAACATTAAAAAAATTAGTCTGTTTTTCAGTCATTTTAGTCCCTTCTGTTTTTTCACTGCAAACCAAGGTTTAGTAACTCAGGGCAGTCAGGCTATAAGGAAAAGGAGACTGAAGTGTCAAGTGTTTCTGGTCACACCTCAAGTGATATAGAGAGCAACACACCTGTGTGAGTCCTTATGGCCTCTCGGGGGGCTGGAGGGACGTGTGCTGTCCATCGGTGTCCATGGCATTGCCAGACATACCATTCCACTGCAGATTCCATTTGTAATCTGATCCTGAGCTCAGGTGTTAAAAGAAGAGACCATTTGCTTTATGGGGAGAGGGCTGTTCAAGCACCAAAGGGGTATTTGGGGAAATGTTCCCACTCTTTGTTAAAAATCAATGTAATTTATTATTATTATTGTGCTATATTGTATGGAAGTGTCTATCATCTGCACTAGGGTAAAACTTGTAACATGCCTCCAAATTAATGATGGAAGACTTCCAAACTATTGAAGGGATTTATGAGCATACATCCTCTTGAAAGAAATGTGCATGAGCGGTATCCCTTTCACGCTTCTCTTTTTTGCTTCTGAAGTGCTTTTCCAACTTTTGAAAGATTTCTGCCCATTTTAACCTTGGAAAAGGGGCTAGGCTTGTGTCTTGTAGACCAAAACTGTTCATTGTCTAAGGAAGTTTGAGTCTCTTAGCAGGGAGTTCATGCTGGACTTCAAGCGAAAACCTATCCATAATCCTGGAATCATCATGAAGTAGAGCATGTTAGAGTCATTTACAGCTGCCTGGCATTGTTGCTGAGGGAAAAATTGAAATAGCTGATCTGCCAGGCTTGTCAACACCTTTGAAATGTGCTGCCTAGCCTGGTCCCCCAAAAGACACCTTGGAGAGAGACAGGGAGCCAAAGTGACAGACGAAGCCAGAGTCCGCCTACTTGTCGCATTTTCTCCCTTTGTTTCCTTTCCTCTTTTATAATTGCCTTTCTTTTTGCTTGTTCTTATCCCAACACTAATGTTGTAATATTGGTAAGTGGTTTAATTAGAAGATTTATTAACTTGTGTTTTTAATCTTTTTTTACTGAGAAAAAGTACCAAAAACACACCATCAAAATAAAAGCAATTACACAATCCGATAGTTGGGTGCAGTCTGTCCCCTTTGAATTCCATGGCTAAATTCCCATTGGCTTTCATGGGAGCCTATTAAGGAACAAGCTAATGCTATTTTGTAATATGTATGCCACATGGGGTCTCAATTTAGTCACTTAACTAAAGGCACCCAAACAAGTGGCCTTCTTTTTTATTGATGTGAATGACTCAAGTAACTAAAGGGGAATATGAGTGCCTAATTTTAGTACATCCACAGCTGAATATGGTAACCACAGTCCAGGACCATAACATCATCTATATGGCTTGGCATTTATCAGTCACATTGGGAATGGCTTAATAAAGAGTGCTTCAAAAACATTCTGTCGTGTATATCCTATAAATCTAAAGTAAAAGCAGATAGCAAAGGAGAGAAATAAATATGAAACAAAAATCTGGGATTAGTTTAACAGAAATAAAATAATACCTGTCTGAGGCTTTGCTTAATTTTAGTAATTAATCACCTTTTTTCAGTTAATTTCTAATATTTCAAATAATTAATGTTTTAAAAATATAAAGCAATTTAAACCATCATCAGAGCTGGGATAGAGTTTGTCTGGAGCAGCATTCTGCAATTTGGTGAAGATCCAAGTGCTTAATTTAGAGCAGAAAGTGTTCAATGCACTTGGTTATTAAACAGCAAACTATAAACAAGTGCTTCAATATTTGGGAGATCATGATCTTCAACATCACCTAATTTTTAAAAATTAGGCTTCCAAGTCACAGTAATATAAACTAAGACTCTTAGAATTTACAAAGCCATTGTTTGCTCTTTTCATAGGATGAATATTAAAATTTCTTTTGTCTGTTTGAGGATTAAGTCCAAATCTGATTTTTTGTTACACCTCTATAAAGAAGAATGGCAAGTTTCACAAGTTTTAATAAAAACTGTATCTATTCAGAAAGTATGGTCTTTATAAGAATAGATGTCTGAGTATCTCCTGGCTTTAAGTGTTAATCAACATATGCATCACACAGAGCATATGCATATGCCTGTCTCTTGAGACCACATATTTTATTCCTTTAGCACTTTGGTGTGTGAGCTTTGTGATTTATGCACATGTATATAATGAGAAAAGTCTCATAATGTTTCCCTTCTCAGTGACACAATTGTGCTGGAGTTCTTTGCTTTTTGACAGCTTTCAGTGTGTGATTATGGATTAGACTTCTTTTGGTAAACCCTGAACTATTCTTCATTTCCCCTGGGGAGATGTGTACAGCTTCTGCATGTTTATCTTAGTTCTTCATTTTTATTTGAATCTTCTCAAGAAAGTGACAGAATTACTTCTGGCTTCTACTTACTGGCGTACAAAATGCCTTTATTGTTTAGGAGAAAGGCATATTCCAGACTTTTCTAAAGTGTCCACCTTTCAAGCCTCAATCTTACAGGATGGGAGATTCTAATCTTCAAAATTATCTCTGCCAGTGGTCTTGTTTGGGTCTTTAAAGACCACATATGCTTGGTCAAATTGTGTCATTCTACTTCAACTGAAGATTTCATCCACCAAAATTTGGTAGGGCTTGAGAAGATGTTCCTTCACCCTGAAAAAATTTGTTGCACTCTTCCTTGTTTTTTTTGGCTGTTAACCCCAGAATTAAGGCAACAGTCAAATTTGCCAGGGAAAGAATTCCAAGAAAAAAAGTACTTACCATATTCTTTACCCCAGTGTCTTTACCCCAGGAGATCTCTGGGTCCTAGTAGGTTGACTATGTCACTCTTGTCACAGTAGCAAGTGAGTAATGCAGTCTTTATGGATAGTGCCAAGTGGTTGGATAGTGTGAGTAACACAATCTTTTGGGATAGTGCCAAGTGGTTGGGAGCAATCTCTGCATTGTCACAATTGCTGGGACATGATACAAACCCAGGCCCTTCTTCACTGACACGGTGAGTGTCCTCAAGCCTTTGGGCATCTATCTCCTGCACCAACTGTCTGAACTTGACGTGTTAAGAGCACATTTCCCTCATTAGCCCCAAGACCTAAACCAAGATTTCAGTAGCAGCAGAAGTTCCTTTGTTTCTCCTTTGAATAAAAAGTGCATTTTATGAGAGGCAATGAATGCAAACAACTATGGTTGGGCAGAATGTCTGTTGGAATCTGGAGCTCATTCTTCAGCAGAGACAATGCCTTTCTGCATTGCTGCTGGGTCTTTTGATAGGCTTCAGAGAGAGCAGAAGAAGAGTCCTTGGCCCTTAGTGATAACTGCCTCAATTTCGTTCCTAGAAATATGTGGAGTGTATCAAGATGAATATTTACATTTCTTTCAGACACCACCTTGACACATTCTGCTTCTGTGGCTGTTTTGTTATCTTTTATCTTTCTCCAGGAACAAGTCAAACCCTGGATGGTATTGAAAAGACTAGTGAGCCTTTTCATAATTGATTAATTGAGTAAGACTTGAAACTGGTGCTAATGACCCTCACTTACATCCTTTCTGTGAACCTGCAGCAACTTCCTCGCTGATGCATCTGTCAAAGATGTGTTTATTATTGAATATTTCTTCCTTTGGAAGGGTAAGAGAATGTTTTTCTATCATATCCATTCTTCATGGGATGTTTCTTTCATGTCCTTATTTCTGGCTCAGAATTCCATCTCAGTCAGAAACTTAAATTTTGTCAATTATTCATGTCTTTCCTCCATACATTGAATGCTAGTAAAGCTCTACCTTATTTCTTGTTTCTCTTCTTATTTCTGATTTCTGACAGGATAAGAAATTCCAGGTGTTTTCTGAGGCTCTTTCTGTCAGCAGCTTAATGATCTGGAGACGTTGTCATCTTTGTGTGCAGACTATTCATACAGATGAGAGGCTGTCACGGCCTGTTTTGAGACTGCAGTCAGGACTGCACCCATGACTGGAGAGAATGCCACTAGTGCTTCAGCTAAGTGGGTGGTAATGCTGAGAAATTTCACCTTCCCTGTCATCTGATGAGCATTCATGTGGTGCTCTTTTCAATTTCATGAGATCCTTGGCCATCCAGGAGCATCTGGGAATGGTGCTGCACTTGGCAGTGTTCTTACAATTTTTATTGGTATGAAGAACTTCCATTACCTCTCTGGGGCAAATATTCAGCCTTCCTACGGTCTCATGTTGTGTCAATATACATGTGTGCAACCACTATGAAATATAAAAACAGCTTATTTAAAAGTAAGACATTTTCTTCAAAGTATGCATATAGATTTTCTGCTTGCAGTGGACATAAAGAAAGACAAAGAATAACTTTTTCCTCTAGTCAAAAGAGTGGAAGGGAAAATAATGTAGAAAGAAAAATTACATGGTAGAGAAGATGATAATTTCCCTACTTTCTTCCATGGCATGACTGTATTTTTGTACTACATAAATTTGCTGCTAAGTTGCCTCTCTTTTCAAAACCTGCATGTCAGAAATGCTAACAGAACAATTAGCACATTGAATGGGCCATCATACTGCTTTTGGGAAAGCATTAGCCAGGGATGCTAAACTTCACTTCTTGCGTTCAAAGTCTACCACATGAATTATTATCACGAATCATCACTGTTAGTCATTAGCAAGTAACCAGTTGCAACCACTGGGATCTAGAGGCAATTTTTTTTTTCTGAACTTGCTTTTCATGCTGACATTTGCTTAATTAGTGGCAATAAGGCAGCTATGCTTGCTACTGGGGAGAGAAAAATCTGACACCTGCTGCATCATGGGTATAAATATTTCATAAAGATCCTGTCTTTTCAAGTGATGCCCAGTAGTTCAGGGTTTGACTCTTAGCGTGAGGGAGCTATTGTGGACTGCTTGTGTTAATTGTCCTGTTGATTGCCTTCTTCCAGTGCCCTTAGGAAACTTGCTTCACTGCAACTCCAGTTTTATGGCTGTCTCCCTTTTTGCATCATAGATAAGAGATTTTGTGATGCTTTTCTGTGCTATGTTTACAATCTTAAATTCAAGACCTGGATTTCTCAGACCATTCGCAGTAATTCACAGTTACTCAGGACCTCCCAGGATCTGTCCCCCAGTAAGAATAGAGAAAGGAAGTCACTGAAGTGGTTGAAGAGCAGAGTTATACAAAAGGTTACTAAACTGCCCTGCCACCCACCTTCTTGCTGAGCCAGAAGCAAATTTGAAAAAGAAACTGTTGTGCATCACTTCCCTAGCAGAACATGCTGCAGACAAAAGGAATCGAAACCACAACTAGAGAATTGGATTTCCCCTGCTTTCTCCAAAATAAATATTTGTTTGTGACAAAAGCAGCCGGAAGAATGAGACATGTACCTTTGACACTAAAGGCTTGTGTGTTTGTGCCAGCTGCAGTAGAGGTATGATCCTCCACTGAGTGCTACCTAAGGTCAGGCTGAGCTCCATCTCCCCCAGCTTGTGAATTAACATCTTCGGCTACTTGTACTAAACAGAGAGAGGAAGAAGGCCCAGGGAGTCCAGCAGGAATCTATAGTAAGTGAAAAGCAAAATGAGCAGTGGGGCTGCCTCTTGGAGTAGCTCCCTACACTGCTCCTTCCAAACAGCAGCATCATTTCCTCCACAGATATTGTGCAGCAGCCTCATGTGCTGGCTTTTGGAATGGGCTCCAAAGGGACAACATTGGTACAAAAGTATCTGTATAAGGGCCCAAGCCCAGCAGGCAGCTGACAGCCGTTATCTGGATAAGCAGCTCCAGGAGATGGTTAGCAAAAAGGGGAGGCAATGAAGGTGAGCTCTTTGGAGTATGAGGAGTGTATCCACTTCTGGATGCTGCCTTTGAAATGATCCATGCATCTCTTAGCAGGGCTCATTCTTTAAACAAACCCAGTGCTACAGATCTGTGCTTTGAACAGTAGCTTAGCAGTTAGAAGCTTTAACCAGAAAGTGGACAACACTGGTCACAACACCATTCCCCTCTTGGTTTAAGTGGGTTTACACATCAGTTCTCCATTTTCTCAAAGGTGGCCCAAAAGAATATATTCCTTCTGTGAGTGGTTGGGAGGGCAACAGATTAGTAGTAGAGGAGATAGCAGAGCAATATTGCTAGCCAATGGAGTCAGCTGGAAAAGCCTTTTGTGGAGAGCTGTTCATCAAGAATCCTCATAAGCAGGCTATTCAGGTGACAGATATTCCTGTGCTTTGAAAATTGAGTGCCCCCTAACTTGGTTTTTCTTTGTTTTTCTTGTATCTTATGCTTTACTTTTTGTATAAAGGCGCAATAAAGAAAATATATGGGACAGAGATTTGCCATTAAAGGGTCAATTTTTAAAAGCAGTTACCACATGAGATTATCTGGAGCACCACAATTATGGCCTTTCGCAAGCTGAGGGAAATGTTGTGGTGTCTCATATGGCACCATTTGCTAACACTTAGCCAGAAGAGATTTTTATGGCCAGCAAGCACTCTAAATTCATAATGTTTAGCTACACTTTTTTTTTCTCTTGTCCACTTTTCCAGTTCTCATTTTCAGCTGTTACCTGGCATGAATTTGCACAGAAGAACTTCCCCTGTCATCCGAAAGCCAGAAAAATCCATTCAGATTAGGAGACGGAAGGAGATTTAGAAAGAGACTCTCTTGGATCATGATTTTGCCTTCACAAAAGCCATATTTTTATTATGCCCTTACATAACCTGTCCCCTGTTTCAAATACTGCTTGAAAAAAACCTCCTTCGTACAAGAACATGACCAGCTGAGTAAATAAAAAAACCTGTTGAACTTGTGGATTGTACTTACTGAGGTCCTAACTATTTTGATACATGTGCCTGCGTAGCAATACTTTGGAGAGAAATAGTGATATTGAGACACATGAAAACAGTTGGTAAAGGCTACAAGTTAACCTGAAAGCATATTCCTGGTAACACAGTTAAAGGAAAGGGAGAGGTGCTCAAAGGTAAATTCAGGTCAATTGGCATCTTCAAAAACAAGACTTGGATGAGTTATAAAACAAAGTCATATGCAAAGAGGGAACAAGTCACAGAAACACCAAATTTACCACAGTGTCATGAGAGTGGAAAGGAGGAAAAAAAATGACAAAAAAGAACTCAGCAGTAAAATGAATATATTCATGCAGTGTCAGTCTCTCCAGACAAGAAATGGTGCCAAGCAGAACCGCATCAGCGTGTGGCCGCTTCTTGCACTGACACTAAAAACATCTGTTGAGGTACAGCGTTTATACTGTCTGCCAAACAAGAGTTTTTTAATCTTAAAACATATGCTGGAAATAGGAAAATTTGGACAAGAACAAAAAGAAAAAAGAGGGGTGGGTGGCCAATAAATTAAAAGTGAGAAGTGGGGAAGGACAGATTTGAGACAATGTTTTCCACATAGTGCATCACAGTTAATTCAAGTCATCTCAGGTCACCAAGGAAAGCAAAGCTCATGAAGGAATTCTCAGATTGCTCAGAGAAGTTGAAAGAAACAAAGTGGTGTTCTTCATGTCAGACTTCATCCTTCAAAAATTGGGTTTTGAACAGTTAACCATAAAACACAAGTTTTAACAGAAGTTTGGGAATACATCTAATTTGAGATGCAACAATTAATGCTGACAGCAATAATCTTATTTTTCAGGCATGCATATTGCACATTTTTTGCAGAAAGCATGTATTTAAGCCCCCCAGCTAAGCCAGGGCCTAATACTGGCTCTTCAGAAATTGTGCCTCCAGCCTATTTGGTTAAACACTTATCAATCAAATTTTAGATACGTACAATGAGTAAATTATTTAAAGATTATCACCTTCACATTTTTTTCTCTAGTTGAAGAAGCTAGAATGCAGAATTCAGAAATATTTCAGTGAGAATAATTGTCAGATATGACCAAAGAAATTATTAAAATTTTTCTAGGATATTTTTCAAATAAAGGCCCTAAGTATTCCTTATGATAAAATACTCGCATAGAAGGTAGCTTATTTTCATTTCTGAAATAAACTATGTATTTTCAAGCACATTATTTGGTGAAATTATCTAAGTGACCCATTTCCTGAATATCATAAACATGTACGAGTAGAAGATTTGATTTTGTGTCACAGACCCTTTGAAGTCAGGAAATTCTTTCATTCAAGTGAATGTCTCTTTGGTACCATCTCAGGTTTATAGTATGTGGTACTTGTCTAAAGACAGAAACAGACAATGAACCCAGTTTAATACAATTTGTCCACTCAAATAATTCCATGTGAATTGTGCTTTTAAAAGAGAAAATGTGCCTAGAGTAAAATGCAGGCCCCTAGAAATCAAAGAGGAAACTCCCACTCTCCAACAGATTTGAGATTTGAGTTCTAGAGTACTTGACTTTCAAGTACAAAAGATTTATGCTTAGTGAATCACTGGATATGGTAAATTGCATGTTTTAAATATCTACATAAAATTAATTGTGCTGTATATCTTTCAAGATTTGCTTTATTTTATTTCTGTTCCATTTATTAAATGTATTTTTGAAAAACACCATAGAAGTGTTCAGATGAATGGATTATACACATCATGGCTTACAAAAGTTTTTGTTCCTTCTAATATGTCGAATGTGAAAATTTAGACTTTGGGTTGTGGTAGATTACACCCACTGTGGACAATTTACTTCTGGGAAATAAAATATTTTGGGCAATATGAAAATCAAATTCTAAAATGAGGTGATGGGATGAAATGGGAGATGTTTCCTAAGGGCAGCACTCAGAGCTACATAATTTTCTGCCCTATTTGATAATTTTTGTCTTTGACTGAGTTCTGTATATTAGGTCAGTATGTAGCTGAGTTTTACAGGACATTTATGTCCTCTTAAAAAGATAGAGATTTTTTGTGTGCCCAGAAAACAGTTATTTTCAAATGTTTTTGTTTCTTCCTGAATGCTAAAAGAATATTTTCTATGATCATCAAAAAGCAAAAGACAGTTTAAGCCCATGGGTATCTCTCCCTTTGTTGTCAATGCATCACAGTTGGAAAAGATGCAATTAGCACAGGCACTGATGAAAAATCTCATTGGTTCTTCTGTTAAAGAGGTGGTAACAAATTGCAGTTATTTCTTCAGGATTGGAAGACAACAGCATTTTGAAAGACCACTAGGAAATAAAGTATTCTAGGCTGAATTTTCAAATCAGATAATTTCTGTTAAAGTTCAAGATCATTCTGAGGTTTCAGAGCATTTTTCCCTCCCAGTTGGAGACTTTCCAGCGATCTGCAACAAGTGGCAACATAGATCACGTGGAAATGCATCTTGCAATATCCTTCTTCCAGTGAATGTTAAGTTTCTTGTGAAACCAAAGCTTTGGCTGAATCTTTGGTATTTTTTAACAAATCTCACTTTTAGGTCTGTGAACTAAATTAGCAGATTATTTCCACTATAATTTGCATTTGTCAAAGAAAGCTGACCAATCCTTTCTTCCTTGCTCAACATCTGTTTGTCTGCTTTAGTGAGAATCTACACACTGCTCATTGCAATATGGAAACCTGAGCTGTCAGTGAGATTTTGGTGACTAATAACTATTGACCTCCAAGTTCAGAAAAATTTCATACGTAGTTTAACATGTGATTAGAAAATTCATCCTCTGTTACTTGTCTGGGCTCAATTGAACATAATCAATGACTGATTTAGGTCTTTGATTCTGTAAAAAAGCCCCAAAACTCCCCAATTGGTGGCATTTACATTTTTTTCAAAACTTTAGACAACATAAAGAAAAGCAGTTTAAGGTTTCACCAAACTGTTGAGTTTTGAAAAAACATTTTTCCCCTTAATTTGAACCATCATTTTCTCAAAGAAAATTAAATTAAAAAACCAACTAACATGTTTTTGTAATTAAACAGAGTATTGAGCTATGCAAACAATAAAGATCCTTGTTTGAAATTAATTCTTGTCCTGCTTCTGGGATTACCAGGGGAATAGCAAAACAAAACAGAAAAACCTGCTACAGCCTAGAACTTGCACTTTACCAGAAGCAAAAGGAAATTTAGAGTCAATAGTTTAGAGTTCTATTTTGTCTCCAAAAAGCACGATTCTAGAGTTTGTTATAAATTTGACAAAATGAAAAATCTCATCACTCTTGTCATCAGAAGCCAAAGTTGTACCTCTAATTTTTATTCTTTATAGCTCACTTGTTTACTTTTCTTCCTCTGTACCAAAGGCACATATTGAGGTGATCCTCAGGAATGTGAAAATAAGAACAGTGCATCAAGTCCAGAGATATAAATTATCTAAATTTTAGAGGAAAAGATTCCTCCAAGGGCAGGAATCTTGCCTGCAGGTGGGAAAGGTCTCATAGAAAAGTCTGAAAACTTTTAGGTTGACTGTATTCTTCTTTTATATTTATTTGAAAATTAAAAGGAAACCAAAAGCACAAACTGAACCTCAAGAGGGAACATCTGACCTATGATACTGTGTTAAAAAACCCCAGAAGTTGTTTTTAGAAACAGATCATATTTCCGTGAGGAAACATTGCTTGTCAATTAACACAGTGAAGCACTCAAATTGGCTTCAGAAGGTTAAATCTTGTAGGATATTGTGGTATTAAATATATCAGTTTTGGGGTCTCAGTCTTCTGAGGCTGTCTGTCTGCTGTAACTACTCATCAGTCCTTTGCTCTGTTGAAATCTAACCATCTGTTTTGTGTTCAGCCTCTTGAATAAACTATTGCTCCCCTTATTCTTTGTGTACAGAGCTGCCTCTTGGAACACAATATTTGGTGAAGTTCCTTGGCCCACAGATTTCTTCTTCTTATCCAGTTGTCCTGCCCCAAGTGCCCCAGTTGTGCTTGGGCTCTCAAGAGTCCAAAGTCAACATTGTAGAGGCACGGGCATGCTGAGTTTGTGGTTGAGGGCACATCCAAATATTGCTACATCCCAGATTTGGTTCAAATACTTAGCATAGCCCATTTATTCTAATTAAATAAATGATATTTCTCCAAAGGAAAGAAGAATGGGGAGAGAAAATGAGCAGGGATCAACTGTTGAAGTGTTCCCTGTGTCAAAAAACATGAGCATTCCTGTAACATTACACTGACTCTGTCACCAGGGACCCAGCGGCCCAGTTTCAAGTTTTTGCTCAGTGCTCCAAGAGTCCCAAGTCACAGAGCTATGCCCATGACTTAATACTGCCAGCATTAAGCAGATTTTCTGGGGAAATTTTTCAAGGACTTATTTTTTTAAATCATGTTTTCTTCAAGTTGAAAAGTCATATTGCCTCCCTAAGGGCCAGAGGCTAACACGTGGAATAGATATCAATGAATTGTTTTCATCCTACAAGCTAATGACCATGTCAAAATTCCTTCTCTATTGGGGAGTTTTAAAATAAAATTTTCTTTGCTATGCCACCTATCAGCTAAATGGTTTGTTGACCATTTTTATAAAGTATATGTACACATTTAAAATGCTTAAAACTGTGTCAGAATGTTGATTTATCTTGTTACTTTATTAATTTTTTGTTCCAGCTTCCATTTCTTCAGGCTGGCATTCAATGATATAAATTTCCAGCGAATGCGTATGGTTATTTTATATCCTTTTAAGACAGGGGATTTTGCTGTATCACTCACTACATAATAAAATAAATGGAGGAAAACTTCTCAGAGCGCGTACTGCCAATTTATCCTAGAATGTCTCGGCTTGTACTGGCGCGTGGCCTGACCACTGCAGCAGCACGGCGTGCTCGCCGCCGCGCTCCGGCCGCGCTGCTCCATCGCCGGCTTGCTGTGTGGCCCTGGGCAAATAAATGAACCAACCTCGGTTTGCCTCGCTCCAAAGGATGGCAGAGCTGATCTCCAGCGCTGGAAGACCGAGGCTTGCGAGGATGGAATGCGTGAGCAGCGCGCTTCGGTCCCGCAGCCGCGTACGGGGCAGAGGGCTGGCAGCCCAGCCGGGCTGGCTGTGCCAGCTGGGTCCCAGGCAGGATGAGCGTCGCAGGATTCACTCTGGGAACCCACCTGCTGGAGCCATGTCTGGGTTCCCTGACTCCATCAAGCCCTCCCTGAGGGTTTCATAACTTAAATGAACCCCAGTAAAGTAACTTTTAATGATACTGTGAATATAAAAATGGTCTAAAACTGTAATAGAAAAGCACACTTTGTGAGGATTCTTAATAATTTAACTATTGGGAAGAGGGAGTTTCCGCCTATTCTAGTATTTTACACTACTTTCAAATAGATGAAGAGATCATATCTGTCTTACAATATTAACAATATTAGGATCCAAAACTTAATTCAACTCCTTTATTACTTTTGCAAAATGCAAACTTGCATTTGCCCCATGTTGTGGATGACTTGGATCTGCATATAATATTAAATCAGTTTTCTTAGATCACAAAGTGACGACAAATGAAGAGCAGAAGTAAACCAGTAAATTTCAGCAAGAAGCTAATTTTTGAAGGCTTACAAACCTTGACCAAATTTCTGCCTGGGTTTCCAACTTTTTTTAGACATAACCTAAATTTTTTCCATATCTTTAAGCATTGTGTATTTAATGCAGGAAAGTTTATTAATCTCCAATGTAAGAAAGTATCTTTCTACTTTTCCTTTTTCATCTTTTTCTTTTTTCTTAATTACTTTTTCTCTCTTTTCCATTTTAGTTTTCTTTTTTAAAAGAATTATTATTTTCTGAACAAAAAGAAATTAATTTCTAAAGCACATTCCTAGTTCACTCATTAAAGAAGATAAGCTATTAATACTTTTGCCTTTTCCCACCCCAAGAAAGAATAATGGTGCAGGTCAGGATCTGCTACAATAGATTTTATATTTTAGAAGATTTAATCTGCAGGGATGAGTTAATATTTCCAGGGAGTGGCATCTCAATATTAGTTAATATGTCTCCCTCTTATAAATATGATCTCAGATGGTTGAAAACAAAGTTTGAATACTAAGGCAGTTAATTAGTTTGGCTCCAAAAGGCACCAAATAATATCTCCTTCAAAACAATCTCTAAGTGGATGAGGTTCTTGGAAATACTATGACATACACCGTAATATTTGGTTGTAAACATAGATCTGGAGCCTTGCTCCTGACAATAACAGAAGATGCTAGAACAAAACAAATTTCTCCTGTACATGCCATTGTTGCTTCCTGGAAGGATACTTTCTTCTCTTAATATGGATATTCACCCTTTATAGCCATAGAATATGAGTATGGAAACTTTAATTCTGGAATACATTTAGACTAGTATGAAACCAAATCAGGACTAGAATCTGAATCTGAATTCAGAATTACAAAATCTAGCACATAATATTATAATTCCAGAATTTAAACAGCCAAATGACAGAAAACTTTCTCTCTGACCAGGTATAAGTAACACCCTCTTCCTAAAAGGCAATAGTCTTTTTTTGTGTCTTGCTTTAATGTATTGAAGGAGCCAGAACTTCAGCAATACCTTCATTTATGGAGTATTTGCTGAGAGGGTCTTATTTGATAAAGAAAACCCATATCTCAACATGTTTGCAAAATGAACTTTTCATTGACACTTGATTTCAATGTCTGTGTAAAGGGATTTCAGTAGTGCCAGTGGGTAGGGAAGCAGAATAGAGAAGGAGTCATCAGAGAGACCTGAGTCACAGCCAAGTTCTAGGGAAAATATGCACTATTATGGCTTATTGTAATTTAAGTTAATACAAGAGAAACCCAAGAGAGAGGTATATTTGGAATCACACCCAGAGCACTCATTCTTTTTGGAGTGGGATGAGAACTTATGTACTAGTATCATCCTGTTCTTAATATTAACTCAAAAAGCTGTAGCATAAATACCAAAATTTCTGACCAAAAAAAAAGCTGCATTTATGTATTCTATGGAAGACTGTCAAATACTGGTGATGTCTGTTAAAATTATTAGGTATCATCACAGATTAATCTATTTTTTATGGTGGGACTTGGAAAAATTCAAAGAAATCTTACATTGTGTGTGCAAAGGACACACAAAAGTCCAAGTGTCTTTTCTTTGGCACATCTGCAACTTTAATATGTCTCATGCAGTTTTTGAAATGTTTTTATGAGAAAATATAAAATGTATATACTTATATGTCAAGGAACATATAAACTAATTTGTGAAGTCACATGGGCTTCACTTTGCCCTCAGACACAGTCTTTGACTCCTTTGTGTTTAGAAGATTTGAACCCATCTGTTTTTACCAGCAGAAGGAGAACAAATGAAGCAGTGTTTCAACAACTGAAAACCATCACAAGAGACACAGATCAGCTTAGACTAGAACTAAACCAATGGTAGAAATATCACCACCACAACCCTCCAGTCCTTTAACTGGTACTTATCTGACCAATAGTGGCTGAAAGCCACCTATCATTGCTTAAACTGCATGATGATAAAACCAGAGTCTGGAAAATATCATTACTTGATCTATTTGGTAAACTTTCAAATATTTCTTTCAGAAGATTTGCCAGGCAAACAGCATAGTATAAAATTTAGTTTTATTTAATTTGTGTTTTATTGCTTTTAAATTTAGCTTGCAAAAAAAGACATGATTAAAGAGCTACAGCTGAGTGAAGGTACAAAGCTTCTGTTGTAGAAATCTGAGTGAGTCTGGGTCTGTAGATAATTTGTAGCTGCATTTTAGCCCAGAAAATTATGCTGCAGGGGTGTTTAGTGGGTTTAGATGTGTGTCTGAAATCAGCTGGATAAGTTGAATGCAATATCTTACTCGACCTTTTTCTTTGTTATGGCTACTGTTGGCTGTGTCAAGGCCAAAATATTGGTACATCCAGACAGGGAGACCATCCATTCCTTATTTCAAAGTAATATTACAAAATTCATTCTTTCATTGTCAGAATGAAAGAAAGGCTCAGTCAACAAACCAGTCCTTTACAAAAAGACAAAATAATGAAACTTTTAATTGATCTTTATTTCCACTGTAGAATTCAGTCAAAATAAAGCCAATCTTTACGTAAACCTATCCACAAATCTTCCTTCAAGTGTCTTTTGGATTTTTTGAAGATCTCACTGTCTTGCAAACCTGAAATACGAAACAATCAATTTAGGTTTATTTTAAATCTTTTCTGTTAAAGGAAAAAAAAGGCCAGAATTTTATTAAAACAGATCTTCAGTTTTACATGTGTGACCCAGAAACATTTCTGGTCAAATTTAATTATCTCTTCTGTAAACAGCAAATGCTTGGTGCCTATGAATGCTGCTAAATGTATTGCTGAGGTTTGATGGGCAGCATGAGGATTGGAACACGGAAACATTTTCTGAGCTGCTCTTGGGGCTGTAGAAAAGGAAGCTTCCCAGCTAAGGGAGGGGGGGGTTACTGCAGAGAGGTTTTCTCTGAGCTTTAGGCAGGACAGGTCGAGGCTTTGAAGTCTTTTGAAGGGAAATGAAAGTTCTGCCTCAAAAAATTGAAATGGACACCAATCAGCTCCAACATTGAGATCACTGCTGGAAGACTTTTTCTTTTGTATTTGGTAAAAGAGAAGAAAAGAACCAAGGACTGAAATTGATTTATGCAAATATGACAGGATTTGCTTCTCAGGGGGAGATTTGATGAGTGACTGAATCTAAAGCCTCTTTTCCAAACATGTCTTCATTTCCCTGTCCTGTCTGAAAAGAAAGACTTGTGTAACTGAGCTCAAGCAGTAGCAATTTGTATTTATGCAGCACATTCAAAATCAAAACCTCCCAATATTTTTTAATAATTTGCATAGCAAAGATTTCAAAATGCAAAAGGTGGTAAATACATTTGCAAAACAGCTGCAGACATTGTAAAGGAACTGCAGCTATGATATGTCCAAGCTTCAATTTTTCAAATATTGTGATTTTTTTAGGTTGGGTCGTTTTTTTTTTGTTTGTTTGGTTGTTTTTTTTTGGTTTTGTTTTGTTTTTTGTTTTGCTTTGTTTTGTTTTTGTGTGTGTGATTTTTTTTGTTGGTTTTTTTTTTTTCCTAAACTGAATAAACAACCTCTGTAGGAACAAATATCTAGGAATATAAACTCAGAATACATGTAATATAGAGCAGAAAAATTATTTTAAATAATTAAAAACTGGCTAAATAATATGACTTTTTGAATTTTATTTTCTTAAGAAATTATTTCTTAAGTACCACGAAAGAGCACAGTAACTGTCTCAAGATTTGTTGTAGATGAAACAAAAAAGTATTTTATTCACTCATGATCAAATTATAATAGTAGTTCCAGCATAATTTCCAAGAAATAAACAGAGAAATTTTTATGAAACAAAGGTAAAATTATAGAAAAATGTGTTATGACAGTTTAAAAAATAAAATCCTGTATGTTCATGTTATTATGAACATTATGACAATTTAAAAGAGTTCAGTTTTCTGAAGTTTTCTCACAGAATAATAATAATAAATTTTCATAAGAGAAAATCTCTCTATAGTCAACAATATAATCTTTTTCAACTGTTAAGACAGTTAATTGAAATTAATTAATTAAGTAATAAAAAAATTAATTAATCGAAAAAAGTATTTTTCTTTGAGATCACTAATGCTTAACCTATATAAAAAAAATCTGGTGATTGTTATTCCACAGTTGAAAGAGGAAGAATCAGTTGTCTGGACAATATTTTTGGAGATGGGAAAGAAATTGCAACAGTAATATGATAATACAAGAAGAATTATGCAGTCAGTGCAGAACTTTGACAATGCACCAGCTTTTGAAAAAAATATACAATAATGGTCTTGCATATGAAGTGTAAGACAGTGTAATAATTGCAGGTTAAGTCAATGACAAATTGTTTGCTTAGAAATAGAAATGTAACGTACATAAACATCATGTTAAACTAAAAAGGGTTTCACTCAGTAACATATTCAGCTTCACAAGTATCTGACTTTGTGTTTTGATTCTCACCACGGTCAGTGAGGAAAAAAAGTCCATTCTGAAAATCATAAGTACCACTGAGACACTGAAATCTCAAAAAAGGTTGAATACCATTTATTTGCATGGATGACTGTGCATAGAAAGATTACATAGTACATTTGGATGTTTCTGGAGTATACCAGAAACTTTTAAACACTCTACTTTACAGTTGTAGTGCTTTCAATTATTAAAACCTTCTGGAGTTCTTAATCTCTCTTCTTACCTCAATGCTGTAATCAAGAAAATATTCTCCTGTAGATAGACATGTAAGCAGAAGCTATTTGATATTGATTCTAATGTGCCTGAGCTACAGATTAGAATTAATTAAAACCATGTGCAACAAAGAGTTTAATGAATTAATTTAAAACAATTATGTATGGAAATTATACAGACAAGCATAATTTAAAAAGTAAATTCAAGTGTCAAATAATTTAATTGCATGCTTGAGGGTTTAATTGCATGCTTCAGGGTGTTTTAAACAAATGATAGAAAAAAATGTTAAGTGCTAACAAAAGTGGTGCATCCTCTAAAGCACTGCCTTTCATTTTTCACATTGTTCCATACTCCCATTCTAGGATGACTGCCATGCTGTTTCAGAGACACTCCATAGTCAGACGGGATTTGTACACATACAGATCCTTTCCAATACTGGGTCTTTATTTCAGATGTTTAGCACAAGAGTTAAGACTTGAAACAGACACTGTGAGTGAATCAACAGCATTGAGAATGCACAGAAGTGATTAAGCATCCTCTGATGCATTTAGAGATTGAAAAATAGCTCAGACAGCAAAGATATTTAATTCAGAACAATGGGTAACAGAGCACTATGGGCATTAGAAATACGAGATCAGCTCTTAGGAGCAGCCAGGGAGAACACCATGAGCTGGTATAAATATCACCAATGTGTCTTCCAGTAAGTTAATACAGAAACAACTTCTGAACTGTCAAGCAACACAAAAATGGACCAAAGGGATTTGCAGAATGCAAAAGCAATAGAGGTAGCTCCAAAGCAGTAGTAGCTATGAATCACCTTTTATTGACAACATTGCTTGTAGCAAGGAATTTTTGATTCTGTTAATTTCATTAACTACAATATTTGAAAATATGCTTTGGGAAACCACAAGGATACAATAACTAGTTCTGGGGAACATACACTGACTCATCTCTCACTGAAGTCAATGGAAAAACTCTCATTTACTTCAACAGGTTTGACCAGCTTCATGTCTGAAACAAACAAAATCTTTGACAGGCTTTCATGAATCATGAGATAAAAATATCCTCACATTAAGGCTTTAAACTTCTCTGTATGTGAGATTTTTGACTTTAAAATACCAGGGATAGACCCTTCTATTTAACCTTGGACAACTCACACTAGTTGCTGTAAATGTCTCTCTTCCCTCCACTGCATGTTGGCCAACATTTGGTGACACTGAAAATTATTTGTGAAGAGGAGTGGCATGCCCCAACAATCTCCCACGCTCACCAAGAACACAAAGCTCTACAGAAACCTCCTTTTGTGTTCTCAGAATTAAAACAACATTAATCAAAATTATCTCCTCTAATAATAAAAGGACCCATCATCTGGTTAAAAATAAACACTGGAAACAAAACATAAAAACTGCAAACTTTAATTAGAAACACAGAAAATTGAACATGTCTGATTCAAACTTTTGGCTTGAGTTTCTGCCCTGAAAATAGCACAGCAGATCTTGGCTAAATACTGGATTTGTTCTGGACAGGCACCAGGAGCACCCAGGCTTCTCAACACTGCTCAGCCCCCAGCCCAGAGCAGCTTGGGAGAGGCATTTCCCAGGTTCCCCTCACCCATGCACAGGAGGGAAAAGATGCTTGCTTTGGCTGATCCACTCCAGACACCACATCAAGCTTCCATCAGCTTAAAGAGCAGCCTAGAAAATTTGCCTAAGTCTTGAGTTAGCTCTTTTAGATGCTTTTGAAGTCAGTAGTGTCTCTCATCCTCTCTTCTGCTGGTTTTTCTTGTGGTCAGTGAGAGAAAGTGAAGCAAACAGTGGCTGTAGTCAGTAGGAAGATACTGTCTTTTTAATCAGAATTGCAGGAATTTTGACTCACTTGGTGGTTGTTGAAGGGCACTTGCTAAAATATTCCTGTTGTGGCTGAGTTCAGAACTTCCTGTTCTAGGAGACAAATCTTTTCCTCTGACTTTAACTTACCAGATGATACCTTTCCCTAAGGTACGTGATATTTCTATGCATTTCATTGCACTAGTATATATGAAGTCATAAAGAAACCCTGCTTCAAATATTGGAATATTTCTGAGGCTGGGGCAGCTTCTCTGTGTAGAGCCAAACACAGTGAGATGCCAATCACCGAACAGTGGGGCTGCTTACCATAACACAAAGAAACAACAACTGAATAACTTTCCTTAGCAATTTTTTTTTTCCTTTATGATGGACATCTAGTTACACTGCAATAGAAAGAAATATAGGAAGCAATATACAGCAATTTAAAATTACAGAATTCTGTGTTACATTTTTTTGCCTAAGTTCTTTGGATGTCTCAAGAATTAATTAATTTTTTCTTCATGATGGCCTTGATCTGCTAAGCATGTTAGAGGCAGTAGTTTCATGAGGAATCTAAATGACTTCTTTCAAGTATCTTGCATCCCTCATACATACATACAAGCACAGTACACAGAATTCATACTGATTTTATCCAACTTTTTCAAGCACTAATCTTTTCATAGCATGCCATTGAACTGGTAAAGAGGGACACACTTTTTAAAGTACTTATGAACAATTGTCTTATAAATTTTTAGACAGCCACGTAATGGATAACATCTGCTGATGCTCAAACTACTATGTCATGAATTTTTATCAGTTTGTGAGTTATTTTGTCCTTTCTGATTAATTCTTGTATCTGCCAGGTACAATTTGTACTGAAACATGGGGGTCTAGAGGAGAACGGTTTTAAAATAAACACAGAACCCAACTATTTGCTGGTCACTTAGAGCAGCATTTCTGAATCATATAGCTTTTGTAAGGCAACTTGGGAAAAATAATTTTGAGGTACTGGCAGATAGATGGTTCTGTCAGTGGCTGTGCTAGCCTGGTTAGCCAAGGATAGGTGACAGCCATGACCCCTAAACACACTGGTTGACTCTAACTTCCCTTTCAAGTGAGCTCAGGCCCTATAGACAGGCACTCTTCATACCTGTGAAAGTACAAAGGAAAAATGTCTGTTCCTTCTCTCTGCAAACAATGAGAAAAACACCTGATTAATTTTAAAGGCAGTAAAGATCTGTGTTTTCGAATAAAAATAAAACAGGAAATTATTTCCAAAACTGAGATAAGAAATACACGAAGATTCAAACCTGAATTAATTAAGAGGACTTTGAGGACTACAAAATAAGATAAATGTAAAAAAATGTTATATGTGGAAATAAAAGTAACAATAACTAAGGTGAAAAAAAGAATTTTGAAAATGAGAACCTGGATAGTATCACTAAAATCTAAGTAAGAAAATTAAAACCTATGATAAAGAACACTTTGATTAAAGCATAAGACAATAGACCAAAATAAAGATCAGGCAAAGGATAATATACAGTATTTGTGTGTTCAAATCAGCAGAGACCTGTAAGTTTCATATTGAGATTTCAAATGTCTAGCTAAAGCAATCTGCAAAATATCAGGATTGTTCTGAGAATTTGTGGGGCATGGAAACTGGAACAGACATTTCCATCTTACTGTTGTGGAGCTTAAATTTGCCTCCTAGAAATTATCAGTACAAATTGCTAATTTGCAATGCATATGATAGGAATGATCTTTTTGGAGTTAGTCCAAAGCTCCATTGAGCTTTCTGTCTTTTCCCCTGCAGTGGCCAATAATGGGTACTCAGTAAGAGAATAAAAGTGGAGAATACTTAAAAAAACGTTTTTCCAGCATACTCTTCCAATCTTCAGTGACCAGTAGCTCAAGTATTCTTTTGTGTTTAGTGGTCTACAGTGGATTTATAACTCCTTATTGTGTCTGGTTTCCTCTTGGACACCTGTAACCTTTTATCACGAGCACAGTCATGCAGCAAGGAGTTCTGCATCGTCTGCCCAGGTTCTGTAAGGAACCATATAAGGAAAGAAACCATAGGAACCATATAAGGGGAAAGAAACAAACCCAAATGCCTTGCAGGACTGATAGGAAAAGAATGTCAGAAAGTCAGTTCTATGTGCATGACAGAACTCTTCCAGTGATTAAAGAAAAGTGGATAAGATGATAAACTGTGATTTTGGGAAGTGATGGATTTTGCCCTGTGAGTTTTCCATATGCAAAGAAAGAAAATAAGTTATGTGCACACAGAGCTGAAAAAAGGAACTGCATGTTTCTTGCAAACAAAGCAGGGAGGTGATTCTGATAGAAGCTTGAAAAGTTTTGATGAAGGTCTTATTAAGAAGAATGATGCTAATCATTTTGGAGGGTTGAATAATACACTTGAAAAAGTTGCTTGTGACATGAAGGGAGAAGGAATTGCAAGTGTCAGTGGTAACAGAAGAAAAAAAAAGAAAAGTCTTTCCAGAAATGTCCTATGGAAATAAAGTTCTGTGTGAGCACTTCAGGACAAAATTTCAAAGATATTGCAAATAGTCTTAATTCTCAGATCAGTTTCTGATGCAGCAAGCTGCTTACTTCAGAGAAGTATGTGTAATTGCAGGTTGAGTGGTTTTAATTCTGAACTGAAGTGTAACTACACTGTTGTCAGTGGAATAATGCCAAAGTCCACCACCAGTTAAAGATCTAGTGCTTGTGTTTGTTTTGTTTTACAAAGAAAAAATGTAGATCATAACAGAAAGTTTAATAAAAGACACTCTCTGATAAGGTTGCTGGGTGAAAGATTTGAAAAAGTGTCTTGGGATAGAGAAATTCTGAAACACTGTGGATCCAAAGCAATGGTCAGTTTGTGAGAGTTAATCATACATGTTAAATGTTAAAATATTAATTATATATGAAACACATTAATGCATTTATGTAATAAAAGCAGAGCTAGTTGAATGCTTTGTGATTCCAGAATGGAATCCAGTGGGCTGAAAGTTCAAGGTGCTTGTTGGCCAGTGAGCAGCCATATGAAACCTCACTCTCTTGACATTCAAACTGGATCCTGCAGGCCAGACCTACAAAGGAATTTAGGTTCCCTTTTCTTTTATAGAATCCCAAAGATGCTTAAGTAGGGGTTGGGAGCCTGAAATCTTTGTATATCTTGGCTTGTATATGCAACATTTTCTATAGACTTGTGCACAAATCACAACCACGAAGGAACACCTGGGGAGGGAGAAAGAGGAACTGATCTCACAGCTTCATATGTTTTTTATTACTAGGTAACTCTTTCCATGCAGTGTATGTGTACAGAATGGTTGCCGCACTTGGAGTCTGGCTCCCAGGGAGGGCAGCTTACATCACAGAGCTGGGAATAAACAGCCAAAAGTTCAGCACTATTTAGTAAAACCCAGACCAAGCTACTTGATCTTCAGACATAGAAAATACATCTTTTGCAGTCTGTGGAGTACTTTATTAGCTGTCAGTAGATATGGCATGACTTTCTTTCCAATTTCCCATGGCTGCAGTGTGTCGCCAGAAGTATCTGTTAATTTTGAATATGTTCTGTGTTGGTGGATGGGGTGCAGGACAAGGTTGAAATGTCAAGAAATTAATCTGAAATGTGCTGGATTTCTTCCACGTTGTGGGATCCAGCCCATACTGCAGGTGGTGGTCCTATAAAACAGTTGTTTTTCACAAATCATTCTGCCTTGTTCATTAATTTAATGAACCAGAGAGACATTTCCCTGCAATCTTTTTTAAGAAAAGAGCT
Source organism: Passer domesticus (assembly GCF_036417665.1). Lineage (NCBI taxonomy): Eukaryota > Metazoa > Chordata > Aves > Passeriformes > Passeridae > Passer > Passer domesticus. The sequence goes on from NC_087479.1 coordinate 11,600,827, forward strand.
ATCCAGACCTACATGTATGCTCTCCACAGTCTGCAAGGAGTTGCACCTCCCTTGTCAATGTATATGTGAAGACAGAGAATTCATTGGGCATTATGGTGCAGCCAGGTGAAAAAGGGAGACCAGATCTGGAAGAAGCATAAAGAGTTAAAGCCAATTCTCATGTGAAAGTTAAAATATTTCACTTCAAATTTCTGAAACTAAAAATTTGTCTCATTTTTAAGCTCTATAGGACAGTTTAGACAAAGACCCAGATCAGCAATAATTAACATCTACAGAGTTAATCTATTGGGCAGACTTTGTCCTGCTCATGAAACAGACACAGTTGCACAGGTCAGCATTTTCAAAGATTCCAAACTGAAGGGTCCAGGCAGGACTTGCTAAAAGACAATTAGTACCCTGGATTTTTTGGTTTTGTTTTGGTTTTTTTGGTTGTTAATTTTTTTTTTTTTTTTTTTGGTGAAAGGTTTAGGGGTTCCAGCAGTTATGTAGTCTGAAATCAGAGCAAAAATAACATGATCCCATTTTTGTTTTATGAGGAAAATGATTTAAAGAAAAGGTACTGGCTAAGAAGGTGCACCAGACAAATGGTTGGATCTTGTACCTAGAAGCTCCTGGTAAGCACCTTCCCTGCCCACTGAATTACCAAACAAGTCTTTCTACATTCTCTCCTCTTGAGCCCTCAGTGTTTGTGTAAACAATCCAGTGTTGATTGAAGAAGACAAAAAAGGAGAGACATTAATCTAGATACATCTGGGAAGCGTGAGAACCGATTTGAACCATTGTTCAAGCTGTTCACATCACTAGGTCCTGCATACCACACAGCAAATGTTCTTTCTCCCTCTTCAGTTGCACACTGGCTCTGATATGATTTCAGATTCAAAGTGTGTTTCTGTGGGCTATGCAGAATTTGCTGCCTTAGCAGATTCAGTGCTTCTCCAAAGGAGTCACTAGAGGAGCTAGAAGGGACATTTCAGATGATGTTCTCCAGTGGTGCTGAGTGTGTGCGTGCTAACAGTTCCCACTGCCTGTTCTCACTGGCAAGGAGTTAGAACAACTTTTGACCCCAAAAATGCTGTAAAGCATGAGTTAAATGATCATTTTTGATTCCTACAATTTCCTGACAAACAAGGGCTAACCTATAGCTTACAAATTCAGATAATTCAGCAGGGAGCAGATACTTGGAAAGAAGAAATGATAGATGAGATGGGATATAGAAGAGCTTTTGTACAGCAAACCAGATAAAATTGTGTTTGCTCCTGAGTGCCTTTGTGTTGCAAGGTCAACTCTTTGGTGGAGAGAAACAATACTGGCAATTAAACAAGATTAGGAGCAAGAGGGTATGGTTACAGTCCAAAATTGGGAGGGGCGGGCAGTACATTGAGGAAAGAGAGGAATTAGGGACTTATGAGAAAGAACGCTGTAAGCAAGCTAAGGAAATGAAGGGCAATTTAAAAAAAATAATTGGCTGACTATAAGCATGAGCTGGCTATTTAAGAAACTTGGGTTCACTTTTGCTTGTGCCAGGTACAAACTGTTTCATCTGCTGCAGGGAATAAGTCTAAGATGTCACAAGATGAAAACCTAGTGTAGTTTCGAGAGGTTGGAAAACTTATGTAAGACATTATTTTGTTCATTTAGGATAGTCTAAAATCAGGTAGTTATTCAGCCCCTGTCTGCAAGGTAGTTTAGTCCTTGAGGAGAGACAAAAAATGCCAAGGCTACCCTGAAAGAAGACAGCATCCTTCTTTGCCTTCCTTGAGGAGAGACAAAAAATGCCAAGACTACCCTGAATAAAGACAGCATCCTTCTTTGCCTTCCTTTCTGCCACTATCCCATCCATTGCCTTTCCTATACAATTGCAAGTCTTTGTGCAGCTAGTCAGTGAAGGTGATTGGGAAATGAATCAGTTTAAAAATAAACCTTCTGCTGAGTTAGTTTTAACCTGGATTGGTTTCCTGATCTGGTTCATAATGCAGCCAACATGGCTAACGGTGTCTGTATCTCGCTTTATGGTCGTAGTCTCTGCCTTCTGTGATTTGCATTAGCCTTGCAGCTGCTGCACGTGTGCTCTGTAGGACTCTCAGACCACACTAAGGAACACTGTGCTATGGAAAGAGAGGGCTGGGTCTTCCATGTGGGGAAATAACAGTATTCAACTGGAAATGTTTTACTGGAAATGTGTCTATTGCCATCATTCAGGCTGAGCTTACACAAAATAACTCAGTGACTGAAATATGCATGCCATAAAACTACCTGTGCTAATTTCAGACTTTTCTGTGATTTCATGATTATTATAAATGTTCTTATTCTCATATAGCATTGCCAATTACTGAATGAGCTTTATAATTCTGTTCAGAAACTATAGTGAAGCATTCTTTGTGTCCTGAAGAGTGGCCATTTCTAATGGGCCTTTCTAAATCTCAGAAGAGAGGTTTGAAAATAGTGAATACAAAACCCATAGGTTTTACTGCATTAAAAAATACCATTTTATACTCATCACCACTGGACTTTACTTTTTCAGTTCTATTAGTCTAACTGCACAGTGTGCTGTCTCAAATTTAATTGTACTCTAATCCTCCAGTTCTGCCCATCTTCTTACCACCTCTAAGTCTCTGCTTACACTCTCCTTTTCTCTTGACAGGTCTAAGCAAATTCTTTCTTTCTTTCTTTCTTTCTTTCTTTCTTTCTTTCTTTCTTTCTTTCTTTCTTTCTTTCTTTCTTTCTTTCTTTCTTTCTTTCTTTCTTTCTTTCTTTCTTTCTTTCTTTCTTTCTTTCTTTCCTTTCTTCCTTTCTTTCCTTTCTTTCCTTTCTTTCCTTTCTTTCCTTTCTTTCCTTTCTTTCCTTTTCACTCACTCTTTCAGTCTGTTTTTTTTTTAAACATATGACATGATATTTCCTCTTCCTATTAACTTGGGACCCTTTCCCTGCTTTGCAGATTTATCCTTCATGGTCATGAACACAAACACACTTCATGTGTTATTTCTGTTTACATCCTCTTGCACTCCTTCTTCCCAGTTCTTCATCTCCCATGTGCCCATTCTCTTCCCTTATATTGTTCCTTTCCTTGACCTCTTGGTCTCCTCTCGTTTGTTGTTTTCACTGTTTCTAGTCTGTTCTACTTGCTATACCATATGTTAAATATCTCACATCATAAATAAAACACTTTTGACTCATTCCATCTCTAGCTACTGGCCCATCTGCAGTTGTTCTTTCATCTCTAAGCTTTCTGAATATGCTGTTTACACTTTTTCTTCCTAGAGCTTTTCCAATCTGGCTTCCATCCTCTGCCCTTAAATGAAACCATTCTTTCCACAACATCTAATGGCATTGACTTTGCCAGATCTCAGACTCACTGCTATAACCGTAACTTCTCTTGGCCTCTCTGCTTCTGCTGTCCTTGAAATCTCTCTGGGATTCATCAGGTCTGGCTTTCCTTGGCTGCTTCTCTAATAATTTCTTTAATACATCCTCTGGAGGATCCTCCAATTCTTGGTAAAGAAATTGAGGGTTTTTAGCCTTGTGTAATTTTACCCACAACCAAAAACTTCCTTGTTATCTCTTTGTTGAAGATTCGCAGATCTACCAATATATTCCTTCCATCTCCTTCTGTCCTAAATAAACTTTTAACCTGACACCTTTATAAATGATTCACTATTTAAGCTTAATTTGGCTTAGTGACAGATTTTTCCACCACAGACCTTTTCCCTGTGTTCTCACTAACTGTGGATTTTAGTGTGGTTGATATCTCTGCTCTGATTATCATCTAGATCCTCACAGCCAAGCAATGTATACAATTAGCAAAAATGTAATCCCCAAGACATAATTCTTCCTAGCTATGCAGGTTGCTTCTGATTACAGAAACAGAGAATCACAGAGTAGCTGGGGTTGGAAGGCAGCTTTAATGGTCGTTTAGTTCCATCCCCCTGGTTATGACCAGGGACATCAACTAGATCAGGTTGATCAGAACACCGTCCAACCTGGCTTTGAATATTTCCAGGGATGGGGCACCCACCACCTTTTTGGGAAGTCTGCTCCAGTGACTCACTACCCTCACAGTTAGGAATTTCTTTCTAATATATGATCTACACTCTTTCAGTTTGAAGACATTACCCCTTGTCCTATCACTGTGGCCCCTATTAAAAAGTTTGCCTTTTCCTTCTACTATTCTTTTTTCCTGACAAACTATGTAGTATATTTTTCTCAGCCCCTATTGGTCCCCTAATGTTCATTCAGGAAGCAGGAGAAAAAGCAATTTCCTTGCTTCAAAGTTTAGGGATGTTTTGTGTATCTCTCATGTATCTCTGCCTTCATAGCCTTCAGTGATATTCTTCTTTATTCCATCAATAAGAGCACTACCTACTGTCAGAGTCAAAGCTCTTTATACCTACTTCCATTTGCCGTATATTATGAACTCCTGCTCCCCCCTGTTAACTTCCCAGACAAGGTTCCTTGTGGTTTTGATGGCCAAATTTCCTGTAAAATATCTGTAAAGCTGTCTCATTGCTTTGCCTCAAATCTCTCTCTAAATCCCTTTCCTTTGGGAAGCACAGTTAGGCAGCTTAAAGTGATGATATTGAAGTCTCAGGTTTTCTTTCTTTTCCTTTGTTTTATTCCATTGCTTACCCTAGACAACCAGTGTAATTTTTTCAGATACTTTCATCTTTTTTATTCCATCTATATTCACTACATTCTATTTATAACATCTATAAGAAGCAGAAAAAAATAAGTTACAATTGCACAGTAGTTAATTTTGAAGATTCTATGACTACACGAATCTTTTTGCATATGTGTATGTATATGATATATATGTGACTGGCAGCATGAGATGGGAAAGGCAAATATTCTATCTTGCTCTGTAAAACTTTAAAATAGTGGGAAATTTAAATGAATAACAGAATGGACATTGTTATATACCTGCTGTCAATATCTAGATTTTGTTTTTATCTCAAAATTGAATACCTGATGCTATATGCATTTGTGTTTGTATATATGCATATATAAATATATTCACACATATGTGGAGATATATATATATATATATATATATATGGATATATATAGCCTACTGGATATTCTACTTGGCTGGTAGTATGTGTTGAACTTTTCATGTACTCCATGAAAGGTGGAAAAAATATGTAAAGTAGTTAAAGTGGTGTTGACTGATGAGTGAATAGCTCTTAGTAAAAGGAGATAGTGTTTTATTCTGCCAAGTGAAGTTATCCTTTGTGTGGGGCAGGCATTCTAAACCTTTTTTTTTTTCACTTGGTGTGTGGTCATCCTGAAATGCCTTAGAAATGTCTAGTTTTCTTCTTGTGAAGCAGATTTGTTTTTCTTTCCTTCTTTCTTTCTTTTTTTTCCATTTTGGTGGATACTTCATTTTCCTGGTAGGGAGCTGTTGTCTTGTGGATTTTAAGTTTTTAGAAGTAATATGTGTTTGAGCAGGAAAGAGACAGATCCTCAGATGTTAGCAACTGGCAAAGCTATTTTGAATATGAGGCTTATTTGAAGATATTTGTCATGGTACTTACGTATTTCATATAAATTAAAAGCCAAGAATAATATATTATTTAAATTATTAAATAATATTTGGAGAATAATAATTTTGCTTTCAAAACCAGGATTTTTAAAAAATAATTTTCCCAAATGCCCACCTGAAATTAACATCGTTCTCATTCCAATTATGATCAAATTACTCCTTAAAGGATGCTTTTCAGAATGTTGCATATATTAGGCTGCCACAAAAAAAAAAAAAGCACAAATGCATCTGTATTATCTTTTTGCAGATGGAAATCCTATTTTAAAATACAAAGGTCTGGTCTAAACTCAAGGGTGGGACCTTAGCTACAGAGGGTTATTCCAGATTGCCACACCTGAATGACATTTTTTGTTTGCCTGTTACATCCAAGAGCACTGTGTTATGAGTTGCACACAGATGGACAAATTGGAAGGCTCTTTCCTCACATCCTAAATGAGGTTCATAGTTGCAAGATATAATTCACCAATGGTTTCCTTTTCAAGAGCAGAAATTAAATCTGTCATCGCTGGAAAATGCCACGGTTATGAAAGTTCCATCCAAATTGAAAGAAACACAGCAAATGGGTTCTAAGGTTGTTAAGTGCACTGAAAAGCCTCTTCTATGGGAAAAAATGGGATTGGTATGTTTATCTTAGTGATACAGAGGCTGAGAGATTTAAAACCTCTCCCTCAGTGCTCATGGGAAGAGGGCATTTCAGGCTATTTCAATGAAAGGGGAGATGAGTACATGCCAGTTCTGATGATATTTCTGCTGCAATCAACAAGAAAATGCTAGTGGTCAGAACATTCAGATGACAGTCTCAGTAACCTAGAGATCACAACCCATGTCCAAGCTCTATTAGTTTCATTATGAAAAGGTCCTGAAAAGGTATGTTCTACTTGCTTCTCTAACAGTCATGTGGATTTGCTGTTCAAATGTGTCCCTTCCCATCCTCCATCCTTATAATAACTTGCAACATATGAAGATGTACTTTATTGATCTTTATTTTTAAATAAATATTTCAGGGTGTTCATGTCCTCTTTACTTTCTAAGGCAGTTTTACATGGGTGTTTAGTAAACCTTCTAACGTTAGAGGCTGATGGCCAGCTCAATGGCCAAGCAGAACAATGATAGAAACCTCGTACAAGGTTAGGAGAGTTATTACTAAAAATTGAATCTCTACATGAGTCTAAGAAATAAGTGCAAACTGACTCTAAAAATTAGAAGACAACTCTCTGAATACCACTGCAAATGCCACTGGCAAGAGACACGTCTCTAAGCTGTCTTCAGACTCCAGAGTAAATAAATAAAATATTTCAGAGAGAAGAGGGCTGTATATGTTGGCAGTATTTCCTGACTTTGTGTGTAAAACCAAGCACGATTCGAACTTCCACTAGGTAAAGACACTGACACAAGAAACTCATTTAAACTGGTCAAATTCTAACAAACATTTTCTGTGAAATTTTGGTGAGGTGGAGTTTGCCAGAAGTTTTTCCAGGAATTAACAACCTCCAAAGACTGCAAACACTTTTTCTTCTGAACATCTCTAGCCAGAATCTTTCTCCAAAACTCATAAAGCAAGAACTTGAGAAAACCTGCCTGAAAAGCAGTCTGCTTTGTAGAAATATAGTAAGAACTTGCCAATCTTTGAAGCCAGAGAGAACCTAAATAAAGGCAGTGAAGACTTTGCACTCACTCTGCTTCCCAAGCATTATGGAAGAAAATGAACAAGTTTTAAACAATCCACTGGGGGACTTGACCTTTTTCTATACTCCCTCTTCTTCTTCCAACCTCCTGATTTCTCTACAGGAAAGTCATATAAATGGCTGATTTTTTGTTCATCTCTATTTAAACTTTGGGCCTCTCTACCTCTCCTTTGGACCTCTCTACCTACTCCCTTTCCCCACTCCTAGCCCTTGGTAATCAAAACTTGGCTTATACTCATTCCAACTCATCCCCCAAAATCAAACAAAAAAAACACCCACATTCAGTATGAGATCACATTACTTGGTGATGTTGGTTCTGGTGTTACCTTACACTTTCAGCTGGTCAATTATCTCTCTGGAGCAGTTAGAAATGTTCTATTGGCTGATTGACTCAGTGCTACAATATTTGCTCACTTCCAGCAAGCCTAATGGATGAATGGCACTGAGCACGTGATCTTGGAAGATGTGCACTTGACAAGATATTTGGCAAGAATCAGCTCTGTACAAATCTTAAGAAACAAAGTTGGTCTGTATTTTGTTTTTGTTGTTGTTATTTTTTTGTTTTGTTTTTTGTTTTGGGTTTTTAACATGAGAAGAAATTAAACATTATTTTTAACTCAAAAGGCGTTTTAGCTTTGGACACTGCCAGTGCACAGTTTCAATAAGGACAAGATTGTGAGAAATGGGATGACATTTTGTTGCATTATTTTAAAGTTAATGAGATTTACATATATATTTATTAAAAACAATGCAAGGAGCATGTATTCTTGGAAGAGATTCATTTGTTAAAAGTTCAAAAACTTGGCGAGCACAACTACGTTAAATGTCCAGTCCATTTTCTTAAGAGGCAATTATCTAAGATAAAATGGTCATTTGTGCCTATGCAGTCTTTCATGTTCTCTTGACTTTGTAGATCTTAAAATTTTACCGCCATCTCACAACACCTGACCTTTGGGATGCTTTGTTCATGCTTTCAGAAGTCTTACTAAAGAATGGTTAATTCTGTGGTGCATGAAATTTGCACAATACTAACTTCATTTTTTTTCCCTTCATGGAACACATTTTTACTATTTTGCAAGCCATTCGCAAGTTATTGCTTCATGGTTGGTTTTAAAATACAGTTAGGAAAATCAAAACAAGTCTTGATTACAAATTAATTATGCAGTGAAATAAATTAAAATACAAAATAAAATGAAGTAGCTTCTCAAGTGAAATGTTTAATCAGTTTCAAGTGTTCTGAAGAGAAATTATAAATGATATAGCACCTTTTAAATAAAGTCTTAAATATGTTAAAAATTTTGTAGACTGTAGCTGCATAAATAGTTACAGTTAATTTAAAACAGCTTTCAAAGTACTACAGTAAGATAGGTTTTGGCATAGCATAGTTGAATAGAAAGAAGGTTCTATTTTTTCTTCCTTTCTTTCCTTCTTTGCCTGCCATCCCCATAGCTTGTATCTAACTCTGATTTATCATCAAATCATGTATGACAGAAGTCTTGACCTGTTGGAATGATATTCCTGAACCAGAGTTCTGTATGGTGGCATCTTCAGATCATCTGGACTCCTGACCATTCAGTTACAGTGCACTCAGGCATAGCCTTGCCCTCAACTAGACCGATGACTTCATTGCACCTGACAGGCACCGTAGTCTATTTGTCCATGTGTTACTGAATTCTTTGTCCCAGTTAGAGATTCTCTTGGAAGAGGATGGCCTTGCTTTCTCATTGGCACTATTTCAAATAGAATGTGATTTTGATCCCTTTGAACCATAGTTATAAAATTAGTAATGGTAATAACAGGAGCAACATGAATAGAGGTGTATCTGATAGGTAATTACTGTGGGCAGATATGGAACCTTTCTTTATTTTTTCTTGAAGTTAATTTTAATATTTTTCATCCTCAAGTATTTTTTTCCACCATTATTCTAAGAACTATGTACTTTATCTCCAGTCAAATAGCAATGGTTCCAGGGTGCTCTGTGGAACAGACAATCTACAGTCTAAGCAGTAGGAGGTTCAACACTCAAGGACAGTTCTGAAGCACAAAGCTATAGGATCACTGCATGTCAGAGCTACATCCCTGATGGTCTGAGTTTTGTGCCAAAACCCAGTTCAAGACTAAGAAACAAATAACAGTTCCAAAAGAAATCTGTTCATATCCTCAGGAAGCCTGGAATCCCTTTGGCCTACCATCAACACTTCTATTCTACCAGCAGATGACAAAGATTTTTCTTGTCTTTATCATGAACAGATCAACATAAACTCCAGTCAAAATTTTTTTCCATATTCCTTCATTTCCATTTAATTTCTGAAAGCTGTTCTCAAAAAGTTGTGCTACTTCCCAGTTAAAGTCTACTTGATACCAGCCACTGAAATGTGAAGACTATGTATATGCTAAACTTGAAAGAATTCTATGTGTTTTGACACCATCTTGTCTATATTGAATACCTAAGTATAAAATACCTGTAGTAAAAACATCTCTCATTTCCTTTTATTCAATGCATATTGCTGAAATATGCACTTTCTGTCATTTAGTCCTAAAGATGAAGTTCTTTCATTCAAGTCCCTTTGTGGTAAATCTTTACAAAACCTCCCAAAGCCTGTCAAAAGCAGGACCTTGAAATTGCAGTTAAAATTTGTTACAGGTGCCAGCAAATAGCTCTTAAATGAAATTAAGGATATGGCATGCCTTCAGAAGGAATGAATTCTAAGACCAATTCTATCAATTGAATCAATCAATTTTCCTTAAAACAACATTGTACCAGTGATCTGAATTATCTGTGGGATTCATGAGAGTTTGATCAGCAGCTGTGCTGGGGAGCTTAGCCCCAGAACACATCAGAATGACCACATATTTCGTCACCTTCTCGATCAAAGGAAAACACTCACTTATTTGACGTCGCTTTCCCACAATAATTGCATGTTAGAGAAAAGCAAACCAAAGCTTCTGATGCCCTAAGTGAATAGGCACAATCAAAGGACAGAACAAACAACGTAACATGCCGTTCCACCTCAAATGCTCTTGCTTCCCTCCTTTGCTCTTTTACTCCTCCAAAATGCCTTGGAACATAACCATCATTACACACTAAAATGATTCAGGGAAATTTTCACCAAACAAGGAATAAATTATAAAGACCCACAGTGAGACTGCCTATGTTATTTCATCCTGTGTGGTGACATGCACTATGGCCAAACATGTCAAACGATTACCTCTCAGAATTTTAAACTCAAGCAGAACTGATGTCTATGTCTATTTGAGTATCTCCCGTCTCTTTGATTGCCTCCCTTATCTTTGAATTTCTTCAAGTTATTTCATATTTTTCAGTCTATGTATCTAATCTGGATTTCTTGGAGATTGTAGAGCTACTTTACATAGAATTTTCATAGCCACATACATAATATTTTAGGATTTAATGGCCAGGTGACCCTTGTGTTATGTTTCCCAAGGAGTCTTTGAAGAGTTAAGAGCTCTGGCATTGTCTGTAGCACAGAGGAAAGGCTAGCCATGGATTCCAGCATTGCTTTTTATTATGTTGCAGCTGTACTGCACTCAATTCTACTTGGACAAATTCCTGAACAAGAATCTATTTCCCTCACTTCACTTTTGGAATAAGTTCTGTTTTGGTTTTTGGCTCGGCTTTGAAGCAATGTTCTTTTTGTCAGTATTGAAGGAATGAAGGGTATATTTAAAGAATAAACTTGGGATCTGTTTGGTGATTTTGATTTAGGATGTAGGAATAAGGTTCTCAAGGGATGGAAAACTTGAATTCTAAAAATAATGAGCATCTAAAGTTTAGTGGTGGTATTATTATTGCATTGACTCATATGGGCCTCGCTTGATTTAGTTGCCTGTTTAGGAACAGGGAATTTATTTACAATGCAACAATATTTATAGTAGTTACAAGTTATAAGTGCTCTATTCCAGTAGTTATTTAAATAAAATTATTAAAATTCAAATATAGTATGTTGGTTGTCATACATAGAAAATCCATTAGCCAGAGTTTAGTTTATTGCAGTTCTTAAACACTGATGCAAAATCACTAATTCACTTGTGTCATTTTTAGCTGGGTGCAAAGCCTGAATAAATTAAGTTTTCTGAATATGTAGGTCACTTTAATCTGCCCATAGACTATTTAGAAAAGACAGTTCTTGACTGCCATTTCCTCTTTGAGGCCTTAACAGAGTTAAACCTCAAGATACATGAGATTTGATGTTTCTCAAAACATTTGATGTTTTGATTTGATTGGATTGAACATCCATAGGTTGCTTATCCCATCCAATCCCTGCACTAAGAACTGTATTAGCTCCATGGGTTACCTTACAGCAGAGTCAGGTTTTGGATCTAAACATTTCCTTTGTAAAATAGCAATGTGGAGACAAACAGCACTACAACACAATTATAGCTTAAAGTTACCACTTTGTTCATTGCTTACAGGCATTTACATATATTTAATGGTATGCTTCACTGCTGGGTGAAGGTAATTCATACAGCAGAACAAAATCTTCCAAAGAGGTTGGCCAAGAGCTGTTTTTTAGTTGCACTGTGGCTTGCAATTATGGAGTTGGAAAGAAGAAATTTTGACAAAATAGCTAAAATAAAGTAGACCCTAAAGCAGAAAAATCAAAGGAAACAAAGCTCATTTTCTGACAGGGTGAATTACTGACCACTCTTGCCCATAATGGATAAAGAATTTATTTCAGATTTCCTTCTGAAAGGTCAGCTATCAGAGTTAAATAATTTTTTGGTTGATGTCAGCAACTAATCAGACAAAGCCTTTAGCAGATGGTGTGAATCTCTAATCAGACAGGAGAAATCAGGCTTTTCATGAGAGACTCCACACACCTCTGCTTGTAAGAAGAAGTATACATTTACCAATGACTTTCACTGGGGTGTTTAAAGACTAAGTTTTGGGCAATCACCTAACAGCAGGTCAAGCAACAATTTGCTTCACACAGGCTGGCCGTTTGCACTGCACGTGTGCAAGTAAGGAAGCTCTCCCTACCATGAGACACACAATGTCAATCCCCTGTTTATTTAGAGAGGTATTTTGGTCTGCAAGCACAGCCACAGTTTCAGCAATCCCCTTTTCCCTCTTTCTCTTATTAAACCATTAATTTGTATTATCTTCACTTAAGTTATGTTGTTTTCCAGGAAAACGGAACATTTTATCTTTTTCTAAATCAGGAGAATAAGAATTTGTTACTGTATCCCTAATCTGACCAGTGCTGCTAAATTGGTCAATTTATGTACCTTTTTGCTCTCTTGAACACAGTTTCTTCCCAGAAACAAGACTTTTTATAGAAAAAGAGCATGAAGCAAATGGTTCATTCCACTTTCCTGCCTGATAAGATTTTGCATTGAGTACATTTAAAATACTCTTTTATTGCTCTATGGTAGATTTTAGACAAACACGTTTGTTTTTGTAGTGATCAAAGAGATATGGATACGTTTGTCATCTGTTACAGATCTAGAGGCAATAGAAGGAAAAGAAGACTCCCCAAATCACATGAAGACGTTTCTGCCCAGTTATGTATTCTTGGCTAGGTTACAGCTAAGGGGCCCTGGTCTGGCAGAAGTGACACTTTCATATGCTCAACTTCATGACCACAAACAATAAGATAAAATGAAAAGGTCTGCTCTCCAGGGGCCAAGCTAAGCATACATAATATACTTCAAGTCCTGAAAGCTTCACTGAGACTTGTCTGGGTGTCCTGACTCTTGCATTGAATATAAAGTTCAGTGGCAATTTTGCCACCTGTGACAGACCTTTGGATGACAGGTCATGTAATAGAGTGTATGCACTGGGAATATGGTGTGAGAAAGCCTGAGGGAAATTGCACTGCCTCCTGAGAGGGTGTGAAAGGACAGGCTTAAAAAGCATGGAGACTCTGAGTTGCCCATATGTAGCCAGGAAGATGAAGCAAAATTACACTTTTTACCATTCTTTTCCCTTTCTGTATAAGGATAGAACTAGGGACTCAGTCAAGACTTCAAATAAATCTTGTTCTTCATTCAGGTAACTCTTTTACTTGTCTTTTTTTTCTGATAGCCCCATATCTGTGATGCAAAGATTGATGTTGGAGAAGTACACCTATTTGATTCACTGTTTATGTTGTGATGAGGGCATGGGAGTGTTTTAGAAATCACACCATACATGCTGGGTCACAGGACTGTGAGCATGTTTATGAATATGTCTTCAAATACAGAGATATTCATTGCATAAGATATCATACATGCTCCAAGCTGCTTAAGAGTTGGAAAATAGAATATTTTGCATCTGGATAAGGAGCCAAATTCACAGTATGAGATAGTTATCATATATAAAATTTCAGAGAGATCAAAATATCTACCCACATACTTATTTTCAGAGCATGGTTATGAAATATAAGCTGTCTTCAGCTACCTTTTTTGTGTTGCAGTGTGTGCATATCTTTTATGAATTTCTAACCTATTTTTTCATACTGGAAACAGGACTTTTAAAAATGATGGAGAAGTTTCCCCTTTTTTTTTAATTTCAGGAAATATATGTCTTTAAAAGTAGATTTATATTGGTCCCATTTTTCAAAACAAAAAACCTCAAAAGCTTTGAGAAATTCTGTTTAGAAAACTGCCAATAAAATGAGTTTCATAACTAATATCAGTTTTGATACGAATAAAGCTGTGGAAGACACTGCCAATCATTCATTCTCCTCCAGTTCAAATGTAGATCATTATAGAGATGACATCTCACTACACTGACATCTGGAACATAGCAACAAAATGCTGCTAGCTCAGAGAAACAGGAGCAACATGCAATATTCATTGCCAAATGTCACTTAGCAACGTAACGTGTAGAGTGGAGGAAAACTCACATCAGCCATCCCCTACCTCTCCAAACAAACAAAAGCTCCTTGTAAGACATATTTTGAAAAGGCAAATTATATCATTATGCTACCTAGGAAAATTTTCTGTTCAAAATACACGGAAGAGAAAGGGATCAGAATACAAGTTCTGGTTCATTCCATCAGAGGATGGAAACAAGATACAGTTAGCCTTTGCATGGCAATGACAGCTCCCCCAGCCCCTTGGAAAAAGGGTGTTCTGAGTTAAGAGGTGCAGCTGCAAAAACTATCTGGCATATTATTGAACTGTTGTTTAACTTAAGTTATATAATTCCAGGGTTATATATCAGCCAAGGAAAGCTTTTTGGATCTCCAATTCTTTTCTTAAGTGCCCAGTTGCCACCCTTTTCTCCTGTGAGTGCCAAAATATTTATGTACTCTCTGAATACGTAAAGAGCCTAAAGTTCTGAATGGACCACTGCATCCATGAGCCAAGCACAGTTCAGCACAGTTTGGAGGAATTTCTGTAGTTTTTAAAAGTAACAGAGTTGCATCAATGTATTTTTCAGCGTAATTAGATTTGCTATTTTGATTTGGATTTTTACCTGAAAGAGGCAAAAAAAAAAAGAAAAAAAGGTATAAAATGCAGCAAAAATTTACCCGAGGAAGATATGCTAAACCAACCAAATACTTTCATGAATTTTCTACCAGATATTTTTCTAAACTGTACTTCTATCTTGCCGTGGGGTTAGGCATCTTTGCAGGAACTGTGAAGAAGATGAGAAGTTGCTTTGCAGAGGATCAACAACAAATACTTGTGAAAAGTTGGCCATTAAAAGTGGAAAGAGTTACAAAGTGTTACTATTGACAACAGTTTGAGGTTTTATTATGTTTGTTTAGGGATTTATCCTATATAAAGATGTCGGTTCAGTCTTCCCATTTGGAAAAAAAATATAGGTTTATGCTAAAATAAAAGTCCCAGTTATCCAAAGTTGAGGCATCACTAACACTAACATGATATCACGTTAAAGCATAAGAGAACCTTGAGGTGCTGCTGAGATTGGATGCAGTTAAATAACCTAAGAAGCAGTAATAATAACATCTGGTAGCAACTAGGGGCTTAGCAGTTAAATATTTGTAAAAAGATCTAGAAACACTTGTCCAGTGTAAGAGGACTACGTGCTGTCAATGCGAAGTGGTTACTAAAATAAAAATGTACAGTGGTGCATTGGGAATTTGCAAAAAGTTAAACAAGTATCAAAGTCACTGACAGAACATCTGTGGGAAATATTAGTTTGAGTGCTCTATTCAAATCTGGGGAAATTTGTTCAAGATTGATGAAGAGGAACAATGAAGAAAAATATTAGTGAAGGATCTGAAGGAATATGGAGTGGTAAACACAATTTAAAAACTATTTTGGAATTTAAAAAAAGTTTAGAAATTTTGCATTATAAACTTTAATTTGAAATTACAAGAGAAGTGAATTAACTTAAAGTGAATTAATTAAAGTTCCACAACAGCATAATTGTGAAAAAAACTTATTTGGTAGAAAGGTGGAGGATGATCCTACCTCAGTTTTCTTCAGAGACTGATGATAGAATTGCCCACAGTATTTGCTCCAGTGCAGTTACTGTCCTGGCCCTTTAAGTTCCATTGGACATTGCACTACCTGAGTCTCATTTAGTTCTGTACTTTGGTAACATTTTTTGGCACATATCAAATATTAAACCTGCTATTTCTTCCTTTTCTTACTGGTTTCAACACTCAGTCATAGGCAAGAAAATGCCAAAGAATAAATATTTCAGACAATCTCAGGAAACATATAAGAAAATAGATTCTGATTTTGCATGACTCGCAAATACACTAGCACAGTGATCAAATTTTCTGGTGGGAAAAATATCCAGTTAGACTGAAATTTTTTAAGAACTTTTTTTAGTGTCTATATTAATATTACTTCTGAACTTTATTACACCACAATTAAACATCAGTCTCAGAAGTCTGTGAGTCCCTGAGACTCTTTAGAAATTAATTTGTTATGAGAACAGACTCTTAGAAAAATGAAAACAATGCCCAAATTGAGATAAATTGTTTCACAGATACTTTGAGGCTCTGCAATGATTGATCACACTCTGGGCTTATATAAACTAATTTTTCAGCTTAATAAGAATTTGTAGAATGTGGTGGGCACAAAAGACAACATAAGATCATTTTCTTTGGATGGTTATTTGCCATGTGATGAGGATCAAGAAACACTTCAAACAAATAGTGTGGGAAGGTCTACTAGATCAAAATCTATGGATGCAATTGGATAGTCACCTGAAAACAATTTGTGAATCACCAAACACTGCAGATGAGACCCATGAATTTGAGCTTCTTGGGCATACAGGGGTCATTGTTTGTAAGGGCAGTCACTGTGATGAAGATATTTTTAAGAAATATGTTCTTCCAGAAATGTTTTAGGTTTAATTCTAGTTCTTCTAATTTAATTTTTTTAATCTTCAATTTTATCTCAAGGGGTTGATGTCCCTTAATGATAAGTTAGTAGTTTAATTTTAAAATACAGCAGGGTCCCTCTGTCCCTCCTTCCTGGTATATTAACAGTATGCTGGAAGTAACTGGGTATATCACTGAGCACAGCAGTTTCATTCTTTAATGTTTTCAATGTGTTGAAGTATTTGTTGTGAACTGTGAGAATTAAATATAATCTTATGCCAGGATGCCTGAAGACTCCTTGTGATCTTGTTTAAGGAGAAGCTGTAGCTTCTGTATTGTAGTAATGCAGCGTCCTGCAGGCGTTTTTGCACATTCATCATAACACTAAGAGTGATCAAAGAACAGGGGCATACCTGAATGGCCTGGCACTCCTCTCCTCTCCTCTCCTCTCCTCTCCTCTCCTCTCCTCTCCTCTCCTCTCCTCTCCTCTCCTCTCCTCTCCTCTCCTCTCCTCTCCTCTCCTCTCCTCTCCTCTCCTCTCCTCTCCTCTCCTCTCCTCTCCTCTCCTCTCCTCTCCTCTCCTCTCCTCTCCTCTCCTCTCCTCTCCTCTCCTCTCCTCTCCTCTCCTCTCCTCTCCTCTCCTCTCCTCTCCTCTCCTCTCCTCTCCTCTCCTCTCCTCTCCTCTCCTTTCTGATAAATTCTGGAGTACAGAACATGTGATATAGAATTCGACTATTTTAAACTCTGAATTTTGCTTTCTCTTCCATTCTCGCACATCCCAGTTTCACCCTGGTGGTCAACATTACTGCTCTTACCTGCTCTTTGCGTGTAGCAAATTATTCCCTTTATATACATTTTCTTTAATTTTTTTTTTCCACAGATCATGGCATGTGACTGAAGAAATCTAGCTCATTTTTAAGTGCCCAGGTGGCTAATTTTGCTTCACGAATTTCTGAGAGGGAGCTCAGTTGAGGTCATTTAAAGCTTGGGTTGTGTTTTCTTTTGTTTTATTTCTTTACAGCCTCATGAAATTGACTCCAGACCTTTTTACTGCACCTGGCAGAAAGCTGTAGTTGTTTTCCAACCTCTATCTGGAAATTAAGGTCTTCTCAAATGAGACTGTTCCCTGTCAGATTTGTGTCTTTAATAATGTTAACAAGAGCTCTGTTCCCCACTCTCACTGTACTGGCCCATAGCTGATTCCCAGGACTGCAACAACATAATTTTGTTCATTCTTCTTCCCTTGGATGATTTAAACCCAAAAGGATTCTGTTTCACCATTCATTCTGCAGAATACCACATAATTAACTTAAGATGGTCACAACTGTTTTAACCAATTTGATCATATGGTGACTGAACTATATTCTCCAGCACCTGCATTTTAGTCATGAGTGTAGGCCCAGTTTCTCAACCCATGCTACTACTAAAGCTCTTCTATTTTGTTGTTCAAACTAGTTGCTTTTGCTATGTAAATGCTTCAGTTGGGCTTTCAAAAATTAATTCTTATTGTATAGTTCCTGTGGCAGACTATATGCTAGCATAGTAATTCTCATCGGTGATTTCTTTCTGCTGGAAATCTGTTGCCTGATAGTTTCTTATCAATTTTCATTGTATTCTCTACATTATTTTCCTGTACATTGAAATCAAGTGAAGAAATTACATAAGCTTGTCCAATTTATCTCCTTTTGATTTTTTGTTACAAGTTCCTCTGAGCTACAATGCTGGACCACAGAAAACAGTGTGCCTTGCTGCATAGGTGTTACCCTGTAAGATAAGGGTTCTCTCCAAGGAGGTATCCCACAGTTCATCACTGACACCTTTTTTTTTGGTCACTTCTGAAGCTGCCTGAGGTTGCTAAGAACTGACATCTTGCTCTGCAAAGAAATAAAGTTCCATTGCATATAAACTGATCTTAATTTCTTTCCGTACCTTGCTTGGTTTCATGGTGTGACAATGAGCCTCATATACCCATCTCATATCATGGTCCTACAAGACCCCTCCCCTTGCCCTGGAAATTTCCTCCAGTTTGTCTTCACGCAAGCCTGCCTGGGTGCAGGCTGGTCCTTCCCTTCTGCCCCTCCTCATATTTGTCTCTGCCCTCTCGTGATCTCTTGTAAATTTTTTGTTAACTCCAGGCCCTATCTCTTCACCATTTCTTCAAAAAATAGAGCAATAAGATCATACTCCAGATGCTTTTTAGCTGTTCTAATTTCTAAATGAGTTTTTCAGGTCAACTGAGTGGCCTGTACTTATCTGAGTCCAAGACCAAGAAAAACTCTTCCTTCTGGTGCATAATGCCTGTGCAGGGTGACCTGTTCTTAGCCACCCCAGCAACACAAGCTGTTTTTCTTCCTTTCTTATTTACCAAAAGCAAATTTCATTTATCAGAGTATTGGGAAATCTCAGTGGTATTTTTCTGTGGATTAAACTATTTCTTTTGTCTTTTCTCATTATATGATTTTCACTAACATTTCTTATATTCTTGTTATCTCATTCTGAGTTTGGACTGATTTTTACTGTTATATTTTCTGAATTTACTATAGTGAATACTGAAACTGAAACATCTCAAGCACAGACCTTTGATCAACTTCAAACTACTTCAAACGATGCCTCCAAGCATTGTTTTAAAGTGAAACATACTGTAATTTATAGTGAAATTGGGCCTAGGAACTCAAAGAAAGCCACACACCTGCATGCAAACTTAACTCTGAAAGAAATCTCCTTCCTCCAAGTTGAAAGGTATTCAGATAAAGATTCAGGCCCCAAAACAATGGCTATCATCAATATTTTTTTTTCATTTTAAAAAGAAAAAAGTTTCTGATTTGATATTTGGCTCCATTTGATTCATGTTTTCAAACTTGCATATCTGCAAAGGTGAAGCATAGAGATTTATTTTTAAATTACTTTTTTAAAATGTCAGGATTAGGGTTTCAGACCAGCAACTTTCAAATGAATTCCAGGATAAGCAGATATTATTATCTTAATGAGGGACTAAAATGAAAATCCCTGCTTTTTATGTATTATCAAAACGAGTGTTTTGATATTATGATTTGTCTTGCTTTGGGAAGAAACCACCAATCTATTAGGAACTTTAACAGTTTGTTCAACATTTTAATATTTTCTATCTATATAAAAATGCCTAATGTGAATGGAGATACTTTTATAATGTTAGTTAAGTGAGATGGATACGGTCCACTGACGATGAATCTGTAGAATGTTGCACATAAAGTTTGGCAATAGACATTTTAGGCTAATTTGTTGACTGAAGTTACTGATTGCTTTTCAATCAGTATATGAATATTGCATTGACACTCTTTGGAATACTAATACTCCCTTCTGGACCAGCATACCCGAGTTGTTCCTGGGGCCAATGTATTCTCGCTGCTCAGGGTTATGCTAGGAGCTATTGAATTTGATGGCATTGGCCTTTCAAACTTCCACATTTCTCTTTGTGATGTTTCTGTGCTTAGTCTGGGTTTGCATTAGGAGTGGGTTTAGGAATGCACAGCACTATCAGCCCCCACAGAGGGATCCCTGCACTGCAGAACACTGCTGACATCTCTGCATAAACAGAAACCATAGCATGCTTCTGCAGGTTCTCACAGCCTTATCTTGGAAGCTAGCTGCTGTAGTGCTGAGCAGATTTGGCTTCAGACAGAAGAGAATGGAGGAAATGAAAAAGAGTAGTTACTTGTGGATTAACTTTTCCTGGAACAGCCTTATTAAGAACAGAGTCATTTCTGGTCTCATCTAATCAGCATTGTTCAGTAATATCGCTTTTGTAGCAATTAACACTATAGATGTTCATATTAAATTTTTTGTGAGTTAGATCTTTGGACATAGTTGAGTTATACAGTAATCTATCCAGAAGGGTATTTATTTAGAATGTATCAAATACACTGTAACCACTGTAAGTGCATTTCTGTCACAGGCGGAGTATACTTCATAAGAGAGATGTAGCAATATGTCAGCTGATATAAAGCAGCATGATTTAACAAACTTTGTTTGTAAATAGGACAGTAGTTTAACAAGATTTGATGGTAAGTTACAGTTGATAAAGTCACAAAAAAGGATCAGAGAGACCTTCCTGCTGACTTTG
The DNA here is from genome assembly GCF_036417665.1 of Passer domesticus. Taxonomy (NCBI): domain Eukaryota; kingdom Metazoa; phylum Chordata; class Aves; order Passeriformes; family Passeridae; genus Passer; species Passer domesticus. Next base: position 11,621,401 of record NC_087479.1, read on the forward strand.
GAAGTTTAGAAATCCTCTTGCTTTTTAAACTCCTTCTCAGAAAGAAGTTTAGGTGCAGCTGAATCCAACTTCCATACCTGGTCAACAGTTCATGTCTAAAGGATTATATGTGCACATTCAACCTTTTATATCACCTAGCTAAGATTTCAAATTTTCAACACGTTTCTTCCCAAACCACTTACAGAGTAACAGATGCAATTAGGATTCTCTTTGACTCAAGGAGTGCAAATTGTGTCTACTCCAGGGGAGACCCTGACATGCAGCCCCGTAGCAGGACCTCAATGGGTGCAGTAGGCCTCAATGGGTCCTGGCTGTCCACAGTTTAAGGAGTAAATGCACTCACAGTCGTATCTGCGTATCAACTGCAAATGTTTCTTCCAAAGTTGGCTTGACTGGACCTTGACCAGCACTGTGGTTAGGTGGATGCATTGGTCAACTTAACCTTTGCCTATTGTGTTCTTATCTGTCTTCCTCCAAAGCAGTTTGAGTTGGATAGAGCCCTCATGACCAAATGCACCATTGCAACCAGCACTGGTAAATACCATCTGAGCAGAACATGGGTTGTAATATGGGATATATATGGATATATATGAGAATGGAGAGGAGAAGCACACCATTATAATTTCCTTTGCAAATCTTGAAGAGTACATCTCAGTGCTTCATTGTTGTCTGAGCTGAGTGAGAAACTTGTCTACCATGTGGATTCAACGGCCTCCCAGCCTGCACAGTGTGAGCGTCACCTTGTCCCATCCTGAAGGACTCCCATTATGTCAAAGAGTGGGATTGGAGACTTGGATGTGTAAAGAATAAAGGCGTGGGGTCTAGTTGTCAAACCTTCTTTATTTGAGACATAAAAGTGCTCTCTGATGGGGGACAGAGACCATTAGTCATAATATGTGATTTTATTAAAACCACTCAAAGGGCATCGGACAAATGAAATAAAGAAGCAAATACAACAATTAGCAACAGATTTACAGAAGTTACGTAAATGCACATAAATGCCACAAAAAACAAAATCTCCAATAAGCACAGGAAACTTTAAAGTGTTGGAAACATTTTCCTGGAAAGATGACAAACGGATGTTGCAGGCCTGGGTGTTGGTGGGCATGCCACACTTGTGGAGGTCATGCGATTCAGCAGGGATTTTCTCATGGCCTGCATTTGTACTACTCGGCAACACAGTGCTTACTCTCCACTTTGTCTCTAACTATACCTGTCAGGGCATCTTGGAAGTATGTCTTTGCAGAATCTGGAATATTGATGTGTTGGGAGAAGGCAGATGTTTTGGATTGGTAGATGCTCATTTTGTTCCACAACATTCCCTTGACACATGGCTCAGTCCTGCTGTACCTTGATGTCTGACTTCCCTCAGGAGCAAGAAAGTGGCTTTGCCACTTCCCATTCTACTTCTTCATGTTTGCCTGCATTTCAGGCGAAATCCCACTTTCCAAATGTTTACATATTAGTCTGTCAAAATTTTGTTTAATTCTTGGTTTTGTTTTGTCAGCAATCCCTCATATAAACAAAGTAAAATAGCAATGCCATTAATTATAGCAATAGTAATGCCAATGCCATTAAAGTAGCAATTATAGTTTTCATTGGTCATTTGTTAGCCTTTTCTTACCCCAAAGAAAACAGGAAGACCTTCTTTGGACAGAAAGGGTGATTGGAAAGAACTGCAAAATCAGAAAATTACACATAAAGAAGTTATGAAAATCTAGTCCAGCATCTTTTCTTCTAAGGTGGGTGTAAAGCTGGTTAACAGAATTCCTCCAGTTTATCAGTGATCAGAACACATAATGAAATACAGGAGCAGATTAGGAATAGCACTTTATTTTTAAGAACAAGTTAGACAAAATATCCCTGAGAAACCAATCAGTTGAAACTCATCCTGGTCCAGTACTGTAGAAATTATCTCAATGGTCTTGGGACAGAGTGTCTACATCTAATATTAGTTTGAAATCTGACATCAAACACTACAATGCTACAAGATTCAAAACATTTGGAATAATCACCTTCGTTTGAAATTCTAAACTTTTGGTGTTTTCCATGACTAATTCTTGGTTTTCTTCAGTTCCAGAGCCTCCCAGTTTCTTGCCATGAATCAAAGGAACTCCTCTAAGGCAAAATTTCTCAACTATGAATCATTCTAACGAGATTGTTCACTAATAAAACCTCCACACATTTTTGGTCTTTTCTCTTTAGCATTCCTTCTTTCATGTACTCATCTTATCTACAAAAAAGATATTGCCACTCTTCAATTCTTTACTTTCTGTAGCTTTCCTTATAAAGAAGCCTTCCTGTTTAACAGGTCTATGAACTTTTTAGAGCTATATCCTGTTTCAGTTCTGCTCATGAAGGATGAAAGAAAATCTAATGGTTCTGACATTTGACTTTACTTCTTTCATTAAGAAAAGCTTGTATGTTTGAAAACAATGTCAAAGATGGGAAGTTGAGCAACCATTTCAAACAATGCAGTATGGACAAGGGCTGTTTGCCAACCCCACTTCTATTAAGTCTCCCTATGGACCTTAATGGGAGGTGGACTATACACTACCCTATTGTGGCAAATAAAGTAAAATTTCACATCAGAAACAAACAGAAAAGGCTTCAGGAAGAATCCTCAGATGTCTGAGAGAGAGACGGTATAATCATGTCTTCCCTAGCAGGTCTAAACTGCCCAGCAGAAGGAGGCTTTTTAATGGCCCATTATCTCCCCAGCTGAAGCTGATGCTTCAAAAACAGATCTACTCATGTTCTATTAAATGCATTTTTCCCTACTTACCTGAATTCCCAGAGTCTGCATTACTGTCAGGCAGTAAGGTAATATCATTTTTATAGCCAGATTTTTCCCCTTTCTACCAGCAGTGCTAAGCAAAACTTTTTTTTTTTTTTTTTTTTTTTTTTTTTTTTTTTTTTTTAAGGAAAGCATCAGCTTACTCTGTGGTTTGAGTCACAAACAGTTCTGATCCATATGCCATAGCTCTGGTCCAAAAGCTGTAAATTTGTACTGCTGGGATGCTGTTGCTCTTTGGAAAGTTGTGTAACTGTTATCTTCCAAAATTGTACTTGGAAATAAAACCAATATTTACTGAGAACCTTCGCAGATGCTATAGCCTGTCTGAGGAATCCTAGCATAATACAAAAGGATAACCTTTTCAGTATTTTTGATGGAATGTAATGGAACAAGATAAAAATTCATGACAATGTTTCATCACTCTTGCCAGTAGCTTCTAGCAAATAAGTCTCTAGGTTGATCAAACCTAAAGTTACTTCAGACTAAGGACAAAGATAAAAAAAAGGAAATTGTCTTTACAATGCTTTAAAAATTTAAATTCAGTGTCAATTTAGTTTTGCAACAAGCAAAAGCATTGGTTAGAAAATGACACACTTTTACAAAGGGATCAAGTTGCCCATTGCCCTTGTCTGGTTTTGGGGTTTTTCATAGTGTGAAGCCTAAGCATTTTGTCTACACACATTAATGGAATTTCACAGAATTTGCTGTGTGCAGCAGGGCCACTTCTTTCATGACAATGGAATATTTAATTTAACTTCTAGGTCATTCTTAGTTTACTGAAATTGAAGCACTTAGTAGGGCAGAACTTCTCAGACTGAAGAGGTGGTGTCAGATTAAGTATCAGACTCAATGAGGTGGGAGTGCTACTTATATCTGAATTGCCCATTACTAATTATTCACATTACCGGTTCTTTGGCATATTATCTATTTAGCATGCATCAGTGAAGACTGTTTGGCCTGATGCTCTTTCTTACTAATATTTTCTAGATAGAAAATGCAAAACCTGTCAGTGGAAGTTGGGTTTCCTGTGTATGGCCAGATAACCTGCTGTACATGGAGACCTACAGATGAAACTGCTCTCGGGTCACGCCTCTGCTACCACATGCATCAGTGGATGTGGAAACGGCAAGGTAAACACAATAAAAAGCAAACACCAAAGATAAGCAAGGGTGTAACCCTTGGGCATTCACACTATTGGCTTTGGGAAAGTGAGAGCAGAAGACATAAACAGTGTCTTCTGACATACTAGTCCCCGTGTTTCAGTCATTACATACCTTGCAGGAGACAGTTCTGGACTGTCAATCTTGTGTACCTACCCAAGTGAGATGGAAAGGAGTGTCCAGTAAAATAATCCTTGTTTACGCTGTGCCTTAAAGAAAAAGTCATTCAACAAGCTGCAGGACTGAAGGAGTTAGGTTTCTTATACTTTTGTGTAATGGATGCAAAGAAGAGAGAAAAGAAATCCTGTAAATTTTCTGAAGCCTAATATTTGGTGTGCTGCTATTACCATGCTTTCCTTTTCATGGCACTTTTTTTTCTCAGGAGATATACCAGTCATTTGACATTTCAGACCTCCTCAACCTCTTGGCATGTTTGAGACTGATAAACAGGGTAAAAAGTTACCAGGAAAGACAAGAGCTGTAGGGCACTTCTACAATTGCTCTTTCCACAAACACATGAAGGACATGATCTCACAATTCTCATATTATTAGGAAATCAGGCTAAAAATACCACACTTTTCCACAGAAATGGTAAGCTTTGCCCAGGACACAGCTGTCACTGGGATGAGAAGGGAGCAGAACAAAGAGGACGTGGTGGGAAGACAGCGTGAAACTTCCCTTGGGCTTGTTTACACCAGCACAACGTGCCCTCCAGTTACACCAGCATAACAGATGTTCCCTAAAATAAATGGGTTTCAGGAAAGGGATGGAGATTTTTAACAGGAGCAATGTATTTGGGAACTGGGCATGGTTGTGGGTTTGTGTCAGATTCTGTGTCTGGCTCCATGCCCGAGGCAAACCCAGGTACTTCTCACTCAGTTTGCAGTTGTGACACCCATCCAGCTGGTGAGAGAGATCTTGCAGTGCACAACAGAGCAGAATGGCTGATTCTGGTCATGTGCTGTGCAGATTTTTGTCTCTGGCTCACTGGAATAATAGGGACATCACACTCCTGCCATACATCTTCTGAGGGTGAGATGGTGCTACACCTCTGTGACGGGAAACAAATCACCATCACTCCTCTGCTCAGTCTACCGATAAACTTGTGTGGCAGCAAGTCAGGAAAAAAGAAACTAAAACCTGCAGTAGACTTGCCTTGCCTTTCTTTGAAAGAGAGAAGAAACTGAGCAGGTAGGGGCTGCACATCTTTCCCCGGGCACAGGTGAGTGTCCTAGAGGGTGCCTGTGTTTAGTACAGAGCAGATTAGAGAAGAAACTCAGACAGCATCCCCTCTGAGCGGTGCCAGTTTGCACAAAGCTGAATGATATCTCTGAGAAGAAAAATTTATTCACAAAGAAAATACCTGCTTTTGCAAGGAAGTCACAGAGAGCTAAACTCAATACAAGAGACAGAATAATCTGCTGCAAGTTGAACTAAAGCCCAGAGCCATTTGAAGTATGAAAGCATTGAATTGACATCAGGGGCTTATCAAACTAATGAATACTTGCTTAATAATGAAGGCCAGAAACAAAAGCACCAGAAAGAGTAAGCCAGGAAATTTTTCTAGGAATGTCTGCTATGTTTCTCCCCATCACAGGTAAAAAAACCTATTTGTAAATATTTATTTGATGAGTGGCACCTAGTTAATTTGATTAAAACCATTCCTAATGTGCATCTGAATGGAAACTCAGTCAAAATAACAGTTACAGCTCTTGTGAAAGTTGAAGAATCTGTTGTGAAGGACAACCCATGGAATCTGGTGACACTTTAAAAATATTTAGATACCTATATAGCTGACACTGAAACCTCCTTTTAGTGTTGAAAAAATCCTGGCAATAACTTAGTTCAAAAATAAAGGATGAAATAGACTTTTTACTTTAAACCAAAGTAAGGTTCAAATGAGCTATCTTTTTATTTGGGTCCCAAACCCTAGCAGTTTTTGGCAATGAAGAAAATTTTGGCTATACACACTTAGGCATCTTAGAGGTTTAACATATGGAGTTGTTGCTCTATTTTCTTCCACAAAGGCACCAGCTCCCTGGCAGGATCTGGCACACTTTTGTAGCATGCTCCATCAATTCAGGTAGCAGGACTATCCTTCCAGTCACAAAGGTATTGCTCCTCTGCTTGGAGGAAGCTATGAGCAATGAATGACATTTTGCTCAGAGTACAAAGCTTTACATGACAAAAAGGCAGCCTGTGGTGATGATGAGTTAATAACACTTGATGAAGACAGAAATAATGGAACCAACATGTAATAATGACCCAAAGCTGCGTAGCAAGCCCCACTGTGTCTGGCTTTTGTCTGCTTGAAGAGAGCACATCCTTGGGCTCCTGATGTATTTTTTATGAAGTTAAATTCTTGGCTTCAGCTTCTAAGATCCTTCATTAGCCATTATGCTCCCATGCCTCTGATTTCCTTTCCCTTTCCACTGTTCTGTATCAGCACTCACAGCCTCATATCCATTTAATTACATTCCCTCACAATCATCTTATTAGTGTTATACTTTGAAATTATTTTGTCCTTTCCTTCCTACAGATATATCGACACCAAAACATACTTAAACAATCATGTCAGATTCACACACACACACACACAAACATCACAACTTGTCTCTCCATGCCTCTCTTTGGTTTCTTCTTCTGTATTCTCTTGGTGTCTGATCTCTCTACTGCTCTGCAGATGGATGTCTGGGCTTTGGGAAATGTAAAGGGCGCAGAAAGACCACAGCTCTTACTATAAAAATTTTGGAAGTTTAATGGAAGAAAAATGGGCTGAGCCCTCAAAGAAACAATGGAGCTACCCTGCCCCTGTACCACTGCAGTACTCACATCATAAAATATCTAACTACTAATCGCAAGTTAGGAGACTTCTTTCACTCCTAAAATCACTGGAGACACAAAAATACCTTTGTGAGCAGTGTTTCAGGACATATCCTGCTTTGAATTCCTCTTAAAGAATCAATTTCTTTCCATTTGCTCTATATGTCGGGGACAGGTTGAGGAGTTCAGCCTCCTAATGCTGATCTAAATGTGCAATATGAGCTTCAGGTCAGTGGATGGCAATCTTCTTGTTATCCTAACAATTCTGGGAGCTCCTGGAACTGGTTTGCTTTGCAGCCAGCAGAGCTGGCTGGCCAAAAGGGGAAGGCATATTCATCCCACCAGTAACTGACCTCTTAAGGCCCCTCTTCTTTTACTTTGTACTGTACTTCATACAGGTGCAACTGGTGCCACATGTCCTCCTAAATCAGAAATATTCTGGGCACAGGAATATGCTGATTTTTAATGTTGTGTAAGGTATAAATTACATAATACAAAACTATCACTAACAATTATAGCCAGAGCAGCATACTGTTCACATTATATCCCAGGATACTAACTACTGTGGTTACAAAAAAAGGAAGATCTGTTTTCTTACTAATAAGAACATTTAATTGAAGATGAAGGAAAGAATTGACAGAATATGAACAATCTAAGTGCAATAGTACTTCTTTGTGATGTATTTGATGTCTTTGTGGATGTAAAAACTGTTGTGTAAACTGAGACTTTGCTGTACTGTAAGGCAATGGGTCAGAAAGAAACCCTTGGAACAGTATTGCTGAAATTCAAAGAAAGTAGTAGCATTTTGAGTTCAATGATGCTTTGATCTAAGTTAAACCTTCCTCAATAATTGTGGATCCACATCACCCAAGCCATATGGCAGGATTCAAGAAAATGGAAGGTAATTAAATAATAATAATGCTTTCATCATGCTTGACTGAAAACTGGAGCTAGACTGAAATCTTTTTAATTTTAATTGCCTTTTGATATTTAATTTTATTATTTGATCAAAAGATTCTGGGTTGACTCTGATAGTGCTATAACTTGGCTTTAAAAGTTCTTTGTATTGATGAGACTACTAAAAGAAAATATCTCAGATAAGAGTGCATATAATATAAGATGCTAGCTTTGGTATAGAGGTAGGGATGGTTACTACAGAACAAATTTATACATTAATTTACAGTTCTTGAGCTTTATTGCTTAGTTGCAGGTGATTTGAAGACATTTTTTTCATTGCAAAAGTTAAGTTGGACAAATTCTTCCTTCTGGGTTTTCTGTTCCTTGTCCTGATACCTCTCAGGCCCAGGGAAAGAATTTTGTGTTTACTGAACAGACTGCATTGGACTTTATACAAATGTAAAATTGATGTGGCTGGAAAAGGATGCCCTTTATTAGTGAATTGAATTGACCTGCAGGAGAAATGGCATTAGAAGATCTATTTACTGTTAAAAAATAGATAGAAGGAGATAAAAATCCAGAAGTATTTCTGTGAAGCACATCCACCTACAGCTGGTCAGTGTTTTGTGATGGCTGCTTCCTCTTTGGAAAGTTCTGCTTTCAGTTTGGTTTCCCTGGGAACGATATGTAAGAGATAGTCTCTGTTGTGCTGTCTAGAGGCTTGATTATTCATCAAAATACCCATGTTATTCCCTTGAGACACAAATGCATTCATATCCAGAGATAGCTGATATCCACTGGCCCAGCTCACAGAAAGGCTTAATTTAGCAAAAAAACAGCTGACCATGTTGCTCCACCACTCAGATAGTTGTTTTTCTACTTGGTTTGTAATACAAAGTTACAAGAGAGGGGTCCCAAAATTCTGTTTTCAAGATTAACCACTTCAGGAAGTGGATGTTTTCCTCCCAAAACCAGATGACATTTTTAAAAAAAACCAAAAAACCTGCTTATTTTAGCTTCTCTTGCAAAATGAAAAAAAAAAATCAACAACCCCCAAAAAATAATTGCCAATAGAGTAAACTTTTCTGTTCTAGTTTGAGTAAATATTTTTTTATGCAAAAATAAGCAGAGAATTAATTACCTGACATTGAAACTTTGTTAGAATACCCATGGAGAGTGTTACTTCTAAGGACCTAGAGAAAACAGCTCCATTAAAAAATACATTAATTTCTGATGCCACTTCTCTTTCAAGCTACCTTATAAAGTGTTATATACTTATATACTGCCTTTAAAATCATATGAAGTCTGAATATTCAAGTTCATGGGGTTGATGTAACACCACAGATTCCCAGCCTTTTCTGCACTGGTGCACAATAGGCTCTAATCAGGCAATGCTACAAGCAAAGTGAGCTCCAGTCTTGTCCATGAACTTGCCAGAGTTCAAAGTTCTCCAAGCAGACGTTGGAGATGAGGAATGGTGAATGTTGCTCATGCTCACTAAATCTGTCACCAAGCTGGAAATTTGCTTGGAACAAAAGTGTCAATTTTTGTGTGAAAGGGATGTCTGAACTGAAATGGCAAAATCTAACACATCTAGATATTGAGCATCCTGAGCCCACTGAAGTCCCTAGAAGTTCTGAGTGATAAATACTTCTTGCAAGGCATTGAAGGAAGTTTATTGCAAAACCTATTGAAGTATAAAGACTATCACTGATTCCAGCAGGCATCAGATCAAGCTCAGTGTGAATGAGTATCAGAGAATGTCTGCATAGCCTTTTGCAGGCAGAATACAAGTTTTTCTGCCCAAGACTTGAGCCAGTTGGATGTATGACAGCCTTGAACTGGAATCCATGTTACTGCATTTACAGTACTGAGCCCAAGCTAAAGCCCCTGCTGAAAGACAGAAAATATCAATTTGTGCTCAGCAGAGTGCTCTGTCCAAGGATGCGTAGCATGAATGCACATATGCTCAGAGCTCAAACAGAATGATTTCATGCTTGCCTGCAAAAGACCACGTAGAAAAATGTCTCGAAAGGAGAAGAACGTCTCAACTCTGACGTGAATGCTAAAATACTCTCCTGGATGCAGGGAAACTGAGGAAAAGAGAAAGATGGGCTCTTTCTTACCAATGTTTTTCTAGTTTGTTTCTTAGATGGAAAGAAAAGAGATAGCAACAGAGCTCTGTAGATGGAAAAAAAAATTAATTTAATTAAATTCCAAACCCACAAAATTATCAACTTTCACTGGCATGAGCTATGCAAGCCCCCAAACAATACTTTAAAGTGTTTAATTTTTTCACATCAATTTTAATTAAGCTCTCATTAGGCTCTTGTGCCCCTAGAATTTGGCTAACAAAAGAATCTGCCTTGCCCAGTGAGTTTCCCAAGCTTGCACGGCTCTATTCCTAAGGAGATTTATCGCATTTTTTTCCTCCTCTTGAAAGAACCTTACATGAACCAATTCAAATGAAAACCACATGGACTAAAAAAGACTTCATCATGCCAGATACCTTTTTATATCCAAAGCAGTGAACTTGTAGTCAGTTTGTCCTTTCATGTGTTGTTTTTTCTGGCTTTGGGACCTAAGAATGATTTTTTACTACGTGCAGTAGTAAAACAACATATTATGCAATTCTATTTTTCAGGGAGAACACTATGTAATTCATAGACTTTGCAATGCCACATTTTCTGTTCAACAAATACAAAAAGTGGCTTCTCTTTCCCTTGTGGGCCGACATCTAGAAATTTTTGTTCAGCAAATGATATTCCAACTTATTTATTTGGGGCTTTGGAGTTTTAACTATTTCAAAAATGACTGCATAAAGTAGCAACAAGCAGCTTCCAAACTGTATTTTTATCTCTGTCATTCAAGAACCTGGCACGCAGAGGGTTGATAGCTTTTATCCTTTTTTCCAATCAAAAAATTCAGGTGAAGACATAACATACTATGACTAGCTTGCAGCCCAACTGATCTGATATATGAGGAAACTCTGTCCATAAAATGCACATGATGGATTAGCAACTGTGTTGAAATAACTTGTTGGCAATGTTCTCACTGGGATAATTTTGAAGATTATGCCATCTTCCAAGGAAAGCTTTCAGAACTCTCATATCTTCTAAAGCCAATCTCTGAAAGAGTTATTTGAAAGTACACTTTTTAAATTGATGCTTTTGGTTTTTAACTTGAAAGTCCTAATTCCAGAAGACTAGCCCTCTAACCCTTCTATGGATTCATGTGGTTCTTGGTATCTCTTCTGCAACTTGCTAGATATGTGCTCATGTGACGGATACTTAGGTATTGATTTTCCCAAACCAAAGCTCGCAGCGAAAAAATTGTCTTTAACATGTAACTGGGAATATTCTTCCAAATAATTAACTCGTAACTCAGAAATTTGAAACGTGCTGATAAGGAAAATATGATTAGACTGCAGAATGTCTTCTTCTCATGCTCAGCAGTGGTGCTAAAACAAAACACAGCTGAGCCTCTTCCAAGTCATGAAAATCCATTTGCAGTCTTTCCAGACAGGTTCATGGAAAAATAATTCATTTATTGCTATACAACAATACTACATCAGGATCAGGAAACCTTTGGGTTCTGGCTTGCTAGAGGCTGGGAAGAGTTGCAGTATGCTTGTCTTACTATTATAGTCTTCTATGTCTAATTTTCATGTCATGGCCCTTCTGTTTAATGTGTGGGTGTTTTTGAAAGAGAGGATCAAGATCCTAGAAATAGCTAGTGAGAGAAAAAGTCCAGAACTTCTGTAGACTGGTCAGGATTGACAGGTAGTGAGCAGTGATGTTTGAGGTGTTCATGCCTTCCCCTGGAAAGAAAATTACTACAGTAGTCCTTTCCTCTCCATCTGGATATCCTTGTTTATTCCAGTCAACCCCAGTTCATCCCACCTAGGAGCTGAGAGGCATCAGTGGCAAAAAATAAACAAAACCAAATTACGTAGAAAATAGATCAGGCTGAACTGTAAAGCATGCAAAAAGGATACCATGAGACACTGCTACCCTCAGCTACCAGGCCAGCACTCCAGACACAGCTGACCTTGGCTGCAAGAAGGCAATGACTATTGCAGTGGAGGTTTTTCCAGATTGTCTAGGGAGATATGATCTATGATTTCCTTATGTGTGTCTGTTGGGACTGGAATATCTTCCTCCAGTATGGTTCTGGAGATCTTGATGGTGTTGAAAACCATGAAATGGACCAATCAGTATCAAGTTAACGTGTGAGGAATAGAGCTCACAATTCTTGTATCTTGCTGTCTGTTTCTGCACAGACAGGTAGGCTGCTGGAGAGGCTATGCCTTTGTCCTGTTTGTGGTTATGCAAGCCTAATGTTTCCCCAGCCCCAAAGGTGTTGGTATATATACACTCTAGACTGACTCCACTGGATTTTGTAGCAATTTGTACCTTCTAAGCAACACATCACAGCTATCAAGCGGGACAGGGCTGTGCTCAGGCACAAGTAGGAGGGAGTGCTAAGCACACCACACCATGTGGCAAAAAATGAATTTCTGGCCTGCCTTGTCTCTGCTTCTTTACTTTAAATAATGCTCTTGAGAAAAATTAGAAGATAAAGTATAAGAGGAGATATTACAAGAGATGGAAAAGACTCTCTTCAGTTTGCATTTTCCTCTAGCTGGCCATAGTGCCAGAAAGTTTATGATGGAATTGAGCAACCCTTCCAGAAGGCAAAGGGGTATTTTGCCTCTTATGCAGTCCTTCTATTCACGAACTCATATTTTTTTAGCTTTTTGCCCTAATCCTTCCAATTCAGATGGGATTCATAACTTCTCTTGCAAGAAGACCTTCCTTTCTGAGGGCTCCCTTGCATCTGTTCTCCTTGAGGAGTATTCCTTTTGACGTGAGTTTCCAGTTGGAGCTTTGTCATCTTTCCCATAAGCATCCAGCCCCATTGACATCAGTGACATAAATCCCTGTGATATGTAGTAATAGGGGAAGAGTACTGACTACTGTCCAGGTGAAGTGAATGACTTAAGATATGTCACATTAATTGTTCTAAGAGAAAGCTGCTTTAATAGTTTTCTATACTGTGCTTGCACAAGGTAGGATGGCTCCTGGCATTATATGAGACTTCAATTAATTGTTGCATTTGAAACAATTTGATAAATGCAAATGTGTGAGACATCACTCACCCTTTGTACTGAAAGCATCGTCTGCTACACTTTAGATGAGTGTGGAAACCAACTGAGTTCAGTTGGCTCCCACTGTTCAGCCATGCCAGTTCAAGTAGACTAGGAAACAACCAAAAAGGAACAGAACCAACCAACAAAAAGGTACCTCTTTACCTCCTCTCAGTGCTGTTACACTTCTTGATATTGAAAGTCCCATATTCTCATTTTAAATCTGTATATTGCATCATCTCCACTGTGATTTCAGGAGTACAGGCAAGCTTGGAGGATCTTTTGAAGCAGATTATTTACTCAGTGGTATTTCCATGGTTCTGTGTTGTAAAGATGTCCATACTCTTCCAGAAACTTTAGGAAGTTCATATTACTAAAAAAATCAAAATTACTTCTGATTGACCTCTACTTCTTCCGTCCACTATTTGTTTTGAAATCTCATAATTTATAACATGCCCAGTATTTTGCCTTGACATGTGGTACAATTCCTTTTTCCTAACTAGCTGAGTAAAATTTCTTGGATCAGATCGCTGCTGTGAAATCTCTATGTTAATTTCACATTCACCTTCTGGAAATATTTAGCAATATTTAATTAAAATTTACTCTGAATATCCCTTTTTGCAAGACAGTCTACAAGAATGCTTTGTGGGTGAACCTGCATGAAAACAGACCGAATCATTTAATTTGGCAAAACAGAAAGATTTTCATAGAAAGTTGGTTGCCTGCCTTTACTTCAATGTACTGTATGTACTATGTTGCTGTAAGATGCTCAGTAAGCCACTTAACTTTAAAAGTTTAATGCTACACTGTCAGTTAAACAGTTTTCCCCCTAGCTTTTGTAATTTAAGGACAAAAGTTTTAATTTCCTCTTAAACTAATTGAAAGAGATAATCTGTGTCTTTTGGTAACCATTTGGTACAGCCTCAATGGAGAAATAACGCAGATGGGAAAAGAATATTAAAGATAATATATGGCTGAGGCAGTTCAGGATTTCTCCCTTCAGAACCTATTTCATATTTACCAAGGAATCCACAGCCTCCTTACAGCATCTCTTACTATCAGTTGGAGAACTGTTCCAAGACATCTCCGAGGCTGAGAATAGTAGAGATGTTCTGCTCACTGGCAGCATCAAGAAACTACGTTCTTTGGCAGACACATCATCTTCCAGTATAAATCTGTGGACTGGGATAGTCATGAGGCTTTCCCACCATCTGGATTTTAAGCTGGTCCCTACTACATCATAAGGGAGCTGAAAGAAACAGAGACAAAGGCAAAAAAAATCATTGCCTAGACTGAAGGGCGTCTCTCAGGGTGACTGAGCTCAGCAGATCACCTCACCAGTGCCCCAACCTGAACTATGCAGACAGTTTTCGTAGCTGTTGTCCAGTGGCTGCAACAGGAGAGTGACAGGAGTAATTCCAGGCTAGGAATTCCCAAGGACTGCCATGTAAAGGAGAGGGTAAACTTTTTCCACCAACAGATACAGAAAAACTTGCAGATAAAGCAGACGGTTTTTATTTGCCCAATATACCCTGCACAAACTGAGTTCATTCTGAGCCATCTGACCCCTTATGGTGGCTAGAGGGAATAATTTCATTGTGCAAATTCCTTGTTAAAGCTTTGCAGTTAAATTTTGTGTGTGAAATAAAAGTACATCTGTGTTTAATTTTGCAAGTTTGCCATACATCATAACCTCAGAAGAACCCCTCAAGATCATGCAAATTAAAAGCAAGTATGCAGATGATTTGCATGCATGTTTTTCTGGGTTAGACATTCCATCGGAATGCATTGGCAGTGAGTGGCTGTGACTAATGTAACAGAGCATTACATTTAACGTGCTGCATTATACAGTTTTATGCACAGTAATGTAATAATTAGTTTGTCAAGATATCACGCTCAGTTCAAATTTAAATAGTGTTGCTCTCTGCTGGTTAGTCTTGTGAACTACATATTTCTTAATGTGAAAACTGCCCATTGAATTGTTCTCAGAGGTAGGATTTCAGGTCCCATTCCACCAGCTGCTATCCAAGCACAGTGATTTTGTGAGAATCCAGGAAGTATAAGCAACAACAAATCACTCTGATCACATTCACTCTTCTCTCTGGCAGATGTATTTAAGAAACAGCCTTAGAGACTTAGCTCTTATTCTACAGGATTTCTGCATGGGTCCTCATTAACCCATCTTGCATTTTTGCATTTGATTGTTCTTCATATTCTTTTCTATTCCCTCTTCCTCCTAGATTTCCCATCTCCTGAATAAATATTCTGAAGAGCAACATTTAAGGATGTTTCTCTTACACTTACAAAAAAAGTAGCAGCCCAAACTACATTTTCTGAAGAAAAGGAGCTAGTCAGCAAATTAGGTATGCTTTGATTTTACCACTTGGACTGAAAATTTAGGAGGATTTTTTCTCTGGCTTTTCTAGCAAAACCTGACTGAGATCTAGAATTCTCAAGCTCAGTGCCAAAGGTATTCACCATGTTTGCAGGTACAGTCTTATCTGCTGTGTGAACTGCAAAGCTTAGGCAAATGTCAAGTGTTTTAGAACAAAGAAAGATTTTGGTTTCCACTTGGGCATCTAAGTTAACTTCAATCCCTGCTGACCAAGTTGTTGACTTCTTGTTTTTCTTATACACAGGTGAGGAGCCTGGAGAGAAGACAAGGTAATGAGACCATGCAAACCATTCTGTAGCACAGAGCAAAGAGTGATTATCTTTTTCCTTGACTCTCTATCATAACCAGTGCACAAGAGAACAAGAGAAAAAAATTGAAATTTGTCAAGACATTTGCATGCTGTTCACACTGATCATAACGTTTATCCTGGTAATCTTGCAAGTTTTGCTGACTCTGCTCCTAGAAGTACAAGCTCTGAGGGATATCACCTTTAAGTTATTTTCATCCCACTTAACTAGGATATGTAGCTTAACTCAGTTTAATGTATATATCATTTGTTGACTGTATGAAATGAATACCTGACATTTATCCTAGAAAGCTGTTAGATGATTATAGATAAAGAAAAAATTTCAGTGTAATTATTAAATAAAGTATGTGGGACTTTTCTGAAACTGTGCATTCTTTAATTTACTTCAATGCTATGTTTTAAATTCAAATATTACGAGCTATGGCGTAAGTCTTTCCTTGGCTTATGTTTTCAAGTACTGAGAACATTACAATCCAGATCTTTCGTATCTGATCCTATTTATGTCACTAGCAAAAGCTTCTTGCTGTGTTTACTTCATCACAGATGTGCATTGTAGGATTTTGAAGAAATCTTCAAATACCTCTTGGTCTATTTCTCCTTCCAAACAGACAATCCCTGCAAGGGTTCTGATTTTAATTTAAATTATATGCATCAGTTGCTGCTATAAAACAAGTTAGTCTTGGCCCTGATCTTATAGGTTGTCAGGAAACATTTTATATGGAGAAACAATGAACAATGAATATATGATATAACTTGTGGAAAAGTTATGCTCCTGCAGTTTTGACTCAGACATTATTTCCACTTATTATGGTCTTTGCTGCCAGTGTTTTCCAAAATGGCAAAATCAGTACTCAAGAAGAAAATATGAGTGAGGGACAACATGTACTCAGTGCAGCCTGAGGGTTTATTTTGGGCTGTAAAACAGGGACACTTCAGCAAAATTTAAGTACATAATATTATGTGACAAATCTCAAACCAGGACAGGGAGTGTCCCACATAATTTTACTTTAGTACCAATGAAATGTAATTTAAAGGTAATGGAGGAGGACTAAAATATTCAGACAATCCAGAAAAGATTGCAGGGGTGTGAGATAGCCAGTTTTTTCCCCTTTACAGCAATTACATAGTAAATAATTGGGATTTTTTTCCTTTTCTGTAAACATAGCTAACTCCTCTATTCCAATTCAAAAGTGCTGCAGTTGACTAAGATAGCTTATATTGGTTGTTTCATCAGAGTTCCTGACTAACAGTCAGAGCCACTGGTGTACCATGCCTTTTCCTGCTCACTGGCTACTGCCTAGGGGCAGCAGTGGTTCTCTGCAGTCATCATCTGCCTTTCAACCTTTTATACATCTTTATACTTTTTTAAGGCAGCTGGAGACCTTCTTGTTCTTTAAGGTCAACCCAATGTCAACAATGAGAGCACAGAGGAGCTACTGCATCTTTACCATGCAGAAAAATCCACATATTCTCTATAAAAAGGCAGGCCTTGTCTTTATCCAGAAAGGATTTTGCTTCTGGAAAGGTCTTGAAATTCTTCTTTTTATAGCTAACTGATTTTTATCTACATTAAAAAAAACACAACCCAAACCTAACAAAAACCACAAACAAACAAACAAACATAATCTGCCATCAAATACATTTTATGTCAGAAACACTGCAATTTGAATGTGATAGAGTTTCATATAAGCATGTTGAAATGAATTGATGGAAAGGGAAATTAAGTACAATAGCATTTCTTTCTTAAATCGAGCTACATATTACTATGAGAAAACTAATTAACAGGAAGTTTAAAAAGAGCAGCTAGAAGACAAATTTTTTATAGCTCACATGGAGAAAGTTTAAAACCACCACATCTGAGGATTACAGCTAATGAACAGTGCTAATTAAACAGAACCATTCAATGAAAACAGAACCATTCAATGAAAATCCAACCACAAAATAAAAAGGATTCAGCTTCATGAAACAGCCAAATTAAAGACGAAAGTAGCTCTTAAAAATACATCTTCCCAAATAGGTGGAAGTCATATATAGATGGGGGAAATAGAAAAGGGCATATGAGCTACCAAAGGAAGAACAAAGAATACTAAAGATGGAAAAAAAAAACTGTAGAATTTTGGGAAGCTGTGAGGAGGCAACTGCCAGAGAATTTATTTTGTTCACAAATGATCAAGATGCAACAGAAATTCTTAAGGCATTCTTGAGCATCTTGAAGGAAAGTAATCTGAAATCTTGGCATTATTTTCCATGATAGAGGAGCAGTTTTGGATAATTGATGAGAGCAGACAAGACATCAACATGCTGCTTTGAATGATCCATATTTTGAACAGTGTGTAGATCTGGTCATTCCATACAGAAGAACTGGAACTGAAGTAGGTAAAGTAGATCTAGGAAAGGTATAGAGAAGAACAAGGATAACCAGAAATTTGAAACAATTGTTCCATGTAAAGCAACAACAAAGAAAGGACTTGTCAGCTTGGAAAGGAAAGATCTATAAAAGTATGAACAATGAAGTAATAAAAAGGAAAATTGTTGAGCTTTTCTCTCTATATACAAGTGTGGAGACGTGGAAGTTTCAAAGCAATAAAAAGAAATAGTTTTTTAAAGTACCTTTCCTAAACTTAAATATTTACATTACTCAACTCATTGGTAGATCATACTGAGGAGAGAACAATTCCATGTAAGTTCAAAAACAAGCAAGCAAAATTGGCTAAGAAGTAATCAGATTAACAGTGTAGAATCTCCACTAATTAAACATGCCAGTCTGGATTAAAACATCAGTTCAGGATGTCCATGAACTTATAGAAGTAAGGGAAGTACAGCAGGGGAAATACAAAAAACAGAGTATGTTAATAACTGAAACAGCCTATGAAACCACATTTTATGTTCCTTTTATCAAATTGTCCATTTCTTTATCCTTAACAACAGCAGAATATTTAGTGATCAATGCTTATTTTCTCCAGTACATTTGTTGTTCAATACACACACCAGTAACAATTTTGGTGGCTATTCAGGTTTTTGTGGATGTTGCCAAGCTTGGAATGTTTGATGCTGAATTAGACACTGATGCCTTTCCTGTCTTTCAGCCCTTTCTTTCTACCTGTCTTCAACCATGTTTTGCCAAAAAGAGAGATTTCATTTCTTGAATAAAAATGATGCTTCATTTACCCTCTTGTTCATTTAACTTCTTGGTTTTGACTTGTTCTTTCCTTGTTTTCTGTAGTTTTTGATCTAAATGTGTGTTTTCTCTTAAGTTTCTTTTCCTACATAATTCAGTTTGTTTCCTGCCTCATTCAGTTTCCTTCACTGCATAGAAGGCTTGCTCTGGAACCCAGCTGAGGTAGCCTGTTACAGCTCTTCCAGCAGGAGCACAGAGCCATCCCCAATACACAATGGTCAGTACGGATTGATCTCTTGCTACCTCAGCACAGACTTTTTACAGAGACCTGTTTTCCACAGTTAACCTACATGTGGCTGGATCAGTTCTGCATCTGAGGAAACACGGCTTTGTGCTCATAAAATGAGAGAGATTATCTTTGGAGTGCTCACTGCCTGGCAGACTTTGCCTTGGACCTCAAACTACCAAAACTTGTGCAATCACAGAGGAAGCAGAGAGCCCTCCACCTAGGAGATGGAATGTGTACCTTCCCATCAGCACTGAACCTTTCCCCCCTGCTCATCTTACCCCTCATCCTTGGCTTTGTTGGGGTTTGTACCCTGAGTTTGTATTGCTGCTTGACAGTCACCATTGCACTTTCTGGCCTGCGTTGTAAATTCAGGCACTTACAACATTGGGCCATTTTATGCTGACAACCTGATGTAAAATGAGCTCCTCCACATGGAAACAACTCTCAGGAGAGCAAGTTCCTTCCAACTGGCTTCATATTTTGTTTACTAAAGCAGTTTGATTGTCTCTGAGTTATACTCACATATCTTGTAATTTTTCAGTACTGCTCCTATTACTTTTGGTAATTTCAAAGTTTTGAGCCAGGTTAAATTCTCCTTTGGCAACAATCATCCTTTGAATTCTCTCCTTATTAATACCATAAACCAATTTATAAAATAGCATTCCCTCTAGGACATTTGCAAATGAACAACATTCAGTGAGCCTTCCTTCTACCACACAGAGCTGCTGTTTCTTCTTGTGTCTCAAATTATTATGAAATTTATCACATTCTACAGAAACACTTAGGTTTTGTGAGTGAACTTTTAAGATCTTTCGTAACTCTTCTAAATTATTACCATGGAAAATGGGACTGGAATAAATCTTGTCCTGGAGCATCCTTCTGCCCTAAGACAAGAGGAGTTCTACCTGACTGAGTTGTTGTTTTCCAAAGACTGTAAAAAACTGAGTAAGAGGAAGTTTTATATTGCCATTGATTGAAAGTTTTTCTTTATCTGCAGATCTTGTCTACAAGAATAGGGACATCCCAGCTTGCATAAATTGCTGCCAGCCCTTATTTGATTCATTGTCTCTGTTCAGTCTTCCTGAAAAACAAAAATTGCTGTTATGACTATTACTTCCCCCTCCCACACCGACTTTGAAATGGGATCAAGCAGCTGCAGTCCAAAACCTATTTCCTCCTACAGCTGAGCTGGTGTGCAGCCACTGGGTGCTCCTTTTGCTTACCTGTAGAAACAAGATTGCTGTTCTGAGCCCCGACTGATTCTTGGCGTTTGCTGCAAAATCCAGTTCTGGTGCCTTTCAGACACAGCTCTGAGCCTGGTGCTATAGAATGTCTTTCTCTTGGCAACTCTCCTCCCTTGTTTCAGGAAAGTAAAGTTCTCTTTAGTCATAAAGGGAACAGATACAGCTGGGACAGAAGCTCTGGAGCCCAAATGGGGCAAACAATTATTTTGCCCAAGCTGCGTGCCTATGACAGTTTCAGAAATGAGCCTTAAGGCTCTTAGTACTTCTAGTCTCTGTGCTATTGAAAGCAGACTATGTATTTGGCTGGATAATTTTTATATCTCCTTTGGCCTTGTCTTTTTCAGCCTCTTAGTTACTCAGAGAGACTTTACCAAGGTTTTTGTGTCTGGTCTTACAGATGTAACACAGAGCTCAAGGGAGATGACATATTTTGGATCTGGTTAAGACTTGGCTTCTCAGGGAAATGTTACTGTTATGATTTTACTTTGTAACTCAATACCAGTTTTATATTCAGCTCTGAACTCTGCAAATGTTAAGGAGCAAAGCTTTCCTACTTCCCCAAGAGGTGCAGCATAATTTTACGAACATTGAAGGTAAAGAGTAAAGTAGTGAAAATAATTTACTGACAAAGTCCATCTTAACCTGGACTGTCTCTGCTGATTTAGTCACTAGACACAGCCCATCTCTTTCACGCTGTAAGTACCTTTCAGCCATCTGAAAAAACTTCTAGCATGTTATGCAGACTGCAGGAGGGAAGAGGAGAGATGTACTGCAAAATCTCTGTGGTCTGGATAGATGAGCCTTTGACTTCTTGACAGTGTTCACAAAGATCTTGTGCACTGTACCACTTTTCACTGCTGCACATGGAGTGTACATTCTAGATTCAATAACAATGAGATAAAATGTCCAGCTTATGATTTAGCTGCATTAGAATTGTCCACCTTATGTGCTACTTCACAGGCCTTATTTTTATGCATGTTGTTGAAAAGCACAGAGTCCATAAATGAGTGGTATTAGTTTTGTACAACATCTTCATCAGTGATCTGAGGAAGGACATGCCCAGGGAAATTTGCATGTCTGCACCTGACATTAAACTTTTTTTTTGGTTATCTGACAGCCCATTGATAGTGAGGAAGATCAGAAAAACACCAAACAGAGGGAAAGGGCAGGTAGGAGGAGATGGTTTTCAACTCAGCAGAGTTGCAAACATAGGGGTGGGCATCAAAGGAACAGCAGTCTAGTCCACATCCACATTATGCTGAGCTTTGAACAGGCACATGGAACCCTAGCTCCCTCCTGCTGCTCCACCAGCCTTGCTGATCTGAGTGATGGAAGGACAGGTTCTCCTGGCCCTGTGACACCCAATAACACAGAGAGCAGCTCTCAGGGCTACCCTGACAGTCAGTGTTCTAGTGGGAACCCATCTAGGCTTTCTTCCTGGGATGCTGTAGCACAAGAGATTGAAGTCCAGTCCACACAAAAACTTGATGTATCTTCTCCTCACATACCCTGCCATGTCCACACTGTGCAGTTTTACCATTATCATTTCTTTTCGCAGGAGAGTGGACAGGTGTTGCATATACTGGGTTGATCCATCTTCCCTTAGAAATATTATTGCAAAGACCTAAACCCAGTCAAGTGTCTATGCAGAGTACAACACAGCATAAAAGCACACCAAAAAAGACTGAATTGTAGACTACTTACAAAATGTCAGGCAAAACAATAAGAGATGCTGTATTACAAGAAAGAGATGTACTAAACACACATTTACCTCTTTTGGCAGACAGACAGACAACAGAAAAACCATCAGAGACTGTCAACAGTTTGTATTTCATAATAATGGCAATGATCTTATTTTATTCAATTGCCTTGTCCCTCAGGTTCTAATAGATCTTCTTTGAATATAAATTCAAATGACTTTCCAGATGACATTAGTATATTGTTTGATGTTGTTAGTAAGTTATTTTTTTACCTTGTAAATAATGTACTCTCTCTTTCAATGCCCCCTGTATGAGATCAACTCATAGTGCAATTTGCTTAGCTTTTTCCTTGGATGGCTGATAGCAATCAGGCACTTTGAACAATCTATGTAGGTCATTGCAAAGCTAATTAATCCTGCTTTTCAGGCTGAAAATTATTTTCAAGGAAATGTGTTCTAAAACAGCTGTCCCAATGATTTTAAATAGGTTCTAATAATATTCACATTTAGTGCCTTACCAGTATTTCTAAAAAATAAAATTGATTGAGATTCATTGACAAGACTGAAACAGAAAGTGGAGGGTTACAATTCTGGCTATGTATTTCCTGAGGAAGGAAAGGAACATTGCAAAGCTAATCAGTTTCTGAATGAGCAGTATAAAAGAAACCCAGTAAAACAAGAGAGCAAAGATAACTGGATTGGTATTTTCTTCCAAGAGGGAAGCATTTGAAGCTTAGAACTTTAAGGAGAATTTATGTCAATGCAATAGCTTTGCCAGGCTCAACATGGGAGTTTCTTCATCTGTCAAATGCTTTTTCTGGTGTATCTGACTAAATTTTAAAGGTCTCTGAATTCAGAAAGCTATAGAGTTTGTGCTGGGTTTTTGGTTTATGCTGGTACTGGATCACTACTTTAAAATTTCATTTTTCCATGAAGAACCAATTTTTCCCTCAATGAATTGTGCAGGGTGGCAAAAGAGAAATTAATCTGTGCACTCCCTCACATGGTTGCTGCAAAACTGTCTCTGTCTGCTAAGGTGACAGTGGCAGCCTTGCCAAACCCAGTATTGGTTGCAGTTGCTGGTTGATATAAGACAATTGATAGCCAAATTTCATGCATGCAACACCAACAAGCTGCTTACCTGATACAATTCACTTGGGTTACTTTTTTTAGCAGATGCATCAGGGAGAGCAATCAAAGGATTAAACCTGGTCATCAACACATTAATACATTAGACAGCCATGCTAGGAACCAAAATATTGTTCAGTCTGCATCCAACACAGTATCTCCAAAGCTCCTGGGGATTGTGCTTCTCAAACTGTGCTTTATGCATCACTGGTAGAATTTAATACATCAGTCTGTGAAATTTGAAAGAAACCACACGTATTCCCTGTACTTCTAAGAAAACAGACTTTCATTTTGTAATAAATGAACATTCAAACTTCAGCCTAATTTTAAGTTGCTTGTAAATGAGGACAATTGTGGGAACACTGTAGACATGGTCTGTGTTTTTCTTTTCCTGAAAACATCCTTACAGTCATTCAATTAAATGAAGTTAAGAAACACTGGCCTACAGAGTGGATCTTTAAAAGCAAACTGTCAGCAGGAATTACAACACCTGGAAATAAAAGATGTATGTTTCTAGGTCAGACTGTCTGCAGTGTTCGATTCACAGATGAAAAATGAGTGTAAAGAGATTTTATATAAAGACTGAATCATGTCTTTCCTGTCTTCTGACAGTGGCTTACCCCAAAATTTTGTAGGGGTAAAAGCTCATAGGTAAATGCAATTCTGAATCCATTCCTTCTCTCTTCAAAATATTGGCAAAGAGAGAAGAAGGGAAGAAAAATTCAGGGCTATTTCGAGCATCCAACAACTTGAGATTTGATCACATTTTCCTTGAACTTTAATTTTCACAATTTGAACTGATAAAAGTTTGATTTCACTAGATAATTTTAGGAGGTAAATTAATCTCCTCAAAGTGTGAGAACATATCTGAACAGGTGTCCCAGTCTTGATTGCAAAAATATTGGGGGCTTTTCTATCAGACAGTAATGAATACTGTCTTGCTGCCCCATCTTTGATTCTGAGCCCTCAGTCCTTCTTCTCCAGGGCACATTCCTGATGGACACATTCATCTTGCAGCTCCCTTCCAGGTGCCATGAGTGCTGGTGCCCCTCCACACCCAGCCCTGATGGTTGGTGCTTCTGATGAATGTGGAACCACATAAAGGGGCTTCTGCAGGTTCACAGCTCTCCTCAGGCTAAATCTCTGCATGCCTGCCTACATTCCTAAAACCCTCAGATTTGTAAATCCAGGTTTCATGGTGTCATCCAATTTATGCTTACAGTTAAAAGCCTAAGCCCATGAGACAGACAGGATTTGGCACAGCTGCAGATGTTTCACCTTTTCTAAACAGGCTGGTTTATCCTCTCTGCCCAGTCACAAACTGGCATTGCACCTCTGCCATTTGCTCACTCTTTTGGGTGCTTCAGAGCTCCAGATTTGAAGGGATGCATCATCTTGTTTCTTCTTAGACTTGTGTCAGGTGACATAAGCAGTCTGAACATTTGATCCACAATTTACAAGAGACTTCATTAAATGCAAGAAGTGTTAATCAAGGAGGGGGAAAAAGCTCTAATAAGCATTTCAGCATTGCTAATTTGCACAGATGGTTGAATTGGAGGGAATATGCAGAAAGAAAAGATAGATCCTGAACATACTTTGAAACCAATTTTTCACCCAAATAGAAATAATTTTGTGAAGAAGCCAAATACAAAAAGTTTGCTGAGGCAGCAGCATAGAGGCCAGGTTCAGGCAGTAAACAATTGGGTGACATCATGATGGCAGCATGCTATTAAGAAATATAATGAAATTGTTTCAAAGAAACAAACATAAAAAGACATTTTGTAGCTCATATCTGTACTTTCTTCACAAAGCATAACCTTGCATTCAATTTTTAGTGCACCATGTTTCAAACAAATGCTAGTGGTGAACATACCATACTCTCTGGTATTAAACAGGACAGAGAGAACATAAATCACTTATCACCCTAAAATATGTATAGTCCCTGAAAAACTACAGGCTGTTTGGAGGGTTACAATTATGTGTATTAAAATAAGTGGTACCCAGACATGGGAAGGCTTCTAACTCTAAATTATATTGTAAATAGATCAATCTTGTTTTCTTCCTCTATCATGAGACTGGTGAAAGGAATATGATAAGGTGCTCATCTGTAAAACCACTGCAAAAACAATTTTTGCCAACTGTAAACACAAATTCACTAATTACACTTAGAAATGTAAGACTGAGAAAATCTTCCTAGTCTCAGATATTGTCCCTGTGCTAATCCAAGAGCCATATCTTTAGTGGTGCCAAAATCTGGTCTACCTACATCTAGAAAATAGTTTGGGACTTTTTTTCTGCCTTTTGACAGCATCAGGACATACATATGAATTATACAAAATAAGATTCCCTTTTAATTAAAAATCATGCTTGCTTCAAGTGATTATTGATTCAGAAGTTTTTTTGTCCCTATTGAGGAAGGTGCGGACTGATTTCTGCAGTGGCCTAACAGGGAGGATAAATAGGCTTGGCAAAAAGGATACAGAATTCTTAAACTGGAATCACTAAGTAGCTGCAGTTTGATTTTGTTGCACTAGTAAGAGATTGCAATCAGTTCTTAAAGCTTTAAGGTTAATATATGGTTTAGTTAATATTCCAATGTGAGTACACTTGGTGATACATGGATTTATGTGCAAACACACACACTCTTCTAACTATAAATAATTGATTCATGCATTGAGCTTTTTAATCATCAGAATGAGTGATAATTGCAAGCATTCTAAAGCATGTGCCAGCACAATTCCATTGTAATCTTAAAGGGGAAAGTCTCATCTTTTGCAAAGGCAGCAGCAAAATTCCCAATGCTGCTAGAGTTTGCCTTGCTATAAAAATTATTAACAACAAGCTAGTAATTGTTTTCTATCTATTAAGTGTGACTGTTTAGTTTAACAGAACACAAAATAAGGTGCCTAGCAAAAGCTCCTTCAGTGCTTTTGGTGTATTCCTGGAGCACAGACCTGGAAAGTATAGGTCATTGTGTGAATGAGCTCTTAGTCTGGCAACACGACAGACATTTTCTGTTTCTTTAATGTGACACTTGGAACATGCTTTAAAAGGATACTGAAATAGAAAATGGGAGTTCATTATGTAGGTGAGAAAAAGCAGAGAATTACAAATGTGGCGAATGACAAAGGAGACTCTGGTGTAGGTAGAAGCCAGGCAATGTATATGACTGGCTACTTCTGTTTTTCTCTTTCTTCCCTACCTACTGAGGAGCTGGCCCATACCTCAGTATAGACCATCTTTTCTGTACTTCAAAGCTGTGTAAAAAGCATTTGCGTAATGTAAATTTTTGTAGCTGTACACTTAATGTACTTTTAACTTCAGGTGATATTTGCAGATAGAAGGAATGAAAAGTTACAAATAATGAACAAGCATCCCATGAGCAATTCTAGTATCCCTATTGCAACGAATAATTTCAGCAACTGGACTGTTTGCAGAAACATTTTCTTTTAGTAGGTATTAGAAAATGTCCACGGAAAATGAGTCAGAAGAGTCATTATCTTCACCACAGACCCCCCTTACAGAATTAGTTTCAGCTTTCTGAGAGCAAAAAAAAAGGCCATGTGACTTAGTCATCCTACAAAAATTACTGGAGAAACTGGATTTTAAATACTGATATCATACACTGAACCATTAGTGAGCAATCTATAAAACAAAATCGGTCTGGGAATGTTTGCAGGCGCTGTAATGCAACCCACACTCTTCATTCTCTCCATCTCTTTTATTCTTTTATTGCATATATTAAACTGAATGGATAATTTAAGCAATTAAAAGGCAAAATAATTTTCCTGGCCTAAGAAATTACATGGTTTTATTATGCTTGTTAAGTTTTATAGAAAAATTCAGTGTTTTAGTATTCGTGTAATACAGAAGGGGTTACATGGATTAGAAGGGCTAACATGAAATCTCCAAAAGATTAAAATGTTTACTACTTGACAAAGGCATACATAATCAAGCTGGCACCTCCTTACTACAAATGCATGTTTGAAAGTTTAGGTTTGGATAGGTTTTAAAGGATTACTTTTATTAAAATATCTCAGGTTGCTAGAAATAGACCTCATGGTAGACAAACAGTAAACCAGGTCACATACTTCCTACCTGTTGAATAGGGAAAAGCATGCCAGATTTCTTTGCCAAAAATCCCCTTTTGTGCCTTTGTTCTAAATAAACCCAAGGCAGCTCATTGCCAGAGACTCTCTGCTTCCTGCACCCCTTCCCACTCCAGGCTTAAGATTCCTTTTCTAGAAGCAACAGATAATTGGGGATCTTTTGAAATCAAGGATTGAGTTTTCTATTTATAGCCACGCTAATAAGGATGAACTGAAATTCTTTCCAGAATTTCACCTCTTCAGCTTAGGAACGAGTAATCAAAATTTGTAATAATGCCTTGGTTTGTGTTTCATGTTAATGGCTGAAGTGCCTCAACAGCCTTGGGAAAGGAACAGCTTGCTTGTCTAATTGAAGCTGGCAATATTTCCACGTCTTATTTCAGCTGGTAGGTACTGTAGCAACCAAGGTCATGGAAGAAAATTTCAGCATATGGTAACAGCTGTGCCTGTGATTGCAATATTTTCTGCAGATGGTTTGTTCATCATTAGATAACAGTCATGTTTATTGAGGGACTAATTGGATTTTCAAACAGCTAATCTTAGAGGATGGAAGAATTACAATAGAGAAATTTGGTGTAGTTTAAGGAGTCTCTTTATTCAGCTCCTTGCCAACTCTCAAGTTTTTCTTTACTCTAAGAAGATATTTCCTTTCTTTATTTGCTTTCTGCCAAACAATTTCATCACCTGCTAGGGAAGCAGTCTCCCCAGATCTTCTAAATACTAATGTCATCTTTCTGCCATGTATGGTGCCACCACCAAAAATCTGAATTTTGTTTATAACCTTTAAATGCCTGGTATGCTGTACAGTTCAGCATGTCAGAGTCCTCATTCAGGACAGCCTTGCACATCATTGTAGAAGGTCAAGGAGATCAGATTAGCAAGTTAATGGATCACAGCACATAGAGAACCAAGCATTGTTCTTTACTTTTAATCATCCACAGGACACTTTTCCCGAACCACAGCCCTAAACATGTTTCTGTCCAAAAAAAATAAAAAAAGCTAGGAAAAATCCACAGAGACCGGTGCAGATTGTGATAATCCCAGAGTTATCAGAGGGGGACTTATGGTATGAGAAGTCAAGCACAGAGGTAATTGACATGAATGAGTGTTTTAAGATCAAACAGAATTGTTCTTCTGATCATGTGACCAAAATTCCCTCCTGGGAGATGCTGTCTTTACCAAAATAGGTGTCTTAAAATGCTTTTATGTTTTGTCAAGCCAGGGCCATATGACTCTCAAATTGATTTAGGAGGAGTATTTGAAGACCAGACTGCACAAGAGCACAGGTGACAGAATCCATTCCTTAGAGGATATGTCTTGAACTTCAATACCAGCATTTTGTCTAATAACAGCAACAATAGTAGGATCAGGTTTTCATAAAGATTTAGATGACTCAGTAACATCTTATGTTTAACAATACTTAAGTATACAGTCTTGAAGACTTTTAGCCCCTGATAGTTCCTGGATGTGGGCTATTAGCTACAAAAACTCATGTACAAGTCTTCACTTCAGCAATTAAAAAAAAGTACTATTTAGTCTTGCTGGATTTCTACATTAAAATCTCCACTTTTAATTCCTTTCTCTGGAAATATGTATTCTTTTGTTTCAGCTCAACCACAAAAAAGGCTAGACTAAAAGAATACTGACATCTTACATAATAGAAATTTTTTCTCTATCTGATCTTTATTCTTTCTAGGCTGATTTTGCAAGTTATTTAAGGACGCCTTAAAGTTACAGTACTCTAGGAGATTGATACAGTGGTCGCAGCTCCAGTGTTGTGCCTGAGATCTGTGTAATATTAGCAAATACAAGGTATGACTGCTGCATCTCTTTTGGATATGTTATGATCAGCATATTATGGCTCATTCAGCCACATGCATAAAGTTTTACTCTGGTAATTATTGAATGATGATTGTACTCTGGTCAGTTTAAAGACATGATAGGCTGGGATCCACTGTGGGAAGAAAAGGTGATATTCCATCCTCTAATCCCCTTCTAATGAAAGAAGGGGAAACTAATGAAACTTTGATGGGTCTTAAACTTATTTGGATATGGAAAAAAATGGTAGACATGCTAGTGAATGGAATAAAGTCATACTAAGAACCACAGTTTGAGAGGAGAGACAGGAGAAAGTGGCAGTAGCTGGCAGATAAAAAGTTTGAGATCTGTACTTGAACAGCAAGTAAAGAACAAAGAGGGACAAGGACTTATAAATAACCAAAATATATATTTAGGTTGGAATAAAAACCTTATTCCCTCCCAGGAGTCCCTCAGCACAGCCTGGCCAATGTAGACCCTCCTCACAGACAGGGGAGCAGGTGCCCAGGGAGATGTACTGGTGAAGGCATTGCTGTTCTTAGCTGATCTTAAACTAAACTGCAGTTGTAGAAAGCCAGGTCTGAACACAGAGATACCATTACACAGGGCTCTTTCACACCCTCTCCTATAGATTTTATGAATTAACATCACTTGACATTTGAAACATATTTTTAGGAATAATACATGAGGATACAAAAGGAAATTATTAGAAAAAGGGATAAAATTAAGAACTGAGAGTTGTACTCCACAGTTACTTTGAGCAGATTACTGAAACTCTGTTTCTTAATTTACTGATCTTGTACAATCAGGATAATCTTTATCCACAGTGTTTTGTGAATGGAATTTGTGAAGTGCTTTGAGGGCTTCTCCATGAAAGTCCTATAATCTGGAATTGAAAAGCTTTATTAAAATGTTTTAGTGTGTCTAAGAAGCAAGTAAAGCAAACATAAAAGCTGCAAAATTATGATTTAAAACATTTGTGTAGACTCGTTTGTATGCTGAAAGTATTCTGAAGCAGTAGTTATAAAGCACATGGATGTCTGTAAGACTTCATGAAATCATAACCAACCCTAGCACTTTGCCACACAAGACTTTCTGCTTTTTTGAAATATGTACTTAGAAATTTAATATGTAATTAGAAAGTTTATTAAAATACAATGCATTCAGCATTGTACACTATCTTTTCTGTTTAGTGTCTTATTTGCAGTATTCTTCTACCACAGTATCATCATACTTAGCAGTGATTAACTTCAAATTATCTGGAAAGATACAAAAACCTAAGTGTCATAAATAATTCATGTTATTTACTTTATAACATTTAAAAATTACAAAACAAGGTGCTATCAGTGTAACAGCTTATTGTTTTGTGTTCCTATTTTACAACACAGGTAATTCTTGTTGCAGATTCTTTGCATATTATGCCTATTAGTTGTTAGCTAGTTTGCTGGAAAACCAAACTGACATATGTTTTGCAAAACTCCCTTCTTTGAATCTTAATATAAATATATATTGTGGTAAGTAAACAAGCTATAGTGTCCTTTTAACTGTGTAGCTAACCTTTGTGTGAAGAATTACAGGGATAAAAAATCCATTGCCACACTTTGCTTCAGAGGTTGCTTGCTTCATTTACAAGAAAAATGAAAATAGATTCCTGTCCATTCATCTGATTTCATCTTCCAATTTTGGAACAATTACAACTTTTCCTGCCCCACCATCTTATGCAAGTACTCATCACAAGCATCACTGTGCCACTACATCTTCTGAGACACCCCTGTCCTCCCAGAAGCTCACCCTGTGTCCTCTCTGCCATATCATGTAAGCCAGTTTCTGCAGCCTTGTAGCCATGGCATTTGCTGGTAAGTCTGAGAAAATAAGCCCTTGTAGAGGGCAGGATAAAGGCACATGGATTCAGCATATTAACTTAGCTATTCAGCTGCAGGTGGGAACCAACTTCTACCTCTCTGGTTGTGAAAGAGGACAAAAAGCTTCCCTGTCCTGGGTATACAAGCTCTACTTCTACAGCTCTCACCCACAGATAAGGTGAAAAGGACCTAGGCATCCTGTTGGACACTAAATTGAACATGCTGTTGCCACAGAAAAGGCTGACAATATCCTGAGCTGTGTTACAGTGCCAGGTTGAGGGAGGTGACCCTTCCCCCCTGCTCAGCACTGATGTGGCTCCACTATGGAGTGCTGTGTCAATTTCTGAGTTCCTCAATACAAGAGGGAAATGGATGCGCTGGAAAGAGCTCAAAAAAGGCTTACAAAGATAATTAATGGTTTAGAGCATCTCTGTTATGAGGAAAGGCTGTTCAGCCTGAAGAAGAAGAGGTTTGAGGGGGATCTTATCAATATATATAAATGCTTGAAGGATGGTACAAAGATGCTGCCAGGCTCTTTCCTGTGGAGCCCAGTGACAAGATAAGAAAGAGGAAACACTTTTTACTGTGGGACAGCTGAACTCTGGTAGAGGTTGTTCAGGGAAGTTAAGGATTCTCCCATCTTGGAGGTATTAAAAGTCTCTTTGGACATGGTTTAATAGGAGCCCTTCTTGAGTAGGGAGGTTGGACCAGATGAACTCCAGAGGGTCCTTCCAACCTCAGCCATTCTGTGATCTGGCATGGATAAGAATTTGTCAACAAGTTTTTGAAGAGCTCTAGAGATGGTGTATGAAGTTCTAAATGTTTGTTGCTGGATATACTCAATAGCGTAGCTAAAACTTTAAAACCTATAACACCTTCAAACCAATAAAACCTCAACCTAAGAATTAAACTGCAGATAGGAGGAAGAAGGAAAGAAACTTTACAAACAATTAATTCCCCTCATGTTAAAGGGAGAAATACAGGTTTATCAAAGCTCAGCTGAGTATTTTGGTGATCTCCTTCAATAGCCTCTTCTATGGCCTTTAAACCAGATTTTAAATTAGCAATAGAAGTCCCTCATAATACTCATTCTAAAATTAGAAACAAGGCTCAAGAACATGTTTCCACATCTAATATGCAGCCAGAGTATTTCATTATAGCAATCACAAAACATTTGAAGAGAGAGTGATTTGTGCCAGTGGTGAACTGATGGAGGTGGAGTGCAGAATTTAGGAAACACTTGTTCCTTTTTCCTGCTGCTAAAATTAGAAAATATTGGCATATTTTCAGGTCACTGACTAATTTGTGTCTTTGTTAGGTGTCCAAATGCATGAAATTGTACAGATACAAAAGCAGTAAGAGTGAGAGAAGGATCCAACTTTAGAAGAAGAGATGGATAAAAGATACACTTATGAAATCATTATCAAAACTTCTTAGACCATGTTGGAAAAATAAGAGACAAGGAAAACAATTCTCAGTCAAAATTATCTGAAATTTCAGTAAGATGGATGTTTCTGTGAGAATAGTTCAAGCTACCTGAAGAGGAATTTTTGAAGCTGTTTCAAAATACGGATAATTATATATTTCTTTTACCCAAATTAACATGTTTCTCACCCCTATCCTGGGTACCTTCAATCTGCTCCACAATACTTAATTCCAATAAGGTGTTTTATTTAATTTTCCTCTAGGCCACTTCCCTGTATTAATCAAAAGTGCTTTACTACAACATCATTATCTCTGCTGAAGTGCAGTTTGGCTCTACTTTCCAGGCTTCTCCTCATTCTTCATTTCAGTTGAAAATGTCCAGGTTACTTCTGAACCTTGTGGCACAACCTGGAGTCACATGGCTGGTGCACGGCTGGAGATCTGTCCTGGGCTAACTGAGCACTGTGTACCAGACCTTCAAGCCAACAAAGTCATTTGCAAAACACAGTTTACTGTTTAAATGAATCTAATTTTTTTTCATCTTTTCCAATGAAGTCTGGAACAACTTCCCATGGAACAGGACTTCCTACTCTTACTCAGTTTTAATTTGGATCATGTGTGCCTGGAAAAATAAATGAAAATAAGGTTTTGGGGTGACTTTTTGCTCTTTCAGTTCTAGTGCATGCACAGCTAGCACAGGAGTGTAGTGCTGGTCGATGGGAACATGATGAAACAGCCTCTTGGTCAGTCCATGGTGACAAATAAGATGATCTGTGTTTACTGAGATTCAGGGCACCTCAGGTTTATGGCAATGCTCAGCTTCTTTCCTATGCCTGGTGCTGTGTGTGTCTCAGGCTATTCCATAGACCCAAATGGGTCTATGCAATAGAAAGTCTCTGCTGTAGCATAGGAGCTGTGAGCTCATCCACTCACCTTTCCTGCAACTATTCCCTTTGAATGAAAAGTTTTTTGAGGTTACAGGTAGCAGTGCAAGTAGCAGCTACCCCCAGAACAACAAGAAAGAGTCTGTGCACCAGTCCTGTATTTCCTGTGGAATCTCAACAGGAGGGGGGAATAACCTCCCACAGACCACCCCAAATCATCAAACCAGTATGAACTGTACTTGCCATGCCAAGAGCCAGGCATCAAAGCACAAGTGCTTACATATTCTATTAAGTGTTTTAATATTAGAGCAGGGAGACCAGAAAAACTGCAACCTTTTGGTTCCCTGAGGTCTCCTAAAGAAGGCCATGAGGGACAAAACACTGTATTTTTTCTGTTCTTTTCTGCTATATTAAACCACTTAATAGAATATGTAAGCTCTTGAGCTTTGATGCTTGGTTCTTGGCATGCCAGAGGCTTTGTTACATGTTTCTACAGTAATTGAAAGAAATATCCATCTGTAGCAATTTCATTTTTTAGCAAGCTGAACAGATTCTTGGGAGGTAGGAGCTGCAAACATATGAAACGGAATAAAATAGTTTCTATTGAGCTCAATTCTCTTAGTTCTGCTTTTGAGGAAACAATCACAGAGGAGTGTTGCAGAGGAGCCCTGGAACCAGAGCTGACATGTTCTCAATCTTGGTTCAAATAATGCTGCATGCAGCCAACCCTGGGGATGCCACACCACGTTAGCAGACAGGGCTGGGGTTGTGCCACCAGACTCTGGGTGCAAGACAGCAGCTCCAATTATCCAGCTCAGACTTGTTTTCTGAGCCACAAAAACTGTTAACCAAATCTCATCTACCTTATCATGGTTCATCTTCCCCTCTTCTTATCCTTTGCTCTCTTATGTTCTGTTGATATGATTTTGGGACAATGATTTGTTTCCTGCCCTGTTTGCTTGAATTGTGCCACAATAGGACCCTGATCTTCATCCAGAAATACAGATGACACTACATTACAACTAAAAAGCAACAGTCACAGAACAGCTATTCAAAAATCAATTAAAAAATGAAAAAATGGGATATGCTACAAGCAGAGGTGACCTTGGAGGAGTAGGATAAAAGTGAAATGGAACCAAGAAAGAACTTAGGAGAAATGTGTAAAGCCAGAACTTTGTAGACATTTGGCAAGGTGCTGAACAGGGAAAATTTCTTTGAATAGCGGAGAATCAAGTTTCCACAGTGAGGTTTGTTATGGCCTTTGAGAGCTCAGAATTTTACAGCTTCAGCAGATGGACTTCACCCAGGTAATATGTTATTTTTCTGGAACTTAAGATGTGTGGTTAGCAGCACCCCCACCAACATCTTTCATTTCTGAAGCTGGCACTGTTTTGGGGATTGGCAACCAATTGCCTACGATGCATGCTCACAGCACTGTGACATCCTGACACAGAAAATCTCACCACTCTGGAGTGCTCCAGTAATACTATTTTCAACCTAAAGGTACAAAACTCCCCAAAAGTAAGGTTCATGCACTATCTTACCTTTCTGCTGAAAAGCAGCAGGGATTTGTTTGCCATTGTTTGCCCTACACTATTCTCATCTGAAATGTGTAGCTGCAGAGAAGACTTACAGTGAGATTCCTTTTTTTTTCTGCCAGGTATTAGAATGAGCTCGGTTGTGCATTTAGCTGGTCTCTCCAGGTAGCTGAGCACCTCAGGGCAAAGAGAGGTGCTGTAAGGCCAGTCTGTGAAATACATGAGATTTTTATTTACATTATGAACATCATAAGCCTTTGACTTTACAGCAGCCTCTAGAGAGCAAAGCCAGAGCATCTTTTCTAGGCAGGGATGATCCCAGCAATGTCAATTGAAATGTCAATTCAGAGCATGTTGTTCTGCACAACTCCTCATACTGATTTATTTTTTATTGATACAGTGAAAAAAAAAATAGAATGGCAGAATTGGTTGGGTTGCAATGGCCCTTAAAGGTCATTGTGTTCCAAACCCTTTGCCAGGGGCACAGACACCTGCTAGAACAGGTTGCTCAAAGTCCCATTCAACATGGCCATGAACACATACAGAGATGGAGCATTCTGGACTCCTCTGGGCAATCTGTTCCAGTGCCTCACCACCCCCAAGAAGGTGCTTGAACATTTTATGTAGCTGACATCCAGCCTGCAGTTGTCAATGTCACAAGGGAAATCACTGCAGAGCAGGACCATGCCCACAACAAATACAGATTGATGACAATGGTGCTTAGACTTTCTTTCCTTACAATCTGCACCCCTACAATGACAAAACAAATAAAAGAGAAAAATGTTACCTTCAATCTGCAAAACCTATGTTTATAATGTGCCATTACTCTGACATACAGAAATCTTCTTGCAGAACAGATTAAATGCATTTATAAACCGAAGGGCCTTTGCTCTCCATCTCCTTTGGGGCACAACTCTTTTTCCAGGCTGTTCCCCTCCACTCCAAATCCAAAGCACCCACTCCAGGTGACTGTGCCTTTCTCTCCCCATGGAGGTCTGGCTGCTGTCTCTCACTGCCTCCTCAGCAGTCTGTTTGCAGGGCAGGTTCCTGGCTACTTGCTGCAGCTACTCCTGTCTGCTGCCTTGCCTTCCCCTCCAGGCACAACCTCTCCACTTTCACCTGAAGGGCCTGCCTGACCCAGTGCCTCTCCTCACAGGACACAACACAAAAGGAAAACAAGCAAATTAATCACTTCACAGGTGTCTTATAACAAAGTGTCAGTGCTGACTAAAAAAGATTTGAGAATAGCTGTAAGTGTTCTGGCAAAAAAAGAAAAAAAAAGAATGTAATCCTTGATAAAATGATGGAGGTCAGTAAACTGCAGCTAAAAATGGAGATAGCAATGAGATAAACACCAGCTGTTTTTTAAATCCTCTGAAGCAACATACGAGGTGAATTTCAGGTGTTTAAGAGGACATATGCAAAGTTCTTGGAAAACACACTGCTGTAAAGGAATATTAGAGGAAGAAGGAATATATACGGTTGTTGCCGGCCAGGATAAATTATTATTAATGTTTGCAATGGATGCCCAAATAGCAGGCACCAGAACAGTGCAATGGTTTGGCCTCAAAAATCCTCTAGACACCAAACTTTTTCACATAGCAAGATGTAAAAGGTCCAGTTTCTGTGTTTTGCATTAGTAGGGGGGAAGTGAATAGAGAAAGCTGACAGCTGCCAGATGGCACAAATAGCTCCACATTACCAAGTACATACGTTTATGACAGAAGACTTGCAGTTTTGCAAGAGCTCAGCCTTCAGAAAGTACACCTAAAAGTCGTATTGTATAAATCAGGGTGACTGAACAAGGTTTTCATCTTCTTCTGGAATACTCTTTATCTCTGGAATTTCTGGCCATCAGCTTAAATCTCTTGCTTCAGTGAATTCTGAATGCCACATTACTACCCTTCAGTCCCCTCTCCCAGCTCCTGCAGCCCCCACAGCATCTTTTCAGGAGGTGTTGGAACTGCTTAGGGCTTACCTTGGTGGCTGTTTCTCCATGTATCCTTTATTGACATGTGTGAATTCCTGATATCACCTAGGGCAGACCTGAAAAGGAAAATGCTGAACTGCAGATCCTGTAAAATGGGTAGGGTCACAGGATGTTGTTTTTTAATCTTGCTATCAGTTCATGGAATTTCTAACTTCATGCAGATTCCAGAGACAATTAGGAATATTTAAACTGGGCCCTTTACAAAGTACACTGAGCTAATCTTAAGTAAAAGATGAGAGAGTCAAGGTTGAAGACTTCTGTGACCAGCTACGAGTGAAGATCCACAAATGTAACAGGAGAATGTAGCTTATCTGCATGCATCCTCCTGTCTGGGGGTTTCTGCATGTAATTCTTCTCACCTGACCATCTAGACGACAAAATTTTATTGCTGTAAGTCATATTTTTTTCTTGTAGAGCAGGACAGAAGTAAAAGACCCTACAGGCTGTTTAGGAGTAAGATAGAACAAGATGGAACCAGAAAATTTCCCTTCATATATAAAATCAAGATCTGTACTCCTTAAATAAAGTCTGTAATCTGGACACTTGTGCAAGATGCCCTTTTTGCTCTGGTAAGTTTGTCCCACTTGTTCTCCAGGTATGTGCACATGCGAAAAGAGCTCTGAGTTGGTTTTGAAGTTTTAACAACACAAACAGGGAAATCTGTTCTGTGTCATCAGTATTAGGCACTGAATTTGTATGTCTGCAGTAATTGCCAAAAGATTTCTCACCCCAGCTTTGTTGTGATTCTGATGTTCTCTAAATGTCAGTAAAATCAGATAACCACCCCTTCACTAAATAATGTCTGTCCTCTCCCTCTGTCCAGGGGACGAACATATTGCCAGGGACTTTTAAATAGAATGAAAGATGGGGAGTGCTGAAACAGCCACATGTACTTCAAATTCTTCTTATAAGAGTGGTTGTCATTAGCACAGATTATTTTTGTTCATTGCATATGTACATTTTCTAAATAAAATTCCCAATACTATTGCCCCTTTCTCAAAAAACCATCAGGCACTCAAGCCCAAAGTTGTAGCAAAAGAAAATTTTTATTTCTTTGGAAGGCAAAATAAATCATTCTTTGGGAACACTGCCAATCAGAGACTTATTGCAAATGAAAAAAAATTACACAACTATCACTACATTTGGATCAATGACACCTGTTTCTAGGTAGATTCAGTGCAACTGTTATGTGTGCAGATGTACACACAGATGATGCTATTATTTATAGAAGGGTTCACAGCCCATTAGAAACCATCTTGTAAAAAAGCTGACTTTAAAACCTCTGAAGATGCTTTTATGGAGCTTCCAGATGCTTGGATAGTCAGCCAAATCTCTGGTCCACGAGAACAGGATGGAGATCTAAAAAAATCAGGTTGTGTTTTTAATTTTCTCCTGCAATATCTCTTACATTTGGCACTGAAAGAAAACATAATAATTCAAGAGAACCAAAATCAGTCTGAGTTCAAAGGAAAGTTTCAGTTCAGTTTGTGGATATCCAAACTGGTATCCTCTCCCTACAGGTGGTAAATGCAACTGATCTCTCTCATAATCTTTTCTATAAATAACATCAGCATAAAGGTTTGCAAGAGAGGGTCCAAAGAGAATGAGGGTAGTTGATATTCTACTCTTATCTGAATGAATGCAGTATTGTTACTGACCTTCCTTTCTTGTTAGCATTGTTAAAAATTTACCTATTAGTAAAAGAAATTTATTCTTTTGTGTAATTTTATAGACTTATTCTAGAAGAAAAAAAGCACTAGCTGGGCTTGATCCTATATAAGGAACTGAAATTAATGACTGGACAAAAGACAGGTGCAGAACTAAGTTCTAATTGTGCAGTGTTCATGTGCATGTACAGAGATGCAGAAGTATTTCTACTGTATTTTCATCCATTTACTACTCAGTACCATGACGTTTTTATCTAGATGCTGTACCTGAGCTCACCTCCTCTTTTGTTCCTTCAATGACCTTCTACAGAATTGTTAAGCAATGGAGAGTGCTTTTTCTTCAGTAGTGCTCTGTTCCATCAACATTTGCTGCTTCCACACAGTGAGAAATACACTTTCCTCCCAGCTTGCACAATTTAAGTCTTATCACGTAGGTAGAAGCAGTCTATTGGCAGTCAAAACAGACATGACTTACTTTGCATTTTTCATGATACCAATACCTGTGAACAGAAACTTCACAGATTTTCAGATTTAACTACTACTGGCTTAGTTTACTTTAAATGATAAGTTGTGGGAAAAGAGAAAAGGATGGCTGAACGTGAACATGAGAAAGAACTGAGTTATTTCACTGGCCTTTTGCTGGCTGTCCCTTAGGTTCAGTAGGGCAATTTTAGGAAGGAGGTTTTCAAGGAAGGTGAATGACTCTGGAGCCCTCGGTCACCCACTCTGGGCAAGCTGCAGTACCTGGAGGAGTGGAGCAGCACCAGGGCTGACTGCACAGGCTGTGGCAGCAGAAATAGCACAGCTCCATCAAAGCACTGCTGTCCTGACCTAAAAACCCAGCTAGGGAATGAGTTCACAGCCACACGGGCAGTGCTGAGCTGACACAGCTGCCCTGCTCTCCCTGCTCATGCTCTCCTGAAGACGCAGCGTAACACCCAGCCTGCACTACATATTTTATTTTATTTTATTTTATTTTATTTTATTTTATTTTATTTTATTTTATTTTATTTTATTTTATTTTATTTTATTTTATATTTTATTTGTTTCTTTACTCTAAATCTCCAGAGCTTTAGTGCTACGTAGGATTTAACACATCCAGCAAGGCACTAGAACAAAGGGCCATGCCCAGAAAAGTAATGAACACATGCTGTCATAACATGACAGTTAAAGTCACCTCCCTGCCCCTGTGAAACCTTCTGTTTCTTCAGCCTCCTCAGCACATATGCTTTACCAACTCAAACTCACTCCTGCACTGGTAAATACATATCATCAAATACCCTTTGATTATTTTATGCTAACAGAGTCTATGTCTCTGCTGGAAAACATAGCAAAATTTCATTTGGTTTAGTAAGCTTAACGAGGGTTTACTCAGCTGCAAGCAATATCACTGGTTGTTGTGCAGTGTGCTTTACCATCTGACCACAGACTCCAAAGTAGTACAAAAAAGAGAAAAAACAGGAATTAAACTTCAGAAATTTAAAATCTTCACTCCGGAACAAATGTCTTTCAATAGCTCAGGAAGCACTAAGGGGAAGAGCAGTTTTAAGACAGTACACAGATATGTCAAGAGTGACTTTTTTCCACGGAGGACAGCTTACAGTTGCCTTGCAAGTGCTGTATCATTCATGGAGCTAACCAAGCCCATGGAAAAGATGTGTCTCAAGGCTAAAGGACCTACAAGTCTGGGACCTGACAGCACAAATTAGAGCTAGAAGTCAGGGCTTTGGCAAGGCATAATTTCTTTAATTTTGAGGAAAATAAAAATAATTACCTCTCACAGAATTTCCAAAAAAATTCATTATTCTTTGACCTTTCACTACAGTTCCTGATGAAGGATCCCTCTCTGGCTTCTTCTGCACCCAAAGAGGATGCAAAAGTTAAACACAGTGACAGCAGCCTTTCATAATACTGCATCAAAAAAAAGTTTCCTTCCTTCCTTCCTTCCTTCCTTCCTTCCTTCCTTCCTTCCTTCCTTCCTTCCTTCCTTCCTTCCTTCCTTCCTTCCTTCCTTCCTTCCTTCCTTCCTTCCTTCCTTCCTTCCTTCCTTCCTTCCTTCCTTCCTTCCTTCCTTCCTTCCTTCCTTCCTTCCTTCCTTCCTTCCTTCCTTCCTTCCTTCCTTCCTTCCTTCCTTCCTTCCTTCCTTCCTTCCTTCCTTCCTTCCTTCCTTCCTTCCTTCCTTCCTTCCTTCCTTCCTTCCTTCCTTCCTTCCTTCCTTCTACAAAGGAGTGTAATTCACAGCTTCTTTGGTGTTCCCTCATGTCAAAATGCTATCACAAAGTGCAGATTGATTCGTCTGAGTGGACCTATTGAAAAATCCTTGACCATTGGATTAGAATGGATAGAATGAAAGAATTGCCAGAGCTCTTCTCCAGCTGAATCTTTCAAGCTGCACCAGCAGTGGTGTGCCAAGGCAAAACAAGTTTGCCATATGGGTGATGCACACTGCTTTGTGGAAGGACTAAACTTTCATATCCCAGCAGCCATAAGACATCCTCACTGTACTTTGAGAAGAATGCAGCCAGTCAAATGAGAATGCAACCCTAGGGCCCTCTGTGGCTTCCGTTTCAGTTCTAATTTCAGAATAGGAGTTTTATCTTGAAATCTTTATTCAGATACACACACAGACATGCAAAAATTGAATCAAACTGCAAATGTATTTTCTCACCACTTGCCCTTTTACAAGCAAGGATTTCAGGCAGGCTTTGAATAAACATTATGAAGCTTTTCACTCTAACAATCTTAAAATCCTTATTTCTGACACTGGTACTAATTCAGAGTAAGGTTCTGAGGTCCATCACACCTCAGACTCAGGGAACCACATGCTGCTGCAGGATGACAGGGCACTACAGCCAGCTGCCTCCTGTAATCATGTGCAACTGGCAGCCCACAACAAACACAAGGCATTCTGAGTTCACTGAAAGTGGAAGACAAAACAACTCCAACTACTTTTTTTATTTGCTCCAGGCTGGGTATCTTCACACAGCCTGCAACCAGGGTAATTGAGGCACAAGTTATCTGTGAGGGAATGTATCTCAGCCAGAACTCTAAGACGTTGCAGAGGTTGATCTCTGACCTGCAGGAGGTGTACTTCTGCTTTTAAAAATCTTGACATTTACACGGAATAATTGTTTCCAATAAAGATGATATTTTCTCCCCTCATGCTTGTTGTTTTAACTATTGCATTAATAACTAGAAATTCACGACAGCCAAATGAACTCATGTCAAAAGGACATCAAGTCTGTATGAGCAGCCCTCAGAATAGTGCTGTTATGCTTCAACATGACTGTCAGATTATTATTTTTAAATAACAAGTAGAAGAGACTATATCTTCTCATCCTTGGAAACCAAGCTGTTTTTTTGCTGAGGTTTAAAACAACATTAGTCTGAGCCAGAGACTAAACATGGGAAAGCTGAACATGGATGATATGCATCAGGCATTGCTATTTCAGCCCCAGCCCAGGCTCATTGAAAGGATTGTCAGATGTGTTTCAGTGCAGGCAGGATTTACAGTATAAATGGCAACAAGACAACATAAACAGCAGTGAATAAGACTTGCTGGATGATTGGATAGAAATACTATAGTGTGTTGTGAATGCATTGTTAGTCATTGTGTTGTTTTTTTTTTTTTTCCAGGGGGTTTGCATTTATTATACTGCATATATATTATAAATATATACCTAATATATGTTCTCAAAATCCAGAGTTCCCCCTTATTCCACAGCTGTAATCATCCTCCCCCAAAGACAGATATGCACACAGTAATCACTACCAGAGCTTTCACAAATACCTGTGCAAGAAGCAGCTATCACCACTCTATTCATAGTTTCTATGTATAATATGGCAAGTGCACCATCTAGTCACAGCATCGCTCACTGCCACAGCCATGGCCTCCTAAAGCACCTTGCAAACATTCAAGCAAACACTGTCCATGTTCAAAGTGTTCCTTTTTCTTTTTCTTTTTTTTTTTTTTTTAATATACAATCAGTTGAGTTCACTGGAACTTTAGGGCAAATGTATTTCTGTAGAAAAAACATGAGTATTGATTGGGCAGAAGCTTGTGGGCAGCCTTAGCTGGAACTTTTCAGTGGAAACTCACTCATTTGCAAACTCAGCATTGCCCACAAGAGACAGAACATATGTAAGTGTTTATTATGTGAATACATCTGAAGACCTATTTAATCTGATAGTTTAATGCTCCAACATTTGTACCACAGGCTTCAATAACATTTTGTCTCCTCTACATCAAGTTCTTCGAAACACTGGAGAGAAGAAAGAACAGCAAGGACTTTTCAGCTACAATTGTTTTTTTCAAAGACTTACATCATGGTCCTACCCAAAGGAATAACACTATTTTTGACCAACTATAGACACCATCAGGATACAAACAGAGAGTTCTTCAACTATTTAGGATAGTCTTTGCTGAATATCACTGAATTAAACTGCAAATGTATTTTCTTCCAACTTGCCCTTTTCATGTGCAAGGACCTCAGGCAGGCTGAATATAATTTTTGCTGAATATCATCAACCCATTTGCTGAATATCATGAATCCCATTTCAGCCTCCTCACTTCTTGCCTCTCTAAACTGTGCAATGGATGGTTGACACTCATCCATACCAGGATGTCCAATTCCTCACCATCTTGTAGTGGTCACACATGCCCTGCCGCCTGTAAGCAATTGGGTAGAGTATGGCAAATCTAAACAGCACATCTCAGGGGGAACAGAAGAAAAGAACAAAGCCTAAATTCCCTGCTTCTTCTAGCTATGCCACCTACTTAGATTTCCTCCCCTGCCTGAAGCTAGTCACGCCTGCTAGAACGACAAGGACTTTGAGGACTTTCATTGTTTCCAGGTTAACTGGGTGGCCTTCATTCCTCTTCTGTCTTGGGATTCTGTGGAGACCATCCCACTGTTTTACTTCACATCCTCAAAGCAAATGCTTGGACTCACCATTCCATTGTCTCTTTAAACTAGGCTATTTCTCCATTTTCTTCTCCTTTTTTGTGTGCCTCTGCTAAGTAGAATATGAAGCCCTTTGCTAAAGTTGTTAGTGGATTACGGCTGCATCGATTTGGGCATGATCTTCCACTCTAAATGGTCTACCACCATTCTGTTTGTTTGCTTTTATTGATGCCATTGTAGTTGC
Organism: Passer domesticus; assembly: GCF_036417665.1. Taxonomy (NCBI): domain Eukaryota; kingdom Metazoa; phylum Chordata; class Aves; order Passeriformes; family Passeridae; genus Passer; species Passer domesticus. The sequence continues at coordinate 11,664,848 of NC_087479.1, forward strand.
TCTCAAAGACAGATGGATTTGAGACACTAGTGTGCATAATATTAAAGAAACTCCCTTTCCCCCAAATCCATGCTTCTGGAAATGATGTCAATGAATATGATTACCCTGGATCTACCTACTTAGGAACTGGAGGGAGCTACTGGAAAGCCATTTGCATGTCACAATTTTGTAACTTGGCCAACAGGGCTAATGATCTCTAACCTTTTCTCTGGAGAGGAAAAGTCTTGAGGCTGGGGGTTAGCCTGAATTTTTTGCACCCTTTTTCACTCATCGGTACTATTTTTTTTTTTTTTTAATGAAGATCGTAACCGTAGGATAGAAAAATGAAAATCTCCAGCCAAGATCAATGCAGAATCTGTGCAGTAATGAGCAAAATATCAAAAGGACTGATATTCAAAAGGAAGACGACACCCCAAGGTAACAGCAGCAGTTTCATTGAAACTATTGGACAATTCCAGCTTTCTGAAGGGGAGAACAGGACTGGGCCTGCAGGCATCTGTGCAGAGCAAACCTGATAAAGCTGCAGCTTTTCCCTCTTAGCTCCCTCAACCTCGCACGTGCTCTATAAAGCACAAACTAAGATCTCCCCTGCTGTGCTAATCTCTTAGAATATAACAGCCCTGCAGTTGTCTAAAGAAAAACTGCCTCAGACAGGGCTCCACATCAGACTTGGTCCCTTTATGGCTCTTTCCCAACAGTAAGCCCACACGTGATCCTTATGCTTTCATCTCTGGCTTCCAGGCAATCTTTGTTCTCTCTCAGCAAGGAGGCATCAAAAACTTTCTTGGGCTCAAAACTACAGGGACTACTCCAACACTCCCTGAAAACAGGCTGCCTTTCATATCTCCCAGCAATCCAGGCTCCCAGCCACCAGATCAGTCAGATCTCCTTAGTCCTCCAAGTCCCATTAGTTAGGAAGAAAAACAGGCACAGGTGAGAGTAGAGGCCTGAATCCCTTCAAAGCTTACATTTGCCCCGATAAAATGCAGGACTCATGTAATACTTCCAGTAATTTAAACACTGGAAAGTAGAATGGAATAACTCCAGGTTTATTTAGCCTTTTGAAATATTAACTATTTCTTGCTTGAAATATTGTAGATGCACAGCTTCCAGCAAGTTGTGGTGTGCCTGCATCTGCTCTGGAAATCTGAGTGAAGTTCTGTCCTTCAATTTGGTACAAAAAGATTTTTAAAAATTAAAGCACATATTTTCCCTTTTCTAATTTGAGTACCTAGGAAGCCAAAAAGGCAGAGACAAGCAAATAAAAATCTCACCATACAGTGTGAGAAGCATAAGAACGGATATTAGATTATTGATAAAGTTGCTGTATATGCCTTTTTGGGGTTAAAAAAATAGTCAAGCAAAATGAGAGAGTCTAGGAGCATACCAGTATACCAAAATCTTTTCATTTAGCTGAATTTATATAAAATAATTTCTTGGTTATCCTTTCATTATTCTTAATTTCCTCTCAGTGACTGTTCATTTCAGCTACTTTCATTAATGTAGTGTTCTTTATAAATCACAGAATCCTAGAATGGTTTGGATTGAGCGGGACATTAAAGATCATCTAGTTCTGCCTCCTGTACTGTGGTCAGGGACACAAAGAGGTTGCTCAAAGCCCTATCCAGCACTTGCCAACACTGCCCTTGAACCCTTTAAAAGTACACAGTGTCTGCGTTTGGGCTACCAAAAGCCATGGACAGGTCAGAAGGACGGCCAAATTCTAGTTTCACTTTAATTCCGAAGGAGAACAGTAATTCTCTTTGGGGAAACACTGCTGTCTTTCTCCGCTGATGCAGATGTGGTTTTGCTGCAGCTCACCACGTCAGAAGCAGTGGTTACCTACAGGCGAAGGACTGCTGGCATGTTGTCGTTCTCTGTTTTTGCCATTTTCCCATAACCAGTCCCCGGGAGTGGGTTACAAACTTTCCAAAGTGAAATGCGCAGGGAACGGTTTGGGGAGATTCAAAGGGTTCTGTGTTCAAATGCTGCCATCAAGCGGGCAGACATAGTAGAAGACTGGAACTAATAGTGAGGACATTGTTTTGAAAGAGGAAAGTGGATGGAGAGACAAAGAATAAAACAGTATTTTTGCTCCAAGCTTCATGTTATAAAAACATTTTTGGTCTAATAAAAATTTCTCACTAAGCCTGGCTAATTCCCTCTTCTTTATTATATCACTTTCATATTTTAGCCTCTTTGAAGTTGCTCAGACTTGACTTTGAGAGACCATGAAAATATAAGGCTGCTCTGTGCCTGTAGAATTTCTCGATTGCTAGGGACAAGGATCACATTCTTCACTGTGTACCCATGGACTTCTCTGAGACCCTCAGATATGAGCTTCAGCACAGTTTCCCCATCTCAAGGACCTACAGGGGACTGAAGTGCAAGAAAAATTATAATTTTGAGTCTTAGAGCTAATAACCAAAAATTAATGAATTCAACGGTTCTTCAAATCCCAGATCAACAGTTCAGTTTATATTTGAAACTGAAATATTCCCCTTTAAATGGAGTCCTATTCCTCCTTTTGCAAAATTTTAAAACAACCTTCACCATAATAATTTTAAAAGGTACCTTCATCTCCTTGAAGAAAATTTAGAGAAACTTCAAAATATTACTTGATGTTAAAAAGGACAAAATCCCAGTAAATTTTCTGGGTTTCTCTCATTTAATGGCCACAAAGATGTAACAAAGCTGCCCTGTCTTTGTGGACCTCAAGTCCGACTCCAATATGGGTTGAGCAACTACAAAATTCTTCTCTCAAGACATTTCTTCCACCTAAGCCAGGCATAACTGGATGTTTTCCTAGGCTGTGTGACTTCCAGGAACACAGGATTTGTCCATGCCTCATTCACAAGAAATGCATAGTAAATGAGAAGTGTTTTGGAAAATTCACAATGTATGTATAGTACATGTGCAATGATTTCATGTTCTCTGGATGCGTACATGTGTAGTTCTGCCAGGAAGGTCCTGTATTTATAAAAACAAAAAGCATTCCATATCTATAGCAAATTGTTTTGCCCTTAAGGCTGTGATAGTAAATAAATTTGCCAAGGCAAATTTGAGAACTTGGAGGGGGAATGACATAGCTGTGAAAAGTATTGTACTGGGCCAGTGCAAACTGCCCTGTTATTTTCAGGGATGGTTTATACATATTCCCGCAGCCAAGTCCTTAACACTGCTTCACTCTCAAAAGCTGAAGGTCTGTTTTAAATAGGAATACTGTGGTCCACCTGGACCTAAATATTTCTTTGAAAACAGAACCTCATGCTATCAACTTAGAAGAGCAAACTAGCTGGGCTGCTGTGGATGTATCGCCAGCAGATGGTTTAGCACTTACAGACGTGATTCTCATTGATCCAAAGCAGTGCATGCATTGTTGGTTTATGGGCCAACACCAAGAATGGCAGTAAAAGGAAAAACAATGTATGCATTCACCATTCAGATCCTTCTCCAGAATTCAGTGATTGTTCCTTCATATGTTCTACTTTTGCAGCAGACAGACCTCTCCCCCACCATGGTGTTTTTCCCCCTCCCCAGAAAAAAAAAACAAACCCACATTCCCCCCCTTCAAAAAAATCCAAAACCAAAACCCACCCAAACAAGCCCAAAACAATCAAACCAAACTGGAAAAGCATCCATGACCTATCTCAAAAAACCAGATATCTGTGGAACATATTTTTTTGGTTGGTTTTTTTAAGTATGGGGGGTTTTTTTGTGTGTGCTTTTTTGTTGTTGTTGTTGTTGTTTGTTGTTGTTGTTGTATTTTTGTAGGGGCTTTTTTGTGGTTTTTTTTTTGTTGTTGTTAACAACAGGTGCAGAGGCTAAAATGATTCAAAGAGAAGTGGTTAAAAAAAAAAATAATTATAATAATATGTTCCCCCATGCGCTGGGGATAAAAAGGAGCTAATGCCCTTAACAAAGAGTCCCACTGTCCTAACCCGTCCCTCAGCCTAGTTGTCCTTATTTATTTTTTAGTTAACACAGGCAAAAAAGGCAGAGAGGTGAGTTTGAGTCTCAGAGGCATTGTTGCATTATTAGAGGAGAACATTCAAAAATCAAAATGTGAGACATGGCAACATAGCTTGGTACTTATGGGGTATCATAGATATGTTGTTCTCTGTTCATTGATAAAAAATATGTAGAATGAACATATAATTGAACTGGTATCAATGTTCTACCTTCTCTTTGCTCTTATGTCAGTGTTTATGCACAATGCTTATTTAATCTTCTTGCTTTGGAGACCTGTTGCAGGCTATTGATTCATAGTCTTTTCTACCATCTCATTTGTCTGTCACTTGTGTGGTGACAAGGCTTTGGAGCTATTCACTACACTAACAGCAAAAATATGAGAAACAAACTTACATGTTTAATTCTTTCCTGGAACAAAGAAGGTAAAAACAGATGCCATTTTCTCCAGACTTTCATGCTTAAGGTAATACTTTTTCCCTTTGGAGAAGGTTGCAGGACAACAGACCACCAACGATAGGAAAGACACTAAGAGTTGAAATCTATTTTTCCATGATGTGCAAATGACCTTTTCTCAAAAATGCTTTCCTGTCTACATATGAAGAAATGCCCTGTAATGGAGGAGCTGCCCACTGGGTCACCCTGGGCAAATAAAAACTGTGACAGTTTATAAATATGAATTATAACTTCCTATGTTTTGTATGTTTAAAATACAAAGCTTTGTTACTTAAGGCCTTGTTTTGTTCTGGAGCAGACCAAGCTGTAAGGGGTAAGGAAGCCTCTGCTCAAAGGTAGGGGGAAGGAGTACAGGCAGGTCAGGAATTTTACCACTGACTCCTAGCAGATACCTAAAGTTCTAACTGGTTTTAAATCAAAGATGCAAAATACCCAATGGATTTATGCATGTTTTTGGTTATCTCCAAATTAACCCTAACATATTTCTAATGGTAAAATGCACAATACTGAATTATATGTTTAAAACATATTGGTTTAAAATTGTGTCAACTTCTAAGATTCATGTTTCGTGACTTGAAATTCAACTCTGCTTACCCAGTTTTACATTCATCTGGGTTTCTAAGTCTTCTTCAAACTTCCCTACAGCTGGCTGCAAAGTTGCTAGGTTTGATAAATGTTTGACTTTCCAACACGGGCTTTGAGAAGGAGCATCTTCTTAATTTCAAATTTTGACCCTGTTATCTGGAACTCAACACCTTCCACAGCAGTATCTAAACACTATTTTTTCCTCTTAGCACTACATTGTAATACTATGATATGTTCAAATATTATCAACAATACAGCAAACTTGCTATATACTTGTAGCAATTCAGAGAGTTATTAACAAAAGAAATTGTACTATAATGCCATGTATATGCTTTAAGGCTTTTTTTTTTTTAATTGAGCAGCTGTTAATGGATTTGGGAATAGCATAGTTATGAGAGCTGAGAAGAAGCTGCTAATCATTCCTCTCTAGGGTGGCTGGGGAAATAAATTGTTACAAAACTGCAGTTAAAGACACCTTTAGGCACTGCAAGTGATTGGTTTTGTTGTTTTGGTGGGTTTTTTCCTTTTGATTGTTTTTCTTACAGGGAGCAGTGTCGTCTGGCCATTTAGGAAAAGAAGCTGGGAGGGCCAGGAGGGTCAGGCCCAGGGTGGGACAGACAGACCCATGGCCTGACCAACAGCAGAGGCTCACAGGAGCTGAACACGTGGCCAGAGCTGGTGCTGGTCACGGGGCCATTGGCAGTTCCAGACACAGAAGGTGATGAACCAGCTCCAGGGGCCACCCCTGGGCTCCTGGCAGCAGCAAAAGCAGGCAGGGCCAGAGACAGGGCTGGAGCTCAGGTCCAAAGGGTCCTTGCAGCAGATGGGCTACCTACAGTGGGTAGTCCAAGGACCAAGTGCAGGCAGAGGTGGAGCCCAGCATGGCCACAGCACAGCTCAGACCAGAACCAGCAGCACTGGGCTGACCCAAAAGGGTCCTGTGGGCAGGAGGTGGGTGAGAGCCCCAGGCGAGGCTCCCCAGGGAGGTTAAGAGTTCTCACTGCCCTCAGGCCCCTGACAATTTTATGGCTTTCATGACCCTTTTCCTCTTTGCCACTGCTGCTTTTGATTCTTGAAAACCTTGTTCTCTCCTTGAAATGTGACAGAAAAAGCAGAAGTGAAGAATTAAAAGCAGCTGTCCTATTTCAGGTGACACGTGACATCTTTTCCTTTCTCCCTATGACAGTCATGAAGGATTCTTCACTCAGCAGAGGTCTTTAAGGAGTATTTATAGAAAAGTCAGAATCCGATCCTTTAATCTCTACTAGGTCTCTAAAAAGAAAGACATTGAACACCTTTTTAACATTTTAAAATAGATAAATAGAATGATTTATAGATGCAGGTTTTCAAGCAAGAGACCTTTAACCTGAAATTAATATCCCAAAGACCTCTAAGATTCTATAGAATCTCTTTTATAAGCATGTAAAAATAGCAACACTGACTGAATAGATGAGATATCAGTGTGAATTTTCTCCTGCTGGTTGCAATTTTAAAGCCTTTATCAGATGGCAAACGAGTTCAGCATGGACACTTGTTGCAGATTTTGCTGTAGAGTAAGGTTTAGAAATGAATAAATAAACCAGTATAGCCCTTAACTGCTGTTTATTAAAAAAAAAGAAAAGCATTACTGAGTAATTTGCAAGTACTTGCCAAATAAACTGTGCACAAGATAAGAAAGCTGCAATACAGTTGCAATGATAAGTTATTTTTTATTTTACAAAAAGTAGCTGCCTTGAAGAGAAATTAAAATATCATTCCTTGCTTTTTAATCCTGTTTTTTTTTTTCTTTTTTTATCTTTTATTTTAAGGAATGAAAAAATCCTTAGCAAGACAGATACATTACATTTCTTCATTGTCACTCAGAACAATTTACAGCAAATATACACACAAATACTGAGGCCAAACACAGGCAATAAATTTTACATATTGCTATGAAAAGTTGCAAGATGCTGCTTGGCTTTCAAGGGCCTAGATGGCAGTGTAGTTCTTAGTGTAATTAGTCAATTTGATCTTCTCTGGGAAGATAATATTAACTGAGAGGTTTTCCCCATTGTTAGACTTCAGAAAAAAGTTCTTTTTCTTTCGCAGGAGATGACTATATTTGGCATTAGCAAGCCACATTTCACATTTTGAAAAAAAAACAATCCCAGTTGTACCCAAGACAACAAGACACGTAAGCAAGCCCAGCACAACAAAACATATCACCTGGCTTCTACTCAGTAAGGGATCTGCATTTTGAATGGTTTCTTTCACTGTTATTTTCAGGATTTCTTGTTGTTGATGCACTGATCTATGGTGAGCTTTTGAGGGTGGCTTGTAATTCTGCATATGCTTTGTCTCCATATTCATTCCAGAGAGGCTGGTGTTTTTGCTGGGATGTTTGCAGGTCACGCCAACAAATTCTGGTTTACAGATGCACTCGAACCCTCCCTGCGGATGCTCACTGCAAGTCCCTCCATTCTCACATGGGCCACTTGCACAGAAAGTGACACGGCTGCTGCAGAGCTTTCCTGTATAGCCATGGGGACAAGAACAGCTGAAACCCACACCAACATCTGTACATGTCCCTCCATTCTCACATGGGCTGGATTCGCAGTCGTCTCTATCTATTTCACAGAAGTTGCCAGCAAAACCAGAAGGGCACAGACAGGAAGCATGGGGTGCAAAACCATTGTCATCAATGCATGTTCCTCCATTCTGGCAGGGAGAACTAGGACCATAACAAACACAGAGACAAAATTGAAGTTTAAAGGAAGAAACTGTTAGGAAACACTATATATAATAAAAAGAGCTGGTTTTCTTTAGAAGACCCAATTCCAAATGCAAATGCACTGAAGTCAGTGAAGCTGAATAAAGAATGAGTTTGTTGAATAGCTTTGTCAATACAGATTATAGTATCTGCTGCTGACCCTTTGGGCAGGATTTGTACACCAGTATATAAATTCAACCCAATGAGCTGTGAAGGGATTTTAAATTATTTCAAACATTTATTCAAATGAAGATTCTCACTATTTTTATATGCTTGGAGCTATTTAGCTGAGCAACTATTTAGACAAGATATAAGCAGCCATGGCTGCTTCCTTTCTACTTGATTACTCCTAAAATCATCTATATATTGTATTGGCAGAGCAAAACAGTGCCATAGCAGCTAGGTGTAAAGCTGATTGGTTTTATTCTGCCCATCTGTGTTCCATTACACAAAAAATTTAGAAGCAAACAGATGCTTTCCTATAAACTCCTGTTCAGCCAAAATTTTTGATAGATACAATTATAATACCAAATATCAATGAGTGAATTTCAGCCTGGGCAAAGACAGCTGTAATGTACAAGCAGGACCCTAGGAAACCGAGTATTTCTACAAACTCTTTTAGCACTTCCCAAAGAGTAGCCTGATAATACGTTTTAGGTGACATGAATTAACTGAGAGATCTTTTCTATCTTTACAATGCAACTGTGCCTTACTGAAAGTGATGCCAAAAGATGAAGCCACTGACTGGCACAAATGTATCAGTTCAGGGGATCTATGCAAAGTGCACTTAGTCCTTTAGTTGTCCCTGCTGAATGACAAGGGTCCCTGAGTCCCAGGTTTGCAAATAAACCTCAAACCCTGAAACTTTCATGGCAGTTCATCACACATCAGCAAAGCTTTTAAAACTCACTTTGTAAAATATGAAAAATACTTGGCAAAGTTTAGAACAAGCCTCTTTGACAACAAAACTTTTCTGAATACTTATGTATCCCTGAAGACATATAGCATAGTACTATCTGATAGTTGAAAGTCCAAGCTGTTATTTAAGGTCCCCCACTTCCCGGGCAAAGTCCCAGGGGTAATGAAGATCACAGCTTCAGATGGAGACATTTCACATATGCAGCAGTCAGTAGCAACAGGCTGTTGTGGAATTCCATGATGGGACACAGAGATTTACAAGATCTGTTGATGTCTGGATGAGGTGACTGTGAAAGAGGTATAAGCTCCAGACTACCAATGGTCCCTGATCACTGGTCAGAACAAGGCTGGGCTAGTCACCACTGCTCTGGGACTACCTTTGGTAGAGAATGCTCCAAGCAGCTCTGGCTTCACTGGGGACTGAAACACCCGGCAGCCACCCATCAGGAGAGGCTGAACATTCTGGCACAGGAATCATCTGTTTGTTTTCTGCAGCTTCCACATTAACTGCTCTGTCCTCTAGTACTGCTCTTTAGATGTTGGCTGGGTAAAAAAGCACTAAAAGAACATATTGGAAATCTGGGAGCAGTATTTGACATAGACATTGATAACTTAGTGATAACGTGAGGTAAGGAATTTCAACATATTTAACCAGCCACTGTGTCTTTTTAAGCAAAATATGGAAATTGGAGTTATATAGTCCTTCAGTGGTTACAGCTGTCTTGGAGAACATAGCACCCTCCCTTACCTTTACAAGTCCCATGGAAAATTGAACAAGCTGATTTGGATATGAAAATTTGTAGAAGTTTGAACCTTCATGGCTGGGCTGAATCTCAGTACTTTTTAGGGAAATGGGAAGAAATTGTTGGAGAACATAAGTGTAAACCTTTTTCTGAATTTTTCAGAAATGTAAAATATTGAAATAGAAAACAGTTAAGGGGAAAAATGCAGAATTTTGAATTTTTTTCTTTATTTATTACTAACAGAGTTGTATTTGTCTAATTTAAATATGTTTAAATAAATAAAGCCTTAATATTAATTTCCTTGAATAAATCCTTAAACAGGAGTCTATAAGTCTTCAGGAAGATTCAATCATAAGCTAGATTTGAATACTCATAATTATCTGTCACTGAGCAAAAAGAGAACCAGAGAGTATCCATACAGAGCTAGAGATCAAGAAGGCAATCTCCTAAAAGAAAACTGTGATTTTAGGGTGATAGGTTTACCAGGTTTGTATCCACCATAACGACAGTCTGTATGTTTATGGGATCAGAATTTTGATGAGAAGTCTAGAAGACAGCAGATGCTTCTAGATTTGAACAGAAACCCAAATTCACATTTTCTGTAGCACTGAAAGGTCTTCCTTTTTCTCAAGCAGTCCTACTAGAGACTTTCCTGGAAGTTCTTTAGCCTGTGCCCATTGCCTCTTGGTCTTTCATTGAGCACCTTGTGAGAAGTCTGGCTCTGTCATCTTTGCTTCCCCCCATCAGGTGCTCATACACAATGGACAGGTTCCTCAGAGCCTGCTCTTCTCCAGACTAAACAACCCAGCTCTCAGTATCTCTTTATGGGAAAGATGCTCCTATTTATTCTTTAATCAAATCCATGGCACTTCACTGGACTCACTCCAGTATGGCTGTGTCCTTTTTATATTGGGTAGCCCAGAACTGGACCCAGCACTCCAGATGCGCCTCAGCAAGACTGAGCAGAGGGGAGGGATCACCTCTCAACCTACTGCTGTTCCTAATGTTCCATTTCTTTTAAAGAATAGAGAGCAATGGTCTCCCTGTTCTGGTGGAAATGAGACTGTCTACTTCAGTTAACTATTACAATAATCATATTGTTTTATGTTGTTTAAGAAAAAAAGACAGAATGGTAGGCTGGGTGTTTTCATGCAGACAGCTTCTGTGCTAACTACTGTTCTTATTGTGCTGTGTATAAATTATCCCTCACTAGAGGTGAGAACACAGGAAGTGACTCCCATCAAGTTTGTTTGTGAAAATCATGAGAAGGCATAAATTCGCCACAATAAAATATGCAAATTAGCATTTTTAGTACTCAGATTGTGCACAGAAAGCTACACTGATAATCTGTTAAGTCTTTAAAATATTAATAGATTAGATTTGTAAAGTTTGATAATATCAGCAACTATCAGAAGCATTGTGTATTTTAACACTCCCACTTATCAAAGAAGTCTGAATAATAGAAGTTTAGATTTTAAATGCATGTTAGAAATCAGTATTTACCCATTAATAATGCAGGGTCCTTTCTTGAGATGGCAGTTTTTTCCTGTGAATCCCTGGGCACACAGACAAATATATCCTCCATCACCAGTCTCTATACACGTTGAATTATTGGTGCAGGGCTTTGCTGAACATGGGTGAATATCTGTTTAAAAATACCCAACAGGGCTTGATTAATCTAATGAGAAAGAAATAGCAAATGGTATACAATACTTCAAATAAAATACGGCTTTGACAATACTTCATCCTGCATTTTATAAATTCTTATCTATCCCCCCTTTGTTAAAATGGAGTTCAGATTGTTCAAGTGTTGCAGCAATTTCAGCTCTTTCTAGCTCCTGCTTGCAAAATGTGTTTCAATTTCTCCATTCTATAAATAAGTAGTATTAGAAATAAAATATTAGTACGGGACAAAGAACTTCTACATAGATAGTCTAGCCATACTTTCCAATCTTGGCTTCTCCATGAGCAGAATTCTGATAAAGCAATCAGGAATGGGGAATTCTCCCTGCTCCCTGCCCATATCATCATGTGCTTATGAACAAATGTTTCATAAAAACAGAGATTAGCAATTTACAAAAAAAAATCTGTTAAAATTTCATCTTCTGGCTGGGCTACATTCAACCCTTATATAACTGTACCAGAACACAGAGCTGTATGACGTCTGGACTCAAAGTCACACATCTCATTTTCTTTGCAATTGCCCTGCTGAGCCACTTCCCACTCAAATGATTACTGAAATTTTAAAATAATTAAAACTAAATAAACAAACAAGTGCATATTTTAGCAAGCTACTGCAGCAGCTGCAGAGAAGTGCTGACTGGAAGGTATCTGATGCCTCACATATACATATACACACTTTCTAAGAAGATGAAAAGGGATTTAAGGGCATTTATATTTTACTTCCCACAGCACAACATGAAATTTAGATGATATCATGAGGTACTGCTCAATTTTAGCCACAGAAAACAACAGCCTTAGCTTTCAAATACAATCTTCCCTGGACAAAAATTCTATTTCCTAATGCATTAGTCTGTTCTCACTGCAAGACAACTTAGCATGCACTTTGAGTGAAAACTCCAATTTTCACAAGGACCAAAATAATCTTGAATGCTTTTGGAAGCAGTGTTGTTTGCCAGCTATTTTCACAGACTCTAAAGGCAGCTAATAAAGCGTGTACTTTGATGGAGGAAAAGACATGAACTTTGATGCAGGCACATGGAAACTCTCTGAAATATATATATATATATATATATATATATATATATGAATAGGTATGTATATATATGCATTACTGTCCCTAATTATGTCAGGCATTTAATTTTACAACACATCTTAAAAGGGTGTTGTATCAGGTTCTTTTAAAACATAATACATAAATAGTCTCAATTATCCCCTTTTCTCTATTTTATTTTACCTCTCATAAGGGCAACCACCAAGTGGTAACAGATGAAAATGCAAAACCAGGATGTTATATTTATGCATATGAGTGGCCTCAATCATATTACCCATAATTAATAGTTCCACCAAACTAAGCTCTCATGCTGCAGTGCATGAAGCAATCACTGAGTGTTTTCAGGAGGAAGATATGCTCAGTAATAGTTTGTCACAGGACAAGTTTAGCCCCTGCCTCATGCATTCATAGCACAGGCATTAGAGACTCACCTGTACTCTCTGATGAGTTTGCCAACATGTGGCCTTGGCAAAGCACTCTGGTGACAAGTAGGACAATTTACTCCCAGCTCACACTGCATGTTGTGTCTTTAGCCCAATTGAGGCCAGGATTCCAGCAGGAGGTCGTGGACCTGCTGACAGGACTGTGTAGGCACAGCCGGGGGTGACGGGCTGACAGATCTGATTTAGCAAGCTGGATCAAACACTCTGACTGGGCTCTCATTTTTCTCCTGGAAACAAATTGACTCAATTGATTTTCCCTTTGTTATGGTCAGTGTTTGATGTGGTTCCTGTACTGTGCAGTGTATATCAGCTGCAGAGGGAAACTCTGTGCTGTGCAGCCTGGTTCACACACTGGGTTTCAAGGCTGCATTTCCACAAGATGAAGATGCCATGGCATCATGGAGCCAGTTGGACAGGCTCCAATTGGTTAACCAGCAGTGTTAACACCAAGACCAAGTCACAGATATTTTCCTTCAAGTGCCTTGTCTGTCCATGTGACTGCAATAATAGTCACAAATGCTACCACTGATTCTGCCCTACATGTTCACAGTGGATCACACCCAACCCATAACACGCATGTCTCTAAATTACTAGGAAGGTCATTCTTGTCCTGAACTGAGAACCAGGCTGCCTGTATTAAAAACAGCTACACAATCAGAGGCATTAGCAAACCAGTTGGTGATCTACAATTACACCAGAAAGGAAGTTCCATGATTAAAGCCAAGGAGATCATACCCATATACTAACTTTTCCACAGAACAGAAGAGGTACCATCACCAGTCCAAATAATTTTTTTTCCTCCCATGCTTAGCAAGCAAATACACTGCTAAGACTATATCTCTGTTTTAGAAATATTTTTGTTTTTTATAGTGGCCAATGCACTTCAGATCCTTCCACAGTTTTCCATTCTAGGTTTTTCCTTACTGTTTCCTAACCGGATCAAGATTCATGTAATGATACCTGTAAATTAACTGCAGCTACCTGTAATGACTTTATACAGGCAGGAAACTGACACCAACTTTTGACAGATGATGATGGGATCAGGGGCTGAGCAATAATCCATTTGAGGTTTCAGTGGTTTATTGGGTCAGGATAACAATTTCTATCAACTTTCCAATAGCATGAAGATGAGGAGGAGCACCCTTCTCCTGATCCCTTATGGCAAACAATGCATTTAGAGTAGATAAACCCACTAAGAGAAAAGATTATCAACATAACATTGCTGCAGATGAAAAAATAGTTATCCCTTTGGCTGAAAATTCTTGGCAGCTTTTCATGGGAGTTTAATTCAAATCAGCAAAGAAGACTCTGAGATGACTCTGAGTGTTGAGAGAAAGAGTAGCTCCTGCACTTAAGCAAGGGATACCCTTTTTGGTATTACAGGACTGCTTTAATGAGTATGTGTTAAATTCATGTTTTTTTATAAAGATGTGGATTCAATTTTCAATGCATTCTTTTGCATTCTAAGTAGAAATTGCAAGAGGGAAACATTGCAAGGCTCAGAATTGCAAAGATATATCAATACTAAAGAATTCAGCTATACAATTAAAGCTTTTAGAAATAGCTGTGAAGATGCTACCTTTAAAAATGTGGAATTTTGCATTCACTGATAAGCAACAGAACTGAGCCTCCTAAGGTGGCAGAGGGGAGATTGTTTTGTGTAGCTTTAGAAATCTCTGACTATAGATCAGAGAAGGACTCATCCCTCCTCATTAACTGTAATGAGAATCTAGTTGTCTGTCTCAGGTACAAACGCATTTGTGAGATGTGCCCAGAACAACATCTGAGAGTTTAGAGTCATGTCTGCACCACAGATGTGACCACTGCTACCACAGCTCCTGCAAACACACCAGGAGTGACTTTAGGAAGACTCTCTCTGCTCATGTGTGCAGTCAGTGAGCACAGGCTGCAAAACCTGATGAGTAAATGAATACCTGAGAACCTTGGACTAAATTCCATGTCACTGCAAAGATGTGACCTACCTAAAACCTTCTGATTCTTTTAGTCATCTTGAAAATCTTGTGCAGTTTAATCTGTCATCTATCTCCACTTTGGCTATGTATTGGAGATCTCATGTATACTCTATAAATCATAAGCCATATAGCAACAAAAGCCTGAAAGGCATGAAGAGAAAACGAGGCCCTGGACACTTGTTCTCTCGCAGCTGCAGCTGTGTGGGCTGAGCAGTGCATGCTCCTGGATGCTCATCTGGTTTCCATCCCATAAGATCTCTCCGACTGAACTTTTGCCTGTGTCAGCCAAAATAAACCATCTCAACAAAGGCCAATTCTTCAGCTTGCTCATGCTAAGCCGGCTGATTCTGACTGGCAAAGGGTGAGAGAGTGCACACAGAGCTGTGCTTTTCCCTCAGACCTGAGGGGGAAATGGCAGTTTGTTCAGGAAGAGCTTTTTCTCAGTTATAGTAATGTTACTTCACTGAATAATCACTGGGTTAAGTAAAGGAAAAAATAAGCACAATGTTTTCCTTTCAAGAAGTACTAAGAAAATAGCATATACATATATATATATATATATATAATGTGCTACATAAATATTTAAAACTATTTAATATATACAAGATAACTTGTATTTTGATTAGATGGGCTTACATGACAAGAAGGGAGCAGTTGTTTGTTGGCCTTGTCCCTGATAATTACTGTTTAAAATATAATGAATTTACACTTGGCTCACATATATGCCCAATTACAAAAGAGACTGCATTGCTTCTGCCTAAATTATTATGGAAGTTCGAGGTTTATGTGCTGCTGCCCAGAACCTCCTCATTATCTGGAGCTAACATTCAACATTTTAAAATTAGTTCTCCAGAAGGATTTTGCGTGCCTCCAACACCAGATGGGGCTGCTTCCCCTCACTCAATCAAGGAGAGAAAAGGATGTGCAAACCTATGTCACAGAGGCTGCCAACCCAGCCCTCCTCGCAGATGCACTGCCAGGGCTTGGCACAGCTGCCGTGCAGGCACCCAGGGAAAGGAACACACTCGTTACACAGTGCACCCTGCCAGCCAGGCTGACACCTGAAAGAGATGAAAGACAAGACAAAAACAGAGTTTATTTTTAATAAACATAATTACCAGGATGCCCCCCTTTTTGGTTCACAAATGCACAATAAATAAACTTTTGCATACCAAATTGTACTATTTGAACAAAAGCATACCATCAGTGCTTCTGAGATACTAGAAGCCGTTTATGTGAAGAAAAAATTTCATTCAGCAAGAAAAAACCCCCAACTAATCAATGTAAATACTTCACACTGGAAAAAGTAAACTAAACAGGTACCTAAATATCCATGCTTTCCAGTTACTGTATCCTAATAGAGTGCTGTTTCATTACACTTCCATATTTTCAGAGACCAAACCATTTCAGTTTCTATATCTCTTGCCAGGACTACAAATTATTGAAGCTGACCACTCCTGTGCCTAATACCGCTGTCTGACAGGTCTTTTTACCTGCATTCACTGGGAAATTCACAGAATCCATTCTCTGGATGGCAGCCAGCTTTACAGTTCACGCCTGGAAGAAGAGATTTATAACATCAAACCAGAAAAATCAGCACAAAACCCCCCACATCATATCCTATACACTTTATGGATGTTCTGAAAGAACCCAGACTGCAAAATGTTCCTTTTCTTTTTTTCTTCAGAGACATTTTTGCATCGTAAAATTTTAAATTAACCTAACCTGGAACGTGTTATAGAATGCACCTCTAGGGCAAGTGAAATGACATACAGACCACAAAAAATCACAAAAGAATACAAAGTTACTTTAGCGCATGAAAAGTGTATGTAATATCCCTACACACCATTTTAAAGGGGTAATGTCAGAGCAGATTCACGGATGTTGTTTCATGACACGCCACTCCAAACGCATTGTTTCAGAACTACTTGAAACACAGAAGTACTTTCAGTCAGAAAAAAAAAAAATCCATTTCAAACTACTTACAATAAAAGTGCTGAATTAATTTCAACCCTACATCGGATGAAAATAACCATTTTCATTAAAACACGCATAAATAACGCAAGTTACGGCGAAGAGATCTCAGTCGCAGGTTTTGTTTGTTTGCTTGCTTAATCATTTGCACCAAGCATCCTCTGAAAGATCCCCGCTAGCCCCTGACACCCTGCGCCAGCGCCAGGAGAAACGCGCTCCGTCCGCTGCCGAGGAAAAGCTTCCCGAGGACACCGGCATCTCCGGCTGGAGCGAGGGCTGGGGATGCCTTTGCCGCCGAGGGACTCCGGGAGGGCTCCCCAAACTTTCCCAAGTCGCCTCCCCTTCCCGCGGGCCGAGGGAGCCGCTGTCCCGGCCTTACCTGGCGCTGCGGGGAGCACGAGGGGCAGCAGGCAGCAGCAGCCGAGGATGCCGGCGGCGCGCAGCGCCATGGCCGGGCCGGGGCCGCTCCGCTCCCCGCGGGGCTCGGCGGACGCGGGGCCGGCGAGGCGGCAGCCCCCGCCCGCAGCGCCGCGGGGCTGCGCCGGACGGGGCGGGAGCAGGGAGGGACGGAGGGCGGGGAGGGCTGCCCGCCTCCTCCCGCGGGCAGGGAGCTGCGCACCGGGCCGGGCAGACCCCGGCCGGCGCCGCCGGAGGGGAGCCGCGCACCTCCAGCAGCTCCAGCAGCTCCAGCAGCTCCAGCTGCTCCAGCACCTCCAACTACTCCAGCTGCTCCAACACCTCGAACTACTCCAGCACCTCCAGCACCTCCTACTCCTCCAGCTGCCCCAGCTGCTCCAGCAGCTCCAGCAGCTCAGCTCCTGCCGCAGGCGAAGGGAGGAATCCTGTAGGGGCGCGGGAGAAGGGAGGTCTGGGGCGAGGCGCGGGGTGGGGAGTGTGAAGCACGCCTCTGGTCTCCTTGGAACTTAGTGTGGCTGTCCGCAAAGACCTCATTTGGGGCTTGTCTTCAGAAGTCTAAAGAATTCTCAGTCATTCCCATCAGAGCTCCCACACTTTCAGGAAAGACTCAGCGAAGGCAGGGAAAGTATAACGCTGTTCGGTTTCTGAGGCTTGAGAATTCAAAAAGACCCCACCAAAACGCCCCTAAGTGTACCTTTAGCAGTCACGGGAAAAATCAAGGAAAAATCATTACTTTTACCACAACGCACTTTAAATTCAGCATTTTATTCTGTGACTGTACATTTCTTTTTTGTGTCTCTTTATTCTTCCTTTGTGCTGTCCCTTAAGGAAATAGACTGGTTATTTCTTATTCTCTGTGCTCCTTCTAGTTCATTGTTTTCTTTTAAAGAAGTTCTGCCTGGTTTTTAGGATTCCTGAGGGACCTGTTTTTTGCCTGCTGATGCAGTGCTTTCTTCCCTGAGACCTCATTTACTAATTTGCCTGCCTTTATGTGAAGCAACTAGAGATCTTAATACCATGGTGAGAAAACTACAATGGGCTAATTCAAGATTACCTGCTTGAAAATGTACCCTGGAAAACGCTCATTACCTTCAGATTGTCCATGTAGTGGTATTTCAAGACAGCGATGTCACGTAGGTTGAAAAAGTTTGCTGCCTTTTAGTTTTAACCGAGAATGGAGGAAGTGAATGAGAGAAAAAGGAAGGGTAGAAAATGAGGGCTGGGTTAAAAGAGAGTACTCAGGGAGTGAGAGGCAGACACTGCTTCTTCGAGATCCTCCAGAAGCTTTGGTGTCTGACATAAGCTATGCCCATCTGACTCCCTAGGCACAGATTGCATCCCTGCCTTTTCTACTTGTTTTGCTTTCCTTTCACTGAAACATTTACTGTTTTGAAAAGATTACCTCACAGCTTTTGCTGTAGCTCACCAGACCAAGCCTTGCTGGGGTATTGTCAGTGGCACCCTAGAGAATGTGGAGTGCTAATGATGACCGCTTAATCCTTTACTCTGCCCTTCTGTGAGCCTGTGCTTCTGTAGGGTAAATATTAGCAGCTCTTTGTTCGCTTTGCTTTTATTCTTAGTTATTTGTTCACTCTCAGGTTGTGGTAGGTCCAAGCTTGCTTATTCTTCCCCTGCTTACTGATGTAGAAGCCCCACTATTTTACACCTTTTTTTTTTTGCATTTTTGGACCAAGAGATAACCTGGGTAGTTAAAAGGGTTCCAAGCATTCTGTGATTTCTGTGATATTCCAGTATTACCGCGAACAACTAGTAAAGTAAGGCTTTCATCTTTCTGCCTTCTATCCTAGAAATTTCTCCTTGTATTCTTTCTTCAGCCCTTAAGAGTAAAGAATCTGTAGAGTAGGTTTTATTCCTACACTCATCAATGTCAAATTGTCTTCTCTAATTTGCATTGTAAATAGAGGCTCTGACATCTGATGACACATTTCTTCTATTTTCTGAGATAACTACTGAATACCTGCTGTATTGTTCAAAACTGACATCTTGCAAAAAATCATCAGGAAAATCTGTTTCTCACAATGCTATGTACAATGTTATAATGGCCATTGCAAACTTCAATTTTTGTACTCTTCTTGCTTTTCAGGCTTTTTTAAATAGATACACTGTTAAGCAAAAACTACCTAATTTTTAGAACAACTCTACTTCTTACTCTCCTGTGTCTCAGGGATGCCTCAGATTGCTGAAAATAGGAAAAAATTTAATTTTCCTATATCTTCTACTTTCTTCAACTGTTATCTAAACAAAACTTGCTAATTTTATTTCAAATAGGTCATAATAATTTTGTTTTAGAGTCTATCTGTTGGAACAGAATCTGCCCAGATACTAATCCAAAAATAATTTCTAAACAGAAACCCAGCATTCCATAAATCCAGGCTAATTCTCTTCTCTCCCCTCCTTCCATCTGAGTAAACCAAGCTGAAAATCATTTTTACTTGGCTTGTTTACTGTCGAAAGCACTCTGATCCAAATCTCCATCATCTCCACAATACTTCTTGAAAATTGTAGTAACTGTGTTCTATGTTTCAAATCTTAGTGATTTCTACTCAGGAAACCTTTTTTTTTAACGTTTTTTGGTCTTTCTATTAGAAATTGGAAAGGAAAGAATCTCATGTAATAGATGTCTGGGTATGGAGATCATTCAAGGTGTAAAGACTGCACTTATTTCTTCACCTAAAGATACTTGAGTGGTGAGTACAGATTGAGAAGCACTGGTCTAGTGAGCTCCTTACTGTGATTATTGGCAAAGAGACAGTTTCATGGAAATCTTGGGAGATTTCCTTTGGAACTGATTATAGGAATCAGCGGCATCAATCATCCAAGAAATTGACAGCAACAACTGAATCCAGAAAGAAGTCTTTAAAGATCCTTGTCCAGAAACTAATAAAATACTGCATTTGTTCCAAGAAAGTGGCACATAGCTATCATTCATTCTTAGACATGTTCAAGGACTGAAATATTGGAAAAAGCAGATTGAGACTGAGAATTAAACTTGGCAAGAACTTTCTTTTTGTACTTTGAACATAGAAACAGAGTTCTTCATGCTTCTGGTCAGCAATGGGCAAGGAACTTTGCAAAGTCTGAAAATGCAGAAGCAACAGAAAATCCTTGAAGTTATGTCCTGGCTAGGAGTTCTTGTACTGTACTTGTACCCCAAGATCCTGTACCTGTGTCCTGTATCTTTGTCTACTACTCTAACATGTTTTGACTGGAGAGAAGTACAATCACATTTTTATTTCATTGTTGCAAGAATCTGAGGATGGAGAATCTGCATCAGCAAAGCAATTAATTGATATTACAGCTCCTGAGCATCCCTGAAAACTCTGGTAGCTGGAATCTGAGGCTATCAGCAGTGTCACAAAGAAACCATCAAGCAAATGAGACCTTACATGATGGAATTAAATAATTTGATTAATTTGGACTACCCTGATACATATTGCAAAGAGAAAAGGAAAAATATCAATTTCAGGACAGTGCCATCTGCCTGGCACTTTGTGAATTACTGTATAAGAAACTATCAGTGGAGACATTTTTGTTTCCTTCCTTGAAGTGATCTCATCAGCCATGAATATACACGGGTATAAAGTTCTAAGCTCTGATACCTGGTTTTACAAGTTTGTACTCAATGACCAGTTGTCCATTAGAAGACAGCTCATCAGATGTAGCTGGAGCCCTAAGGAACTATTTTTTACTCTTTCTGTAAGGCTGTCCTATCGTTAGGTGAGCTGGGACTAGATGGGCTGAATCAGCCTACAAACTTGCTGGGTTTGAGCAGAACATCCTCTACATCCTCTCTTTCCTTCTCCTCTAACCCTTGCCATGTCCCAGATGCACAGTGGCATTTGTCCCCCCATGCCAGCTTGACTTGTGCCGCCTCTGGCTCCTCAGTGAGCTGACTCATTGCACTGTGCTGGCAGGTGACTGACAAGAAAAACATGAAATCATTTCTGCTGTCACCATACCCTTTTCAAAAACATGTTTCTGCACTCACAAAAGACAACAGGTGAATGCCTACAGACGTCAGTGGGGAGACAGGCACCTTGTCCAGTTCTGGCTGTATCAGGGTGCATAAAGCAGAAAGTTTTTCTTCACAGAATAGATTTCACTACACACAGAAGTTGCAGCTATCACCAGTGAGCTAGAGATTGCAATATATATATATATATTTAGCATGGTAAATTTTCCCCATTGAATCAGTAGCCAAAATGTGTAGAGCTAAAATATATAGCAATAATTTACAGGAGTTAAACCAAACTCACTCCCTTCCCTAGTACTGAAAATCCTCACAGCTTCTCTAACTATTGTCAAAGCAGTAGCTCAGTGCTATCTATCACCCAATTAGTATAGCACAGAGAATTCTGCCAGCTCTTTTGGAAAGTATATTATATGAAATCTTGCTGCTCTGAAGACTGAGGCAAAAGTTCCATCACTAGAGCAGCTTTCTACTGTCTGTAGCAAACTTGATCAAAAAATAGATGTGATTTTCCTCCTTCTCTGTGTGAGGAATGTCAGAGATTTTGCCATCTCTGAGATCAGAGCTCAGCTTTGATATTTTAAGGAAATAGACCTAAATGTAGAAATTTTCAGTAAGATTCTACATTCAGAGTCTTCTGCCAGATGCATGAACTTAGCAATTAAAATGCAGGGTCAAGAAAAAATACATAAAGAGTAAAGCAAGACAACAGCAAAAAAACTTCTTTTTTTTTTTTTAAGTAGTTTTTCCATCCTATTATTTCACAGCATAAAAAGCTGAGAAACTGGAGGACCACAGACATAATATAAAATACATTAAAAAAAGACATGATTCTGTCACTAATGCAAACAAAAAAGAAACCTCATCCTAAGCTGTTACAAAAAGGAATACATGTGTATTTAAAGAAATCTAAACAAAGGCATTTTTCAAGGATCTGGAAGAGTATCACTGTCATTTTTTATAGTAGTAGTGAGGTACTTGTTCTTGAAGTATAGAATAAGATACAGGGATATAGATTATAAAATAACATTATAAAAAAACGACACTGTGAGAATCATTACTAGATTTTTTAGTATAAAAACAGAGAAATTATAGAAGATAGATCCATCATGATGTGTGAAACCAGGAAAGACAAAAATGCAAGAACTTGTAGTAGACAGAAGTAATGGCCAGCACTGCACTTGGATGAATTTAGCCTGGGTATATAGACATTTTCTTCTAACAGTGAGGTTGATCAGACAGTATGACAATTTGTCACCAGAATAGAGGCAAAATAATTAATTAGATGTCATTGAGGGAACGTTAAGTACACTTATGAGGAGACTAATATAAAACCATAATTGCTTGAAGCAGGTGTTTGGATTAGGTTATCCAAGATGTCCCTTTCAAAGCCATCACTTATGGTCCTGTGATAGCTTTTGGTCAGGCAAACATTCCCTTGCAAACTGATGTTAAAAAAAGCCTGAATCCTAGGGATTTTTAAAGGGTGGTTGGCAGCCAGACAGATGTCAATGGTAATTAGGAACTTTTTATCATAGCATGTCTGATACATCCAACATGCCAGAGCAACCTGGAGATGCAGATAATGTTCAATTTGTAAATTACATCACCTTGTTACATTTTATTTTCCTGCAATGTGAAAGATTTGGTGCAGTGAATATAAGTGTAAATTCTTACTGGTCAGCCAGTAAACAGAACAATTTTTCTGGTCTTGTTAGTAGTATTGCATCCTAAAATACATTTTTATGTACTTGACTGAGGCTAGAAAAATAATTTTACTTCCTACATAAAGCATAACCAGATCTGAGACTACATTTCTGGAGAGGGGCTGACTGTGTGTACAAAGGGAAGAAAGCAACAGAGGGAAAAACAATCTCTCTATTAAGGCGCAATGTTCTTATGGTTTTCTGAACTGACAGAATAAATTATTCTCTCTTCTGGCTGGAAGGGATAAAGAAAAATGGACAATTCACTGTGAGACAGATGTATATCAAAATAAATAGCTTAGTTTTGTCTTCATGGAGTTTAAAATGATAGAGAGCCATCAAGGATTAAATTTTTGAGAGAGGAGGAAATTCAACATTGAACCACTATTCAAGTCTTTTGGAAAATTGTCCACATATGAATAATACAGAGAGAGGAAGCATTGCCATATACATCTGAGTGTGTGTAAAATTTATTTAAATTTAGTTTTTATAAGAACTCTCTCTGTCTCTCTCTGCTAGCTATATATGGAGAAAATCAGGAAAACAAACAGGGAAAGTATATAACAGAAAAATAAATTCAGGAAGAAATATCTTGTGAAATCTTCATTTATCAAAGCAGAGTAGAGGTACTCTGACAATGTACAATTTTACACTCTGTAAATTCCAGTGTGCTCTGATACTAACAGTTTCAACCTGAGCCTTAATACTTAGAGGAGCCTGCTGTTTTTAAAGCTTCGAATTGGCCCTGATGTAGGCTTTAGGTGGCAAAAAATAAATGAAAAATAATCCACATGCCTTTCTAGACTCATTACTGCTGTCAGAACTCTGCTTGCTATTCAGTTTTCAATTTTGTCTTGATCTCAGCTGGATTTTTTGCAAACTACAGAAACAAGCTGTTATTTTCAGTCTCAGTGCTTTCTCTGATTTTGAGCCATTTTAAGGGAAAGATGCTGCATTTTCTTCCATTATACAGAAGCTGTAACAGATCCATTGCTGTTATTTATGCACCCTCACATATGGGTGTGTTCTGCCGATTCTGTCACATGACAAAAATGTTTCTGGTGTTTTTGATTTGTTTGTCTTCTGACAAAGAGACCAGATAATTTCTCTACCCTTTGTTGTTTGGACAGTTGTTTTTTGTTCAGCTTTCTTCAAAATATATGTTTATTTCCTCAAATTTCTGTTTGTTTTTTTTAATACACATACACTAATTCTAGAAATCGGGTGAGCTTAACTCTGTAATAGTCTCCTTTCATGGGGTTTTTCATAGTTCTCCCCTTGTATGTTATAAATGTCTCTATGCTCTACAGTTCTTTCATTTTCTATACTGTTTCTAATTAGTTTTTCTTCTGCTACTTTTTTTTAATGTGGGGTCTTATCATTATGGTTTTCATTGCTCTCTCTAATGATACCATTAAGCTATAAAATGGAACCTAAATTACATTATATTTACACTATTATGGTTACCTTGCATTTTTTCTAGGTCTATTTAATTTTTAATTGACAACAGGATATTATATAAGCATTGCTTGAAAATTATCAATTTTGATGAAATTTCTGCTGTTCCTATCAATGCATTTTCTTTCCACCTGGGTGAGGGACACATGAAGAAACTGCCTCAAGAGTATCATTCCACTTGTAAATGTGAGAATAAGATTTTATAACAGTTGGTGCCATAAAAATAATTTTTTGAGAAATAAAAAGGATCCAAACCAGAAGGAATATCTGAGGGGAATAATAAAGAAGAATAGGCCAGAAACAGTCCTTTTTGCCATAGCCAGAGGCTCTTTCCCTCAGTCTAGCATCAAGGCCAAGAAAGATAGAGATTGGCAAATTGTCAACCCTTTACACACAAGTAATATCAAGAAAGTAATTTTCACAAAGATATACAACCTGTTTCCTTTGGTTAAGTTCATGTGTCAGCTCTGCACTTCCCAGGAATTTTTTTTTCTTTCTAGCCTTATCTTGAAAGAATTTTCAAGTGAAGGAGAAATGTTTGTTAACAATAACATATTTTAAATTGTTAATGGTGGTAAACACTTGCAGTCAGGAAGCCTGAAAAATTTTGCATAACAAAAGGCATGACTTTTTGCCCTGTAATTCTAGTGTCAAATCTAAGATAATCTATAACTTTGCGAATGCAATTTTCAGTGAAAAATTTTCAATGAAACAAATTAACTACTTTAGGAAGTTTATCCAGTACTTAGTACATATTAACATAGAATGCTTAGTGATTGGAATTATTTTATAAAGCATGGCTTGAGATTAATGTTAGAAATTAATTAAGCAAGAAGGTAATTGTTGTTGTTGTTGTGCCTGAAACACCTCCATTCCTTAGTGGTGAAGATTAGGTGAGGTGGCCAAAACAAGGCTGAATTAACTGTGGTTTGTGTTTTCCCAAATCAGATCTGACTAATAGGATTTTTTGCAAATCATATAAAGGCAATAACTTGATAAGCAAGAATGAGTTTGGTGAGATCCTGCTTTTGCACTGGTTTCTTGTTGGTTCCATTTCACAGAGAGAAAAGCTGAGGCTTTCTCTGAGGCACAGAGAAATAAAGTAACTAGTTCAAACTCACACTTGTAGCAGTCAGATAGGCATGATTATATCTTCTGCATCCATCTTACTTATTATTATATTTAATAATAAGAACCTTAATAATAAGGTTTATCTTTGGAGTGAACTACAGACTGTGAAAGAGAAAGAAAGAAATTAGGCATAAAGAGAAAAGGAGCTATCTGCTACAGGCCATGTTAAAAATTGGAACTAAATGCAGAATTCCCTTGCATTCTGAATTTCCAGTGATGGCTATTGGCAAGGGGATTACTGGTTCTTTGTGTCAGAAGTGGGCACAGTTTCAGTTTCCTGAATTAATATCAACTATGGATCTTCTGTGCTCATGTTCTTGGAACAGTGGTATTTTTATGTTTGTCTTCTATAATCTTTATTACTGCTCGCATGAACTATGGGAGCTCTACATTGCTCACTATTGTTTCTCTAAACTAATTAAATGTTTCATCTGCATATTGCTTGTGAATTTGAATGTATGCACAATTATGATATTTCTCTTCCAAGTGCAATAATCCTTAGGCATTTTGTCCAAATGTGTATTTTTCCAGCTATTCCCTTTGAATCTTCAAAGAGAAATGTGTCATAAATCTTTTGAATCCTGTTCTCTTGCATAATACAACAACACTGAATCACTTAGTTCTTTATCTAGTAATGTTTGCCATTACTACCATATAGATTTTGCTCTAGTCTCCCTGCTATACCTTATGAAATTAAATTTGTAGATGGTGAAAAAATAGTGGACACAACAGGGCTTTGGGAACTGGAAGCAGAACAAAGAATCTGTAATATATTACATGATTGCTGGCTTGCATTTTGCTTACTATAGGTAAAAGCCTCCAGTGACAAGGAAGAGAATAAATAGCTCTTCCTTTAACTGCAGCTTTGGAAAGCAGTGTAAAGCAGGTCTGATATGAAAGGCACAACAGTGCTTTCAATTATGTTTTCATAACTACTGATTTTTTTTTTTTCTGATATGAGCAATGTATTTTATTACTTTTTCATCTGCTTGTGTCTTTGTTATGTGTTTGTGTCTTGTTTTTATAGCTGTGTCTTACTTTGAGTTTATAAATTTCTTTGTTCAGGGGCTGTCTTTTTACATTGCATTTCTAAAATAACAGTCCCTGGAATTTTGGTTCCTAGGAATTTTGACAATAGTAAGATGATGTAACATTTGTGTTGCATTGAAGATCTTGCTACTGCCATCAGGACTGTAATATGACTTCACAGGGGACTAAATAAGAAGATAGAGAGGTACCTTTTACTCAGAAAAAATGTGAAAGAACACAATAATGAAAGCAGGACAACAAATTAGCACACAACCTCAACAAAATAACATGGCCACAATGATCCAGGTAAGAGCTCACAATCCCCATGACTCTGAGGGATGGAGCTTTCTTATTACTTCAGCATTTGTTTGTCTGTTGGAGAAAGTAAAAGTATGTACAAAACCTATATAATGTTACATTATTATATTGCTTTTGAGGCTGAAAAGTCAAGCCCTCAATGGATGGGAAATGAGGCAAGATTAATTTGGCTTTTTGTGATTATGCTTTCTAATTCCATCTGAAATCTCATCATTACATACTGTGTTTCTTCATGGCACATCTGCCTGATTGAGTGGTCACGTTTAAAATAGCTTTTCAGTATTTTGTTTACTCATGTGGCTCCTGTGCCTTACCTCTTGTATTTTTCAAAACCTGTTCTAAAGAGTTGTAGAACTTTTTCTGAAACTTCTCATGCTGTTTGTATTAGTGTTCAACTTCTACAAAAATATAAATGAACATATTTTCAGAGCAGTAACATAACTGTAACATAAGGCAGTGCTAGTACATCCAATTTATATCTGGAGGGCAGAGAAACAAAAGAAATAAAAAAGCCCAGTTCCCGCTTGTTCTGTGTTGCCAATGGAAGACTTTTTTTCAGTGCATTTAGCACATTAGACATTCAATCCCAGCTCTCAAAGATGTGAAAGGCCATGGTGCACAACACCTTATCAGTTCAGGCTTAAGTGAGAGACCAGAAAACGAGTAGCTGTAATTGCCACACATGAATAGTTTGGCTCTAGCCACTTGTCTGGCATTGTCGGTGATATCATGGAGAGAGGCAGGGTAGGACATAATTCTGCAGAAGCTTTAAAGCAGAGGTCAGCCTTTCTCCTCCTGCTCCCCTCTGTACAGAGTTTCTGACCTGTGGGCCTGTGGATTGGGTACCTTTCACTGCCCAGCCTTGGCTCATTTTCACAAGATACTGTTCCATGACACTGAGCCCTGATTCCTGCCACAGTTAAAGTTCGTGACATTTACATAAACCTTTCACCATAAAAAGCCATGCAAGTGGATTGAAAAAGATTGCAGGGGGAAGTGCAAGAAGTGCATTGCCAATGTTGTGTGAGCTTTGTGATGTTTTAAAAGTAGCTTGCAGCTAATACTATGACTTTTACCCTTTTTTGATGGCTTATTTGTTTTTGAATCAGGAACAGGAGCAGAATGTCCCATATGTGATATCAGGCTGATGTCTTGATGGTTTGCCTTCATGCTGGCAACAATTACAGGTACTTCTCAGAACTCTGAAGCTTGAAGCTGTCATGGCAGATCATCATTCTTGATGAAGCAATGAGAGCCTTTGCTGAGGAGTTTTACACATATTCACTGAGAGCATGTGGATGGTGAGATGTGAATTTTTAATTCCATTCCAGGCATAGTTCTTGCTGTTTCTCTTTAAGATCAATCCTTTCTGCTCCATGTTTCCAGCATTTCTTCATTAGAGTATTTTATAGCTCAGTCTCCGTTATGCTTTTCTGGATTTCTCACATCAGTGTTCCTTTAGAAACATTCCCACTTTCTCCTCTCTGAAACTTTGTGCTATTCTTCTTCTTCAGTCCTCACGCTCCACCACTTCTCTCTGGGCAGCTGAGCCTCTTCATTTATTTCTCCTCTCACTCCGCATGGCTGTCTCCAGTACCTTCCTGTTCTCACCTAAGTGGTTCTCCATCTGCAAATCTGCACCCTGCACTATTTCAGTACAGGGTCCCTTCCCACAGTTTGCTTGCCTGTTCAGTCCTGGTTCACCTGGGACTGTCATAAAATCCAGAGCCCTTCTTGTTTCTTCTCATTTGTTCACGCTCTGAAAACATTTACTCAATGGCTTTGAGCCATCTTTTTCTTTTCTTCTACAAGAAAGATGATAGGGGACTCATTATCAGGGTGTGTGGGGATAGGGGTGATGTCTTAAACTGAAAGAGGGTACACTCTGAAATAAAAGGAAGAATTCTTTACTGTGAGAGTAGAAAGTCACTGGCACAGATTGCCCAGAGAAGTAGATGCTGCATCCCTAGGAGTGTTCAAGGTCAATTGGATGGGGTTTTGAGCAACTTAGTCTAGTGGAAGTTGTCCCTGCCCATGGCAGAGGTGTTGGAGCTGTTTGATCCTTAAGGTCTCTCCCAAGCTTTTATCATTTTATGGTTCAGTGATTCTGCTCATCATCATAAACTCATCTTCTCATCTACTGGTCTTGGGTTTCCTCTTGATCCTGCTCCCATCTCTGGAGTCTGCTTACCTTTTCAGACTGTCTCAGTCTCATCCTCTCCTTGGGGAACACTGAACTTCAGTCTCTGGACTGCAACATGCACAGAATAAACAATACCTGTTGAGGTCGTACGTTGCAAACACTGATAATTTTCTGTTGAGATGTGCAAATGACAATTTTTTCGGGGTTATATCTTATTTGGAAAAGAACAGATATTAATAATTAAAAAGGGAAACATGTTCTGAAGAAAACTGCAGCATGTCTTGATAAACTGCATATCCTGCTCTGTACTATGGGGATAGGGCAAAGTCTGGGAAATTTGTTTAAATTTTTTAATAATTACAATAATTTTGGCCTATGTCCATGTCAACCCTATCCTGAATCTTGGAAACATTTCATGAATTTTGGCTGACAGCAATTATGTTAACTTCAAGAAAATAATTTCTTCATCCAGATGTCTGGCACACACAATTCCAGCTGGAATAGCTGGAAACTTGATTAAGTTCTCATCTGTCTGAAAGCAAAGCCCTGTGAGAGAATGTATCTTGCAGTGTGAAATATGGGTGATTCAGAAACAGTCCTATCAGAAGCTATGGGGAGTGAGAGGGTAGGTGTGAGCCTGCAGGACCACAGGAGCAGAAGAAGTTTCAGTAAAGAGTTATTACAGAACACAGAAAATAATGGGAATGAGAAGGACTGTGAGGAGGAAGAACAAGAACAAGACTGGAGCAGTGAGGAAAGCACAGGACAGACAGAGCTGGCAGAAAGTGGTCAACAGACACACCACTTCACAATCCTCATAGAACTCCCTCATCCACTTGTCCCACTGAATCACCACATTGCCCAGGTAACTCCATCATGAGATTGGCTTGGCCATCCCCACTTTATTGCCATTGTTTTAGTAGTGTGTTTATTGCTATTATCTAGTAATTTATAGGGGGAGATCATTACTGTTTCGTGGGCATTGCTTTTACTCCCAAGTCCTTGTCTACCTGCTGAGGTCATGGACCTGTGCATGTGCATGTCCCTGAGCAGGAACACAGGCCCAGTGCTTCCCCAAGAGATCCCATGCCCAAGAGCAGGTTGGGAAGGAAACTTGGCTCAGTCTCTCAGAAGCTCAGAGACACATCCCCGCTCGTGCTGTGATTTCTCTCACCGTGGAACAATGGGAGTGAGGAGAGTGGGATGACCCATTTGTTTGGTTGCCATGACAATGTGTTACCCAGTACAGAATGCTGCTCTGAGCAGCCTTGCTGCTTGGCTGCTGTGGGATGATGATGCTCTAAAAAAATAACATAAGAGAGTCAGCCATTATCATTTCGCTGCACTGCATTGACCTCTGCAAAATGAAAGGTGCAGCTCATCTGAAGTGACAGAGGTCTGCTGTCAGAATTTAACATTTGTTTGCAAAGAAGGTTATGTTTTTTTTTCTGAAGAGGATTGGATGGATGACATGGGAATTTATTTATTTTTTTAAAAAATTCCAGGGGGGAGAGTAATTTAATTTCTAATGTTGCAAATAAAATACCTAAGGAAACCAACAGTTTCTTATAGATGTAGGGATACAACTGTATTCACATTGCAGCAGAAAGAAGAATACTTTCTCTGAAGTGGAAGCTGCTGAGATCTATAAGTGGATATGCACTGGAAACATGTATAGAGATCTGATTTAGAATGGTGGATAAAGACTGTTCTGTATTTTACATAGATGAAAAAATCAGCTCTTGCTCTCCCTATCATGAGCAACTACCTCGGCTGGTGTAGAAAGGAAAAAATACTTCACCACTAACTTATTATCACCCAGTGATAACTTTCTTTAAAGAAATACTGATTTCTCAAATACAAATCACATAAGATATGTGCCTTTAAGGGTTTTACTGTGTCTTTGAGGCATTTCCATGTGCCTTACTGAATGTTGCAGCTTACTACAAGACAAAGATGACTTTTACCTTTAATTTTGTACTTTGTTATAGAAGGGATTATGATGTTATTATTATTACTGTGATTATTATTAAGAATGAGAATAATACTCTGTATTGCTATAGAACTTGTCTCTGTACATTTTTATTTAAACAAATATAGTAATTCTTTTCAAAATGTATGTCAGTGAGCAAGCATTAAATGTATCCCTCTAGATCAGATGTAATTTATTGCTATTCTTCGGGAGATTTGGGAATATAGATCCGTTCCTGTCACAGGGAGAGATGTGTTTTGCAAATCTCTATTCCCTTGACAAGAGAAGCTCTTAGCAACAGGTGATTTCCTTGTGTAACACTCCTGGATCTCTCCTTCCTCTGTTTATTTGCTGTTAACAGGTTTGGCTCTCCTTGGAATTTTGGTTCAAATTGGGTCAAAAACAATGTCAAAGCAAAGTGTTGCATGTACATGCATGTAGGAGGTGAAACAATGAAGACTTGCATTTGGGTTTCTCCTTAATCTAGATGAATATTTTTACTCACCAGTTCAACTTGGTTTTCAAGAATTAAGAGCTTCTTCCCTTTTAATGGAATTTGTTCAAAGGAATTTTCTAATTTGACTATCACTGTAAATGGGGTTTACCCATTTATGGGGTTTACCAAACATAAGTGTTGTGAAAAAATTAAAAAAAAAACCCACACAACTTTTTTTATTATGGTAATTGGTTTTCTAGACAACAGAAAGGGGAATGAAATTACATATCTGGACGTCAACCAAGCAGTGTGTCCTGGCTTAGGAATGGTATTCTACAATTTAGTAGTCCTACTAAACCCATGCTCCTCCTCCCCTCCCACTCCAACTGAAAGCGCAAAAGGCAAAAATTGTGGGTTGAGATAAGAACAATTTACTGGAAACAGCAATGAGATAAGAAAAGGAGCAGCAACTGCAACAATAGTAATAACAAAAGGTATGAGTCAAAGAAACAATTGCAAGCCCCCAGCAATTCCAATCAGCTCTTCCAGGACACTGGAAGGAGGGCCCTTTTCCTCAGAAGGGAAAAAAAGTCCCTTTCCCTGCTGCCCCTGGCAGTGATGTGAGCTGGTATCAAATAACATCAGGGTGCTGGCCTTGACCCTCATGGCAATTGCAAGAAATAAACCCTGTCCCTGTCTGAAACCAGAACAGTGGCACATGGGGATATAGTAAAGTGCAAATTTGGAAATTAAAGTGCAGTAACCTTGGTGAGAAGTCACTTAGAGGAAGGATGGAAGTAGGGAAAGTAGAAAGGGAAATTTTCTGGCTGGACAGAGGGAGATTACTGGAGTTCTTCTTGGGTATTTTTCCAGGTTACCTTGTATAACACTTTTTTGTAATAACCTTGGCACAAAAATTAGAAATGTGATGAGGAAACCCCTCATGTTGTGATTGGACAAGATCAGATCTCCTTAAAAGAAAATAACACAGAAGGAAGCAAGTAGATTAATAGGAAGTGAAATGAGATGGAGTTAAATGCCATGTAAGTTTGTTCACTTGGGTACTTGGATTTTAACAGTCAGGAGCTCATCCATAGGAAATGACTGAGGGGAAAGACCAGACCACACTCTAATAGTGGCTCTGTTACTGATTGCTGTTGCCAGAGACACACAGCTGCTGAGCAAAGCAATCCATGAATGGGCACTGCAAAATCTTCTTAATCTGAGGTGTCCCCAGCAGACAATCAGTTATTTGCACGTGCTGACCCAGAGAAGTGACTGGTGTGTGGTTCAGAGGGAAGGAAATGGCGAGACCTGGGGAATAACCAGCATGATCAGAAGAGACTGCTGGACTCAACCCAGACTGAGGGCAGCTGCTCTCTATAAACTATCACTAGGACAGAGCAGTTACCTGCACAGAGGATAAAGCTAGCACCAAATCAGATTGGTTTGAATTGGTCGTTAATTAAATTTGGCTGGAAATTTGAAGAATGTTTACAAAAGAGCATTGAATAGCCTTTTAGAAAGAATATCAAGGGCAACTAAAACACATACCACAAATGGGGTAAAACCACTGTTTTGAAATTGTTACTGTTTGGCCTCTATACCTACCATATGATTTGTCTTACAGATATAACACTTTCTCCTGTTAGCCTTGTCAAGTGAAGGATGATTGACTCCTAATGCATATCCTGCAATTCAAGGAAATGTTATGTGTTTCCATTTTAAGACTTGCTTCTTTCTTGTTACTCTGGCAATTATCAAGTGCCTATACTAGCAGTTTCCAAGGATTTAGAAGTAGAAAATCTCTCTCACTCTTTCCTTTTTAAGGCTGTTGAAGAAAACAATTAATTAATTTGTTTATGTCCACATGTATAGGATGAGTGAGGATGGCTTGTTTATGTATAAACAAATGACTGGAAGGGAAACTAAATAATTTTAAATGAATGCTACATTTGGAATTTTTTTTGAGACTTTTCGTTAATTTTGTTTCCAAGAACTGCTTCTCAAATATCATCTCATTTGAGCTCATACATTCACAAACCTCCACATCTTAACAGTTTCCTGGGACAGCAGTCTTGAGAGGTCACTGCAGAACAGAGATGAACCACAGATTTTCAGTTTTTTCTTGTGACGGGTTTGCCCCTTTGCCCCTTGGAACTCAGATTGGAGCTACTGTCTCTGAGGTGAATGCAGTTTGGAACTTGTCTCCTGTTAATAATGGAATTATTCCTTTGGTATTTGCTTCTTCATGCGGTAGGCTTTCACTCTTATTGATGTGAAGTACTTTTGGTGCATTCTTTTAAAGCAGTGAGACTGTAAACTGTTACAAGTTGCATGGATATCAAGAACAAACTGGAGAGTAGAGTTTGATTTCCTGTGTGGTTTCTTCAGATGAAAGTCCAAGCTTACACACAAACAGCTCAGTAACAGATGTCCTCTCTTGAGATTTAGGCTGGTGGGTGTAAGAATCAAGGACAAAAAATGTACAATATTTGAAAAAGAACAGGTACTCAATATCATCAAATAAATATTTACTTGTGAATTTGAAAACAAAATCTGATGATTAATTAAACATAGATTGTTTTGTCAGAGACATTCTGGAAGAATTCTTAATTTACTGGGAACTGCTGAAAATAAACACATTCCTGAAGCGCCTTAGAAAAATTTTTTTTCTTCCTGATCTGTGCAGATCTGCGTAGGCCCCCAATGACTCCTGCTTGGGAAAAGTGGAAAATCAAATGAGACTCTTTAACAGGATGTAGGAGAACAGCATTACGAAGAGACATTTCATTGGCCAGTTCTCCAAGAAGGCTTTGCCTGGGCTCCATCCTGGAGTGATGTCTCAAAGACTGAAATGTTTCAAAACTCAAAAAAATGAGATTTTAATGAAACATGGACTAAGCCAGTTTATTTAAAGTAGAGTAACCTGGAAATGACTGGTAGGAAAGAATGTAGATATTTACACCCTTCGTATGTCTAGAAATGAAGAAGAAACAGCAAGGACACTGAAGAAGCAACTAGCAAAAGAAATCAAAACTGTTGATAAGTATTTATTAATACTCATGAGAAACAAAGGTTCTGCCAGAAAATTTGTCAGGTCCACTCACGAACAGGATATTAAAAACATATTCAGAGAACACAAAGCAATTTCAGAGGTGGTAAAAGCTTTTTCTGCATCACTGTTCATGGCAGAAGAAATGAGGGATATTCCTTATTCCTATTGAAAAATCATTCTTTATGGGAGACTCATCAAGTGAAGTGATTCTGAAGGGATGCTGAAACTGACTGAAAAAATTAACAGTCACACATCCCTGGGACCAGGGTGTATTCACTCATGGGATCCAAAGGAAATCAAGGATGAAATAGCTGAATTACTAATCATGGTGTATGCCCTTTTACTTAAATTGCATCTGTATCTGAGGACTCAGGGGTGACATGAAATCTGTTTTTAAAGAAGAGAAATGAAGAGAAAATTAGTAGAAGCTATAATAAAGCGTGGAATTAATGGATATGTGATACATTGGGTTTAATTGGCAAGAGTTAACCTTGCTTCTTTTTGTGAAGAAGTCACTATGGGGTTTTTTTATGAAGTGAAGGTCTTTATTGCAAATCTTTTACAGTTTTTTTCCCAGAATTCAATAGAAATACGGATAAGGATGATGTGATTAGTAAATCCTTGGATTTTCAGAATGCTCTTGATAGTCTTTCAATTTTCCTGCAACTTTGCATGTATGATGTAAGAGAACAGAGCAGGGAGCAAAATGAACCATTGCCTTACCATGGCTGTGATAATGTTCTTGTGATGTAGCCAAGAGGATTCCTGCCCAGTCTATCCTTACAAGTACATGATTGCTCCTATAGTTTGTTTCCAACAAAACAGAATATTCCTGAGTTGCAACAAACACAGAGCAATCCCTTCTGGTTCTGGGATATTTATTACTGCCATCTGAGAGTCCCAGATTTCCACTCTCTGCTCCTCTGAATAGTTTCTCAGTCTGTGCATGAGCTGAGGGCTCACTACTCTGAGGTCTCTCCCTCTTGTGCCAGAGAAACTCCACTTCCAGTAGTAAACCTATTGCCTGACAAGCAGGAATCTTCTGCTTTCTAAAAGGGCCAAGCTCATCCAGTTAGTCCCTTCATGGAACATGATTTAAACCAAGAAAAAGCAGCCACAGAGAGCTTGTCCATCACAGCTGTGGGCAAATGTGAGCATTTCTGCTGCCAAGGAACATGATTAGCAGGAAAGGTTTGGAAACACCTGCCACCAAGCCACATGTGGAAGCGTCCTTAGTGGGCTCAGATCAGGCAGGCTGTTGAGAAACCAACTCAGCTTCATCCTGGCATAATAGATGTTGTTCAAGAAAACAGGCAAAGAGACAATGTGAATTGGTCAGGGAGACCAGAGAGAGATATTATGCCACACTGGTCAATGACAGATGAATATCCTGTAGTAACCAGACTCAAATAAAAAGTTGTTATTCTTTCTAACCCACATTCAAAGCCTGGCAACTTGAGAATTTGACAGCTACAGCGGGGTGCCCTCTGTGTAGCAGGGATTGTGGTAGCAAGGGATCTATCCCTCTGTGTCCTTAACAGAAACTTACCTGATTTATGTCTCATTTATGCCTTTCTGACAACTGAAAAGTAGTTGATTTCAGATGAAAGGAGCTGGATTGATGTGTATTACAGTCATTTCTCAGCACTGTAATTTTTCTCATCTTTACTTCAGCTATTCTCTTGCTATCCACTGAGTATCACTAGAACACTAAGACACAGTAATTTTTGTCATTCATCCCTTCAATTCACACCAGTTTTTTCTCTTCTGTGGGGTGGACAATACAAGTGCCTTTCATTGTTTTGCAAATTTTATTTTACAGTTTTAGTTTTGTCTATAAGTTGTTGATGATATTATTTAGATATTTCCAGATGTTTTAATCTGAACAGTGACCAAAGTCCCAATCCATTACTGAGTTTAAAATAAAAATAGCTGAATCAGCCTGGAGATTCACAGTATCTGTTAGCATAAGCAGCAGAGTAGGCATTGCCAGGTGGTGACACATACCCTCCTCTTCTTGTAGCAGTGTGTGCCGCAGATTTCCTGAAGGGTGTAGCTGTGCAGAACGGAATATGGGGAAAGAGATCACCAGCCAGAGATGCAGTTGCACAGATCTCCCCACATGCCAGAGGACCATTTTTCTCCTCTTTCATCTCCTGTCTGCTGTGTGAAGGTCAGATATGTGGCTTAAGATATACATGAGATAAAAAGGGCTAAAAAACATAGATGGTGTAAGTTGGTGGAATAAAAGACAACTATTTTCTCATCATTGTGCTGGGAATATTTTGGCCAGAGTTAAAAATCAAACTATAGGTGTCTTTAAATGTGTGCCATGACCTTTAGGATTGGATTTTGGTCTTGTTGGGTTTTTTCATATAGTATATATTTTAAAAAGTCTGCTACTTTCCTGCTGCTTTTTGTTCTTTTTTTGTTTTTGTTTTTAAAGTCACAAAGAGACCATAGGTTTTAAGCTAGTGTACATGATCTCCTTCAAATTTTATGGATTAGGCTCATGCTCTTTGGAATTCAGTGATGGAAGTTCCACAAGAAAATATCAAGTATAAACAAGAAAACCTTAACCTTCAGCACTGAAAAATAAATAATCTGAAAAATATACAGGAAAATCTGAAGGAAATGGAGCTTGGTGAATGGAGAGGTGTGATTTATTAAAATCTTGGCGAAAGTTCAGGAGAAATAAACACTTATGCTATTGCAGCATAGGAACTCATCAAAGATATTATTATTATCCTTCTGTCCTAATGAAAGATGCCATGAGAAATCAGAGTGAGATGTGTTCCAGTAAGCATAATTAAAGGGATAAATGTAAGATTTATAAATAGAAATACGCAAAGGATGTGTTTGTTCACTCTAGTGGGAAGTGACATTTCAGGAGAAAGGTTCATATGTATCTTACAAAAATTTGCAGAAGGACTGAACATCCTCCCAGCCTTATGTCCCAGAACAAGAGGGCGTTTTAGCCACAAACTGCACAGCAGGACTGGTGTCTGTAATGTTGGGATTTGCCTTCTCTGCTGATAAGGACAGTTCATGTCATACATCTGAGTTTTTCAACACATTTACCCGCTCTACTTCTATTTCAAAGAAAACAAGGGCATGGATGTGTCTGGGATTTCTAGTGGAAGGCAAGGAATTTTGTAAACGAGTTTCTGGATGAGTCCAATCTACATACAGTTCCTTCCCCATGGAAAAGACACTTCTTCACCTGTTGTTATAATAAGTGTCCTTGAAAGAACTCAGAATTACTGATTATGAGCTAAGCTTAAAACCTAGATTGATATTCTTCTAGAGGCATGCAGAGTTCTTGAAGAACAAATGATACAAAATTCAACCTTACTCCAAAGATTAAAACAACTTTTACTAAAATATATATCTTGGTGTTGTTCATGTCAGTGGGCTTATGATTTAAATACTGGGCACATTTTTTTGTTAATTACCAAGAAGATATTCTGGTGCAATTAAAATTTTCAATTCAAATAGAAAATTGAGTTTTAAGTAGAAAGTTAACCTTGTTTTATTACTGGAAGCATTCATGTTCCAAAACCTCGGTATTTTCATTGGCTGCCTTTAAAAAGAGAAGGAATCCCTTTGTATTTCCA
Source organism: Passer domesticus (assembly GCF_036417665.1). Classification (NCBI taxonomy): domain Eukaryota; kingdom Metazoa; phylum Chordata; class Aves; order Passeriformes; family Passeridae; genus Passer; species Passer domesticus. Next base: position 11,702,668 of record NC_087479.1, read on the forward strand.
TGCTCACAATGTGGTCATGTAAAGGCAGAAGGCTAATAAAAAGCATTTTGCTAAATTTATACATCCTTGTGTGCTTGGCTATCTGCTGTGAAATATAATTTGCTTTTAGTAGGAAGCCACAGGTATTGAACTGATTGGTACAGTTCCTTTATGAGAACTCGCTGCAAGTTGGGGAACACTTTTTATTTCACAGCAGGTCTGTCTTTTAATTTGAGTAGTTGATGCACTGTGGCTCGAGGAAGGAATAGTGAACTTTTGATTCCAGTAAGCTTTCCCAAGGTACCCACAGAGGAGCACACAGATAAAATGGACAAAGGAAGGGAAAAGCTGTAATTGCAGTGCTCTGCAGGCTGGATGGCAGCAAGCTCTGCCTTAGGTCTGCTGTAGCAGGATGCAAGCTAAGGACAATGCCCCACTAAATGTCTGCTGTTCCTGATGGTGAGAAGAGCAAGAGACCAGCTTGGCTACACCATCTCTGCTCTGAAAACCTGGTTAGGCACCATTTTTTCACCTCAGGACCAGTATGGTAGCACCTGTTCTTTTCAGCCCTGACCCAGCATATTGACTCAGTGTCATCACCCTGAGGTGGATCTGGAAAGCTCAAGAGAGCCACTGGAGCTCTGCTGTGAGACCTGTGCAACCAAGAGAGGAGAAAGAGGAAAGGAAGATCAGTGCTGCTTTGGGGATACCTCCCTGAAGATGCTGGGTGGGTTAGGGTGGGCTTTGTTTATGCTTTTTTAAAAGGAAGAAGGCTCTTGCCTCATGACAGCAGCTCCTGGAAGAACGTTGACACTGCAATTTTGCACTTCATGCATTTCTAAATGCTAAATACACTGCATGCTTTTCTCATTTAGTGTTCCCAATTGCTTTGTTCCTTTCTTTCTCGGGAGGAACTAAAGACTGCCTGAGAGATGTCTTACCAAACTTACTGTGGCACTTTATCTGGGTTGGAAACAGGACCAAACAGCAAACCTCACGTCCTGGGAGGTGGTCAAGGAAGGGTGAGATTCAGAGAAGAGTTGGGTTTTTTGTTCCTGTGATTTTCTTCCACCTATGGAGAACTTTGAAAGACTGGTTTAGGGCAAGTGGAGGCTTATTGGCAAGTAATGGTTGGCAATATGCATTCTTATATTCTGTGTTGACTTGTGGGCACTGCAACAACACTGTCCTTAGAGAAATAAATGCCTCTACTGGGCATGTAAGAAAACTGGATTGTCTTCTACAAAGCAACTCCAGAAATAAAACCACAAATAGCTTATGACTTACTCTTCTTAAGAAATAAAAAAAAAAACCAAAAGGGAAAAGGAGGGACCTTCTGCAACACTAAAAGACTGGAAGATGCAGAAAGCCAATTCTTTCTTCTGTCTTTTAATAAATACACAATGCTAGTGAGGATATTGGGTCTCTTTCCTGAGGAAATCCAGCATGCTCTCAACAATTCCTGTACTTTGCCAGGCAGACTTTAAAATTATGTGGCTAAAAATGTAATATCCTTCTTTCCATACATGCAGATGATACAAATAAGTAACCCTTTGAGATCAGATAATTTAAAGATGGCTGAAACTTTCAAATGAATTATTTTTGGTGGAAAAGATGGGTTTCTATTAAGCAGAAATATCTACTCTCAGAAATGTATTATTTTCATTATAAATATGAAAAGGGACCACAACTAGAGAAAATTCTTGCCAAGTTTTGAAAATTTTGTATTGCTTTCATGTTTGTAAATGTGTACAGAATATCTGAATGGTCTGTAATAATTCTGCCTTTTGTTAATACTACAACATGTTTAATAAAGACTTTTTATAAAGTAGTAAGACAATTTCAGTAATTCTATAGAAATAAATTATTTTGATCAGTATTCCAACAAATAATTTGCGTCATGCAAGTATGAGAGGATATCATCATCTCACATCTGCAACAAGTAACAGTTTAGGAGAGGAAAAAATTATAACCCCTTGCTATAAATAGTAATTTTTTAGACTTCTTACCCTCTGCACATGGTCCATGTGGAATTCCCTGTTGTTTTAAAAGGCAACTTGCTTGGCCTGCTGCTAGGAGAATACCCTTAGTTGCATTTCCTATTATAGTTTATTCAAGGGTTTATTCAACCCTATTCCCTAGAACACTTATACAAGTTGTAGCTTAAAAAAGCCAAACCCTTAAGGTAATGTAAAGAAATATTATAGCTTTTCATTAGATCTCACTGGAAAGTGTGGACTGCTATAAGCACAAGTACTTCTTCCACCACAAATGCGTGCCTCTTGCTGCACACAGTGCCCCATGCAGGGGCACACAGAGATGCACAGAGCCAGGTTTGACAAGCCAACTACAACAGGAAGAGCTGCTCCATGCCAAGGCACTGCAGCTCCAAAGCTGCTTGGGCTGCCATGAAAACTCATAAGGATTTTTGCTGTCAGTTGGCTGCAGCATGTCCACACACCAGAGCAGCCAAGCCAGAGAGAAGGCTGCTACAAGATCTACTTTTTAGTCTAATCCTTTCCTTTGAGATTGGCAGGAGCAGGACACTAAAAATGCCACATGTCAGGCTTAATGCTGACTGAAAGAGTTGTCAAAACGTTATTAAAGGCAAATATTTACCTTAGGTCCTCCTGGGTGTAGAAACATCACTTTTCACATGCTTACTGAAGTAGTGGGCAAGCATCAAAGAAACAAATTACTCTATCACCATTCCTTTTCTAAAATACATCCCTCAATTATTTCACTTTAAACTACCCAAACAGGAGTAAAAGTAGATCTAAAATAGGAATTACGAACAGGCTTATTGTATTTTTCATTGTATAATTTAGCAAATGATTTTTTTCAGTACATATTCATTTGTCTTGTAGAAGACTTTTTGAGCAGACAAATTAAATTAACATTACATTAGGACACAGAAGTCACATAGCTTCATACTATGTCTTTGTGATGTTCTTAAAACAGAAAGCTTTGTAAATACCTTTGATAATTAACAAATTAAATATTAATTGCACATATCCTTAGTGGGAGATACGGAGGATGGTGAAATTGAATTACTCTCTCATGCTTAACAATTTTTTTTAGCTTTGCAGAAAACCAGATGTGCTGAAATTGGGTCCACACAGAGTTAGCAGACTTTCTATCATATCTCTGTGTATAAAATTTTGTGTTTAATGCAGGCATAGGATTTTGCATGTATGCAGCTTATTTCAGGATTTCCTGCTGCCCTCTCCTATGACCTGGAGCTACTTTGAGCTATGCAAGGACTAAGGGAGGAAAAGAGTCCTAGTGGGGACAACTAATGGCAGGAAGGGAGGGAATAGAATACCTGATGGACACATTTCATTCCTCCTTTAGCCTATGACCTAACATACAGTTAAGAGAAGAAAGAACATCCGTAATTCTTCAGCTGGGTTATGAATTGAGAGAAATCTGTGCCATAGTTTATACAAGGCCTGGCTGACCCTGAGCATTCACACAAAGCTTCCCCAGAGTCAACTCCCACAGCCTGGATAGATAAAGACCATCTGTTATACAGATGTGACAAAAAAATGCTTTAGCTGTAGTTCAGGATGCTTTTACAGCTTATTTGGAAAACCACTGCTATAAGTATCTCCATCCTTCTCTCTCCTGTTAATCTGGGTTGGAAATAGGATTTGAGAGCCCAGTGTGTCCTGGGAGTCACCAAGTCTAGGCTGTGGTGGGCAAGAGGAGCAGTGGGAAGCAGTGCAGAAGAGTACAAGGGGAGCACTGGATGTTTACTGGGTTTGATGCTCACTTGCTAAATTGCATTTTCAGCAGCAGATTTCCATTGTAGTAGAGATGAGTAATATATCTAGAGGACATCTCATATTTTCATTACTGGAAATTACTACTACACTCTGTGCTACTGTGAACACTTTACACCACCTCTGTTTCATGCCTTTGGGCTGAATTATAACTAGATGAATTAAATCTTCTTTCCTACTTCTTTTACCACTCTCAATTACCAATCTCCTTTGCTTTCACATTCCCTTCTTCCCCAGCCCTTCCCATGTCTTCTTCTCAGTTCCTACAGCAGCTTCTCCATTTTTCAATTATCACCTGCACCAAAGGCCAGAAAGAAGCACAAAAGTATGCCTGAAACTATGGCAGGAAACATGATCCTTTTCAAATAAGAGGCTCTCTGGAGGAGAATCATGGAGGTAACAGGAGTTTTGGCTAGTTTTTTTTTTAAATTCACTTTTTCTTTTTTTAATAAGGATGTTTCTTACTTTACATTTAGAGAAGGGCAGATTCATTTGCATGCTGGTATAAATGATAGATTCATTTGCATGCTGGTGTAAGTGATAATAAATTAGCTGCCTAAATCCCTGGTTCCTATTCTATTGAGAAAGTCAGACATGGTCATTAACATTTTATGAAGCCTCTGGATAGAAACAATGTATCCAGAGTCAATGAACAGCTCCTAGATTTCTATATTGAACTCTTTGGCTGCCTAAAAATAAACCAGGCTCTTCAAGGCTTGCTACAAAAAAAAAAAAAAAAAAAAAAAAAAATTGGTATGGCAAGGAATTCCCTTGGGTTCAGATCACCATAACAGAGCCATTCTCATGACTGTAATTCCCTTTATGCCCTTGCAAATAGCTTGAGTTGTGGCTGTGATGGAGTAAAATGTGGCTGCTAATATACTTAGGGTGCAAAAATCCACTGCAAAAAGCCTGGATATTGACAAATCCTGGAGCTATGTAGGACTTTTTCACCTGTTGTGGTTTTTGTCTGGTTGGTTGTTGTGTGCCTTTTTAGTTTTAATTTGATTAATTTTTTTTAAGTTGGTTATTTTTTTTACAACTTATAATTATAAACAACATTCTATTTAATAATAGCTATTCCTAGCCCAAGCGTGATTATGTCCTCAGCAGTTTCCAGGAGTGATAATTTTCTTATTATTTTCCTATGAAGAAGAGTTGCCAATGTTGCAACCACTCCTGATCACTACAGTCTCTTTCAACAGCTCCTACCTCACTTCTCTCTATCTGATTCTACATTCCTCTGAGTTTCTCACATTTGTTGGTGAGAGAGGGTTTCTAGGGACGCTCTAAAAATATCCAGAAGGAACTGCATTCTCCAGCCTTGGCTATTGGAGCCATTAAGTGTTATATTTTGTCATTTTCAATCACATGATTCTTACTCTTTTTTTCTGACTCTTGGCACAAAAATTGAGCATCTGGTCCTCTTTTGAGAAGTTTTTTGAATTTGCATTTCAGTTAGATTTCTACTTTCATGTCCATCTACTCCCTTTCCTTCTGCCAACCATCCTCTCCTCTTCCTGCCTGCTTGTCTTTGCTTTTCTTTTGATGTTTTACACATCCCTGAGGATTCTCTCTATTGTGCTCCAGCTGGGATTTTTAACTTCACACAGATCCCTTGCTGAAACATGGCTCCATATTGTCCTTTACACGATCTTTCTTCAAGTTAATTACTCTAGACACATGAGCACACTTGTGCACACCTTGTAAAATAACTGCTGATTCCACAAGTAGCTTTTGCAAAACCATAAGGCCCGCTGGTAAAAAGAGTGTCCTCTGAAGTGAGTAACATTTTTATGTAGCAAATACTCTTTTTTTCTATTAAAGAACTACATAAATTTTTCTGTGAAATGTGAAAGGTTTTATCTGTGAGTATGAGCAGGTGCAATAGTTTCTCCTCCAGAGTTATAAAAAAACCAGAAAAAAATTGTCTTTTTAGCTATACAAGAGCGAATCTAATTTAGCCAATTCACAGAATAAAAAAGCAGTCAAAATAATCTGTTCAGATCCAACTAATTAGACCACACTCAAAACTTTTGTACAAACACTTGGATCCATCTCTGCTATCTTTATTTTAGATTTTTTTGTGTGACACCTCTAAAGGGTAAAAGTTCTGTCTCTATGAAAGAAAAGTATGTACATTTGTTTGCTAGCAGACTGCCCTAAACAGTCTGCAAAATTTCTCAGAGTTTACAGAAAGAAAATGAAAATGTAAGTCTACAATTCACAGCAAAATAACCTACAAGCTCGTCTCCAAAAGTCTATAAAACAAATATCAAAATTGTTTTCCAGGGAGAAAACAAGAGAAGCCAGCAGTTCTGATTCTAGTATGTACTTCAGAATTGCAGTATCTGCTTTTCTTGAACACTATTCTGTGAAAATTATTGCACTATGCAAATGCATCTAAATCACCAATTCTGCATAGAATTAATTACAAAATCACAATGATCAATAAATCTGACTCACCAACTAATGCTGATAAAGTTACAGGCAGGATTGCAGGGGGGTATCTAGTCCATTACCCTGCAACAAGGGAGCAACAGGGAAATCTAATCTGCTTCTCTTAGATGGTTTTTCAATATTACGAAGCTGTGACTGTGGGGAAGAACCCCAAGGTAAGCTATTTCATGGTTAATTATCACCACCATTAGAGAGTTTTCCCTAATGTCTATCCCAAATCTCCTCTGATACAATTCAGCCTCATTACTACTTCTGCTCTTCATTGTAGATGCAAGAAAAAATTTGATTCTCTTTCTCTTTGCACCAATGTATTCCATGTAAAAGTTTTTCCATTCTAAGGTCATATTTTCTAAGCCTTTCTATCTTTCTGTTAGAGGCAGTGATTTGCCTGAGCATTTATACACTAAAAACAAGTTTGGATAAGACCTTCTGCAAATTTGGAAACCAAGAGATAAAATCTTTCATGCGAGGTTTAATCCAAGTTGGCTGCATAGTAAATGTTAGAAGTAGCTTGTGATTCTTCGCATAAATCTTGCCCAGAACAGGAATAAAACCTTATAAATATCATGCTTGTATACAGATTTCTTCCTGGATGAACAGAAAGCAGATCCACAATTATAAAAAATAATACATCACAGGTAGTATGACTTCAGCCTCTGTCAGTCTCCTAGTCATTAAAATTGTAATAAGCTGATAATTCAAGCTTTACCAAAACAATTTACTGAGCAATTAATACTTGGGTGTGGCTTAAAGTGCTCATGAGGGAACATTGAGCCCTCCTCCAGCCAAGAAAGGAGATGTAGGAGACAGTGAGTGGTTGTAGCTGCAAATTTCACCCTTTGGCAGGAACCCAGGTTCAAACAGGGAAACTGAGCTTGCTGTGCAGCTGATGCCCCTGTTTGCCACTGCCCACCTCTGTCCACTGAGTCTCTGTTCCCTGGTGAATAGCACTGGCAACAGACAGGCTCACCAAACTGCAGTGGAGCAAGATTCTCTTCTGCCAGAAAACAGCAATAAAAGAAATATAGTGTATTATTGTCATGGCAAGGCAGGGCCTTGCTGGAGGCAGGTTCAGACCACAGCATGAAGTGATAATGTACAGGGAAGGTCACAAATCCTAAAGAGTGAGTGCAATAGTGAGTGCAGCTCATAGGATTGATTACTTGGCTGTGAGAACAGACAAAAGGAGCAGTGTCTGAGAATGAAGGCATTGCCATCTCAGCAGAACCTTTCCAGCCAATCACAAAACCTTTTCACACAGATATAGTGACATTTTCCACCTCTCCCAAAGAGAAAAGATAGGTCTCACCATTTCTCTTGGTTTTCGATAATTCACACTAGAATGAGAAGTTTAATTGTCTGAAAAGGATTAATCTCATTTTCCCACAGTGCTCAGGAAAAAACCCACACTTTTTCCCTCACAATTTGCCAATCATTTGCTACAGAATATTACAGAATATATTGTGGGTAAGAGCTGTGGAGCATGACCAAAGAAATTCCAATGGAACATCCAAGCAGAGATGCACTGAGAGCAAAACCTGTGACAATGCAAGATGACCTTGCAGTATGGATGATCAGACCTGGGCTAAGCTGTGTCCAAACCTTGCACTAACCTTTAGACTGGACTTTGTTAGTCGAGCCACACCCCAGCCTCAGCAGGCTGATAGCCGACCAAGAGAAATGCCAAAAGGCTACCAGTCCAGGCTGAAAACTTGTGTATGATTAGGTAAAGGTTTAGCTGATGCTTGAGCCTTTTCTGGAGAGGATGCATGACTTTCACACCAAGCAGTGGAGCAGGAGACTTTTCTATGTCCAGCAGAAAAGGCAGAATGAAAGGCAAGAGCCATGAGACAGGCACATTTGTCAGTGAGTGCTCTTAAAGGAAACAATTCTACTCTGTAACACCACAATAATTACCGAGATGAAAAGGTGAGACAGTTGGTGTGGTGAAATATATCTATGAATACTTCCTTGTCTTTGAAAGAGTGACTCTTTTATGCCCTCTGTTTATTCACAGACTACCCCAATGAATCCTTCCTCAGGCTTGGGTTGCTGTCCCTAGAAGAGCACAAAAAGTGTTGGGAATTCTGGTCACATGGAAACAACTTGGTTTGTTACACTGCCACTAGTTGCAAATTTGTAATTAAACTATAAGTAGGAAGTATATTTGTGAATGAAGTAGCCACCTGGTCAAGCTATTTTCAAAACCAGCCACTTAGACTGAGGTCAACTTAAACTTAAGGTACTTTGTAATTTATAAGCAGGTAAAAAAAAGCAAACTGCTCCTTTTGGGGAAAACAGAACACCTTATTGTTGTGGCAAGATAAGAAATCAGCATTTTCAAGACTAGAAATATCTTATAGACAGACATCTTTATTTATGGAGTTTCTTTTCTTTGACAGTGTTTTGGTAATGAATAGAAGAACCAAAGTGATTGATGAACATTTCCTAAACAACCAAATATAGCTTCAAACCCTGCCTGAACCTGGGCAGAGGTCTGCTGTGCTTAAAAGTCAGTTGGTCAGGAGGCTTATAGATGTGAGCTTTGAGTTGAAGGATACTTTTTCTTCATTCATCTCATCAAGATGCTTGAATCTTCAGTTAGAAGCCCTTCTGTAGTTCATTTATGAAATGTGAAGAAAGATTCAGAAAATGATTGTGGTAATTAGATACAGCTTGGCTTTCACAAATCAGATAGAGTGAGCATTATAGCATATAAAAGCATGTTCACTTGCAGTATTTCTGTCAGACAAGAGTAGTTTTTAAGCTTGCATGGTTAATATATTATGTGAACACTATGCACTGTTGAACACTGTTGATTTGACTTGTATCCTGGCACTAATATTTGGTTGGAGTTAGTAATTCAGTAATGATGCAGTGTTTATTGTATATTCTCTGAACAGCTATTTATATTATTCACCACACTGTTCTGAAGCAACAGCCTGTATTAAAGTGCTCTGCCATCCATAAGGGACATAAATGAAATCAGCCTGACTCAAATGCCCAAATTAAAACAGTCTTAGGGGATTTCAAGATATGGAAGCTGGGATTGCCTGTTAGGACATAAGTGGCTTAGTGGAAAGAGGGAAGAATAGAGTGAATTAAGCCGGAATAGTCTAAACACAACCTGAGTTTCTGCCACTTGGAAGGAGAAACACAACTCCTTTTTTGCTTGCTTTTTCACAGAGGTATATCAAGTAGCCCACATATGAAAGTAAAGCCCTGAACTTGTCATGAAACTATATCAGTTCTCTAAAGAGCAGTAAAGTAAGCCTTCTTGCCCTGGCCAAATGTCTGCAAAATTAAATTCTGAAAGCCGTGTAGTTTCAGTTGCATTTGATGCTCATGATGCTTTCAGGAGACATCTTGTTGATTAGAAGTCACAGGTTTTAAAAAACTGTAACTTGTCTGTTGGGTCCCACCATCTAGGAACGTCTGTCCTACTAAATGTTCTGGCTCTGCTAGTATTAGCTTTCATCATCAAGGTTTGCTTATTATCTTAAAGAGATGAGAAAAATCTTTATGAAGTTACTCTCCAATTGGGCTCGCATTCCTAAATCACTTAGACACCAGAAAAACTACTTTTTGCACATTTTAAAGTATGATTTTAAGTACTTAAATGGCACTACAGAAAAGGGGGAAAAAAGTAGATTTCTCTGGATAGAGTATCCAACAGAAATAGGAAATGATAATTTTTATATTCATTTTTCATTCCATAAGATTATCATCTCTCTGGGACAAAGACAAAGCTCATCATCTTAACACCAAGTCACAATGGTGAAAACTGACTGAGTAGTTGGAACTGATTCTTTTCAGACAAGGTTCTGAAGACACAGAAACTGTGGCCTGCAGCTAGAATCCATCATCATCCTGCAGAGGTGTTCAAAAGAAAAGATCCACACCCAGTTGCCTAGTTGCAACTGAGCTTTTGTTATTGCCCTGACTGCATAATTCAGTAAAAGAATAGCATTCAAAAATGGATTCTCATATCTCAAAGTACAATTTATTTTGCTCCTGGAGAAGGTCTATTTATGGATAGTAAATTATTAACTAGTACATTTTCATAAGTTTGATACATTAGCTCACTTTATTCCAGCTACAGTTCATACCCTCAACTCATCTGAGTCCTCAAGGTGCCAATCTGAATCATCGTGTGCCTACCTGCCTGATTTGCATGTACAATCTGATAATTAACAGTGCTTTTGGCTTGCTGTCATGGTTGACTTCTGTGGTCTCCATTTGCAAAGTACTCAGATAACCTCTGCATGCGGAAATTATGTTTGCAATAGACAAACCTGCCTTTTGTGATGTATTGGTCTTTATATGTTTTGGAATTATTTTCATTTTCTACATGGGAACAAAGAGCATAGAAACAATCATTTTGTCTCCCAAATGAATGGCAATGCAGGTGATCAACAATTTCTAAAGATAATAATTCTGTAAAAAAACTCTTCCTGTGTACAGAAATATGAGGCATTCAGAGTTATGGACTTGACTAAAGCAAGAAATACTTTGTAAAGACACCCTTATTACCAATGCTTCTCAAAGATTTTCCTCAGTATATGCACTGTACCTTCTGGATAGAGACTGCTTTTTAATTTTGAGACCAGATGTACCATTACAATATACTAGATGCAAAGGAGACAATTTTATATGCAAAACCAAGAAAAAAATTTGGTTTAATCTAAAAATGAATAGCAATCTTTCTTAATTGCGCTGTTTTGCCAGACAGAATATGACTTGTTTTCCCCTGCCATTAATAAATTGTTGACACACTGAGCAAAGGAAGAACAGATAAATTTACAACATGTGCACAAGAAAAAAAGTCTTATTCTAAATGACATCCGGCAATAAATCTTCTCTTTGTGAGAGGGGCAAGTGAGAATTGAATTTAATAGATTCACTTTTACAAAAAACAGGTAGCCAAAACCCCTAGATATGGTATCACAACAGCTCACAGAGGTGGATGGTGTCTACGAGTTTATGACACTACATTTTTGTGGGTTCTCTGCCCAAAAGTGGGCACTGTTTTCCTCATAGATCAGCTATCATCAATCCCCAAGAGCTCAGCCAAGTGCATGAACTTGTGGTCTTGATCATTGTGTGATCCTGCCACAGTTGTAATTAGCTCTCAAATGGAAACCACATAGTGCAGAAGAAAGGGAGGGTCTAACCATCCACCACTCAGAAGGAGAAAAACACCTTCTGCTGTGAAGGTGTTCTTCATCACCTACAAGCTGCATATCCCAGAAGAAATTCCCTTTCCAACTCTTTTTAAGAAACTGACTTCCAAAAGATCTTTAGCTGTCTTGGTATTTCTTCAGTTCCTTCTCTTTTTGTGGAACCCACAGCTTGAAATAAACTAGTCACAAGAGGCAAATTATGCTTACTTTAGGGGAGTCAGGCTGTTGAGATGCCACAAAACAGGAAACACGTTCCCTTCACTGAGTTAGCAAAGTTATTCTGAGAATCTAGAGACTGATTTTTAATTTTGAGCTTAGTGTTACAATTATGAGATGCTAGCAGCAAAGGAAACAGGCCTTGAAATATCTCAGTAACTCAGCAGTTTGGGAGACAGGCATAAAACCCAGCAAACCCTGAGGCACACACAGCGGACTCACATTTTCCTTTGTGCCCTAGGGTATTGATCAGTACCTACTTTCTCCACAGCAAGGCAAGGAAGAAGCAGTTAAAAGAACATACATGTTTTTAAAGTATTTGAAAGTCTGAGGGGGCCTTTATACAGGCAATATTTAAATCAAATGAAGAGAGAGTTTATACATGTCCCAACTTAAAGCTGTAAGAGGACGGTACAGCGTGAGGACTTGGCCCAAACCTGCCTCATTCTTCAAGTCCCCATTTTTATTGCCTTAGCCATAAAGACCCAAAACAACACCACTGAACCTTTATTGGAAAACTAGGAATGTGATCTTTTGTTTTAGGAAATCTTTTTTGTTCCAATAATAACAACCATCTGTCTCACAAAGATTGGTTTGATTTCAGATGTACTAACAGTGAACACTGTTACAGAAAAAACTATAAATTACATGCTGCTGTGGGAACTCTGGTGCTATAAATGGGTACAGTTTCACCCCATTACCCTAGCAGAAAATCTAGCCTACTGTGTTTTTTATATCATCAAATAAAAAGACAAGCCACTTAAAGAAAAGTCAGACTACCTTTTAAGCCACTGCCTGTCTCACAGGCTGACATACTGCCTATGGCATGGTAATTACCATACTTTTTCTTATTTTATTGTTCATATAGGACTACACTATCCAGACAACATGGGAACAGGGGTAATTGAATTCAAGTTTGAATTGTGACGAGCAAGAATTTGATTTTGTACTGGAGCTTTGGAGGGTTTATGAAGATATAATAGAAAAATTATAAGTGTAAGAAACTTAGCAGAAAATGCATTATGCTAAATTGTTTTTAGTTTAGTGTCATGGAGTAAGTTCCAGAGGTGCATTAACCTAGTGAAGTCAATGGGACTCTGTTCAGAAGACATCTTCTAGATATTTTACAGATATACACCCGTATTTACAACCCTCTGTCCTGAAGAAAGGTTTCATGCAAACACAAACCTGTGTGATCAGAACCAGTACAAAGAGGAAATTTCAATATACTGGTTATCTATCCTTCTCATGATGCTACCGTTTTTTGCTCAGAATTGGATTGATTATTATTATTGGATTTTGGCAATGTAAGCTAAGACTGCAACACATTTCAGGCATTGCAAGATGCAACATTACTATTCTCAAAAATGGCAGTGTGGTACCATTCTCATCTAGTTGTGTTTGCATTAATAGTAATCTGGATACACTTGGAAACATAATACAATTTACATAATAAAGGAAAGAGAAAATAGAAAATTACAAAAGGGATTTTTCTTTTCTGGGCTTTGGATGGATCTTCAGAATACAAAGCTCTAAAGGAGCACTACTTGACTAAACAGTATTAAAAGGACTCTATTACTGTTCTCCTCCTGCCCTAGACTTTGTATTGGGTTTGTGTGGCCAGGTTTTGGTTGTGAGGGTGGCTACAGGGATGGTTTCTGTGAGAATGTGCTTCCCCTGTGCCCTATAGACCAATACCAGCAGTCTCCAAGTAGATAGATGAACAGCTTTGCAGACACCAGGGGCAGTGAGAAGGTGCCCAGCTGATATTCCCCTGCAGCCATGGGGAGGCAGCTGTGTCCCTGTAGCCTGTGGAGGTCCACAGTGGAGCAGAGATGCACCAGCAGCCCATGGAGGACCCCATGCTGGAGCAGTTGGATCCCCAGATGAGGCTGTGAACCCATGAGGAGAGGAGGTTTGCTGGTAGGACTGGTGACCCCCTGGGTGACCCGTGCTGGAGCAGCCTGTTCCTGAAGATCTGCGTCCCAGGGAAGAGTAACTCACCCTGGGGCTGTTTGTGAGGGGTTGCAGGCCATAGGAAGGACTTGCTGGCAGAAGTTCATAGAGGGCTGTGTCCATGGGAGAGACCCATGCTGGAGCAGGGAAAGAGTGTGAAGAGTCCTAATCCTCTCCATGAGAAGGAAGGGCAGCAGAGACAATGTGATGAACTGACTGCAGCCCCCCTTCCTGTCCCCCCATGTCCCTGGGGTCAAGAAGGTAGAGAATCAGGTGTGAAGTTAAGCCTGGTAAGAAGGGAATGGTAGAGGGATGGTGTTATAGGATTTAGTTTTTTATTTCTTTGTATCTAATTCTGATTGATTGATAATTTTTCTTCCTGAAGTTGAGTTTATAATTGGTGAATGATTTGTTCCTGTCATTATCTCAACTCACAAACTTTTCCTTGTATTTTCTCTCCTCTGCCCCTCTCAGGAGTGATAGAGAGTCTTCAGTGGGCATTTGGCACCTTACCAGCATCAACTCATTACAGACCTCTGTAAATACCAGTAGAGCAGCGCACCTAAAGTTCTTCTCTGCAAGGACTGGCTGAAGAGAGAAGCAATTCCAGAAGCAACAGTCACTCCAACCAGTCAGCAAATCTGGAAAACTACTGGGCACTACCACAGATGCCAGCTAGGAAAAAGAAAAAAAGGAAAAAAAAAAGAGAAAGTGTCAGCATTTGGAAAAACAAAAGCACTTGGTGCCTTGTCCTGAAAAGGGTCATTCATCTGAAACAAACTACTGATATTCAGCTCTTTTGTCATGCCAGTTGGCTCTGGGAAGAACTTCCAAGCAGAAGCTGGCTTCCCCTCCAAGTCTTACAGACCCTGCAGTCTGCCATGCATCAGGGAAGGGAACAAAGCACGGGCAGGACTGTGAGCCAGCCCTTGGCTGTAGGCAGAGCTGGTGCCAGCCAACCTGCCCTGCAGCAGCACTGTGCTCACGAGGCCAGCGAGTGCCCATGTGGTTCCTCTGATTAGAACACAGCCCTGTCACTCAGCATCAGCTCCTGCTTCATCAGTCATCTCAATTTCAGTGATAGTTTGGCACCATCTTGCAGCCAGGCATCATGAAACTCATTCCCCCTCTCAGAAACAATTTAGTCCCATCATGGAAACAATTGAATTAAGTTGTCTCCAGCTTCACCATAAATCCAGAGCTCTAAACTGAAGCTGCACTCAAAATATCATGACTATCTCTGTGTATTGACTCTTTTCTTTATGGAAGCAGAAGCTGGAAGGTAGGCAAGAATAAGAGTAAGAAAAACAAAGTAGATTCAGCAACCTTTTCTCAGCAGTGAATCCTACCCTATATCAGTTATATAACAATGGCTCCGTTTTGCTGTCAAAAACATTGTCAATCTGAATAAGAGTCTGTAAAGCAAGACCATGTAAGATTAAAAAAGCAAGAATAAGAGGAATGATTTGGGAATTGTCAGTAATTCAAAGTCTTTAGAGATGAATGCTGACATGAAAAGCTATAAGAACCTGAGGAGAGGAGAAAAGAAAAGAAAGAACAAATAAAGCTGAGTAAAAATAGCAGTTTGGCAAAAAAAATTATCAACCTATTTTAAGTAACATATCTCCCCCAATATTTTCTTAAAGTTTATGTGTCCATCTAAGACTTGTCTGTAATGCCTGTAGTGATGAGGAAGGGGTAAACCTGTGGATGTTGAAATGGTGGCATGTTGTTCCCAGCTTTCTACTATGACTGTTAAGAAATAAATATTTTTGAGCACTCAAAAATTGTGTAAAATCCTGCCTTGAAGGGGCACCAATAAAGTAACTGGGAGCCGAGCATTACATTTCCTATGATCTGAAACTGCTTTTAGGCCACCTCAGTTCTAGAGTTATGTCAGTTTCTTTTCTTCACAGTTTGCCCAAGGGAGCCAATTAAACTTTTGAGAATGAGAGCTAGGCTCAAATTCTGCCTTATGCATCACTTGCAGACTTGTTAGCCAAGCTGTAACTCCTGTATATTTGTAATTATTTTCCAAGCTGATGCATTAGCTGGAGAAATCCACCTGGGTCTCTAATCCCAGGCTGAGTTTGCAAAATGAGAAGAAAAATTGTTTTCTTGTAAACTGTACAAATTGGGTTTGCAGTTGTCACAGAACTGTGATTATGGAAATGTTTAAAAATAAGTTTTTCTTTCATTATTAGCTGGCTGTAAGAATTGGTTCCCTTTCACTACATTTCTTTCAAGACCTGAGCTGGGTTTGTAGACATCAAAAACCACAGCATTCCTTCCACCAGTGTCAGAAGGTGCTGGAGTGTGTCCCAAAACCAAGGAAGTAATTCTTGTACCCAATCTGATACACAGTGAGACCTGAATAATCTGTACTGTAAGAATTCCTTCAATGCTACATCTATCTTAACCTGAAGCAAACTGTACAGAAAAGGAATCCAACACTGATTATCAGATCTGGTAGAGTGTTTTTTAGTTTCATGTGGGAATTTAAAGGTTTTTCTTTAATTCTTATGGTAATTTGCCAAAAAAAGCTGTTTACTACAAAGTGGCCATTTGACAGATTGAGCTGAATAGTGCCAAAAAACCCCCAAATGAAAAACAAAATCCACAGAGTGTTGGCAACATTGATCTTCCTCTTCCTTTCCAGAAATTTCCTTTTCAGGGGTTTCATTTCTCCATTCATAAATGTTTTTCTCTTGGCACTTTTATAGCAAATTTAATAAGATACCAGTTTCTCACAAAATGCTTCTACAAATTCAGGGAGGGTTAAATTCCTTCCCAAAGCATTTGAAACGGGAGAGAACTCCAAGGCCACTCCATCATTCATCAGGAGTACTATGGAGAGCTCCCTCTGTATGAAAGCCTGCGCTCCCATGGAAGGGAGCCGGCTGTCTCAGTGGGATGGTGTCTCACTCCAGCACTAGAGGGGCTTGAGGTCTAGAGTCTGATTCCCTTTTGGGAGGGAAAGAGAGGGTAAGTAAATGCAGTATTCATCCTGCTGGCCTGAAACATATGTGGAATCTATCAGGAAGTTAATGAAGCATAAATATCATATGGTCAAGGCTCGTCTATTGTTATCTTTTTGAGGCAGACAGCAAAGCCAGCAGCATGGATGGCTGCATTTATGGAAACATTCAGTTCAGAATTCAGTTACTTCCTAACTTTTTTTGAGTGCTACAGGTAAAGAAAATGGTTTGCATTCCCCACTGTCACACACAGGGCTCACTTGTCTTTAGCAAGGCTTAAGCAGCACACAATCTTCAGCATCAGTAAGAAAATGGGTCTCACATTTCACTTTTGCAACAGAGAGTTTGAATTTCAATGTATTAATGCAGAGAATAACATACAACAGGACTCAGACTACATCTCTTTTTCTGGTGGGCAAGCTTGCTGCACTGCAACCATCAGAAGGCCTAAAGCCAGCCTTCATTCTATCTATTAATGCACTCCAGGAAGCTGCTATGAAGAGCTGAAGATGAATTTTGACTGGTATATTTACCATGATGGGTGGGAACAGAGGAGTTCCACTGGCTGTTTGGCAAGGTTACTTATTTATCTGCAGGATTTTGGTATTTCTGCCTATTTACTAAGTTGGAATTACATCATCCCACATTGCCTTATTCTGAGTTTCTTTCCATCAGATCTGAAGTCCTACACAACTCCATAGAAGGAAAAAAATGAATAAGAAATTTAGGTGATTAATAAGTAACTAAAGGCAGGAAATATAATTAATGTCAATCACCATGAATTCATAGCATCCAGAACTTGTCAAATCCGATACATTTTTGAGAGAACAAATATAGTTGGTGAATGCAATGGTGTCACTGTAACTGAGATTTCTGTACAGTTCATGGACAAGATAACATACAGTACTCTGAATAAGAGAGGAGAACTGGAGAGTCTGTGAAATGGATTTACAAGGGGCAAGACAGCTGGCATGAAAAATTAATTATGAAAAGGAAATCATCATCAGATCTCTGCTCCAAGTGGGGTCCTATCCTCCTTTAATTAAATCAAGGAAACTGAAGATACTCTGCATCAAATTTCTGTTATTTTCAGCTGTCCTGTCTTCCCCAGTGTAGTACCATGGATTAGACAGTCTGACACAAATGTTATACTCCTGAAACAACAGCATAGAAAATAATGGTTGGCAAATCCCTGATGGCACAGGGATGGCAGAGCAGTGACCCTTGCCAGGCTGTGCTGTGAGACCACACACCAGTTCCTCTGGTGTTCCTGCTGTGTGAGCACTTTTGAGCTGTGGACACAGTTTACAACACTGGTGCTGCCCGGTTGGAGACATCCAGATCCTGCTGCTCAAAATCTACTGCCACTTCTGGATATTATTGACTCATCTTTCTCTCTGTCAGCATTCAGTACCTGATTAGAGGAACTGTAAATTTTTTTTTTTTTTTTAGGAGAAATGCCAGTGGCCAATTTCCCAGTCAGTCAGTCATTATGATAATTGTAAATTTCAAGCTCCTTTATTTCTTTTATACTGTTTTATCGTCCTGTCAACTTTCTAGTCCTGGTCTCTAATTTTTACACCCACCTCCGATGAGTACTTTTCCTACAGGAGTTTGCTGCTACTTTATGATTCTGAAAGGAAATCACATTTAGCAAAAACATCTATTTAAAACTGAAAACCAGCTGTTTGACGCTTATGTATCTGCTAGGCTGTAGATGCAGGGTCTATAAAGGAAGTAGCAGCTAGGGATCCTCTTGAGATTAATCAGTTTTTTTTTCTTTATTGTAGAGAGAGATTAGTCCTAAAGCCCCCCTTATAAATAATTGAGTTCTGCATTATTTTCCTCACAGTCTTTCCAAAACAGAACAAAGATGACAGAATAATAGTCAGGCAGGTGTGAATTGTGCAGATAGATTTGTCTTGAAATAACCACATTGGCAAATAAGAAAAATAAAAACGTAACAAAACAAAGCCTTTCATTCCACCAAAGAAGATTTTTAGATGACAGAAGAAGAGAGGGATTTGAGTCAGCTGTTTCAGAGCAGAATTTATTAACCTTTTTTTTTAAGTATTAATTTATTTTTTTTTTAGCACCAGAAATATTAACTTATGGTAGATTTAGGAAACAAAATTGACTAGTTCCACAAAAAATGTGTTTGGTACAAAATTTTCAGCTTAATTTTACTTGGAAATTGTGGTGAAAAAAATAAAGTAAAGAAAGTTTTGCTGAATATAATAGCAAAAAAATTCATATAATCTCATTTTCTTAGCAGAATGAATCAAGTGATTAATTTGCCTTGGGAAAATGCAATTAAAAATACAAAACCAGACATTCCTCTAAATCTGAAGAGGAACCTGTAAAAAGTATATAATCTACTAAAAGAGTTTGCAAGCAGTAAAATCCTGCAAAAGCATTTAACTCATTTATTTATAGCTTTTAGGGATCTGGAGCTGAAGCATAATACTAGAATTTTATATAGAAGAAGGCCTAAAAGGGATCATTCTAACTCCACCAAATACAAATAAAATATTACTGGCATCTAATCCACACGGAGAATCATGCTGCCAGATCATTAGCATTTCATTTAGTGAAAGTAATGCCTAAATCTGCAGACCCTCTGGAGAAATCCATCTGTTCTCATTAATCAGGGCATCTGTTTTGGCAGCTAGCTATTAACAAGAATTCTGTAGTCTGGATGTAAAATCCAAAAGCCATTTCTTTATGAACGTGATATGAGGTACCTTGTTTCATCTTTAGCAGATTTTTTTTTTAAATCTTCTCCTTTCTTGTCCCCCTGCCCTGTCAAACCCACACCTGCAGGTTCTTTACTGAATCAGTGCCTAATGTGTCTCCATCCCAGTGAAAGCAGCCAGCTTCCATCGGGGGATGAGAAGATGGATGTTTAAGCATCCTTCATCAGACGCAGCAGCCCTGAGTAACCGATCTGTGCCTTGCCCGCCTGTGCGCGCACGGCTCGCGCTGGCACGGAGCTCAGCTGGAGCCTCTGCAGAGTTTGTAACAGTGCTAAAGCATTCCTTAAAGTTCTGTAGCCATAATGACACAGAATATTGTTTTATTTTGCGTTTTATGAAGACGAATGGAGCTGACTAACATCTGGAAACAAATAACCTTTTCTTTTGAGGGGCGTGTTCAGAATGTCTTAGCTGGTTGTGACTTTAAAGAATCAAGGAACTCACTGTGTGATCTTTACATCATGATGTACATGAAAAAAAATTTCACCCACTTGTCATTAAGTTCTGTGAGGAGAAGTAATGTTTTAGCTGGTAAGAAGAACTCCTAGTTTAATTTTATTAAATTTAAAATTATCATTATCACAGGTATGTGGAAACAAAAGCAATTACATCCCCCTTCCACTTTCCCAGCAATAAAACTAAGAGAGAAGAAAAAAAAATCTGTGAAATCTAGTCTCTGTCTGCTTTCATATGAAATGTAAATTAGTCATGGAGAAAAAAGAGCTGATACATCAAATTGAAATATGAAACTGTTTCCCCCACCTCCAATTATTTTTGTTTGATTTGTTACCCCAGTGGAAATGGTAGAATTATTATTAGAGTGAACTTCAATAAGAGGTAAAGCACAGTTCTAGTGAGCTGCATACATGCTGGGGAATGGGGAACTTGAGTTCTAATTGTGGTGCTGAAACTAATAACTTTGGAGGTCCCAGCCTTTGTGTTCTGGCCTCAGATCGACACCCTATCCCTCTTCAGCAGAGCATTTGAGTACAAGTGTAACTACATAAGACACTCTGGGATTTAAGCAACTGGTTAACTGCTTTGTTGCACTGCAAGGTATTTTGTGCTATTGAATCTTTGAGTAATAAAGAAGACATAGATGGAAATAGATCTTTGAGGTGCTGCTGAAGCCTGTGTTAGTTTTTGTAATAGGTATAAGAGTATTTGACATAGCAAAAATAAACATAAATATAGTCCTTTAAATTAAAGAGAAAGAGGTGATCCCTGAAGAGAGCTCTAAAATCTGTCATTTGCCTCATCCTTGGTGAGCCAGAGATTGGGATTATGATCTATTAATGGTTGCTAAAGAATTTGCTTTATTGATGCTCACCTGATATTAACGAAATTGTTAAATTTACACCATGAACTTTCTCATGTAGAGAAATACAGTATTTCCTAGTAAAAAACAAGTGTATCTTTGTATAAGAGTTAACACAAATAACTTGATCTTTAAAATTGATCAGCAGTAACAGCTCCTGAAGGCAGTGGAAGCTGTCATTATTCTTTACTGTGCCACTTCAGACCCTATATTTGTCTTTGCTTCCCTGTCTATAGAGATGATAATACCTATTCACCTATCTGGGATGACTGACATCAGAATCAACTCTCTGAGACTGAAGAGTAAGATTCCAGGGCACATTAAAAGCCTGCCAGTTCATCATGCTCAGAAATATATGAAATGTTTGCTTTTAAAAATATATGTATCTGATTATTAATACTTTACATTTTAATGGGAATCATAACAAAAGCAACTGAAATAACTTCTGAATATATTTGATTTTAAGTAAAAGAATCACAGCTTAACATAACTTCCCTCAACACATGAAATTTCCATGAAAAATAATTCTGCCCTATAAGGCAGTACAGAATCCTAGTTGTGAAAATAAACAGGTGTTTCAAGACACTAAAAAAAGGGACTTAACATCTGGAGAACTCATACTCAATTTACGGGCTAAATATGATCTAGTCTCTCATTTTCCTCATGTATCTGATTATGATCACAACATCAGTGTGAAATTAAAAGTAAAGACTGAAGAATTAATCATTCCTTGACTATTTGACTGATGAGAATGTACAGTTGGGTTCCAGGACCAGATCTATTCATTCCTTGGAAAAGACAAAAGTCACAACCTGGCTGTGAAAATTCAACACTTTGACAAGCAATGTTCCTCTTAAGGACTCCAACAGAAAAAAAGGTTAGAAAGTGGAATGTACTAATATTGCTAATACTAATAGGATAAGGTAAGACATCAAAAATATCTTTTCCAGGTGATTCATAGAGACAAATTTGGAGATGAGGCGTGACTAGAGATTGAGGGGGGTGATAGGGAATTCAGCTTTGACAAAGGAGTTGTGTCTGGCCTTTGTGCTTTACTTGCCCACATATATGTTATGTTGTGGATAACATAATCCTCTGGAGAGGGGCTGTTCCCCCAGTAGTGGAGATTAAGAAAAGAGCATGTTATGAAGAGGCTTTGTATCCTAATAAAGAGAAGCACTGTGAAAATGCCACCTGATTATTTTGGAAAAGGTTAAGAAATTCTTTTGGAGCCCCGTAGTAGACCAACATGCAGTGTACCACAGGATGTGTGAACTGACAGCAGTCCTCAAGGAAACTGCTATTGTCACTCTTCTAGCTATAAAAAAGATCTTACCAATATCCTTGATAATGTAATAGAAAACCCCCCAAATTTCACTGATCAGTTGGCAAACTGTTCTCAGACTCACATACCCAGTTGCAGTCCTTATCTGAAAGCCTAGGGGAAAAAAAAATTAATTACAAAGGTATGCAGATTGTTGGAGCAGAGAGATCTTTTGCCAAACATTTGCTTGACAGTAACTTTCATCGATGTCTAGTTTGAGTGCAAAATCCTAGGATGGAATTTGAAGGGAAAAGATTCATCACACTTATACAATATTTAAGTTGAATAGGTAATAATGTCTCTTTGCTGAAGTTAGTGATAGTGCAATTGATTTCACTGGGCCCATGTTTAATTTAAAGATGTTTTAGACCAGCTTTAACTCTCTACTGGGGGCATCTAATCTTTTATTCTCTCATGGTTTTAGTCAAGAGGTGGTGGCAGTTCCTTCATGTAATTACTCCTTGACTAGATATCTCAAAAAGTTTCCTGAGTATTTTTGAATTTTGTTTACAATATAAAAGCTATAAATCACTTTTATAGAAAATGTATTGTCTTGAAAGTTCATAAAGCCAGACAGGAAAACATAAGGTGTTTCCATTTGTAATACCTTTGATAGTCATTCAACCTTCTCCTGCAACAGCACTCCTTTAAGGGAAAAGGAGTTTTTCTTGTTTTTTTTTCTCCCCTCCAAAACTTCATTGACAGCTTTAACATGCTATAACAGCATTGGTGCCTTTCTAAATTGTCACAATTCCTATAGCTGTGTAGGGCTGAGCTGCAAGGTGCAGCCTCATTATGAATTCCCTTACTGCTCTGGCTCACTCCTCTCTGAGCTCAGAGCTGTGTGTTCAAACACAAACTTCTGCAGAGATGATCATTCATAAAAACACAATCCAAAGATAATAAAGTGTAAGGTAATTTATTTATTCATATTCAATAGAGACTAAAGCTTATAAATCAACTTTAACTTCGTGTAGAAGTGAACTGAATAAAAGTGACACATATATTAATAACAAATTTTTGAGTTATGTAGTTTGCCTATTTTCTCTGAGAAGAAGACTAGCTAATAAAGAAAAAAAATTGTTTTCAACCATGATTATATCAATAGAGTAAAAAACTTCTAGCATTCTGTATTTTTATGTCAGTCCATGCAGATCAACCACATACTGAAATGCGAGATGTTTACTACATGGGAAATTATAATTTAGAACAAGGTAAAATGTAACTCAAGAGGTTTGCCCTGCACATATTTTTTGTTAAAGGCACTTCTTTTCATAATTATTTTAATCTGTAAAATGTTAATTCTGTGATGTTCAGCAGCAGTCTTCTGAAGCCATGTCTGAATCCTTACACTGCCATGCTCAGGCATGTGTTAAGGTTCAAGCACACAGTGCCCTGGTGTTGGTGCAGCTGCTGCCCCACAAAAGATGGTAACTGAAAAAAAAGCCTCAAGAAGCAGAAGAAACAACTGTTTGAGGAGATGGAGACATCAACAGAAGAAGCTTATCTAAAATTAGAGCCAGATGCCTCACTAAACCCTAGATAACACTTTATTTTATGCAGCCTTTGTTTACCAGATTTTTTCTCTGCATGAATAATGAGAATGTACCTCTGGTTCAGAATAAATGCTACCCAAAGCTAGCAGAGCACACCCTTATTTTCTTTCTCAGTGTAAAATTAATCCCACCGGATTAGAGAAGTGCATTAATTTAAATGAGTGAATTTAGAAGCAGTATTACTCAGAGTACACTTTCCTACTTTCCCATCTACCCTGTCCACTCACCATCCTTAACAAGTTAGACACCTCAAGTTTTAAAACTCAACAAAAATCTATCACAGTCTGGTGACATCTGTTGTATTATATAATTGGAACTGTTTGAGCTCTCCAACATTGCATCTGAAATTATAACAACAACTTCACTTCCTCTTCTTTGTGTGGAAGCCAACCTTTGATGCACATAGCTGGAAGGTAGACTTATACTGTTTAAATAAAAATTATTCTGGTTAGGAATGTTTTGACTCAGATTCCCTGCCCTGCTCCTCCTTCCCACAGAGGCCAATACTATTGTTTTGAAACTGAAATCCTTAATGAGAAAGTGTTTGTTTCAGTGAAACTTCCAGGATGAAACTTAAACAGATCCTGAAAGCCACACAGACCTGAAACCCTCATCTCCAAAAACCCAGCTGCAACAGGATTGTATCTCAGAGCATATTAGAATGACTGATTTGTCCTCTAAGTTTCTTTAGGTGGAACATCCATTATGCCTGGGAGATTGACACTGTAATCTGATGACTCTTAACCAGAATCAATTATTTGCTAAGTATGAGGCAGAGGAAATTTTGAACTTGGGCCATTCCTATCTTAAAAAGCCCTTTGGTCATCTCCAATGAATTGAAAATACTAAGAGAGTCTCCCCTTTTCAGAAGTCAAAGGAAATTACAATATTACAATTATCTGATTTTATATTTGGTCATAAAAATAAAAAGTAATTGAACAGGAGTCTGAAGATGGAACTGGACTGAAAGGAAGAGAGAAATAGTATAGTGCACAGTTCCAAACTCAAAAAAAAGAGCTAATTACTTAATAAAGGTAATAAGGTCCCAAAGTAGGCTTAGAGAGACTCTGGAGACTGTTGGTAGAATCCCTCTGGAAAATAAAAATTTAAGTAAATAAACAGAAATCAGAAGAACTGGCAATTGCTGATAAATTGGTAAAAAGCGTCAACAGGATAAAAATAAAAAGAATGACAGCAATGAAACCTTGCCCTTGTAATAACAAATATAAACTTATAGCAAATAAAAGCAGAATGTAACCTGGGCAGATTAGTATAGGAGGGAGGATCTGGGATGGGAGAGTTCTATTTAAGAGACAAACCGAATGCAATTTAGTACCGCACCACAGGACACCCTCCTTGCAAAAGAGGCAATGGAGCCATTTCAAATAAGGCCACTTGCCTGAGGGAAGCTGCTGTTGGGCAGCAGTGACCAGGGAGACTGAATCACACCCAATGATTTACCAAAAGAGGTGACAAACAGGAGAGAATCAAGAGGACTGAGGATTTCATAAACCCTGGCGTCACCGAGGTGAAGATAAAACATGTGTAAAAGGAAATCATACTGATTTAGTTTTGCTCACCATTCATTTTCAGGCACTTATGTATGATGAAAATATAAGTAGTTTTAAGCACTGGCAGAGCAGCAATGTCTCTGAAGGTTTAATGAACAGGTTAGATGAAAATAACTAAAGATGCCTCAGATATACCTTGTCCCACCACTGAGCTGAGAGCAGAGGGAACAAGACCTGAAATTCTCCTCCCTCCAGCCTTACTTTTCCACACATCTGTGCCCTCATGCTTCTCTGGTTTGTCTGCTGAGGAGGTGGCAGTTTGATGGTGAGCAGAAGTGTTATGATAGAAAGAGTTAACAAAGAAGACAGAAAAAGAGGAAGGAAAACCATCAAAGTCATTCTTCACAGTTATGCTCATCACTTTTTCAAACAAGGATACAGTGCTATTTTTAGCAAAGTTCCTGGAAACACAACATGCTGAATATTCATTATCCACACCAAAAGATACAAGGTGATGAGCAACATTGTTCAAATCAGCCTTTTCTTTTGCAAAATGGATGAATCTTAAAGCCACGTATATCAAGTACTTGAATTTTCTTGTGCAGTATTTTGCAATTAGAGGTGTCCAGACAACTTCCAGCAAATGATGGGTCTCTCTCTCTGTCAAAAAAAAAAAAAAAAAAATAGTGTTAATCATTCAAAGTATGTTTTTGTTAGAGATCTAACAGGTCCATGACTTGTTTTCCTGATGACTTGCCTGCCACCTCAGCTGCCAGACTAGGAAGACTTGGTCAAGGACTTCTCAAGGGCATCCAAGTTTCTTGTGTTTCAGGATGCAGGTGGCCCAGGCTGGAGGGCAATCAAGCACTGTACTTTTCTGTGAAATGGAGCTAATTTCCCTTGCACTGCTGGACACTTTCATCAAGATTCTTCATCAACTTTCCATTGCTTTCAAGGGAAATAAAATTTCCATGAGAAGAGAAGTCACTAGAAACATAGATTTCCATATGGAAAACAATTCATAAAGGGGCTTGTGCTACAGATACTGCAAAGCAGGGACACAAAGGAAATAATAAAGTAGTTCCTTAAGGGATCAGCTATGTAAAGCATGAGGCAGTAGATCTGTGAGGGGAGAGAAAAAATTTGTGAGCACACTAATAAACAACTTTGTATGTGTATAGGGACTAATCTGACTTTCTGAGGCCATCTAGCATCTGCTAGGAAGACACATTTCCCAAGTGCTCTCTTAGTTGATGATCATTTTAAATAGATTTTGTGCATATAAGAGTGATTCTGAGTTCACAGCAGCACATCTCATGACTCAGTGTGGCAAATAGCCAGATAAAGATCACAGCCTCACTGACAAGTCTCATTCTTCTCAGTCCTATTTCAGAGCTCACAGATACCTGAAATAGATTGCTTTGCATTCAAAATAGCCTGCTGTTTCCACATACCTTGGAAATTTGCATCATTTATAGAATCATATCTAAAAGGCAGAAAGGGCCACCAGATCATCTTTCTTTGTAGTCATGGCATGATGGTGACATTGTATCTCAGTGACATCTGCCAAATGGCTTTGGATATTTTATCTTTCCTAAAAGATCTTGCTGCCACGTTGTGCATAAAATCTCACTAGTGAATATTTTAAGTTTTATGGGAATTCAATAGGAACAAGAGTCATTGCATATTTAGGGAAACCCAATCTGTGAAGACCAACATCCTGTGAATGTTCTGTGGTTTGTTCCATGCTGCTCATATTTCATGCATATTTTCCCCTCAGTTCTACCAAAGCTACATCACATTGCTCTGCATTCTTGCTGCTTTGTTCAGAAACAAGCAATGAGGTGCATTTTGAGGAAAACGGAGCTATCCTTTGGGTTCCCCAGTTTGCATTTCACCTCACTCCTTGATGGGTTATGCCTACACCAGGAAATTCAAGCATTTCCAGGAACATCTAAAACATGCTAGAACAGTCCCAGACACCCTTTGGCACATTTTATGGCTCCAAAGCTGCTCCTGGGAATGGCTGAGGAGTTCACATATGCCAGAGACCTCTCCAAAAGGCAGTCAGCACACAGCAGCTCCTTTTTGGAGGGATGGGTTCATTTACCAGCCCAGGTGTAAGGCATTCTGTGGCAGCTGGCTTAAGTACTTGGGAATGCTCATGGCACACCTCATGGATCTACAGACACATCCATAAGGAAAAAAGTTAAACAAACAATCAAAATGTCAAGATATTCACCCGGCACCAAGGAGATGGAATGACCAGAACTAGACAAGAGCATGAGTGAAGGTACTGTTCAGTCAGATTTTGTCACACACACATCTGCCTGTATCATACAAAGCCTTAACTGCTTAAATGAGGTATCTCCATTCTTCTGGTATAGCAGTCTTAACTCTGTTGTGCTGTTAAAAATGAAAAGTGATACAATCTATTGCTATTACAGAAGTTATTTATCAAATAACTTATCAAAATTTGAAATTATTTATCAAATTTTGCAAAGGTATTTTTTCTACTATTTGTTTAGGCGTTTTCTCCTAAAGTACAGAAGAATTGCCCAGATCTACTCAACTGAAAGCAATCAAAGTATGTACAATAAGAGAGTCAGAAAATGCAAGTAAATTCTCTGCTAGAAATAACTCATACATGGCAACAGGAGGGGGTAAAAAGAAAATGAAAGGCAGGTTTTAGGTACTCCCCAAACAATGTGAGTCAAGAATTATCATCAATATTTATTCCTAGTTATGTTACAGATTTTCTTGTACCCCACTAAGATTATTCAACAGTCTTTGATTTTCTGTTTCCCATATAAGCACATTGATTCTGATGTCACTTACAGGAGGCTTTGGAGCTTGAAAGAATTCACATTTTTAAATTACTTTATCTTCTTCAGATGAAAAGATCCATAAGGACACAAAATATTATTTCAGAATCTGAAGCAGCTTTTGAGTTCTGCTCAACCATGTCTTGACATGCAAAAAGACAAGAAATTAATAACAGGAAAATGCACCTGATACCTCATGTGACACAGTAGTAATGATTATTCTATTAGCAAAAGGAGTGAGTCAAAAAGTAAGGAAAATTGTATAACCAGTTTGCATGCATGTATTTATATTGCTGGCATGATTTCAAATGAAAACACTGTCCTAAGTAAAGGTGAGTAAGAAGATATTTAATTTAACTTAGAATCAGGCAGAAACAGAGAAGGTATAAGGCTTGATAACTGCTCCTTTTATTTTCCCCCACAGAAAACCCCAATTTATTAATATCTATAATTCATATAAAGCAGACATTTCTTAACATGTGCAATCCAAGAGAAAGGCAGTACTCAGAGAGACATTCTGTGTGTCTTTCTGTGTGAGAAAGACTTTTGTTTTCTAAAAAGGTGCTGTCCTTTCAGCCATTATTCCTCCCAGTCTCTAGCAGCTGTATACACAATATTTTAAAGTAATCTCTAAGAATTTCACACAGTAAGATAAGCATCTGTCCCTGTCAAAAGTTCAGATGGATAGACTGTGAGGTGTAAAGCAGATTTGTATCTTTATTTTTTGTTATGTAGAAACACATAGGTCATCTCTAATGACTATACCTCTTAGCCTTCAATTGTTTTGCATAGATTTGGATTATTCTGTTGACTGGCTTGTAGTCAAAAGATATATGTAGTCACAAACTGTTAAATTCATGAAATGAGTCATCCCACACGAGGAAGTAGCTGAGTGTGATGAGATAATTTGGCATAGAAATACAGACGAGTCCAATTTGTAACAAACCAAATTCAGGTAACACTGAACTCTACTTGCATGGACAGGAACTGGAACATTTGACAAAACAACATTTTTTAACTTGACTGTCCAAGTAATCTGACATAAGCTGGCATAACAACTCCAGCAAATGTTTTGTTATGACGGTGTAACCCACCTATGTGCTCACTTCCCCAGAGACCACACAGATTGTACTTCTACAGCACTGTCTGGCCTGTGCCATGAAGGTTTGCAAACCATAAACCAGAACCTTCTTTCTGTCCAGGCAAACTGTGTACTGAAGTTCAGGCACTTCAATTCTGATGCATTTAAGAAGAAAATTTGCCTCCTCTCATCAAAGTTGCCATGATCATGTTTGGAGCTATGACCTCTTTGCAATGCACTCAGGACATTAAACATATTTCTTCAGAAAAATAAAATGCTTATTGTAGAAGTAATAAACACAATACAATTGAAACAAAGATTGAAGTAATCAGAGAAGATCTGGTGATCTTGATGGCTGGGTAATTTAGCTTTCACCCACTGCCCTGTAAGCAAGGATGGGGCCTTGTATGCAGCTCTATCAGCAGCTGGCAAACCTCAGGCAGTCAATTTGTGCTTTGGGTTGGTTTTCTGTTGTGTGCATCCTGACAAAGTGTGTGCTGTGTACCAAGGAGCCTCAGTACTGAACACGTTTAGTACCTAGTAGTTAGTCTCTCACCTTAAAGTTATTTTATATGACTATGCCTTTGGCAAGGGAGGAGGCGTTTCTCCTTCACGGGATCCTTCCTTGTTTTCATCAAACTTAGAGGAAGGGATTTGCAGGAAACACTTTCAGCAGCTTCATGTGCTTCTGGGGCCAGACACAGCTTGTAGTAAGATCTGCATTATGGAAACAGAATTTATTTCACTCCCTAAGAAGAAATGATACATAGTTCATCTGGAAAAAAACTGTCTGGGTTGCACAGAAATAATCAGAGCAAGCAAGAAGATTGTTTGAGTGTCCACTCAAGAACACTTCTTCATGTACAGAATTGTTAAGATTATTTCTATTAGCTAGAAAACTAAATCGTATTCTTGAACTATGTATGAAATTGTGATGAAGAATTTGGAGGAAAGACATTAATAAGTATTTTGACTGAGAATTATTAAAGGTTCATTTCATTTGTGCAAGTACACAGGAAGCATCTGAATTGTAAAGTGTTCCTTTATAGAGAGTTCATTTATTGTAAGCAGATCTGAGGCTCTTATTTTACTCTTGATGTAGATGTTTGCTACAGCAGGTTCCTTTCCTTACCATATTGATAGGAGCTGCTGAGCTCAGTGTGCTTCACTTTCTTTGAATGGTCACACCAATTTGTGCAGGCAGATCTTTAGCATATCATAACATCACACTGCAAAGTTTATGGATGAGATACTATCATTAAAGTATGTGCTATTCTTGTGCAAAAATCAAGGAACTCTGAAGGTTTTATCTCTTACACAGCATCAGAAAGAAGCAAGGGAGAAGCTGATGATGAAAAATCCAGATCTTATAATGTGGCAAAGTGTCCAGATGGGAAAGCCGCCAATTACAGCACTCTTCCTGTAGCCTCCTTTCCCAACCTAGCAGAGTTGTACCCCATTATCTAGTATATGTCTTCCTTTTAAAAAAGAAAAAAAGAAATCTAGTATTTCTAGGAGTAGAGTAAAGGCTCCAAAAAGAAGGATCTGAGAAAGACTGACTTTGGCAGGAGAGGAGCTCTGAGAAAGAGGAAAGATCTGGGATGAATTTTGGGATACAGCTGATTCTATGCAGGAAGGAGGAGACTGTGATGGCGTAAAGGAAGAGGCTTGTCAAAGGGTTGAAATGAACCAGACACTCCTTAGACCAGAGGAGCTGGGCACTAGTCAGATCAGATCTGTTTAGTGGTAGGCCACAATACAGACCAGCTCCCATCTTGCCCTTCTCACCCAGCATCAGTGTGTGCATCAGCACCAGCCTCCTGATCCATATTCTTTACAGTCTGAAATTCAGCAAGCCCACAGGTCATTTGTGGATTTTCTTATGGCAAAGGTACAATGAGATGCTCCAACTTCAATTATATTGTTCTACTGTCACTATTGCACTTGCCTGGTAAGAGACAAGTCTAGCAAAACCACAAAGGGTATCCTCAAAAGTGTTTTGAATGTAAACATAACTCATTCTTGAAAAAAAGGACCATCAAGGTTTGAAAGTAGACACAAATTGTAACACTGGAATCAACTCTGCTCTCCTTGTTCCTTTTTTCTTAATCTTACAAAAATAGGGACCAACTTAAAAAGTTGCATCTGGAACTGATTTCTCTCAATTATTTTTTCTAAGTGTTCAGTTTTTAGCTTGGACCCAGCTGATGAATTATGCATGTTCTAAATAACAGAATTACAATGAAGCTGAGTGACTGGGATGGTGGAAAATGGGGGCAGGGAAGCAAAGGTTAAAATTAATATCTGAGGATAAGTATATGTAATTAAAAAATCATCTAACAAATATGCATAAATAAAATAACTGGAGGGGAGAAAAAAAACAGTGGAATCACAAAATATGAAAAAAGAAAAAAGATCATAGAGCTTCCTTAGGAATCCTGAATATTAATTGAATCACAATAGTAATAAACTGTAAGTTTTAAAATACTTGCTTCTTGACTCACTGCCAACAGAAATTTAGTGACATGCCCACCATCTTGCAGAGATCTCCAGAGATGAAAAGACTATAGATGTGCATAAAGTGGCCTAGATTAATAAGATGACACTTCAAAAGCACAAGTTGGAATATTCTCCATTTCATCTTGAGTTTTGAATAATTCATCACTTTAAAACATGGGAGTTTTAAAAGTTAGATGCAGACTTAGATGCATAATTATTGAATTTCCTTTGATCCACATTGTTTGTTTAATCAGTTACCTAATATTAGGAAGTATGCCTTGTAATTGTAGTTTGAGTTTTCTTATATAATAGAAAAGGAACGGGACAAACAAAAAGGCTTGAAAACAATACTAAAGCATCCAAAGCAATTTTTACAAATCTTTTTAGCAGTTCTGTGTGTAAAGTCTTTGGGTTTTCTACATTAGGGTTAAGTGGAAGTTACGTTTTCATGATTCAGTTCAATGTGGCATTCTGACTTTGACTAAATCCTTGATTACAGCTGCCTAACTTGGATGACAAATTTATCTAGAACTGTAGAAGCTACACACACCACTGAAAAAATACAGGTATTGTGTTTTCTTGAAGTTCTATTATCTATTTTGGTATAGTGTAAATTAATGGTTTAGCTTGTTGTTACTATGTTAATTATACAAAACATGTACACTTATCTCTATAAAGAAAACATATTTTAAGATATTATTTAAGCAAGTGAAACCTGGTAAATGATTTTTCTTTTGTGTTAATATCCTGCACTGTTTCCTGTCAAGTCTGTAATAGAAGATGGCTTCTAGCCCAGATAAACTATTTATAGTCAAAGTGGCTTTAATACCCTTAATTACAAACTAAGATTTGTTAATTTTCCCAAACAGATCAGTTTCACAACTTAGAAACATGGCTCACCCTCTTTAGGTGTGAGGCATGATTATGAATTGAAGACATTTCCTGCTGCTGAGAACAAAACAAAGCTACCTCTGAAATCTCTCCAGTGCTCCACAGGAGCACAGCAAGGGCAGTTCCAGGACCCAGCAGGGAGCAGAATTCACAGCTGTGATTTCCCAGCTGCCTGCAGGCCTTAGGAAGGATGGCTATAATCCTACATCCTCCTGAATCTCATTCAGCTAGTGCACAAGAGATGGTAGCCCAGCAGCCCCAGTTATTTGCCTCCATACATGAAGGCCATAATAAGGCACAGAAAGGAGCAAAGTC
Source organism: Passer domesticus (assembly GCF_036417665.1). NCBI lineage: Eukaryota > Metazoa > Chordata > Aves > Passeriformes > Passeridae > Passer > Passer domesticus. Next base: position 11,735,301 of record NC_087479.1, read on the forward strand.
TAAATAATTCCAGCTATTCTTACAGCACATTAAATATACCATAAGTGAACACAAACCTCTCTTTGGCCCATAATATTTTTCTCATCACCTTTTAGCAGTTTTCCATTTGTAATCAGCTGATTAAGATGGATTTACAGACTTCTGATTCAAGAACTGCTGTTTGCCCAGTCAGAGATCTAAGTTGTTTAAGAGAGCATTAACTTATGAGGACGATCTTGACAAACAGTGCTCTTGACAGTGGATGAAAGAAATGAAACTATTCTGAAGAATGCATCTGCAGTGATCTCAGCTTCTGAAAGACATTTCCGTTTTCTTTCCAATATCCCATCTATTATCCCCAACCCATAAAATCTCATGGTTCACACTCAGCTAGTTTAATGGAAACACACCTCTTATTCCTTAGAAATATTAGGAACCTATGTGAAATCCTGCCTCTCATGAAACCCATCAGTTCTGATGGGTTATACCTGTAAGAGAACTGAGACTTCAGCTGATGGTCCAATGCAGAACACTTTGAAATCAGTGCAAAGGTTGCATTGACTCAATGTCAGTTTGGTGGTGGATCTATGATAACACAAAAATTCTTCTTGTAGTAGCAATGTGTGATCCCCAACAGACTGAATAAGCCCAGAATCCATTTTCAATACATATAAGAACTGTTATCTTTCCCAGTCTTTGCATGGACAATAGGTAGCAGCAGTGTGCAGTGACACCCTTCCATACCCTCCAATGTGGAAACCAGCAGCAGTGTCTACTCTTTAGAGCAGCCTACCAGGATTTTTCTTCCACTGCCATGTTTTACAGCTGTTTGAAGCCAACTAAGTTACTGGCATCCACAGCATCCTGTAGACATGCAATGGGCGTTGTGTGGAAAAAAAATTATTCTTTGCCTTTTTTGATTATTCTTTGCCTTAGTATTTGAGTGTTTTATTGCTATTCCCTTGTTACTGTGTTCTGAGAAACTGTGAATAGTATTCCCCACCCATCTCCTAATGACATTCTCTATATCATATCTGCCTTCTGTCATATTTTTCAGGGAAAGGGTTCTAATCTATTTTGTCTCTCCTTACACAGAAGCTCCCCATCACCCTTGCTGTCAATCTTTATTACATTTCATTTCCTCCAAAAGGGAGCAACTGTGAATTGCACATATTGTTCAAGATGCAGGTGCGCTGTGAATTTGAATGGTGGCACAACCATGTTTCCTGCTGACTTCCTTGCTCTTTTCCTAGTACATTCTACCACCTGACTTTGCTTTTTTGATCACAATTGAGTACTATGGTGATGTTTTCTGAGCACGAGTTGAAATCCCTTCCAGACTCCTTCCTGTAATAGTGAGCACTAATTTACAGATATTTGCTGTGTTTGTATATTTAGGGTTATTTTCCCCTGAAAGCTCAAATGGCTGTAATCAACACTGAATTTCCTCTGTTATTTTATTGCCCAGTCACCAGTGTAACCCTCCTCTTTCACAGATGGATCCCCATCAGAGTATGCTGAATATTTTTTTCTCATCAGATTTTGCCACCTTACTTTTCGTCTGTTTCCCAGGACACCAACAGACATGCAGAACAGCACAGAATCCCTGTGTGGTGTCTGATACCTTCACTCCATCAATGTTCTATCCATTAAATAGCTACTAATCCAGGAAAGGACCTTCTCCTTTATCCTATGTTAAATTTTATGTTCTAAAAGAGTATTCAATAAGAAACATCAGTCAAATGCTTTTTGAAGGCCTAGATACAGACATAAAAATTGAGTATGCAAATACAAATCAACTGAATCTTAGTAACATTCTTCACCAAATTAATAGATTTGCAACACACTGCTTCTTTTACAACTGATGTCCTACCTGTTCCTCTATGTGCCTAATAATGCATCCATATGTTTTCACATTTTTTCTGGGGTGGGATTTTTTTGGAGGGCTTTTGCTTTTGGTGTTTTTTTTGAGGTTTTGGGTTTGTTTCTTTTTTTTTTTTTTGCTTAAGGGTATTTTTTAAAATTTGTTTGGGTTTGGTTTTAGTGGGTTTAATGTTTTCCCCAAACACTAATTTGCCTGGTATGAATAGAAAATTTACTACCTCAGATACCGTGTGAATGTTTTTTAAGTGGTGTCATTTTTGCTCCTTACTATTCCTTTGCATTGACACAACTTAAAAGACTGTGTTATATAACACACTAACTCTGCAGCTTTACCTCTGAACTCTGGTGGTATTTCATGGCAAACACCAGATGATTTTGATAATCCTGTTCTATTTACATTTTCATGTAGTTTTTAGTTTCTATGTATTATTTTCTTTCTAATGAAGACTCATTATCCTCTTGTTTCAGAAACTGCTTTTTAACAAAAGACTAGTAATTTTATTTTCAACTTCCAGGACATTTGAAAAATTGGCTACCATCTCTTCTCTTTTTGCATTCTGACAGGCATTTGTCTTCTAATTACAGAAGGTCTCAAACCAGATGCATGTGGTGTAGGAGGTCTATGCTGCCCCCTTCACCACATGGCAGGTGATGAAGGACTCAGCAATGTCAGCAATTCTTCTGTCCTTCAACAGGATTATGCCAGAAAAGTGATCAATAGAAAAAAGTGGTTTAATCCAGAAGTTAGCAGCAGATATCGAACAGAACTCTAGAGATCCTGTATGCTAGAAAAATACCCAGAGAGGGGAATTTCAAGGATTCTCCATAGACAAAAGATTGCAAACAAACAAAAGCAGCACTGTGCAAAGTGACCAAATACTGGCTTTTTTTCTTAGGAAGGGCTGGACATCAGACTGGAGCAGATTAAAAAAAATCTTTCTTCTGAAAGAAAGCCTTAGGCAGGGAATCAGTGACAGACCAGCCATTGGTAGTCAGAAATTACCAAGTCACAGAACCACAAAAAAATCATAAGCTGGAAGGGGTGTCCAGCAGCTTTCTGATCCAGCATTTGCTAAAGCAGAGCCACCATCAAGATTAAATCAGGCTGCTCATGGCTGCATCAAGGTGCATTTCAATCTCTCCAAGGATGGAGTTCCCACATCCTCCAGGTTCCCATTCCACAGCTGGGCCACCTGACATGGGACTTTTCCCCCACTAATACCAAACAGAATTTCTCTTTTGCCTAAAACCTCTGGTGAGGTGGCAGAGGTTTCAGTGTGGAAGGGGCAGGGAACAGCTCAGGAGAGGCAAGCCCACATTTGCCTTTTGCTATTTAGTGAGCCCACAAGCCCATATTTGCCTGTCTGTGTCATCTCCCTGGCTGTGGAGGCACCACTGCCCTCGTTCTGCCACTGCAGGTGGCCCAGCTGTGGAATGGAAACCTAGAGGCTGTAGAAACTCCATCCTTGGAGAGATTCTAATGCACCTTGATGCAGCCATGAGCAGCCTGGTATGGTCAAGGCTTTGTGTGAGGAGACACGAATCTTGACTCCATGCTCCAGAAGGTTTATTTATTATATTATGATATATATTATAATAAAATTATATATTAAAAATATACTAAAGGAATAGAGAGAAAAGATTCATCAGAAGGCTAGAAAGAAGAGGAATAGAATGAGTAACGAAGGCTCCTGACTTCCAGAGTCCAAGCCAGCTGACTGTGATTAGCCATTAATTAGAAACAACAAACATGCACCAATCACAGATGCACCTGTGTCATTCCACAGCAGCAGATAGTTATTGTTTACAATTCTTTCCTGAGGCTTCTCAGGAGAAAAGTCCTAGCAAAGGATTTTTTATAAAATGTCATGGCTACAGCCTGGTAACTCAGAATTACTCCTGCCAGCAGCACAACTCATCCAGGCTGGGCACCCTCTAACTGAGGCCACCACTCACTGTTAAATATCCTCACACTGCCTTCTTCCCATCCCATCCCCCGGGAATTTTGGCATCAAACCTCCTCCAGAGGTAAGGCTTAAATTCCTGACTATTAAAGATGACATTACCCATACAGATGAAAACTGGATAAACCTCAAACCTGGTTGGTAAAAAAGCTGTTTAGACCTTCAGGCAAAATTCCTGTTCCTGGCACCCAATTGTGTTATGTAAAATTAAAGAAAAGGAAATTTAAAATAATACAGGAATACCTCCTCAGGCCACCTGCTTGCGCTCTCCCTCCCCTTACAGCCAGTCACTCCCAAACCCTGCCTCCCCTGCTGGAGTCCAGATATTCATTTCCCAGTACCCAAAGGCTCCAGCAGCCTGCAGTCATAAGGGTATCCTGTGAGAGATAATTTTTTGCTGACCCAGTTCCCTTTCTAAGGTAAGGAAGGTATTACATATACCTGAGCAACACTGTTGTTTACTGCAAAGCCAATATTGTAGTTCAGTTTGTACAACTGTAGTGGTAAATAAAAAGGTCTCTTTCTAAGTATCTTAGAGGCTTTTAAAAAACCAAAGAAATTATGCACAGATTTTCAGTTTTCCCAATTTACTAAGCATTTAAAGAACCATCACGCCAAAGACTGCCTTCACATACATAGCAATAGAAGAAAGGAGCAAGAAAGTATAAAAAGATCCAGAAAAAAAGCAGAATTGTACACATGAAAATTAAACTGAAAGTGAAATTTTTTTGTTTGAAATCAATCCCTGGACAACACAGACTGCACAGCCTGCACGATCTCAAAGCTTAGCTCTAAATAATATTTTTTCAGTTAAGAGGAAAATAACCTGACAAAGTACTTGAGAACTCTGTGCTGCCTCTGATACATCCTTAAAACATTGTTCAAATAGGGTGGTAATGAAATTCAAATCATGTGGAGAAAATACCTTTGTGCTGTATAAAAAGAATCTTTATAAGTAAGAGACTTTCTACTCCGAAAATCATGTTTTCAGGATCAAAGATCCCATGGAGAACAGTCAAAATTGTGCTTTGGAGAAGTGTTTGTTATTTATTAGTTTTTGTAATAATCAGCTCAAGAAGTAACCTGATTACAACTGGACAGAACCTAGAAAAATAATTGGGGAAAAACCTTGATGGTTCTCGAGTCAACCTTCAGCCATCTCTACTCAGGGTTTTTTAGGTTTTTATTTCTGTTCAGCTTTGAACATGCTGTTCCATATCCAAAAACTTGCTATCCACTAATGCATAAGATATATTTTGTTACCAAGTGTCTATGCAAAACATGTTAAAATAATGAGGAGACTTAATGCACTCATATTAAATAGACAGACATTCACAGCAGTTCTTACAGGAAAGAACTCCTAAAAGAAGGCAAAAATATAAATTACAAAGCAATGATATGAGAAAATAATCTCAGTAGTACAGCAGCCAAAGACTGATAAACAAGAACAGCCATTGCATTGTCATATACAAGATGTTCATTACTCATGACTCTGAGCAATAGCAGATCACTTTGCATATTTATTAATTCTTGTATTACAATGCTGGCAATAAAGTGTGGTGTTTGTCATTAAATGCTAGATATAAAAAAGCAGGCAGAATAAATTACTTTAGTCTCTGTACATGACTAGAAACTCTGTAGCACCAATAAATAAGTGCTTGAGGGACATTAATTTATTTTCATGCACAATTCTGTTGTGTTCATGTCACATTAATTCTTCGTTTGGACAGGTGAGTAGCTGGAGCTGAGGGAAATGTATAATCCCAAATGTCATGAAGACTAGTTTGTACACTGACGGGCAGAAAAAGTGTAAGTAAAGGTTTATATAATTTCCATGTCCCCTGAATCCAAATTATAGCCCAACGTATTTCCAGGACATGGGGGCTGGAATGATGTACCAGTGTGGGTCTCTGAAATCTAATGACACCCTTTTTAAAATCCCCTCTGGCCTCATCTCCTAATGACAAACCTCTGGTAATTCTTCCTCCAGACATTTAAGCACAGAGACAGATCAGATGAAATACAGACTTCTAAAGGATCAACACTGGGAACTGGTGGACATAATCATCAAAAAGCACAACTGTTTAACTCAGCCCTTGGATAACTGTCTCCATGCCCATGACTGACTTTCTTCAGAAATTAGTAGCTCTTCTTTTTCAAATGCCTCTTTGTTCAATGGATTTTTTGCACCTTCAGTTTTCACTTAGTATAATAGAATTTTTGAATCATTTAGCTTGGAAAATATCTCTAGCAGCATCAAGTCCAACTGTTAACCCAACACTGTCAAGTCCAGCTCTAAACCATGTCCCCGAATGCCTTATCTGCATGTCTTTTAAATGCCTCTAGGGATGGTGACTAAATCCCTTACCTCCATGGACAGCCTTTTCCAATGCTTGACAACAGTTTCAGTGAAAATGTTTTCCTGAGATCCAGCACAACTGAGTAAATCCTAGTAAATTCCTGTCCTAGCACAACTTGAGTAAATCTTTCAAACCTGACAACCTGACTCACCAGTACACATCCATCTGCACCCTACAGAGGAAACAGTGAATTGCACTGATAGAAGACATGCTGAGCAGATCCATTAAAAAATGGACTTATGAAAACTAGGCAGTATCACAGATTCAAATCCAAATCACATACAAACACTCCACACATGCAGATACATACATTTGCAGAATACATTTTTTGACCATAAATAATACACAAGATCTCATTATTTTATGGAGAAGGTTTTGTCAGATGACCTTGACAGATCCCTCACAAATCAAGCTGGATACCAAAACAAAACAGAAACATACAAAGAAAGAAAAAACTCCAAACAAACAGACCAAAAAAACACCTTTCCAAAAAAACTCCAAAGCCACAGAATCAAACCTCATTTTATCAATGAATGATGCCATGTTGCCTTTGCAGGAAGGCAAAGGTGTCAAACAAGCCATGTCAGATTTTGTCATTCCAGCTTTGTACAAGCACATTGCTTGGTTCGGTTAATATGGTGATTGTAGAGCCCATGCATTCCCATCACACTAACCATTTTCAGGCCAAGAGTAGATGTTTATAACCTTTCCTCTTTGCCACAGGTTGAAATGTCTGTAATCCAATCCATTAAAGTCCTAATGGGGGAAAGTCACAGGTCAAAGCAGAAAATCATATTGGGTGAACCAGAGTTGCTTAACGAGGTCAAGTGAGACACATTCCTGCTAGAATTATATTGACATGTTCTGCCAAGGTATTCCTTACCATCCCTGGCCCCCGGCCCTTGACACATGAACAAATCTAGTCAATATTTGGAGTAAATTCCCACTATGACCCTGTTGTGTCATTGTGAACATGCATACCCACAAGTTGAGACAAGAACAGAGGCACTTACAAGAGCAGAAAGGACAGACTGAGACCTCAGTTTATGATCAAAGTGGATGCCAGGGAGGAATATTGAACAGATCATTGGACTAAAAGCTGGGAATGCTGCTGAACCATGTTCTAACACAATGTGTCTGTCTTGGACAAGCTATTGAAGCTCTCTTCCTCCATGTTCATTTTCTTGTTGCATTCTTCAGTCACAAGAGGCTTCATAACAGACAGCTGTGCCGTGGAGACAGCTCTTAACTGCCCATGAAATGCCAGAGTTTGTCACAAACAGACCAGAGTTCAGCCCACGTGGAGCTCTTCCCTGTGAGATGAGGTCAAGCCAGACTGACCTATGCAAGTTTTAATTCTGATGGATTCAGAATAAACATTTTATGTTACTCTACAAAAGGAGAGAAAAAAACTTGTGCAATTGTGAAGATGAATGCTTCCCCTCTTCCACAAATGTTAAAGGACCCTACTCCACACACAAGTTAGCTTCAACCCTGTGACCCATCAAGCTGTTTTGGGGTACAGTGTGTCATCAATCATTTGCTGTAATTACCATAGTTGTAAATATTTACATACACCCATTTCAATTTAATCCATCTATTTAGATCCCCACAAAAGGCATTTCAGGGGCAGCAGCTTGTCCTTGAATGTGCAGCACTTCATCACAGCTCCATTTCAGCCTGGAATGGGACTGAAAGGCCTCGCTGGTGGCCCAGAAAGGTCAATGAACACACACAGTACCAGGAACACTTGGCTCTCGGCAGCTGCTTTATCCAAGACCACAAGCAATCACTAAACTCTATTTTCCAGTGATTTAAACTCTCAGCCTAAATACTCTGCAACCAAATTACAGGATACAGAGAAGATCAGGAGAAACACAACTGCTGCTGCTACTACTATAAATCTGGGAAAAAACCCAGACACCATAAACCAATGCTTTGTGAGTTTTTATAATTTTTTTTTAATTTGGGTATTTCTCTGAATCCATTACCACTTTTATTTTTCTCAAGACTTTGTGTTCCTCACACAAAAAGAAATCCTTCACCTCCTTTCTGACTATTGTCAGCTGAAGAGCTCCTAAACACAGCTGGCTGTGGGTGGCAGCAGGAGGCTGAATTGGCAGAAAATTTCTGGCTCAATACTGTTATCAGCAAAGGCAACTCTCTGAGGCTACCAATGATTGTTTCATATTTTCAGGGCAAATTTCCTTGTCCCCATTGTAACTAAAAAGAAATGTACAACTGAGCAATAGTTAAATAAGCTACAGATCATATTTGCTTCTTACCTATGTGACTGCAAAGAGCTCAAGCTTGACAAAACCAGTCATATGGACAAAAGCAAGGCTAATGAAGTTTGAGTAAATTCTTGCTCTAATTAGAGAGTCAGAGACAACATGCCTACAAAAATGGATTAAGAAAAAACTATTCTTTGATATTTTCTGATCAGTGTGGGGTTTTTGTGTTGTGATAAGAGGAATAATTTACCAAAATAAAAACACTTTTTAAACAAAACCTTTTCTTTCTGTCCTACCCACAGAAGACATCATCAATATTAAATAAAAAAAAAAAGCAACCAACCAAACAACAAAAGTCAATCACCAATTTCAAAAAGTGCCATCAACAGCCCTCCACCCTCCTCACTTCCTATCAGGATCAAGAATATTTTGGGAAAGGTTTTTTGAGGACACTTGGGCCACTGGGCTGCAAATATTTGTGACAGGACTGTCTCCTTATCCATGACTGGATGCCCAGCCTATGCCCCGCAGAGATGGATCCCACCTGCCCCCACTGACTGCCCACCAGGCACCCCACTTCAGAGCCACCCCAAACTCGCCCCTCAGTGGGTTTGGACCACAAAAGACCCAGGGATCCTGAAAGAGGTGGTGCAATGGACACAAATGGCAGAAGGAATTTTGTCATTCATTGCAAGAAAATGGATTGGAGCTTTATTGCTGTGGTAAAACCAGGAATAAACCCAACATCTGCTTGTTACAAGAGTAGTCCTACCAGCTTTTACCTCCTACTCCGCAGTGCTGCAAAGAATAAAATTATCACAGTGGATAAATGCTACCTACATTGTGTCATATAGGGCAAAAACCCCAAACCAAACTGTTTGAAGTAGGAAACATGCATAGATAGAGTGCTTGCTGAGCCCAGATGCCTAGACACGGACTAAAAAAACCCAGCCTTTTGAGACATCATTGCCAGTAAACAGCATATTTCATTTACCCTCATGGTAACCCACCCAGCTTCTGGAATTCAGCATTGAACAGGATGAACCTGACCCATTTCTGGATCTAGACTGACAGCTGTTTTGAGAGACTGGAGATTTATCTGCATTAAAATTTTCTAAGCTGCAAAACCATTTTTTTCTAATACTCTTCTAGTAAAGATTTTTATTTTCCCATAATTTGTATTTCATTAGCATAAGGTGAAAGTGTTTCCATGGAAACACCAGGGATATATAATTTCTAAATAATGAATTTTCCACAAAGAACTTACAAAATTATTTTCAGATTACAATGCAAAATTCTCCAAAGTCAGATCACTTATTAATGTTATATATGTAAAGACTTTGAGCAACAAATTTAATAATTTATATTAAATATAAATTAAGTAGTTTAATATTCCAATTACAGAAAATAAAAACACATCAAGATACTAGACACTGAAGTCAAAATTACACTAAGTGTAATTTCACTGATTCAGTGATCAAATATGTCAGTATCAGTGCAATGGGTCATATCACTTGTATATATTCAGATCTCTCTATACAGTTATTTTCTACTTTGAATATAAAATATTTTCGGTCTATATCTTATTACTGTAAGCTCAATATTAAGATGATAAGATGCATTAAAATCAAATAATTTCTTTTCTGCTTAGTCATCATCCATTCCAGTAAGATGCTAACATATGCTAACTTGGGTAAGATGATTACTAAGAATTAATTCTCCCAGCTGGGCTTTAAAACAAATAGGGTGAAACATCACCTTCAGCAGGCAAAAGTTTTCAAAAGACAGGAATTCCTCTGAATTGTACTCTCAAAGGAAATGAAAATGCAAGAGAAACAGGAAAAAAGGAAGAAGAGGTGCTATGGAAGAGGTTATTTTCCCAGGCTGGGGGGTAAAGAAATCTCAAAGAACTTTTGGAGTTGAGAGGAAGGGCATTTGGAGCTGGGGAGGAGGTTTCTTTCACATGCCATTTCATGGTGTTATTTAGGTTTAAAACATAATGGTGTTAGAAATCCTATTATGGTGTTTTTACATTTTTCTTCATATATGTAATTTTTCTAAGGGTGACTATTTCTTCAATGACTTGCATAATTGATGTTGCACTTGATACCAAAAAACCCTCAGCCTCAAATACTTATTTATTTATATGGTTAAGTGGAACGTGAGGAACAGTACACAACACAGATCAGGCCAGTGAACTCAAATGCTGGGGCCAGTCAGTGGGAGGTGGAGTTGTGGGTGTATTCTAGAAATATTGAAGGGGAGAAAAGAGAAAAAAGGCACAAGCTGATTGAAATGTCAGGCAGATCCCAAAAAAAAGCACTCCCAAAAACTGTGTCTCTGACCAGATGCCTATATAAAACTTTTAAGAGAAATTGCTCTTCCCTTTCTCAAAAAAAATCTGTTTAAACATCATGGGACATCTCTCGTGAGCCAGATTCTCTTACATGATTTTTGTACATTAATATGATTGTTAATTAAAAAAGAAAAAATTATTCCAATCAACTCCTCTAGATGAAAACACAGTCCAAAAAGAAAAAAAAAAGGTTGACTGAAAGCACAAAGAGAGGTAGAGTGTCCCAGTGAGGGGAAAAGACCACTTACAAGATGAGGATGACAGGTGGTTTATGAAAGCTTATACAAAGATACTTTGAAGTGGTAAATGACTGTGTATCCAAAAAGTGTGCCTAAGGAACTAGAAACTAAGGCCACGGGCTGCCACTACCCTGAAGGATGTGAGCAGTCACTATTAAAGAAAATTACTGTTAGCAGGAGCTTGATTTGGGCATGAATAAAAATAAGGGTGCTGCTTGCATATGCTAAAAGGCTTCTTGGCACAGCTGCTTGAAGCAGCACAGCAGTTGTGCTTGTTAGAAAAGGACATGAAGTGTGTCCAACACACAGCTGCTGGGTCTGAAAACCCACCAGGCATCCTGCTCCTTGTCAGCCTCTCAGTGTGTGCAGCGTTACTGAGTGTCCCACCCTCACCTGGCCTGCCAAAAACAGAGCAACCAGCTGCAACCTCTGAGAAAATCCTTCCCTGGAAATAGCAGGTTCAGTATTTGGGCTCAGGCGCTTTCTGTCATATTCTCTCCTTAGGGAAAAAAAAAAAGAAAGAAAAGACAAATGGAAAACATATGTGGAAAAGCTTTGTTTGCTTAAACACTGAAAAAGTCTTTATTTCCAGTCCAATGACTCTTTCATGAACTACATTCCTCATAAGCTTCCTTGGTTTAATGGCCTGATTTATGCTTCATCCCACCTCCAAAAAAACACCATGAAAATTGGACTGTCTAGGTTAAAGCTATATGCATCCAGAAAGTCAATGTTGAGAACAAAATAATTCAAAGAGTATAACTAAATCCACTAGAATTTATTCTACGAAACAACAGACTCTCAGCTATATAGCCAAATTATTAACAAAGTGTGTGATACTAAAATATGAGAGATACCATCTGCCATAGCACTATTTCTTTTTTTCAAATGAAGCCTGAATTCTTAGACATAAAAGTGAATAACACCTTTTATTAAGATTTTTTTAATGTGAGAAGGTGACAGGTCAGGTCAATATGTTACAGTATGTGTTCTGCCACCACACTTTACACATTAATCTCCAGTTTTGTGGGGAATGAGTTCAGTAGCCAGCACAGGCTCCTTAAAAAAGAGCAAAGATCGGTGCTGATGTCAGGTACAGGTGGCACTCCTGTGCCACTTTGTCAGAGCTCTGATCCTGATGAAAGCTAACACACTCCAGCCTTTCAGCCTTGGTAGCAGGGGCATTTGGGTTTGGATCTGGAGCAGCATTTTCTCTCATCCTTGCCAGGATGAGAGGATGAAACCAGCTGCCCAGAGACAACAAACTTTGGGGTCCATAGAGCCATCAGCTTCCCTAATATCTCAGCCAACAGTGGCTTTATAACAAAGCTTCTACCCTAGATCACCATGTCCTACTTTAGCGCTTGTGGAGCAGTGGAAGACCATTGTGACTCTGTTACAGCAGGACCTTTGGCACAGAAACATTTTTCACTACTCTTATTTCTAGAGCAGGAAAGCTGTCATTCTAAACTACTTAAATGTAATTATAATTTTTACTGTAGTTTGGCAGACACCAGAGTTTACCACAACCTCAGAACCTGGAAGTTTTAATTATGTGCTGAAGCTTATTGAATCAACACCTCATACAACAAAATGGCTAAGCACAGAATATTAATAACCTGTCCCTTCAAGTCTTTATTAGATTGTTTGCACAAATGGTAGAAAATTTTATGAGCCATTTCTTTTTTTGAGGTGAGGGGAGTGTTTTCAGTTTGGTTATTCTTTTTTTTTTTTTTGCAAGGCAATTGACTAGCACTGCAAGTTATGATTAAGTATATGCAGCTGGAATGTTTACTGCGTGTTTGCACCTGCATGTTGAGTAATAAGACCCAAGAGATTTGATAAACCTACAAAAATCACAGAGAAAGACAAAGGATGATGGTGGATTGGAAAACAGCCTGCAGACTTTCTTCTTACAGGGGTCCAGGGCCATGGGGTATTCAGTTACATAGCAATGGCCTAAATATGAGCATCCTTTATTTATGCCAGTCTGTATGCATGCCTCTCATATTATTTAAACATGAAGTAAAAAAAAAAAAAACTAACAAAAAACCCCCAAACTGTCTTTCTTGTTAACAGGAAGTCTTCCAAAGACCGTTACTGAAAATGCATATTATTATCCTGAGGCACCATAACATCCATATTAATCTCTCAAGAGTGCTCTTGGGAGGGCTGTTTTATGATTATATAAGATGGTTTTGAATATCTTCACAAGATAATAAACAGTGTCAGCTTCTCCCACTGCTTTCATTACTAAGTCTTCAAAAATTAGTGCATCACCTCTTGATATGGTTTTGAATACAATCTGAGTATTTCCTGAATGATAGGTCAGCCTGGCAAGATGATATATATATATTCAGATAATTACATTATTTCAAAGCATAGTCCTTATGAAAATGTATGAAATGTATTCAACACAGCTCTGTGCCAAGTATAAAGAGAATCAGGGTGGAAAAATTCATAGAAAACACATAACAAATGGCCCAACAGCACATTTTGCCTTTGTAGCTGCCTTTAGTAAGACACTTCACTATAGTAGTTAGTAACCAGATGGAGGAGCCAAGAGTCTGTTCTTACAACTGCCACACAACATTTCTACAGCTATGGAAATACTTAAAAAAAAAAAAAAGAGCCCTAAGTAATATGAATATATTGTCCTTTCTGTGCTTTGATATTCAAGTCCAAATTAATATTCTGGTCAGATCTTAAGAGTCTAAGTCACTCTGCAGCGAGGCAGTGAGCAAATTCCTGATAAAACTCTTAAAAGTGATTATTGAGAATAGTTATTTTTGACAGTTATTCCCAAAAAACTTGTGTTTTGCAGTGAGAATGACCGAAATCTCAGCTCAATTCAAAAGGCTAAATGCATAAATATATGTAATCAATACTATGTAAGCATTCAGCAGCTTAAATCAGACACTCAAAACCAAAAAGCTGGCTTGAAAAATGGATTTTGGCTGTTCAAATACATGCCTTATGACATAGCCTTTTTCAGGCATCTTACAGAAAAATTACATTGCAATCACCGGTCTCCTTTATTCAATAGGAGAGGCATTATTTAATTAACAAGCTTTGAGTTTGTACAACTTCTATAGTACAAAATGTGCCACAGATAAGCCCCCAAGGCTACACAATTCAAACTGTTCCTGACGGAATAATGTTTTTAACTCACAGGTGTTTAAGCACTGTTCACTGTTGGGAGCTCCCCCATTTTAGGGAGGTTCCCACAGTCACATTATTGCAACTCTCCTGGCACACTCAAAACCACCTTTCCTGGCCACACACAGGGCTTGTGTGGGTACTCCCTAAAGCACTCTGACTTGGGGGTTTTCCCCACCCCAAATGCCACATGAAGCCTCCAGAGCCTTTACAACACAGACAGCCTCTACATCCAGCTGGGGCTCCTGCCTGCTCAAATCCTGATGTTAGCCAATACTTTTTACTCAAAGCAGTAGCTCCTTACCTGACAGGAGTCCACCACCCTGCATCTCAACCATTTTCTTTTCCATGTACGCTCTACTTAAAATACACAGCCAAAGCACCCAGGCAAATCTGCTGACACCCTGGAGCTCTGAGCAAAGGACAACAAGGAATTAATTCACTGCTGCCCATGGGCAGGGAGGTGTTCAGCCACCTCATGGAGAGCAGAGCCTGATCACACATGATGATGACTTGGGAAGACAAACATTGCTCCAAATGTCCCCCGCTTCCTCCTACGTTACATACTGCAAATGATGTCTTATGGTCTGGAATATCCCTTTGGTCATTTGGGGTCAGTCACTTGTCCTGGCTGTGTCCTGTCCCAACCTTCCATGCCCCTCCAGCTTCACTGCATGGCAGTACAGAAAGGAGAAAGGTCCTTGGCTCTGTAAGGCCTACTCGACAATAACAAAACATCTCTATTAGCAACCCTGCACTCAGCACTAATCCAAAATAAAGCCCCACAACAGCCACTGGGAAAAAAGTTAACTCTACCCCAGCCAAAACCAGCACACCAGTGTACTCATAGACCTAGGGCAGAAACTGAAATCAGCCAGGAAGCAAGACTAGGATTGTTTCTTGGTGGCAATAAGACACCTCTTGTCAGAGCAGACCTTATCTCTGCCCTACCTTGTGACTCCAGTTGCCCTTTACCTGTCTCTCAACTCACCTGAAAGTTTTGGTCACTACTTCTTTATGATTCAGAAAATCTTCATTTAGCAGCTGTACAGCTTTCTCTGTGTGGCAATGGGTGACCCTTCCTGGGGTTGGATAGTGTCATTACTTCTCATGCTCAGCAACCAGCAGCAAATTCCCTGCCACAGGGCAAAGAGCACCCTGCAGTGCTAGTCAGTGTGGGCTGGCTTTTAGGGTTACACCTTACTAAAAGCCTCAATAATGAGGGAAATATGATTGTGATGACCAATAAGAAATTATTTTACATCTGATAATAGTTTAAATGATTTCTGCTATTACATGCATTTGACCAACAGTAACAATTGACTGCTGCTGTCCTTTGTCCGGTAGAGATGAGGACCCTGCTTTGCTAGTATAAGATATTTTCCTTAGGAAACAACATGTATTCCTTGCATTACCTTGCAAGCACTGGTGGTGAGTGACTAAAATAAGGCAGAGCTGCAGGTTCCATCAAGCTGGACCTCTTTTTTTGTGGGAGTAAAACATAAAAATTTTTAGTCCCAGTGGATAACATCTAACAAAGCCATAAGACACTGACTGGAAACTGGATCTTACGACTAGACATGTTCAATAACTGGGACACTGCACAAAACTATTCCTCTCCCTGTCAGCAAGGAAGTACAATAGGAAAGGAAGAAGCTTATGAGGCTGCTTAAGATAACTTTTGCTAGATGAATTTTCAAAGCACCATTACAGCTGATTACTGAATCTTGACAACTGGGTCTCATTGTCAACTCCCCCTCCCACCTTGTCCCCAAGATTTCTCTCAGAAAGCATAATTTTCCTGCAATCCATAGGAAAACTCTTCCATAGAGAAGAGCTTCTCTTACAAATTGTCAACTTTTTTCATTATTTTCTCCAGTCGTTAGGCAGTCTTATCAGTTTTTTCACTTAGAATGAAATTTGCTTCCACTATTTGCTATCTGAAATATGTATGCATATTCATATGAATACATATATATGCACATGTGTTTTGCACTAATTTCTTCTTTCTACACTGAAAAGTCCAGAAAAAACAAGAAAACAGGGAATACCAAAAAAATGGTGGCTTGAAGTAGTACCAAAATTTGGCTGAAATTCTGCTTAGGTATGAGGTATAGCTTTTGTCTGGGAGGAAAAATTTCCCCAGATATATCACTCTAATTGAAACTGCACAAATAATATGTGTAATATTTGTACAACAGAGCCAGACACTTTCCTTATAGGGAGAAATATACACAAGTATGGACAGATGGGAAGAAGGCACCCTGCACCTCTCTGTCTGTCTGTCCATCTGCCTGTGCTGGCCTCCTTCAGTGCCCAGAGACCTCTCTTTGAAGGACTGAGTTTAAGCTGACCCTTCCCCCCCTCTCTCAGACCTGTTCTCCCAGTACTACCAGTTGACAATATCCTAATGCCTTCATTTTCATCCTAATGCCCTTTTCCTTACTGCTGTCAGAACCCTTGTCTGTCTCAAGCCCATCAGCTGCATTATGCCCTAATATTTAGTTAAGCTTAAAATACAATTGTATTTAGGCAATAAACAGTGAAAAAAGTAGAGAAAATAATTATGGATCAGATCAATAGAGAAACATGAGTTTTGGATTAGGTTCCTATAATTATTTCCAACCTTGAACATCTGCAAAAGAAAAACAGGCAGTGATCAATTCTACTTGGTGTGGGTAAAGCATTTTGAACTTATTTTGAACAGATGTGTCATTATTACCTTAATTATCCTGGCTGGGTAGAGCACCTATTTCCAAATTGCTTTCAAGCTAATAGCTTTTGTTCTAGTTAAGTTTATAAGCATTATAATTTCTGCACCCTGGGAAATTTTTTGCTATTTTTAAAGGTCTTTTTTTCCCCCAGATCCAGACTGAAATCGATCACAGATGTTGTCCCAGTGTATAGTCTTTAAATAGAATGTGCCACACTACAAGTTGTTACCTTGATTTCAATGGGGTTGTGTAAGTGCTTGCAGTACTGACAAACTGCAATTGTTTCAGGAGAACTATGTCCATGCAGTTAGAGCAAGAACAGAGGTAACCCCCTTGTGTTGCCCACAGATGATTGCAAAGCCAGTGCAGAAAATTCGTGTACAGGAGACTGACATTAGCTTTAGCATAACAGGATGCTCCAGAAATCACTTGAATCAGGCTAGAGATGGAGTACTTTGACCTAGATTTAGAATATACCAAAAAACAGAATGCAGAATTCAGATTTCATGGCTTTGTTGGGTTTTTTATTAAAACAGAAACTCAAAACTTACCCTGAACATTGGTCCTGTGTCTTTTGCTTCTCTAACACAAAGTCTGTGGATAAGGTCTTTGTGAAAAATAGAAAGTATTTTGCTCAAAAAGGAAAGGTATCATTACAAAAAAAAAAAAAAAAAAAAAAAAAGGCAATTTACTTGACTGTACAAAGAGTAATTTCACAAAAATGCCATTACAGTGCCTTAACACAAATCACTCTCAACTTACACAATTGTAAATGAGCAGGTGATTTTGTGAAAATGGCACACAGAGAATGCATAGACAAATACATCTCAACTTTAAATGTGTGATGCTTCCACTGGCAATTGGGAACCAGGTAATCAACCACCACATGAGTTATCTTTAAGGAAGTCTGCTGCTAGTTTTTTTGATCTGATGCCTCTGGAAATAATTAGCAAGCCCTCATAAATTATGTTTATAATATATAAGTGCTGACAAACCTTGAAATATACAGTAAGTCTCTTAAAAAAAAACAAACCATAATGAATGATGATCACCTACAATATGAATTATAGATTCTTTGCAAGTTAGCTTGATTCATGCTTATACAGTGCTTCAGGGTCTGCTGCTACATTTACATTTTTACCATGAGCCTTTTTGGTTTGTATCATGTTGAAATATAGATTAAAACTCCACTGCCAGATGATTAATTAAGTCTAAAAAAACCTTGTGTGCCTAATCGTCGCATACTGAAAATTAATGCAAAGTTTGCCCCAGATGAATATCCAGCTGTGAATTTCACTCAGACCCTAAGACTTTAGGACACAAAAGGTAGACTTACTGGAACATCAGTTGTGTAATTTAATTTTCCTAGTGAGAGAACAAATGCAATTGTATTTTGATATGAAGTCAATATTTTTCACAGATTCTTCAAATGTGAATTTTTTATCTGAAAAAAACCCTCCACCAAAGTATGGATCACTTACTGGAAAACTGAGTGAAGGACGGGAAACTTAAGACACAAGAATTAACCAATCTCTGTCCAAAAGTTCCACATGGGAATTCAAAGAAATCACAGTATAATAGAATGACTTGGGTTGGAAGGGACCTTAAAGATCCTCCAGTTCCAACACCCTGCCATGTGCAGGGACACCTTCCACTAGACCAGGTTGCTCAAAGCCCCATCCAGCCTGGCCTGGAACACTTCTAGGAATGGGACACCCACAGCTTTTTTGGGCAACCTGTACCAGTGCTTCACCAACCTCACAGTAAAGATTTTCCTCCCCATCTCTAATCTAAGCCTACTCTTTCTCAATTTGAAGTCATTCCCCCCTTCTGCTGTTCCTATGTGCCCTTGCCAAAAGTTTCTGCATCTTTCTTGTAGGTGCCCTTCAGGTACAGGAAGGCTGCAATTAGGTCACCCCAAAGCTTTTCTTCTCCAAGCCAAAGAATTCCAGTTCCAATCAGACTTTTCTGATAGCAGAGGTACTCCATCCCTCTAATCGTCTTGGTGGCGTCCTTTGAGCTCACTCCAACAGATCCATGTCCTGTGCTGTCCCATGTTCAGTATCTTGGCTGTGTGACTGCAAAAGCTGATAGCAGCAGCCATGGTGCCTAGCACAAGAACAAGGGGGTTTTAACTCTTCTGGAGAACTGAATAATGTGGCTGAATAACGAAGAAGTGATATGTGTTTTCCAACACCTTGTTTGTGCAGAGAAAATCTCTCTTCTGATAAATTATTCAAAACATAACTGCTAACCTATTTAAGTTTGAAAATATGTGCACTGTAATCAGGAATCATGTTTCTCAGCTGTCTGAACAGCTACTCTTCAAATCTGGCATTCTGGAAAGTGCCTACACAGAACAATACAGGAAGATAACAATATCCAGTGAACCATTCTGATCAGTAAATCTTTCAGCGTTCAGGGGCAGTGTGTCAGAGAAATTTAGAGGTTTCCTAAATATAGAAAAAATTATTTAAATATAACTTTCAGCAAGTGTCTGAAAATAACTCCAACATATGCAAATCTTTTCATTGTAACTTTAAATGTGGCAGCTGCCCCATTCGTGTCAAAGGGTTAATGAAATTTCTTCAATAATTTATCAAGGTTAAAGATTTTCTCTAAACAAACACTGCTTATGTGGAACTAATTAAATACTCACTCTCCTTTTCAACATGGAAGATTAAATAAGCTGTGACATTTTGCAATTTTAATTTATGGTGCATTTTCTGGCATCTTCACACTAGTTTCATTTTTTAGGAGACTCAAACGTTAAAATAAAAATCATGTGATCAGTAATTGTATGTAATGAACCCTTTTCCCTCTGTCATTACACATAGGAGCAACTGGAGTGTTTCAGTGTTTGGACCAGAAGAACAGTACTGGTTATTAGTGTTAGAGCACAATAATGTGCTTAGTTAAGGCAATCCCTAAACCACCTTATTTATTATGTATATTAGAGACATGCAATCTAAAATTAGCATGTATGACTCATTGGGATTTTCCCTTTTGGTGAGGAGTTATTAGGCTTTGGTTTTGACACCCAGAGAGGAGGTTTAAGCTGGACATCAGGAAGAGAGGAAATTCCAGCCAGAGTAATTTCAAGATTATGGGATTGGAGTACTGCCTTGGAGTATCTGTCTTTATGACATCCTGTGATGGAATGTATGTCCTTTACACTGAGAGTCTCAAAAGTGGGCACTAGCTGTGTGCTTCTGTTCGGGGATATTAAACATACATACCTATAGGAAAGCTGAATAGTCCTCACTACTACTGGAACCTGGGAAGTGTTCTTTCAGCATACTAATGTTTTCATTTTTTAGAATCCATGCTGTGAATACACAAATAAACAGCAATTCTTGATTTCACACTCAGTAAAAATAAAATAGAACTTGTATGTGCTCAGAAACTGTAACAATGGTCATGACTTGAAAAATAAAAAAATAAATCCATGAGAAATCAATTGTGATGTTAAAATGTTTGAACGCTATGCAATAAATGAGTACAAGCTGCTCTCTGAATGGGGCAAGCACAGCCCCTCCACTGTCCTGATCCGTCTGGAGCAGGGACAGGAGTCAGTGAACAGAAGCACCTGGCTATCAAAAAAAGTCTGTTCCTGCACTGAACAGCAGAGAAATAATAGAAATATTGAGAAGTTGCTCCCAAACTGAGCACTGTCAATTCTGCTGGCTGCTTCCAGCCTACACCTCTGCCTCTGGAATTCGTGTAGGTGGAGAAGGTGCCTAAAGAAAGATACTCAAAGAAACTTTCATGCTGCAGTTCCTAACAAGAGCATACACACATTTTCTACCTTCAGTAAACTAATTTCAAGTTCATCTTTCCATTTCACTCCCTGGCCTTTAAAAGCCAGGGCCCCAGATGCCACCACCTAGGCTGCGCTGACAGAGGCATGACTCGCCAGAAGGTTTGGAACCTTTGGCTCCACTAGGGAGATTACAGTAATTTCAGCTAATGGAATAATGGATAGCAATCTTAGGTTGTCATTCTCAGTCTGAATCAGTGCTGCAGAGGAGCGGACGCTTTACTGGCTTTCTCACAGATATTTGTGACAGCAGAGAAATGATGATTCCCAGTTCATTTCCATGCACTTGATTGAAGCATGCTCACTTAGAAGACTCAATTTTCCCTGCTGATTCCCCTTTCTCCCCTCTCTTCTCAAATTACCTTTTTTTGCAGCCTTTTGGCTTAGCTATTTCATGGCCCTCATTTCACACTCCTCAAATCTCAGTCCTGATCTTTGCTCAGTAAACTGCAGTTCAAATCAGCTACAGAGTACATCAGAACTGCAATTTTTAAAAGTCCTAAAAGCAAGCCAAATTTGGATAGAATTTCAGAAGAAAAAGCATAAAACAAACACCTATCTAATTTAATGTAATTTGCAGACAAGAAGTGAGTTGTTTTTTGGTTTTTTTTACTCTACAGAGTACAAACTTGGAATTTTTCTTAACCTTACAATTATTTCAGCTTAATTTTTTCTAAGCCATTTAAACTTTCCAGAAGCATTTAAATATCATTTAGAACTATCAGTCCTAACAGCTGAATAGCAGCAAAGCTTGAGGCAACTGAAAAAACTGTTTTTACTACAGAGAATAATTAGCACTGCTTCTTGAAATTTGCCACTGATTTCTGTGTTAACAGCAAATGCGAAAAAAAAACAAGACAAAAATACTTATGTAGAAAGTTCTGGAACTTTCTAAGTAAACATTTTTAAAATTTGTCAGGATCATTTTCCTTTCATCCATGAAAACTCAAGTCCTAGAACAGTCCTGGAAATAAAAGAGACTTTTGACAGTTAACAAAAAAAATTAAAATTATGTTGATCAGTCCAATGGTACTTGTGTAATTTTTATCAAAAGTTAGTAATCATATGATGTGATACAAAAATTAAGTTGTATAAAAATATTCTAAATTATGTCTCCAAGTTTATAGCTATTAAGATTCAGAAAAGTGCACTGCATGTCCTCCTTATAACCCTGTTTGTTTGATTTTTATTAAACTTATCTCATTTCTCTCTTGCTTTATTTTTTTTTTCTCTTCTTTTCCCCTTGTTATCACATAACATCTTTCTAGGTCATACACTTTCCTGGACAGAAAGCATTTGTCTTTGTGTCATACCTGTTCAACTTTCATGTACGTGTACTCATGTTCTACTGCAAATCTGCGTATTAAGTTAGCAAAGGTTATAATTAGATAAATAATAATAGAATGACATATTGCAGATCCCTTACTCACAGTGCTGAGCAATTACTCATAAGAGCTGTGCCATGAAATCCATCACCATGACTCCTGTGAAAAACTGAGCAGTGAGGACTTCAATCTGGTCCATTATAATTATGCAACTTAGCACATTTGTGTAAATTGTTCTCATTCTGAGGTCTCTTTAGAGCAAATGTCTCTTTGAATACACTCTGCTGCAGTAATGGATCAACTGCCAAGCTGTGAAACCCCAGCAGGAGACAGTACACCAGCCAATATGAGGGGATGTATACAGTATCTAATTAATTCCAATGTTTTTCTATGTTTAATCATCCAGGTCATCAACACCAAAATATTTAAATGTAAGCATCAGCCTTTCAAAGAGATCTGCAAACACATGACAAATAGCAGTGACTGCTCTAATCTTCCCAAATTACAGATGATGTATCTACAAGTGACTTACATCCATTTCCACATGGTGCTCCTGGGAGAGAAGCTGCCATGCTGGATGGAATCACATAGGCTGGTTTAGGACATACGTTGAACAACAACATCTGAGACTATCCACAACAATGTTGTCACTTGAAATGTTCTCTCACATACAGAGAAATATGAACAAGATCTCTCTCCTACCTTATTTGAGCCTCCTCTGACTTTGGTACTTCCGTGTCCATGCTGGCACCTCTTTCTCTCCTGCTCCAAGGCATCCCTGACCAGGCAGCCAACTATGGTCATGATCCTCAGCCATCTTTGCTGTGGCTTTTTCCTGATCATAAATACTCTTCCTCAAATATGCCTGACAGATCACTATCTCTAAAATGACATTAACATATTTTAAAAACAATTTATTTTCAAACAGAAAATATCAGAGCTAATTAAGATGAATAAAAAATGAATAAACTAAAATACTGGGTACTGTTTTGGTCTCTCTGCTATACAAAAAAAAAAAAAAGGGTGTGGACAGGCTGGAGAGGGTCTAGAGAAGGTTTACAAAGATGATCAAAGGACTGGGAAGCTGTCATATGAGGAAAGGCTAAGACAACCAGGTTTGTTCACCTTGAGAAAAGACAGCTTAAGGAAGACCTTATCACCAGGAGTCATGTGGATAAGGCTGAGGTGTAAAGGGTAAAAGCTACTCCTGGGAAGGATTCTGATTTGACATAAAAGGAACATTTTTCACAATGAGAAAATCAGCCATTGGATTAATTCCCAGGTAAGTGGTGGATTCTGCAGTGTTGGACACTTCTGATATTCAGCTGGACAGGGTGCTGGGCCATCTTGTCCAGACCATGCTTTTGCCAAGAAAGGATGGACCACATGATCTCTGTGGTCCCTTCCAATCTGGTAGACTATCATTCTATGAATAAACTTGCATTTAAAAGAATGTTTTTCATGTTGGAAACTAGTCATCACTCATTTTACTTTATTTTATTTTTCATAGTTGTGTGCTTGAAAATAAATGTTTTGTCTGTCACAGGTTTTTTGGAAAGAAGCAGTGAGTCAGAGTATGGAGGAATTTTTTCAAGAGGAGTTAATCTGCTGGATGGCTTTTTGGGCTGGGATCCATCACTGCCCACACAGAGCAAGAGCATGTCATTATTTTGGACTTCCAATTTTTACTACATCTAACAGGTTTCTGAAGGTGCTTTACACTTTCTTATAGTGGTAACTGTTCTTACAGAAATTACACTGTTCTGTCACCAATACAGAGCAGATGCCAATGTGTGTTTGAACAAGAAATGTAAACTGATGATTTGGCAAATAAGAATACAGGAGAAAAAGCACACTCCCCCAGACCCCAACCATAACTATCAGGAATTTCACAAAATTCAGGAGGAAAGGAAGAACAAGGAAATGTAAAGGAAAAATGACAAATTTGAAAAAAAAAAAAAAAAAAGAAACATATCCCAAAGTATTTTATTCCTGCTTACAAGCTTGCTCCCAAAACATCTAACAGATAATGAAATTGATTTTACAGCGAGCAATAGGGATTTGGCATTGGCCTAGTACAAAAAAGGGCAGTCCCTGCTACTGCCTTCAGTTGGCTTGGAGTCATCTTGCAGCTGGGAGGAGAATCAAATGACTCTGTTTATGCCAGTGCCAGCTGAGTCCCTATGACAATTTGTTGTTACATTGACATAACATAGTCATCAAATGTCTGGTGAGATTTGGAAAACAGATGGAAGCCTAAGTGACAAAGAATAAAGATGCGCTCTCACTGTGTCTTTACCTCCAGCAAAGGGGAAAATACTCCATTGATTCCCAATGAACTATCAGAGTCAGGGAGAGACAGCTCCAGGTTAGAAACTCATATGACTGCCAAGAGCCTGGGAACACATCTAGAAGAAAGAGCAGTGAATAATTATCTTATGTAAGAAAATTAAATATAAGATCAACTAAATTTTCAGCAATAATTTATAAAATGGGTACCCTGGAAGACCAAAAAAGGCAACTCAGCAATTCAAATTGTCAAAAGGCTATCAAATATCAGAATATGCACACACATACATCTAACAGACTGGTGATAATTTAAAACCTCCCTTTTGCTGACTGTTAGACAACCCAGAATTTGTTAAATGAACTCCTGTCTGATTCATTTCCCAAAGTTTTGAGAAGTGCTATCTCAACTGTCAAAAATTCTCTACATGCAGAAAGGCCCATGTAGACAAAGTTATTGTCCCCACCTTGCCAGCTTTAGACTGGTTTTGCACCCGTACTTTTTGTCTTTCAGCTAAAGGTGAATCTTATCTTCCAAGCCATTTTCCTAAAGCAAAAGAATTTCAGAGACTGCATTGTCCAAATGACCACTTGGACAACTGAGGGACTTGGATCAGGATTTACAGCCATGGAATCTACTTCATGATCTCCATCTCCATTAAGACATTGGTATAATATGCAAAGGAAGCAAAATTAGATCATGCTCTGGAAAGGGAGATCGAGTCACTTCCCACCAGAACTCAGACTGGAAAACACCAATTGTGCATGGGCATTTAGAATTGTGTGGAAAAAATGCCAGTTTCTTTACTTCTTTTTTTTAAAGTCACCAATAAATTACTTTTGTTGAATAAAAGAGAAAGGGTATAGTAATTTATTTTAAAAGCCATTTTGAAGAATATTGTGAATTTTATTTTGAAAGCCTTGTTGTTTTTGTTTGGGGTTTTTTATTACCAGTATGTATATATTGTTAATTGCTTCTTTTGTATTAGCAAAAATGTTTACTTGTATTTTTAAATGTCTTGGTCATTCCTCTGAATGATTCCTTTGAATGATTCCCTTTTTCATATTGGATATATGAGAAGTGACTACACAACAAATCCATTTTCCCTCAGAACAGTAGCATAAAGAATTCTATTAGCCAGTATAAAAAAAGTTGGCAAAATGAACAATGTAGTTTGGTTTACTGAAAAACAGGCTTGGACTATGTGACTGGAAATCTCTTTTAAACTCTTTATCAGCCAGAGCACATATTTGCAGGGTACGCTGCACATGCACAGCAATTGCACTCTGAACAGGTAATTAATGATCTGCAGCACAGGTGCAATGCAGAAGAAAAGGAGGCAGAGGTGACTGGTGCTCTATGGCAGTGATTGGCAATGAAACAAAGAACTGAGATTTGGGGGGAAACACATCCTGTTCTTGAGCTTTCTAGAGCAGGCATACAGAAGGCAGTGAAAGGAGGACAAAAACACAATCCCTTTTCCTATTCAGCTCTACATAAAAGATGGCAATCATACCAGCAGAGAACACTTGCAGCTGATTCAGCTCATTCATCAGCCCTTGTTTGGGCTTAGACCCAACTCTAACTGAAGTCAAGGAGAGTATTTCCTTTGCCTTCCGTGCTGAAGTGGATTGAGTCTTTCAAAGCCCTCTGGGAAAGCAGAGAACTCTCCTTTAGCCAAAGTGGAAAGTGCTCTTTGCTAAAGCAGCAGAAATGCTAAAGCAACTGCATGTCAGACATCTCAAAGTGGGCTGGCAGAAGTGGTATTACCTTCCCCCAGAATGCTGCATCTGGAAAGAAGCCACAGTAAAATGGGAAGTGCTTATCATTCCCAAACATGCAGCTCTGTCTCTTAAACTTCATATAAAATGAAGCTGTCCTCTCCTCCTCTCTTCTCTACCTGCGTGCGAACAGTGAGGCAGAGCTCTCTGGTGGCTCTCATGAGCAGAAACTGATGGGATGAAAAAGAAAAGAAAAGAAAAGAAAAGAAAAGAAAAGAAAAGAAAAGAAAAGAAAAGAAAAGAAAAGAAAAGAAAAGAAAAGAAAAGAAAAGAAAAGAAAAGAAAAGAAAAGAAAAGAAAAGAAAAGAAAAGAAAAGAAAAGAAAACCTTATTTAAGACTATTATATGCAAACCTTGATTTCTATGTATAAATCTAAGAAGAAGCAGATTCTATCCCACAATATTCCTTTCACACAAGACTCTGAATAGTATTTGTAGTTTTTTTGGAGCGCACCAAAAGTTCCTTGCTTTCGCCACAAGACCAGTTTCACTCCTCAGTTCAGCTTTTTTCTCAGCTGTCTTTCTTGCTACTGAAATGCTTTAGGGGGTCTTTCTACACCAAGCCCAGCCCATGTGGCAACAATGAAAAAAACAGAGACTTCCAGAGGTTTGAAGATCTCTGTCTTTTTTCACAACAAAGTTAAAAGCCTGTATTTGGAATTACTTCTTCTTGCTGGCAAAAGCCGCTACTTTTTCTGAAACATGGCTTCTATTTTTTTTCCTCTCTTTGCAAAAATACCAAGGTACTCACAGGCCAATTGTGAACATTGTGTTAAAGGGATTCTATGTGCACCAGTGTATCTGCTAGGTGCAATCAGCATTCCAACACAGAATGGCAGAAAATACCCTTTCCATTAACCTTTTAAATATGACAGTCATTTGTGCAAATTGAAATCCATCATTTTAGATTGCAGTGGGATTTTTTTGTAACTGAGACAAAAGTTTTTTTACTCTGGCTCTACTTACACCTGACAATATGCCCTTTTAATTCCCCTCTGGAAACCAGGTATTTCTACAGCTACCTTGACCTTATTAATTCCTCTAATTTTCTGTAGTTTACACCAATCTGGTGCTGCTATTTTTCTTAGCTCACACTTAGATGATCTCCAATCTCATATATGACTCAAGCAGTTTTCCATCATGGCCCTTCCCTCATTCCTGCCACCAGGGGAGATGGCTTTGGGAGGGTGAGGTCCTCATGCTGTTAACTCTTAGTACCACCACAGTGCAAACATTGTTGCGGATAAGCTGGCAAGATTTTTTTTTCTATTTTCTACCCCATTTCCAATGGGAAGAGGTCCAGGGAAGAGAGATGGGTTTTTCTTACATGATTGTGGCTCTCACGCGCTGCGGCCGGTCGGAGCAAAGGGGCGCCGGCTAGCTGCTCCTTGCAAGACCGCAGAGGGGCGCCACAAGACTGGCCGCTCCCAGGTTCCCGTCGGGTCTGCCGGGTAGCGGTGACAGCCAGCGGCGTGGGTGCGCAGGCTGATGCGAAGAGAGGCACGAGGATCCAAGACAAAGGAAGAAAGAAGGGACACTTGTTTGGGTTCCAAGGTGTCTTTAATCCGGGGAAAGGTCCAGGGAGAAAGGACAACCGAGGAGGGTCCAGGGACAAATGTCAGAGAACAACTGTCACGGCTAGCTTTTAAAGTAAGAGGGTGTGGGGCGTGGAAATACAAAGGAGCCTATAACTGAGGGTACAGGTGAGGTGATGCAATACAAAAGAACCAATGACAAGAATAAGGGGGAGGGAGAGAGCCTTGGGAGCAAATCACAGTACAAGCTAAGGATAAATGACACAGAAATTTCTTGAAAAAGGTAGGGGGGGTTAACATAATTGACACGGGTAGGAGGCAGCACCAGGAGGATTGACAATACCAAATATGGCATTAGGGGGAGGAACAAGGGACGTCTTACTTTAATTGACAAGCCAGTGGCGGGAAGAATAGGAGAAAAACAACTTAGGGACAAACCATTATAGGGGATTACATGGGGGGAAAGGAACAAACCATTATTTAACTAATATAAAATAATTAACAACAACTTCAAATAATAACTTCAAAACACGCAACGCCACATCTCCCCCTTTTTTGTTTAAAAAAGAGAGACAGTGTGGGTTTTGGAAAAACAAAACTTCCGGGATCTTAGACTTGAGTATCTCTCGATGTGGGGTTTTCCCACCAGCTGTCTTCATGTGTGGTTGCAGCTGCAATCACAACCTTCGATTTTGATGAAGGTCCGGATAGAGAGGCGGTAATGATTCTTTTGATGATCCCAAAACTTAAAGCAACTAGAAGGAGAATGACAACGAAATAACTGATGTCTTTTATAAGGGAGAGCATCCAACCTGAGAGTCCCCAGTTCTTGAATAAGTCCTTGAACCAGTCCTCATTCTCTTGCTTGACGGTACCGACAAGGTCTCTCATTTCCTGGATCGACGCGTGGACTGATTTGCTTCGAGACGTTAGATTAAAGCAGCACAGCCCCTCGAACTCCTGGCAACCATGCCCGTGTGCCAGCAGCAGGAAGTCGATGGCGGCCCTGTTCTGCAGGGTCGCGCGCCTGGTGATCTCCTCGTCTGCTAGGAGGTCACTTAGGGCCTGCGAGGTCAAATTCGCTTGGCGTGTCACCCAACACTCGAGGTTGCCAAGTTCACTAAGAGACTTAGCCGCCGCTACCCAGGGTAAAAAGACGGAGACGGCGATCCTCTTGGATTTGGCCCAATGATAAATTACAATGCTCGTCAAATTGGCTTGCACCCCTTTTTACAATTTTTGAGTTCCTTTTAGCATGCCGAATTGGAATTTGCGTCATGTTGGGTGACGCCAGCGACAGTCGCCCCAGGGTGCACGGGCCTCCTAGGAGACGAGACGGGATTCCTGGGTACGCCCTGTCTCCACAGATCAAGAAGACACCTTTATCTAATTTTCTGGGGTACCCATCGTCAGTGGATGGGGCGCTTATCTTGTCCACCTGTGTGCACCATGCAGCTGCCTGGAATTCTAGCTTGTGCTGCTTGACATTCTCGTAGGACTCAACTCGAGACGATGGTGTAAAATCGAAGTGCACACAGAGGTCTGCTTTGGCCGAGCCCAGTAGCTCGAATTCCTGGGGCTCAGCCTCCGCATAGGGTAGGTTATATACCCACTTGCGCCACAGTACCAGGGGGTTGGCTATTGGTGTTTTCACTTTGTTCACAATCCCCCAGTACCGGAAAATTTCCACCCACTGACCTGGCGGATTATTCCCATTCAGTTGGTTTTGGATGGTTAGGATGGAATCGGGAAAATCCGCCAGTTTTGAAGGAACCCCCACCAGACAGGTAGACATAGGGTTGTCTGCTGCTGACGTGGATAGACAAAGATGATTCTGATTGAGGGCATGGGCCAGGGTTACCCACACGTTCTTGCGGGGCTGCGGGACAATCCACGCGGTCACCAGGGACTGGTCCAAGGCTTGAAGAAGAAGTTGCCAGGTGACGAGGATGGCAATGGGGACCACGGTGGATGCCTAAAGAAAAACGAAACGTAACATAAGTATGGGGAGCAACTTAAAGTTTCTGAAGGGGACGCCCCTCAGGCGGAGGGTATTGGGTTTTTCCTTCCTTTGCGGCGCTTCCGGTTGTGCGCAAAAGCGCCATTGTTTGGGTCCTTTTGGCCGCAGGGGACAGTGGGTTGAAATGTTGGAGGCTCAGTGGACGGTGTATAGGGCTTGACCCATTTCCTGGGGATCCATCTGACTCCTGAGGAAGTGGACACACAGGCGTATCCACGTCCCCAGGTAATCAGACGGACCGGCCCTTGGATTTCCCCAGAGTCTGGGTCCCGGATAAGAACCTCAGGCTCTTCCATGATCTTCAGTTGGGGGTGTTGGACAAAATGCCTTAGGACTGGCGGCTCCGGCCTGTCAAAGGAACAGTTAAGGAAATTGATAGTAAAGAGTGCCTTGCAGAGCCGGAGGTGCGGGGTCTGAACCTGAACGTCTCCGCGCTGGCGGAGGAGGACTTGTTTCAAAGTCTGATGGGTTCTCTCTATTACGGCTTGACCGGTGGGGGAGTGCGGAATGCCAGTTTTGTGTTGGATTCCCCAACTTTGTAAAAACTCACCGAATGCCTTGGAAGTATAGGCTGGGCCGTTGTCGGTTTTAATGGAAGATGGAATTCCCAGGACCGCAAACGCATGGATAAGATGTTTTTGTGCATCAGCTGCTTTTTCTCCCGTATGGGCCGAGGCGAAGACGGCCCCCGAGAAGGTATCCACTGTGACGTGGACATACCTGAACCTCCCGAACTCGGGTATGTGTGTAACATCAGTTTGCCACACCTCGCAACTGCGAAGACCTCTGGGGTTTACTCCAGAGGCTAGCGATGGTAGTGCTGCTTTCTGGCAGTTTGGGCATGTGGCCACAATTGCTCTGGCTTGGTCACGCCGAAGATGGAACTGGCGAACCAATCCTGGAGCATTCTGGTGGAATTGTTGATGGCTTAATTTGGCCTGCTGGAAGATGTCAGGTTGGCCAGCCAGTTGTAAGGGTGCGGCCAGTGCGTCCGCTCTGCGATTGCCTTCGGCAATAAAGCCAGGGAGATCGGTGTGTGACCTTACATGCATAACGAAAAACGGTTGCTCTCGGTGGGAAACCAAATGTATTAACTTCGAAAGCAAGCGAAATAGGATGGGATTGGAGACTTCTTTGAGCACAGCATTTTCTGCCCTGGACACTACACCTGCTACATACGCCGAACTGTGGCTCTCACGCGCTGCGGCCGGTCGGAGCAAAGGGGCGCCGGCTAGCTGCTCCTTGCAAGACCTCAGAGGGGCGCCACAAGACTGGCCGCTCCCAGGTTCCCGTCGGGTCTGCCGGGTAGCGGTGACAGCCAGCGGCGTGGGTGCGCAGGCTGATGCGAAGAGAGGCACGAGGATCCAAGACAAAGGAAGAAAGAAGGGACACTTGTTTGGGTTCCAAGGTGTCTTTAATCCGGGGAAAGGTCCAGGGAGAAAGGACAACCGAGGAGGGTCCAGGGACAAATGTCAGAGAACAACTGTCACGGCTAGCTTTTAAAGTAAGAGGGTGTGGGGCGTGGAAATACAAAGGAGCCTATAACTGAGGGTACAGGTGAGGTGATGCAATACAAAAGAACCAATGACAAGAATAAGGGGGAGGGAGAGAGCCTTGGGAGCAAATCACAGTACAAGCTAAGGATAAATGACACAGAAATTTCTTGAAAAAGGTAGGGGGGGTTAACATAATTGACACGGGTAGGAGGCAGCACCAGGAGGATTGACAATACCAAATATGGCATTAGGGGGAGGAACAAGGGACGTCTTACTTTAATTGACAAGCCAGTGGCGGGAAGAATAGGAGAAAAACAACTTAGGGACAAACCATTATAGGGGATTACATGGGGGGAAAGGAACAAACCATTATTTAACTAATATAAAATAATTAACAACAACTTCAAATAATAACTTCAAAACACGCAACGCCACACATGATGTATTTTCTCTAGAAAAAAAAAATCACATGGTTTACATGATTCAATTTAGTAGCATAATTTTACTGGTTAGTAGGGAAGGCAACCTCAAAGGTGAGGTTGTCTTAGCTGGTCAAGACAATAATGCTGCAGAATCTTAGTAATTGAATTAGAAATTATGCAGAACTGACTGATCTTTGATAAGAACTAAAATAACATTGTTTGGAGTAAAAGTGGCCAATGAGAAGTACATTCTTTGCTTGACCTGAAATTGCAGTTATGGGTGTCCTGATGGAAATCAAAGACACTCAATATGTCTGTGAAGAGGCTGAAAAAACTGAGACTTGCAACTGCAGGTCAGTCCTGAAGTCCACAGAGATGGAGAGCTTGGGAAACTGTATGACATTCTTAGTGGGACTACTCAGGTTAGAAAAGGAATTAGGAAGGACACAAAAGACTGGTAGAATAAAAACAAACTCTTCAGAAATAGAACAGACTATGGAAATCCTGACCACATCAGAACTTTTAAGAACAAGCCATAATTGAGCCACTGAAATGAGTCACAGTCCTACTTAGCACTTCTGCTGTGAAGGGACATGAAGTCTCTTTTCCCATGCTGGATCTTCCTGATGAGCTGTGGCAGAACAGAATGACCCAGAGGAAAAGTAAAAAGTTGCTTTCAAAGCAGGAGAAGGCATCTGACAAGTTGAAGCCCTGCTTTCCAGCAGATACAATGCACTACTGAGTTTCTGCAAAGTCTGGCTGGGTCTTGCATGGTGGGTCAGATGGTGGAGTGTCTCCAGCAGAGACCCAGATACACAGTGGAACTTTTCAAGATTAATTCCTTTCTATAAGCAGATCTCATTGTAAAATCACAATCCTTGCCCAAAGAAATGTGATTTCTTTCTCAGAAAAAAGACAATTTTACCTTGAACACATGACCTGGGATGGGGAGAATTTCTTATGACCCCCATGTGAATTTCCTTTCCCCAGATGAAGATCAGAACTGGCTGCACTAAACTAGTGATGAAGTCTTGACTCTCTTGTGGAACAACTTCTGTTTCCAAATCTCTGTCACTCTTCGGTTAAGAAGGGCAAAAGATCTCACTGGAGTACACAGTAATGGAATACTTTAAGGGCTGAAAAGAAGCCTGAAGTTCTGCATCTGAATTTCATCTCATTCACATTAAGGATTAGGGCTAGTCCTTTGTGGTTTGGAGGGAATGGAAAGCCTGAGAGTGGTGATAGCTTTGGACAGCAATGGTTTAATTCTTCAGAAAAAATAAAAAATTCTCTGTCCAGAAGGAATTGTTACATTGATAGGCTATGAAATGGACAGTGATTAACTTTGTGAAACTTGTTTGATGTTACTTGAGTAGTGGTATTTTGGGATAATAATGTGTAAAAATCCTTTAACACATATGCTGCTGCTTATCTGAAATTCACTGATTATATTTGTTATACTATTTTACTTGGGATGTGTTGTTCAGAGTAACAATATTTAAACCTCTATCAGGGTATTGAACGTGTATGATACGGTGAGTTGAGTAATTCCTACTACAGCTAATGGGTGGGTACTTCTGCTTCTGAGATTGGCAAAAATATGAACCAGTTAATTAACAGGAATTATCTATAGAATCTGAATGCTATTATAATAATGTTGTTGCGCTGAACACATCACAAGCTGTCACAACACAGAAAATACACAGTCAGCAGCACAATGAAGGACTACAGTGAATTTTCCTAAGGGATGTGTGGAAGGAGTTAATTGAGAAACACCCAAAGAGTGATGAAAGACCAGTTGTCAAGGGAACATCAAGGAACATGGTCCTTAGGAAAGGTTTGTGGTGATAATGGTGAGGCAGATGAGGGACATTCTCCTATTTGAAATTTCCTCCATTTAGGAAAAAGTTATAGTTAAATGGAATTTAATTGAGGATGACTGCCAAACCACATATGGATTCACTACAACTGCAAGAAGTTTAATTTCTCCATGATGGATAAATAATCCTGGTTCCTAGTGATGTGAATGTAGAGTCATGTGACCCTTAGTTGCATCACATTACATTTTTGTATAAATAACCAAAACTATCCCAACCAGCCTTGATGTGGACGATTCAACATTACTTATTGGATTAATGGGTGTGGTCTCAGGAAATGCATATGGACAGAGGAACTCAGGTTGTTGTCATAGCCTCAGTATTCACAGGAGTGTGTGTCCTTCACTGGCAGGCTCTGCCTCCCAGCATCCAGGCGTGAATTGGAAAAGACTCAGACTTACAAAATGGTCACATCTAAATAAATATTTAAGATCAACTTTTAAACATGCTCCTGAAGCATTCTATTATTTTTGGATAGACTAACATGTTCCTAGATAGTTTCCTGAATGCATAGCTGAGGTAGCTGATGCCTATTTTGCGTCCTATGAATCACCCTTGATCCCAGGGGCTCTGTATTTCAGCTTTCCCTGAAAGCTTCTAATCTGCAAACACATTCCAAAGGACAACCCAAAATTTGATTCTTGCACTACAGCCCTTATTTTTTTCTCTGATAGAATTAATGCACTGGATATGAAAAATTTAATTGCCATCCCTCTTGGCCCTTTCAATCTCTGCTCCTGTTCCAGATTCCTGACTTAGCCCTGTGTGGAGAGCAAAAGTCTTGTTTCAATAAGGGCCTGAAGATTTATGAAATCTGTTTTGAAATAGAAATTGCACCATTCAAAAATTTTCCAAATAAAGATATGAGTGAAGGCATTTTCTTTTGAGTGGATCATAAATGCTTCACTGAAGTTGCTTTAAAAAAATTAACATTGTAAAATCACATAAAGCAAGGTTATTGTGCAAGGTAAAATGAAAAATAAACATTTATATTTGTTTCTTACACTCTTCAAATACTTTTTTTGTCTTACCTAAACTACACCAAGAGACTGCATTTTTTCCCAAAATAATATCTTATCAAGTATGATAGACTAAGCTGATCTAGGTAGAAACATTTCCTAACTTGCTCTGATTCTGTGAATTATCACAGAAACTCATGACAAGATTAAAACCAAGGATATTAAATGCTTTCAGATCTGCAACAACAGAATAAATGCCAGAACAGTCTTTAATTTAATCTAATAATATAAAATACACTACATTTGTATTTAAAGTCAGACAGCAGGAGCTGTTCAAAAGATCTTCTTTCACGGCTGTGCTCCCTTGCAGTGAGTGACCCTTCCTTTGGCAGCATCACTCGGCTCTGCGAGCGGCAGGGAGGCTCCCATCGCGGGCATGGCCCGGCTCCAAGCGCTGCTCTCACCAGGTGATGGCAGTCACATCCCTCAATGAAAATCCAGCAGCTGTCACCTTGGGAGAAAACCAGATTGGCCGCCCACACATACAGCCAGAGGGATCCTGTTTGGCCTGAGCTTTGTGTGTACCAGAGGGAAAAACAAATCAGAAACAAGGAAAGGGAAGAGCCTGTTTCATGAGGCATCGTTTATTTGTGGACTTTGCCTGTTCTGTTTGAACATCAGTTGCTATCATTTTGGTGGAAGCGGGGGCACTGAGATAATATACATATTTATGTGCAAAACCAACCTGGAAATGCAGTCATCTTTGTCCCAGTGCAGTGAAAGACTGTAACATCTGCATATCAATAGCCACAAATTTGATTCAGTTCTCAGCAGTGTCATTCCCAAGAAACTCAAGGCAGGAAAGGGGGGAGTTTTCATTTCTCTTTTTGCTATGGCACTGGTTTGGGTTTTTTCATATTCTCAATCAAGGAGCCAAATTCAGCAGAGCAGATGAGGATGGGGCAGAGCATACCCACCTGGGTCAGAAAACCTCCCTGTGCTCTGAATGGGGGATAAGAAATTCACCTTTGCCTCTGCTGAAGGAGAAAACAGCTTTAGCTGTAGCTCCATGGGAGTTTAAAGGCAGCTGCTGCACTCTCTTAGCGGGTTAGCTTCTCCAGAGACAGTGCTGAGCCTGACTGGATCCCTGGGGAATGGGAGGAATGAGATCAATGAGTGCAATAGCTGCTTGCTGCAAACTCTGTGTGCTGGCCCTTGAAATCTCCTCAGCTCTATGACCCCTTTAATTGCTTGGGCTCCTGAAGAACATGAACCTTAATGAATATCCCTGTCCTCAGCTTCATCAGAATGACTGACATCAACTTTGAAAGAAAGCCAGTGTTTAAGAGTTATACATCCTGTGTTTTTATAAACATCAGCTATTGGTAACTGTCAGAAACATGGTTTGGATAAGGACCAGATGCTCAAGGGGAGCTCTTTATTCCTTCATCTTTCTTCAGAAAATCCACAAGTGTACCAGGAAACTAGCATGGGCTGACAAAGGTATTGTGGGCTTGCATGATAGAGTAAAACATCTGCTTCCAGGCTGTCAGCAAAATGCTGACTATGAATGTACAGGAAAGAAAACAAGTGCCACAGGTGCTGCAATGCTCAGATGCATGAGAAATATTTTAATGGATAGGAAGTATGATCAAAAATGGTTGATCAACAGACCTGTGAGCTTTTGTTTTCACTCTTATACTTCCCTTGCAGGAATATTTTAAAAAATATACTGAGCCAAATATTAAGCTTTTGCAAAATTATCATGCCCATTTACTTAGTCAGATGTTCAAAGGATTCACCACCCCCCACTCTCCCCAAGTCTTATTAATATTTCCTTCAGTCCTCAAATTACAGGAAATTATCTGATGCAAGCCCAACGTATGCATGAGAAATTCATCCTGCAGTAGAGGCGACATTAGTGTTAGAAATTTATTACAGCATTAATAACTATTAATCATTAGAAGTAACTATGTTTCACTTAACAGGGTAAGTTTAAAATTCAATACACCTTCCACAGGATCGTGATAACTCATGTTGATGAGAAAAGCAACAAAATGGGTGTAAGAGGGAGCTCCCAGCCAAATCAATAACATAATCCTTTCACATCTTTGCATTTCAGTATAAAGAACTAAATAAATCCCATTGAAAGCTGAACCAAACAAATGGCACATGAGCAACTTTTTAAAAGGGGAAAAAATAGTTCAGAGGAATTGTTTTAAGTCTTTTGGTTTTCAGAGTTCTTTGTTTCTCACTGGGACAAGTCATAAGGCTTGTCCCTCTTTCTGTGTACGTGTCTGTATTTGTCAAGATATTTCATAGTACAGTCATACAGCTCTTGTTTGTGTAGTTTTGGATGTTTTTAGAGTCTTAAAATAACCAGATTTCTATGAAATATCTTTTTTTATTGAGACTGTATTCATAAAAACATGTATCAGCCACAGGCACGATGCACCTATATCAAAGAAAAGCAAACATTATCCTCAGCATACTTCATTTCCACCTCCTTTAAACAGGATTGTGTGAGGAGATTTTAACTTCAGATAAATCAGATTTTTTTAGCTTCCTTTTTATCTGATGGGAAACACATCATGGATGTGTTACTTGACTTTCAAAGTTCTGCATCACATGGCAGGTGCACATTACAAATTTTATTGAGTGGTAGAACCTAAAAATACTTATTTAAGGAAATTTTTTTTCTTTCTTACTGAACAGAGGAATTCTGGTAAAGTTTTGCTATATTTGAACTTTAAAAAAAAAAAAGGGATCCAGAGATTTAACTACTGTACTCCCAGTTCCATAAGTTCTACATTGTTATGAAAGCTGTTACAGATTTCATTTTTTAAAATCTTCTAAATTGTCTGCTATTTCTGTAAGAGTACAGAAGGAAGCAGCTCACTGGTGTTCATTTCCAGGAAGATCACAGCAGCAAAACAACAGATACACATCCGTGGTTAACTTGCACAAAACCTCCTGGTTTTCTCTGGTTGATCTGGAGGTAGAATGTCTGACTGAAGTACCTATCTTCATATGAAACAGCTTTGTGTTGTAGCAGGCAGATGTGTTTACAGGAATAGCCAAGCATCTTCTCTGGAGAGCAAACCCTAAGCTCCAGCTGCCAGAAATGCAGCTCAGGGAGGAATTCGAGGCAGATGAGACCTGCTGTTGGTTTGTGTCTCCTTGTGCCACAGCACACCATCTTGCAATCACCTTTACAGCAAACAAATGCAACAGAAAGATGACTTGGTTCAGGTGAGGTGTTTGTGAACAAAGCTCTTCTGAGCAACAAAACTCCTGGGACCTTGCAAGTGTCCCTAATGATGAAGAATAAGGGAGCAGCTGTTTTTATAGTTCACTTTTTAAGATAAAGACTTTATAGGCTTTTCCATTAAATGTTGAAAGGTCTCAAATATGCGCTGTTGAATTTCTTATTGAAATAATTTGTACACATTAGAAACACTGCTATTGCAGCAGCCGTCTTGAAAGGTCTATAAAATAGTGGAGGGTTTGAGTAACCCTCTCTTTTCCTGCAGAGGCTGTCTCAATTGCTACAATCCCAACTGTTGCTATTTCATTTGCAATCGTATATCAGGAGTTGCTGTGACTTGGAGGCATTCCTTAGTGCCCAATTCTCATTTTCCTTTCTTGCACCTCAAGTGTTAGCAGTAAGCCAGGACCATTTGGTTGCTAGGTGCATTATACTGACTTGGGAGGAAAGGAGAATGGATATAAATCTAATTTGTTTCCGTTAGAGGTCTGAAATCCATCAATGTTTTTCTTGCTTCTCCAGGAAGGAAAGGAATATGTGCAGATCCTGCTGCAGACACAGGTATGGCGGAAGACTGAAGGAGAAATCTTCTTTGCTGTTGCTTCTTCGCATTGGTGATTAATGGTGGTGCATCCAGTTGGTGGCCAGTCACTAGTGGTGTCCTCCAGGGATCAGTGTTGGGCCAAGTCCTGCTGAATATCTTTACTGATGATCTGGATCTGGGGATCCAGTCTGCTGTTAACAAGTTCACAGATGACACCAAGTTGAGGTGGAATGTTGGTCTGCTGAGGAGCAGGAAGGCTCTGCAGATGGATCTGGTCAGGCTGGATCGATGGGCCAAAGCCAGTGGTGTGAGATTCAACAGGGTCAAGTGCCAGGTCCTGCTCTTGGGTCACAACAACCCCTGCAGTGCTACAGGCTGGGGACAGAGTGGCTGGAAAGCTGCCCAGCAGAAAAGGACCTGGGGTGCCGGTCAATAGCAGCTGAATGTGAGCCAGTGTGAGCCCAGGTGGCCAAGGAGGCCAATGCCATCCTGGCCTGTGTCAGCAATGGTGTGCCCAGCAGGGCCAGGGCAGTGATCATTCCCCTGTACTTGGCACTGCTCAGGCCACACCTTGAATGCTGTGTCCAGTTCTGAGCCCACCAACTTAGGAAGGACATTGAGGGGCTGGAGTGTGCCCAGAGAAGGGCAATGAAGGGTGAAGGGTCTGGAGCACAGGTCCTGTGAGGAGTGACTGAGAGAGCTGGAGGTGTTTAGCCTAGAGAAGAGGAGGTTCAGGGGAGACCTTATTGCTTTCTACAACTCTCTGAAAAGAGAGTGTAGTCAGGTGAGGATTGGTCTCTTCTCCCAGGCAACCAGAAACAGGACAAGAGAACACAGTCTTAAGCTGCTCCAGGGGAGGTTTAGGTTGGACATTAGGAAAAAGTTCTCCACAGAAAGAATGACTGGGAATTGGAATGGGCTGCCCAGGGAGGTGTTGGTGTCACTGTCCTGGGAGGTGTTTAAGAAAAGACTGGATGTGGCACTTTGTGCCATGGTCTGGTTGGCAAGGTGGTGTTCGGTGATAGGCTGGACTCGATGGTCTCAAAGGTCTTTCCCAACCTAATGGCTTCTGTGCTTTTGTGATTAGTATACACTCCCAGATTGGCCAGCCTTTAGTCACTGTCGTGTCTTCTGAGCAGTGGATGTGAGCAGAACTTCAGTGGTTTCACTCAGTGCAGCCCCCTTCACTCAGGCTGAAAAAACTCTTTTTTCCATGTTCTTACTCTGCACTTCAGGGAGATTGTGCAATTTCACTGCTTGGAGCCAAAGTCCTACCACATAGCTGAGAAGCTTTCAGCACCTTGTTTCTCATTCCAGAAAATCAGGCTGGATTTGCTGATGGTTTCATCATGTCATGGTAAATATTTCACTACCACTCTTCCTCTCCCTTTCTGTGTGATCAACTTCTGGTCTCATTTGACTAGACCAGAGTGGCAGCTTTTGCAGAGCCTGCTGCAATATAACCTCATTGCTATTCAGCTTGTAGGGAAATGCATTTCTTTTGGCCCAACACATCTTACTATCTCCACAGAAACCATATTAGGCCCCCATCTTCTGTGAGCTTCTGCAATTATAATCTTCTCAGTCACTGATGGGATTTTCTTCATATGTCTCCAGGTATGTGAAGCTCAATTAAGTAGCTAGGAAAATGCAAAGGCTTGGTGAAGAGGACTGGGAACTGTGGTTTTCAAACAGGACTAGA
Source organism: Passer domesticus (assembly GCF_036417665.1). Classification (NCBI taxonomy): domain Eukaryota; kingdom Metazoa; phylum Chordata; class Aves; order Passeriformes; family Passeridae; genus Passer; species Passer domesticus. The sequence goes on from NC_087479.1 coordinate 11,775,226, forward strand.
AGGCATTTGGCAGTCCTTACCAGACCATATCTATACATTTTTTACTGCAAGTTTACACTTCAGCTGGCTCTACAGTTAAGCCACAAAAAGTCATTACTTCCATCAAAAAACTCATTGCTGAGTACACACCAGTGCAATACTTGTTACTGTGGAATTAAGCAGGTGTGCAATTGAGTCCTACTCAGCATCTGGAAGAAGAAACTATCATCATTTTCTCTCAGTAAGATCTGAGCGGCTCATGCACCAGTTGTTTATATAATCCTTGCTCTTTCTAACTCCATCTCTATACTTAGCCCTTACAGCTCCAAATTATGGCTTCACTGCAGTATTGCATTTCATGATGACAGAAGGAATTCCATCCTTGATGCTAAAAAGCAGGAACTCTCTTTGATGTGACCTGCACACAAAGCAGAGAATTTCTGGAAATAGCATTTTCCACATCCTTAGAAGTTTGTCATCACTGCAAACCCACAGAACTGGGATATAGACTTTAACAGAGATGCAAATGGTTTTCAGGCACATTGCATTTCTTGTACCCTGTATAATATACTGATGGCATCTCATTCATCACTGGAGAATAGCACAGGAGAATAGGGTAAATAGCACACAGGTAAACTTCCTTCCTTTCTGTTTGGACCATAAAGGTTGAAATTCAAATGAGAACCAGAGAGCAGCTCCCAAAGATCTGATTAAACACAAAAACATAGAGAAGTAACATGAATTCCTTGTGTTAATGCCTTAGGACAGACACTAGGCTGGAAAGCAGAAACTGTGAATCTTCCTGAACGACATATTTTCCGATGACCTTACAAAAGAAACATGTTGTTTTTCAGAAGTGTTCTTCAGCATGGTTTGACCCAACACTTCCCTCTTCCCCATGATTATATCATCATTTTGCTCACTTCAGTACTTTCTGACTGAAGTCAACATGGTGTCCAAGCTAGGAAAGCTGCAGAAGAGCAAAGACTGCTCCTGTAAATCTACACATGGCTTCTGTTTGCTTCAAAGGAGCCTGCAAGGGAGGTCCATGTGCATTACTTAGCATTTAGGCTTTTTTTCTAAGAGCATGCCCATATTATTAGCAGCAAGATATATTCCCCTGTATAGCTTCTTATCAACAGTGTAACTCTGTCAGAAATCTGCTGGCTTGCAAAAGTCCACAATAACAACTTCAACAAAAGCTGGCAGTTCTGACAGCCAGTCTGTCTCCCTCAGTTCTCCCACACACCTGTATACATCTATATAGACACATAGAGCAGGAGGGAGAGAAAATAAAATATGTCTTAAACTGTTTGCCCATATCTCTCTGACACTGGACAAATAGCTTTCCCCTCACAGTCTTTTACATATTACCTCATTCTCAGTAAGCTTATAGAGCAATTCTAGAGAAAAATAAAATATTGAAGGTCTAATCCTTTATTTAAAAAGCCACCAGATATGAATGGTTGGTTCTGACAATTTATTACCAGTTCTGGGAAGGTTGGGAAAATAAATGTTTCATATCTCTTTTCAAGTGACAGATGTAAGGAGGAAAATACTCATCAGCTCTGGACAGCAACAACATTTTACTTTATGAAAGAAAATGTTCAAAGTATCAGGAATTCAGATATTTTCCTCCTTAATGCTTACTGCTGATACTTTTCTAGAAGAACTTTTATCTATTATTTCTGTTTCTCATCGACAGTGGAGCGTTAAGATCTTAGATTAGCTATTACATTAAAAGATCAGCATAATTACAGTTTTGTAATTTCAGGTCAAGAGACAGTTTTCTGAAGGCATATAACACCTCATGTTTTTTCTGCTTACCCAGGTTGTGAAAATTTTTGAGGCCTTGAGCTATTCCATAGGCCGTTTTCCAGAACAGCTAACTAAGTGGTAGCACCTTCTCTCTCCTTGTGTTTCTACTACTTTATCAGATATTTCCCCTCATTATATCCACTGTTTTCCTCTCTTCCCTCTCCTTTTTTTCAAGCAAAACTGTTATGCACAGAGAGACAAATAACAAAATGATGTACTTTGCATCTGCAGGACAATGTTCTAGCTGAGCCTGTGAAAAGGCATAAAAGACCCCCAAAGGAGTAAATTACACTTCTGAAAGACAGTATGATGAACTGCCTCTGCTCCAAGTCCAAGACCAGACCTGTAGCCATGCCCTTCACATTAGAACCAGACTAGAAGAAATAACTAGCTGGTAGGGGGTATTTGAGAAATTATTGCTGAGTACCTGTTCTGTAAAACTGCTCCACAATTCATTGTCGCAGATGGGCCTCTGAAGAATGGTTGAGAAAAGCCATAATTTCAGTGCCAATCAACTGGCCTGCTTGCAGGGCTCTGAGTGGCTGGGCTTTCAACAGGAAAGGCAGAAGGCCCCCTCACAGCAGCTACAGGGCAGGTCTGAACACAAATAACATATTGCTTCCTGTATGAATTCCTTCATTGTCATTCTAAGGAATGCTGGATGGAGGGCCATGTACTGTGCCACCACAAATGGCATTTTGCAATTATTTGGACAGTTAAGACTGTGTGATCACTTACATTTTCTCTACCTACTTGCTGAAATACACATGTAAAAGACAATGGTTTCTTAAAATCTATTATTCTTCTAGCAACGGGTTTTAATTTTGAGACGACTGTTGGATTTTATGCTGTCATTGGTATGGATCAGTTTGAACACAACCCACTGTCATGATTCTGCCTTGTGGTGCCTCTTTACAACAAAGAGAGATAGAACATCCTTGTTCTATTTTTATGCTGCTTCCTTGTTTTGAGCCTCCTCCGGTGTTCAAACCTGCTCAGATCTCAATGTCTCTCTTTGGCAGTCATACTGATTTTCATAGAAAAGACAAGCAGGTGTGTATGGCCCCACAGATATTACTTTTCTGCATCTACTCTCCTTGTGTTATCCCAGAAATAAAGTGGTCTGGATTTGACACATAAGAAAAAATGCCGGAGTTCTGTTAAGGAGAACCTATGCACTGAGTTCTGTATCCTTCAGAAGAGAAACCCTGAGCAGATTGGATGAAGAAGCCAGTGAAGTCAGAGAGAAGATTGTTAACCTCTTCTTCAAACCCCAGGGGCTTTACAAAAAAATAGGGTAGGCTTTTGGACTTCTGTGAGGGTACTAAGTTAGTTTCAAGGCTGGGAAGATTAGTCAGCCTTCACAGGTAGACTATTCTTGGCAATGCTCTTTTCGCCCTCCTCTTAGCAGCCTGAAAACCTCATTGGTAGGTTATATTTTAGGTAGAAATCAGTAGGTGTTTGTGAAAGTAAATGAGCAAGAAGGTACACTGGTCCTCAGTAAAGGTGATGCAAACCAGAACTAGATCTCCTGTTAGAAGTTATGACCTCCTTCCCTCCTTGAAGCCAGAGAAGGTTTTTTCCTCACCAGCTCTGCTAGAAACACGTTTATGAAGCTTGAAGATGGAGTTCATTGTCCCTTACATGGAGGTGGTTACATTAATCAGACTGACCCATACTGGGTGAGTTACACCTCAGACAGTCCTTAAATGTCCCAATAACCAAAACTGTGATTGAATTAAACTACATCCCTGCATCCAGGGCCACATCCATCCCTGTCAAAATGGCCCTTCCAGAGCTGGCAGGTGCTGTGGTGTGGGGACTCCACAGCTGCTTTGCTTTCCTCCTTTCCTCTTGCAGCTCTGTGAGAGCCTGACATGGAGGTTTGCAGAAGACGCCAATTTAATTAAACAAAAGTTGTCCCTGAAGAGAAATGATAGATTATTTAATTCTCTCTAGACAGCATAGGACATTGATCTCTTCTCTGCTAAAATTTTCAGATCATGAATATTTGTGCATTCAATATAGGATACAACAAAAAGTCAAGTTACACTGAAAGTGAATTCTCCCTGTAACTGAAGCATGTTGGACTGATAATCCTGAAGTAAGAAGATGAAAGCTATCAGTATCCTCTTTGTATACACAAATGCATTACATTTCTAGGGCAAATTTGTTGCTGTTCTGATCAAGCCCAAATAATTAGTTGCATTAATAAGATTTTCAATGTTTCTGTGCTCTGAGCCCATGATGAATTGCTTGCCCAGTGTGCTAGATGCTTTTTTCTATTCTCAGCACCAGTATTTGGACTCAACCTATTCACAACTGAATTGTAGTAGCAGGTTTCAATTCCAAAATTAATTTTCAGTCCACTCTAGAATTTTTTGTATGGCTCACCAACAGCCAAGCTCAGGGGCTCAAAGTGTGATTGAAAAATGAATACAGAGAGTGTCATGAAAACTGCCAAATGAAAATTCAATCTCCAGTGAGTACTGACAGATAATCAGCCTTTTTCATTAAAACAAGGTACAGTAAAATCTGGTTTGCCATAAAAATTTTCTAATCAAACAAAAATAAAGCTCACAGCAAAGGTCCTTTAATTCATCCACCCAATGCCATGTTACACAGATACCACACAAAGGCAAAAACCAGAACAAATTTCCAAATATATTTTTTAAAAAACTGAAAAAATGGAAAATCCTTATTTCATTGAAAACTAAGAGAAGAATCAGATAATCCAGGTAGAAAGGCTGGAATATGTAGTTTCTGGAGATAAACAAAGGTATGATTTATTTTTACAAATATTAATTTTATAGGGCCCTTTTTGTTTCATTGCTGTTAAAATGATGAAAAATATTCTTATTGGAAAACACTTACTAATAACCTGATAAGGATTTAACAAGGTTGTTTTTTTTTTCTGCACAAACCTAGGTGTACTATGTAGAGTTTGTGCCATCAACTTGCTCAGAATAGATAGCAGAGGTTGCATTTCTGAAGACACTGTTGGACTCCCTTCACTGGCATTTTCAGAGGCAGTAAAACATCAAAAGACACTGGAAAAGGAATTCAGGTATAGAGGAGACCTCATAGATCTGGGATATTCATTATATTTTCTTCTTCTACACCATGTGTGATATCAAATTAAACGTTTATCTTGCAGAAATCAATTTTTGTTTACACTATTTCCTCTTTAGCTCTGCTTGCAGATATAAACCTGTGGCTCTTCTGTTCTGAATGGGATGTGTCAAAATACAAATTTTGAGTTCCTCCCCTTGAGCATTTTGTGGGTGAACTCAGCTTCCTATTTCTACCTTTTTGCTTTAATTTCTTGAGAAGTAGAGTATAAAAAAAATTTGTGTGCCAGCACATCAGGGATAAAATCTCAATATGAGCTGGCAAGAGCAGCATGAAACTATCATGAATATCTAAGCACTTTTCTGCTCAATCCTGTGCATTTATGGCTAAGATAAGAAGAAGAGAACAGATACAAAATGAGAAGGGGAAAGAGGAAATGGAGAGGATGATATCTGTATTCTGTATTAAAATTCCCCTGAATTGTTTTGAGTTACTCATAAACCTGTTCTATAGAAACTTGAGCACACATAAATGATTACTGATTCAAATCTCAAAACAGGGCAAGCTGGTCCTTAAACCCATCCTTATATGTCTGGAAAGAAATGAAATTTTATTAACAAGGACTTCAATTATGGAAGCAGACACAGGAGGCACTCTGCCACCAAACAGTAAAATATTATACAGCTCTTTAGAACAGTCTATCATCTCTTAACTCAAGTGTAATTTCAGTTCACAAGATAACTCCTGATGACTTAATCACTGGACCGATGTTGAAAGATGCATTGGAGGCAAAGTTAATAACTCATTGATGTTGATTGAGGTAAGTAGGATAATATCACACACAAACAGACACAAACATAGTTCATCAAGGCTCAAGAAAGTTAATGAAAGTTAGTGGGAGGAATATTAAAGTTAATTGGGATTTTTAATGAAAAAATTTTATTAGAGACTGTTAAAAAGCTACAAATCAGTGGATGAATGAAGGCAGCAATTACCGTGGATGGGAAATGACAATAGGGGAAACAAGTGAAATAGGTATCAGCATAAATTAGAATTTCTGAAATATAGAAAACTGATGAGACAATCTAAGTATTCCAGGGAAAAATCAACATCTGGCAAGGACAATAATGTTATGAATATTTATGGAAGCATAGCTTCCAAATTTTTATATAAATTTCTAAGATGCATTATTTGGTAGCATTAGAACACACACATTACTTGATAGACATGATAAACTTGTAAGTTATACTGAAAGAGTAATATTATTTGGAAATATTTACAATCTATGCTTGGGAAAAACAGGTAATAAACATAGCCAGAGAGAATACTTAATTGACTAGCAGATAAAGAGGCTGTTATGTATTACAACAGTGTTTAATTTTTTTTTTATTAAAGCAAGTAATTCCGGAGAACTTGCACCCAAGAATTCTCTACAAATTCTCCATGGTAAGTCCTGGACAGTCACCTTCTTATTGCAGTAAAGAAATTGTGGAATAGTAGGAAATACAAGACAAGATGAATCTGAATACTTGTGAGTGCTTGGTAAGATAAGGTTAGTTAGTATAATGTCAGACAGGCCTGAAATAATTGAAAATTCATCTAGCTAATAAAGGACAGGAATATAGTTATTGCAAATCAACATCTTTCAGTAGAAAAGAATTTTTTTTTTTTTTCATTTTTAGAAGGCATTTTGAGGTACATAATCAACTACAAAATACGCCTGACTCTCAAGCTGGTTTTCTACATTCTCTAGACAGAAAAAAAAGCTCTCCACTGTATTGCTGAAGTGAACAAAGGCATGGAAGTGGCAACGTGGAAAATGTAGCTCTCAAAGGAGAATGAAATGGAAACACTTTTAATGAAGTCCATCACAATACAGCTTCTGAGTTTATCAAACCTACCTAAAAGAAATATTTGCAAAACATAAGTAATAGCAAGAAAAGAGCATTATGGGTGACTTTAACAACACTTAAATTCTTCCCATTAAAATAAAAAAACACAATGTTTCCTCAGTATAAAAAATTCTTTGCCAAAGAAGATAAAGGCAAAATGAAAGTTATTTATCTGTGTTATAATTCAAATCAATGCAATATGGTGTAATGATGTCCTGGGTCCCTAAACCTGAATATTAGGAGTCTGTTTTCTGTTCCCCCCAATTACAATCCATCCTCACAAGGTAAGCCTTCCTCTCACAGTTGCTTTTCTTAGTGCTTCTTTGCAAAATCTTGAAGATTTTCCAAAGAATAGGTCCCTTGTTTTCAGTGAAAAATGGTTTATACTGTGAATGCCCGTTCAAGAGTAGTAGGGAGTAAATTTCATTAACCTATTTTGCTTTCTTTTCAGTACACTAAGCAACAGGCATCTTATAAACTAGAAAATAACCATTGAAATGGATAAAGCTGAGGTCAGCAACAGAAGGATTGTTTAGGGACAGGGGGGCAAGGCAGAACAAAGCCCCCTTTACCAAAATGCTGTAAATTTGAATTTCTGGTTTTACTGGACCTAAGACAAGAACTCCCCTTTTCTGCCGGAACTGGTGATCTATGGCACCACAATACTGAGCATTACTTCTTTCCTCTGCATTTTTTATGTTATAATCTGAAAACCAGAGTCTGAAACAACTAAGCTGCACATCTGAAATGGTTTTTGCACATTGTCCAGGGCCAACTGCTGGATTTTCAGAAATGGCAGTTTATAAATACAAATCCTCCCATTGCAAATAAACATGAAGGGCAGGTATGAGCAAGTGCCTGAGAGCCACTGAATATACAGCCAGTAATACTCGCAGGCATTTGAGAGGCACATTATTATCTGAAGCTTGAATTCAATTATGCACTACTATTTTGACACTAAGACGTCAGTAAAAAATATCAGTGCTGTTATTTGCCCTGTGACTTTGTTACATAAACACTTCTGCAAATGAATCCTTCTTTATTTAGGCCTTACCTCTCTTACTCCCAGGTGGAAGTGCAGTGCAGATCTATCTCCCTCTACACTATTGTTTGCTCCTATTACTAATCAAAGCACTCCATTAAGCATGGTATCAGACTACCGTGAGCAATCTGCTTGAAATAAGAGAAGCTTGATCAGTCTGAGCATTCCAAAGAATGCTGTAATCATGTACTTTCTTTGCAAGTGTTCTCAGGAGCACACAAATTACTGCCTTTATTAGAGACCAGCAAATATGTTTGGACAAAACCAAAGCGGATGCATGCTATCACTCAAACCAAACTAAACACAAACCTTTATACTAATTATGTATGTATAAAAAAAAAGCAGTGCATTATTTCTTCTAAACAAGAATTTCTTCTAAACAAGAATTTTTACATATCTGCAGTTCTTGACTGGGATAAACAGCATTTAGAAACTAGCCCCAAATCAGGCAGTAATGGCAAGCTCCTAACTTAAGCTCAGACAATTTACAAGCATTTTAAATCCAGTGAGACTTTTGATGTCTAAACAAATGGAAACAAATCTCTATATGCTTTGATGTGAATATTTCATCTGAAAGGATCCCAAATGTTTGCCAAGTAAAGCTGTCTTCCTTGTTCCCTTTAACATTAATCTTTAGATAAATAATAAGACATGCTGCCATGTTAAAGAAACACAGAACCTGTGCACATATGCTACACGTGTCAGTGATGAGGAGGAGCTCATGAGAACACACATATAGTGAAATGAGAACTGACACAAGGAGTATGAGATCAAGCACTTTATCTAGATGCAGAATGACCAGAAGAACTCCATCAACATGATCCCAAGCTATACTCTCTTTAAACTAAATATTAGATGCCTTAAAAATGCCAGCCTGAGCTGGCAAGTCTGAATGGTGACCTTACTGATAACAAACAGGACCAATCATGGATCCACAGTACTGCCTTGTTGGGAAGCCTATTTCATGTACAGTGCTGGAAGTTTTACAGGCAAATATCATTTCTGCAACAAATTGAAATGTAATTGAAATATGGCAGATCTCTGTCAGGCAGCCACAGTAAACAATTGCATAGCATAGGCAAATTTTCTGTAGAGTTATGGGACTAATTGAAAAATGAACTGCTCATTAACTTCATTTTATTCATAGCTCTAATAAGAGTAGTTACATCAGGCTTTCTCTTTCTCACCATGTATTACAACATATTCAGTATTTTGTTTGGCTTCACCACCTTTTTCACCCCTGTAGAAAGTAACATTTATTCTTTTTCTTTCATTATGGATGGAAAGAGCTTCCCAGGCACCACTGCGCTCTTTCATGAAAAAGTCACATCCTGGAAGCTTCAGTCAATATCGGCCTTTTCAAGAGCACCCAAATCCTCTGCTGTCAAACATGTGGGATGCTCACAGTCAGCTCTTCTGTCCTCATCACCGACTCGTTCCAGTCCAGTGACCTTTCCAGCACAGTAAAACTGCCAACATACTGCAGACATAGAAGAAGTATGCAAATGCCAAGTGCCATTAAATGTGCCCATTGTCTCTCGAAATACAAGTCATTGCTTTCTCTCTGCCAAGAGAAATCTCTTAGATCATTGTACAAATAAAGACAACTTGAGGTTATATTGATTCACATTCCTTAAATTCAAACAAGCCTCAGGAATATGTTTAAAGGCTCTATGACTTCTTTAGAAGCCTGCAGAAGGTATTTGAAGCAAGCACATGCTTTGTAGATCACATGTGTATCGTTGTCATTTCAAATACTAAGGCTAGGGCTTCCTAAGGGAGCCAGCTGTCCTAGTCACTGCAGCTTCAGAGGACTGCTGGACACCTACTCCCCTTGAGGTCTCAGAAAATCACAAAGTCCTAACAAAGAGACAATCAAAGTCTTTTAATGAGAATTTATAGCTTATTGCCTTCTTACCTGTTCAGCTGACATGAAAGCGTTTTAGAAAGGGAAAAATGTCAACCTTTCATGCAGCTGAAACTTGATCTCAGTTGTGCCAGAGTGCTGGATAGCCTTTGAACAAGAGGAGAGGTGGAATTAGACAAGTCATTAATGCCCACTGGTTTCATAGACAGTCTGGCATAACATATTTTGCTAGCAGATCAGTCAAGAAGTAAGATTAGTTTTAGCTCAGAGCTCTCTGTCTCTCTCTTTATGATAAGATTTCTGAATTAATTAGGGTAACTGAAAATGCTGAGAAATAGATATTTCTAGTGTACATTTTTAATAAAAGTCTACCAGTATTGCAAACTGATTCTGATGTCAAAGTTTCCTTCTTAACCACATACTACCAAAATCAGAAGTTTTCAGATTTTGAATGACAAGCAACCAAGAACAAACACAATGAAGAATTAAAAAAATTACATAACTACAAACCACTTTCTCCTACAGAAAAATGTAAGACTATTGTGACTAGTTGTTGTGAACCCCACCCTTAATGCATAAAATCCATCTTTTAGGGCATTTAAACAGTATATTCCTCTCAATATCAGATGCAACAAAGATGAAAAGAATCTATCCTAAACTGCAGTGCCATAGTAAGCATAGAAATTGCACTTTCACTTACACATCAGGCCAGTTGATTTACAGCTACCACGTTTAGCCTTATAAATGTAGTCAACATTTCTGCACCAATGCAGACTATAATTTTTAAAATAACCTAACTCCACAGATCTCCAACCAGAACATTCTGAGGGAAGGAAACCGTGTGAATGACCACAGACATAAATGAGAAAAGAATTTTTTCCCTACCTCCTTCACTTTAGGCAGAATTAATGGAGTCTAAAATGGAATATGACTGTTTTTGTGAGAGTTAGAGTCTTCACAAAGACATGTGCAAAGAATGAAGTTATAAACCAAACCTATGTTTTCATAATTTTTCAATCAGAATTTTCATTGGTACTCATTATGGTTGGACTCAGTGATCTTAGGGGTCTTTTTCAATGGAAAAGTTTCTATGTTTCTGATTATTCAAGATGGAATGCAATTCCTCCATGGGTAATTAAGCTTAATTTAGCATCCCAGTACACAAAGGAAAGATAAAAAGGAAAAAAATTGCATTAAATAGTACAACTTTGTATTCATGCCAGCCAGGAAGTAGTTGGACAGCTAAATAAACAGGTACTTCATTTGAAGGATTTTCAAAATTCATGTGAATTCAATGAGAAACAGAACTGAAAATCTAGCTAGAATCACTAAGGAGCAACACATTGGTTAAGTTTATTCAGATCTTATTCATGTATTCTAAGAAGGGTGAGATTATTTTCTGTAACAGAGAAAAAAGGACAGACTGAAGCCTGAACTCTCTAGTAGAATTACCTCTGAAATTATCCCTGTATCTATTAGAAATCAAGATTTATATATTCCCTTTTAACCAGTGCTGCATATTTAATTCTTGGTTAACTTTTGTAAAGAGTTATATAAGTGCAGAAATATCTTCTCATCATGCCTCTTCTGCCACATCTTGTAATTTCTTTCCTAAGTAATCTTTTCTTCTCTGGGTTTTACAAGGTAGCACAGCTGTGCTTACAGATCTACAAATAATAGCAATAATAACAATAATAATAAACCCAAGAAGTATTTTTTCCTGTTCATTACATTTCAGAATTAGGCCTCAAAAAATTGTATTTCCTACTAATGGGAATGGTAGTTGCTCAATTTTTTTTCCTGATGATAAAAATTAAGTCATACTTTTATTATGGCTGCATATTTTAATTTAATTGTAATTTTTGGGTTTTGTGCAACAATTAAAGATAAAACAACAATGCTGTGCCAACACCCAACAGCATCTTTATTCTGTTAAATATAATTGTAGCAAATTTAGACAAATGTTGTAATAAAATAATCTATGGTGTGTTGTGTTTTGTAGTTGAATGTACAGAAAAACCTGCCTGTAATTGTGTCGGAATGCATTTCCTCACATAAGCTTTACACATAACAAAACTATAGAGTCATATCAAACTCTTGGTCTATTAAAAAGATTGTGTCTGTAAATCCTAATCATAACATTCATAAGAAATATTGAAAGTAATTAATATTAGAGTGATACCAGTCACTCTAAAAAAACCCAGAGGACAGAAGGCAGCACAGGGGAGCTTTAATTTTATGCTGGTGCACACTGTGGGTTTTTCTTATTAAAATTTAAATTCATTCTCCTTTTTATAGCAAGAAAGACTGTTTAAACATTGTACTTAGAAAAAATGTTAGAAATGCTCCTGCTGAAAGGACATTTAGCAATGAAAATGCAAATCTGAAATCTAAAATAAGTTGCTGATCCCCCACAGGGCTTCATGGCAGTAGAAATAAAAATCAAAAGTCTTCAGTATGGTTGGAGTTAATCTTGAGCCTAAATACATTCTTGTATTAAGGATTTTTCTGAACCTATGACAGTTTCTCATCTCTGCCATAATCTGGTATTTAGCAGAAGGAATAACATCTGGCTAAGAATTGTCTTTTCTTTGCCACCTGAATTCTAGTCAGATTTGTCAGACACATTAAAAAATTTTTGCTTCTTAAGGAGGAAAATGCATAAGGGCATTATGAAAACAGTGTGCAGATAAATTCTTTCCTAGCAAGAACTTGAAAGTACAAGACTTTTGAAGTTCTGTAGCAGATTTCATAGCTGAATATTTAACACATAATATATACATTTTCATTCACATTTTAAAGTGAATTACTTTTGGCAGCATTCAAATTCCTTTTGAATTTATTTTTCTAAATATATTCAATTATAAGAATATTTGGTAAAACAATTAATGTTGCAGAATATTTTGTGGACAGAAAGCTTATTTAAAATAATTCATTGGAAAGTTAAATTTGAAAGTAATTGTACTCTCTATGGGAACAAAAAAAAAATAATCTTTTTTTTGGTTCACTGAAAACCACAGCAATGAAGACTTACAACAATTCCCCAATCTAGTTACCATCAAAGTGTTGTTTCTGAGCAAGAAGCCACTAACTGTTGCCTGACTACAAAACTGGCTAGCAGAGACAAAATATTGAATAAGGTTGCTCTGGACTGGGCCAAAAAATTCAGGCAAATATTCAGGCCAACCCATCAGGTGTTCTCTCACACCTCTCTTCATGAAAGCATAATGAATACTTTGTTAATCAGTAGAACAGAAACTAAGAGCGTCACCTGTATTGGTTCATATAAATGAACACTGATTCCAGTATTGCTCTGCACCTTCACAAAGAAGGCGCCCTACATGTTGGCTAAATACTTTCTTAAATTGTCCAAACACTTCTGATTCCAAGCCCAGTTCTTGTCACAGCTGAGCTCAATAAAGGATATGAAAGTCAGACAATTTGGGAGTTCTAAACCAGTTGAATTAACAAAATGTTGTTTAATAAGGATGTGTTTTAAACTCTGATGGAATCTATTAAGGAACTCTACAAGTGTTCTTTATGTTCACAGACTGTTCTGTACAAAATGACTATTACTGATGATTTATTTTTTTGGACTAGAAGGACTTGGTCTACAGAACACCCAGATTCTAATCAGAGGGCTAGAAGAGAGCCTGCAGACTCATATGTTTAAGTGATGTTTCCATGGATACAACTGACTTGTGTTTGCAAACTTACCTTCAACAAGTGGCAAAACATATCTCATCTTCCCAAACATTTGAGTGTCAGGATATAGACATCACTTGTCCATGTAATAAATGTGATGCTAGGGACTGGAGCACAGAATCAAGGAGAAATGCTCTTAACTTGCATTGCTAATCTGAAACTGCAGCAGCGTGTGCTGGGCAATCTAAGTCAGGGAAAGTAATTTTTGGAGTAATTTTCAGCAACATTTAGGCTGAAATAATCAACAGCACAAATAAAGACCAGGAAACAACTGGTTGTGAGGAAGTTCTGGAAAAAAACATATCAGAGGGATGCTGTGGGCCATCAACCAAACATGAGTCAACAATGCCATGCTGTTTCAATGAAAAGAGAGCTGCATTAGGCCCTAATAACAGGAATAGCTCAGCAGACATGTGATGCAATCCCTCCATCCAAACCCTGTCTGAAATCCTCACTTCTATTCAAACGCCCACAGAGACACGTCTAGAGAATGTCAGATGCCCATGGTGGGAAGAACAAGAAGCAGTGGGCATGTATTACTGCAAGGAATATTCAAGTATGCTATTAGGAGAACTTTTTAGCAGTAAGTATAGTGCAGGCATGTAATATATTGTCAGGAGAAATTCTGAAATCTCCACAACCATGACTCATCAGGAGTAAGAGGGACAAGTCTATCAGGAATGACAGAAACACAGACCACCACAACCTGAGGCTGGAAGAAACTTTTGATTCTGGGCTGCATTAAAATAAGTGGCACTGAAACACCAGGAAACACTAATAATATAGCCATCCTGAATTTCATCATACTAACAGACTATCTTACCACCTCAATCCCCAGAGTATATTCAAATTAACACTTTGAGCAAAGACATATTCTAATAGTGACCACTTTTCTGAATTTTTTTTGTTCATACTAGAACTACTAGAACATACTAGAACTAGTCTTTTTGACAGTTGTCAATTTTGACAAATCCCCTAGAAATCCAGGAAATTGATCAGGAAGGTAGTTTTCTATGTGAAGAATATACAGAGATATATACTGAATACTGCATTTTGCTCTACCTCCATTCTGCCCTCACTTCTTTTTACACAGTCTATCCAATGTCAGCTAGGAAGTTAATTTGGATATGCAATGGTAAGGATGAGAAGGAAAGCCCAAGGAAGCCCTAATAATGAATACTTTAACAATAGATACGAATTTTCCTACAAAGTTCCCGTAACAATTGGAGATTAAAAACTTCACCCAATACTCAACATTTCCATTCATTACTCAGTTTTTGTGGAGGCACAGAAAGGATATGATGAATTACATCCCAAACTGCAGGGGGAACAAGAACCTATGATATTTTGCTGTAATTAGGAGGAGTACCTCAAACAGAGCATTGATTGCCTGAAATTGTATCTGCACTATAGGAAGCAAATTGTGGACTTTGCTTAAATAAAGCCTTATTATGAAACAGAGGCATGTCACTGGGTCATTACCTGCTGGGGTTGGGCAGCACTGTGGGGCAGAAATGTGGGAGAAGTTTAGGATTCTGCACAGTGCTACAGGCTCTCTCATTCTTTGTCATGCTGTGCATCAAATATGGGGAGCTCAAAGAAAATTCAGAGTAGGCAGTGAGAGCTTATGAGCTCCAAGCCCTAATGCAGGGGAGCACAAGTCAGAAACTAGTCATAGGGTTTGTATCCTTTCCATCCTTCCCCAGTAAATCTGCCTCTGAGTGGGTTTCATCTGATGTGTTCACTGTAAACTTCCCTGCATTCACTAAGATTCTAGCTTTTCCACCAAAAAAAAAGAGATTTAAAATCAAAGTATCTGGTCTAGTGATAATAACAGCAAGTTTCTGGTGGGTTATAAAGAGATAATGTTTTATTGGTTGATGTGGTAGATGGCACTTAGTAGGTCACTTGAATAAAAGCAATGATTTCCCCTCATCCTGGCAGGAGCTATTGTACATGTTAGACTGAATAATTTCTTTTCTGAAGATTTAGAGATATTTTCTTTACTGTAATTGTCATACTACACTGACAATCTGAATACCATTACCGCAGTAATAACTGAAATTTAAAAGTGGAATAGTGTCATTTGAAGACAAATACAAAGGATATAGAAAGACTTGTGCTATTCTTTTCTCTACTTTTTATTCTGTGTGTCTTTTAGTTGAATTTATTCCAGTGTGAGCATTTTTTCTTCATTTTAACATCGCCTAATGGATTTTACATCTCTTGGCCAAACTTACCTCTGATATAGCATTCAAGCAATTAATGGAGTCCTTTACAGAAGATCTGTCTCAGACATCAAACCTGAATTATTTAAAGGAAACATTATCATTAACATAGAATGTAAAGGCATGCTGAACTGAACCAACAATTGGAAGTGGGAACTGCTAGGAAATGGGCTTTAAAACCACACAAGTTCTCCAAACCAAAATGCTACTATGGACTCAGAGAAGATGCTCAGGCTGTTAGGAATGGGTGCATGAATTAACAGACTACTGTTCCCCACTTGGAACCTCTTAGAAGCAGTTCAGGTCATCTAAATATTTAAACATTTGAATATTTAAAGGTGCTTAATGGGAGTTGAGAGCATTTTAGTTGTTTTTTTTAATTCCACTTTAGTGTTGAGAGTAGAACAAGATAATTCAGGCACTTGAATGTGCTGCTTAGGACTTAGCAAAGCCAACTTAGTGTCTGGCTGCTGTGCACAGAGACAGTCTCATCAGTCTCCCAAATTTCCAGACCTGAACTAACCCTAAACAACAAAAAATGAGAGAAGTGGAAAAAGTGGTTATTTTTTTCTGATTTAGCCTTCTTAACGTGCTTCTTCAAGGATCAGATGCCTATGCCATCAGGAAGTACAGTTTTGATGAGCACATCAGAAAGAGGTGGCTGAGAGCAAGATCACACCTCTTGGCAGCAGCTATCTGGGAGATGTCTTTAGTTGTACTACAAGACCATGCACAAAAGTAGATGAGATGATACAATGACTTCCCACAGTGTGCAAAAATGGAAGGATGGGGAGCTCAGAAGCAGCCAAAAGTGCCATTACCTGAGAAGAATTATAAGGAAAACTCTGGACAGCTTTCTCCCAATGAAATGTTGTCCTCATTGAATGCTTTTACTAATATGCAGGGGAAGCAGGAGAGAGGATAGATTAGAAATAAATTTTATAAGGTTGATGTCTGCATCTCTGACCTGTTGTGTGGAACAGAAGTGATGGGTACAAGATGGTTACAAATGCGCTCAAGATCAGAAGTGACAAGGGGAAATAAAAAATTAATCTAAAAATACATTTCACAGTTCACACACAGTTAGGTGCAACTTAGTTTTTTTTAAATTCCCTTCTCTATTTGGGATTCACTTTACTTGATGTAATATGTGTTGTTTTACACTTATGGGAGCTGACTTATGAATAATACAATTAGTGAGTTTGGGCTTTCAGAAAAGGTCTACACTTACTAGAATTTATGAAATTTAAGCAAGGGGTACTTTCCACATTTTATACTCTACAGGGTAACTATGAAGGCATAACTTTGTTGAAATAATTATTTTCCTCTCATTACATCATGACTGAGTAAGACTCACCTAATTTAAATTCATATTATCATCTGAGTATAACAGAGTAATAGCACAAGAATCCTAGCTTAGGATTTGCATGGCTCAAGCAAATTCCACATGTGGGCTGGCATGATGAGCTGTTTCTTCCACACCACAGTAAGCACTGACATGGGGAAAACACCAGGTAGCCTCACCCTCTGTGCACTGCTTGTCAGTGTTTTCCTACACAGCCAGGCTGAAACACAGGAATCCAGAAAAGACAATTGCAGAAGTTGTTCTGAGAGACTCAAAAGTTAAAATTATGTGCGATTGATGAAATGTTCAGTTTTCAAACTTGCATCAGATGCCTTGCTAATGTATAGCTGCACATCTACCAAAATCACAGAATCACAGAGTAGTTTGAGTTGGGTCTCCAAATACCATCCAGAGTGACCCACCTACCATGGGGCAGGTCACAGACACACTAAGATGGGTGGAAGTGTTGATCTTCTGGAGAGCAGGAAGGCTCTGCACAGGGATCTAGACAGGCTGGATTGATGGGCCAAGGCCAATGAGGTTAAACAAGGCCAAGCTCTGGGTCCTGCCCTTGAGGCACAACAATCCCTGCAGTGCTACAGGATGGGGACAGAGTGGCTAAAAGGACCTGGGGGTGCTGGTTAATAGTGGCTGAACGTGAGCCAGCTGTGCTCAGGTGTCCAAGCAGGCCAGTGGCATCCTGGACTGGGTCAGTAATGGTGTGGCCAGCAGGACCAGGACAGGGATTGTCCCCCTGTATACAGCACTGATGAGGCCACATCTCAAATCCTGTGTTCATTTCTCAGCCCCTCACAACAAGAAGGACATTGAGGTGCTGGAGCATGTCCAGAGAAGGGCAATGGATCTGATGAAGGGTCTGGAGCACAAGTCCTGTGAGGAGCAGCTGAGGGAGCTGAGGGTGTTGAGCCTGTATAGGAAGAGGAGGTTTGGGGAGACCTTATTGCTCTCCACCACTACCCAAAAGGAGATTGTTGCAAGTTGGAGGTTGGCCTCTTCACCTAGGTGACCAGTGACAGAACAAAAGGAAAAGGCCTCAAGTGGCACCAGGGGAGGTTCATATTATATATTAGGAAAATTTTCTTCACAGAAAGAGTGGTTGAGCATTGGATTGGGCTGCCCAGCGAAGTGGTGGAGTCACCATCTCTGGAAGTGTTCTAAAAGAGTGTTGAAGTGCCACTTGAGGACACGGTTTAATGGAGAAGATTAAACCATGGGTTGGCTGGATTGGCAGCTGGACATTTATCTTAAAGGTCTTTTCCAACCTTAACAATCCAGTGATTCTATCTTCAACTGGATTGGGTTGCTCAGAACCTCATCCAGCCTGACCTCCGAAGTTTTCAGGGCGGGAGGTGCCCAGCACCTCTCTGGGCAACTCATGCCAGTATCTCACTACACTTATTATAAAAATTAAAAAAAAAAAAAAAATTATTGTATCTAGCCTGAATCTACTAACTTTTAGTTTAAAACTATTATCCCTTGTTCTGGCACTATAAGCTTCACTAAAGTTTGTTTCTCTCTTTCTTACAAGGCCTCTTTAAGTATCAAAAGGCAACAATAAGGTCTCCCTAGAGTCTTTTCTAGGCTGAACAAAGCAAACCCTCTCAGCATTTCTTCATAGGAGAGGTACTTCAACCTTCTCATCATTTTTGTGTCCTTCCTCTGAATCTGCTCCAATAGTTCCGTGTCCTTCCTATGCTGAGGACTCCAGAGATGGGTGCAGTACTACAGGTGAGGTCTTACCAGAGTGGAGTAAAGAAATCAAAAGATAGCAGAAAATCAAAAGATAAACACATAAATGTATTTTGCAGAAGGTATCACAAATCCTTCTTGTTAGTAATCCTTCTAACATTGTTAGTCCACTGAAAGAGTGAAATTATTAAGCTGATCTTCCTTACTGTTATTTAGCCTTTATACCATTGGTGAAAATGTTCATGTTCTTCTAACATTCACTGTTCTCACTGTAGTTTCTTTAGAGCAATATCAGCACCTGCCAGTTACTGATCTGCTATCCTTGATTATAGACTGAAACCCACTGTTAGCTCCAAACCAAGATATTGGAGTTGACCACACATTTTGTAGCTTATGTGAAAAAAAAATTAAATGTTCAATTGATCTGCAGTAAGCTCACTGTCTGATTTATATCATCACAGTGGTTTCCTTTTGGTCTGGAGACTAACAGACTGTGAGCTCTTAAGGGAAACAAAAACCAAAACCAAACCAAAACCAGACGCAAAGGGGATCAAACAGAATCTTTTTTAAAATTATCTCGGAGTGAAAATCAAGGACATATTGTGCTTTATTGAATACCTGTCTTTTCTGAGTCAGATTAGCAGTGGCAAGAGTCCAGAACTCCTGCTTATCCCTGGATTTTTTTTCAAATTTGTCTTGGCAAAGGTTGAGGCCATATTTATGAAAGGGTACTAATGTTATTGCTTGCCTTCTTTTCCAGTTCTATTTCCAGATCATTAGAGGCTATAGATTCCTAATAGTTAAAAACTTAGGTGCCTAATACAGATATTCTGTGATGGCTAAACAAAAAGGAAAGATTGCACCTGTGATGAAGGACAGAATTCTGCTGTATCAAACAGGTATCTGAGTTCATTTTGCTGTGGAAGTAAAGGACTCCTATTAGCATCCACACAAGCCACCAGTACAGAAGCCTAAATCTCCAAACAACCAATTTTCTATTATATCAGTTGTATCCTGCAACAATGTCAAGGAGAAGATTGAGGACAGCTTCAATTAAAGGCTAAGAACAACACCCATGTGCATGTGAGTAGTTTTATTTTGAGGCTTTGGAACTGAATGTCAGAATGGTTTCACAGAAGTGCTGAAGATGTCCTTATAAAAGGTCATTTATGTTACAGCCATTAATATCAAGCTGGTCATCAAGGCTAGAAGTCTTAGATGATGTTAGTCATTTCAGGGAATTTAGGGAAGAGGGAATAAATTTTTGTTTAAAGCATTTTGTTTAAGAGTTTTTTTCCAAAATTTTACCAGACACATCCAAATATATTAGACATTATTTATGAAGATCTACTATTCTTTTGAATTAAAGGCAAAACAAGACAAGAAACGTTTTAGGAGGAGCAGCTTGTGGCCTCAGGAGCAAGAAGCACAGTGTGAACATCACGTCGGGAGAGAGTTAAAAATAGATGGTCTGCATTGTCTGACCTGATCCTGCACTTTGTGCTCACAGGAGCAGATGTGCTCATTTGTCAAGCGGTGGCTGTTGACAGCGCTTTGTGCGGGCACAGAGGGATAACGTGCCCTAGAACCATGTCAGTGTGCAGCGGAGTTCACGGGTCAGCTCTGGGAGCAGTTAGGAGCCTCCCCACATGTCAGCAGACACTACACACCTCTGGCCTGAGAGTGAACAGGGCACAGTGAGCTGACCCCACCGCAGCTCAGCTGAGCCTCCTGCCCTTGGCACTGCTCCTGCTTCTGCTCCCAGGCTTCCTTCCCAGCAAGTTGCAGACGGATCTGAAGGAGCAAACAAAAAGCACAAGCTCTCTGGTCCCATCAAACTCCTCCCCACAACTTTCCCTGCTAAAAGAGAGGAAAAAACTGCATACTGTTGCAGAAAGTCACAATGAAAGGGATGGTTGAAAGTCATTACCTGTCAGATCCTCAGCTTGAGCAAAGCCATCGAACCTAAACATCCTTTTAGTTTTAATGGAGCAACAGAAGGGGATTTTGTTCCAGAGGAGAGTACTGTGCTATTTAGGCCATATATGCCTTTAAACTTCCTAACTTAAGAAATGATACAAAACTGAATTAGTTAATAATTTTATTCACATGTCAGTAAAACCTCCTTGATCGTGCAGAATCTCACACACCTGTCTAAATTCAGAAGGTTTCAAGAACTCACCAAAAAAACACTAAAATAAAAAATAACCTGCCAATTTTTTCTTATATTTTTCCTTTCCCCACATTGATTTAGGCTTCTTAAAGTATTTACATTGTTTAAACTGTTTTGCAACAATTCCAGCAAGTCTCCTGTCTGGTATCCCCCTGCTACATGCATGACCTCTCTTAATGCATCTGTGCTCCTGCCTGGCTCTTCACTCTATTTACTGTAGCACTGGATGCTCTTATTAAAATCTGGACATGTTATGCACTTGTGCATCTCTTATTTCTATCAATTTTGTAGGAATAATTCTAGGCAATTATTTTTCTGACATATAGCTATTAAGGGCAGAGCAGGGCATCATTTTGATTGTATGCTAGAGTCTATGGGACTCAGACATCCAAAATTTAAAGAATTTAAAGGAGCCATATGGCAAACCTTCGCCATATTTGAAATGCCACTCAAGAAGTAAGTTAATTAGAAGGCATCCTAGCTTTAAAGACATTTCTTTAACTTTAGTGCCAGAATGCAGATCTGCAGACAATTCTACAAAGAAATTGGTAATTAAACATTCTGTGCATACTCTGGGCTTATAAATTTTTCTCTCATTTTCTCCATGAAGATTTTAAGGTCTATAGAAGGTGCTTATCATATGAAGATCAAATTTCAGTTAAAACAAAAGAAAGCGAGGAAAAGAATGTGAAACTTTCCCGTTGCTGTATGGGAAACACACGAGCATCCTGATGCAAAGAACTGTCTGAAGTAAATGCTGTTTATCTCATGCCCAAAGGGTGGACAGCAGAGAATTCACAGCAGGCAAGGAGAATGTAAATCTTTGGTTCAATGCACCTTAATGGTCCCTTGATGCATCATTAAGATGATGTGGCAAATCTAGCTACACTGACAGACCACATCTCCCTCAGGACAATAAAAAAACCAAAACCCAACCAAAAACCAAACAGCCACCAAAAAACCTGAGCCTTTGCAAAAATCCAAAATACATATTTTGGGTTTTAAATTACCCATTTCTGATCATAAAAATATTTAAACTTCATAATCTCTAAATCTGGAGTTTAAATGGGGAAAAGTGCTACCTCTGACTAATTTTTCTGGTTTGTGGATGCAGTATGAATGTGGTTTAAGCTGTTGTGTAAAATGATTTCTAAAAACTTTTATTATCTCTCTGTGTCCCAAGGCAGTGTTCTTACTATCTTCAGGGGGAAAAAGAAGGCCAGAATCTTGTTTCTTCATTACTGTTAGGTACCTTTTCTGCCTCTTTTTTCTCCCACCTTTTTATACCAGTGAACTAGCTGCAATCTCACCTTTTTTTTTCTTTCTCATTATTAGGATGTCATTAAGAGCTGTTGGATCTGGCAAACTTTCTTCATTGAGCTGTGTCCTGGTTGTCCCAGAGCTTTGATATTTTCTTTTTGAAAACTTGGATACCTTAAATTCCATTAAGAAAAAAAAAAACAAAAAAACCAACCAACCAAAAAAAAACAAACAACAACCTGTAGATTTTTTTCTCATGGTTTCAAGGACAAAAACTTGAAGCAAAACTTGAAGAGAATAGAGGAAAAAGTGTGTCCTGCCATCCATGAAGAGCAGGGAAAGAAAAACCCAAACAACTGGCCTGCCTTTTCCTCTGGTCACTGGATCCTTAGAGCTGAAAGCCACTTCCTAAGGTGAGCACTATTAATACCTCAAAAGATTTAAATTTTCCACGGAGGCAACATACTCCAGAAAGACCTGTGTTAATGAAGGAGGATGGGTGCTTGTTGCCAGGCCAATACTGGCTGTCACTGCCACTCCCATGCAGTCAACATCTGCAAGGCCACAGCTGTGGATAGCCACTGGTGAATCTTCCTGTTCTTCCTCTTGTATTCATGTAATTTATATGAAATTTCTCTGTTTCTGTCTGTGAATAGTCAGAAGTGTACACTTCACTGTACTAAGGCCAATCTCTGTCTTCTGGTCAAGAAAGATAGAAAAGTGAGCTGGATTCAACCTTTTCTGGGCTTGTAGATGAAGCTCCTTCTCTGAATGAGTCCATCAAAAAACATCTTGCTGATGCCTACACAAGTAACTTAGAAAGATTTCTGAATAGCCATAAAACAGTAACCTGATTTCTTATTTACAACCCCCCCAAAAACACACACAAAAAACCCTACAAAAACCTCAAAGCAAACAAGTAAACCCTCTCCCAAAAAACCCCACCAATCAAAATAAGCAAACCGACTTCAAAAGAAGGGAAAAAAAAAAACCCCAACCCTCAAAATCTTTCAGAAAAGACAAAGAAGAAACTAAGGGAACAATTTCCCCCCTGTGTAAAATTTTTGCCTACACGTAAACAATCTATTGTGAGGGATAAATAATACAAAGACTTTGGAAATAAGTGAAGAGAATGGCTGAGGAAGTTAAAAAACCCCTCTGTTCTCCCTCCTGTGCACCTGTTCTCATGCTACTTCTATTCACAACTGAGGTAGAATTTCCTGAGGACCAATTAGGGCTTTTATTGGCAGAACTACACAGCACTTTACCCTTGGTAAAGTTTTCCATTTAAAACCTCTAATCTGCATGTTATCTGATTCTGAGTAACCTTCTTCTAAGTAGAATTTATGCACTCACTCTTTCTTTGAATGTCTCTTGGGACAAGAGGCTATGTATAGCACTTATTCACTTAAATTTCCCATTTATTTTTTTTTTAAAAGCTCACAAGTTCTTCCAAGTTGGTTTCCTTGTAATGATTTGAATTGATTGCTTCACAGCAGCATAGCAATGCACTGATCAAGGGTGGCAAGAACAGCATGCTCATGCTTGACATATTAGAAAAAATATTACATATTTGGTTGTTTGAAAAAGCAATAAAATGACCAGAGTGGGAAAAAGCCCCCAAGAAATCACAATGATACAGTGTTTAAAATGGAAATTAATCAAATAATCAATCAACTGGAAAACACAGACTCATCCTTGCTTCCCCTACACGGCAAAAACTTCTTGCCATGTTTTTCTTGCATTTAGATGACAAGTATTACCTGCAAGGGCTATTTTCAGATTATCTGACAGCTAAACATATTTGTAGACCTCTTAAAAAAAGGGTTTTAAAGATATAGACATTCTTTTCAGAAAGTAAATAAAAGAGTAAAAAAAAAAAAACTTTGAGAAAAGCCTTTGAGAGATGCAGCTACAAATGTTGCAGCAGGAAGCCAGGGGATGCTTAGTGTGCCACATCTGGCCCCAGCTTTGAGTGCTGAGCACTGGAAACCTGAACCTGTGCCATTTTGGATCTCCAGCTTTACTGGAATGCAGCCTAGAACCTTGCCTGGGAATAGCTTACTCTGAATTGGATGACCTTCAGATTTCATCTTCCCCTCACTCCTATCCACATCTGAAGCATCTGGCAGAAAGAGGAAAGATAGGAAAAACTGTTCAAATGAGTAGGTAGGAAATTTGTGACCAGTCAGGTTTGACAGCTGTCTACAGATTTTATCCTGTAGAGGGAACCTAAAGTTGTTGAAGAACCTTTCTCATGCTGCACATCCTGCAATTTCTTTGGCTTCCTGTCACCTTTTCAGAAACCCAGAGACAATCCATAATTTGTGGATCAATTATGCCAAAGTGACATAACAAATTGTCTTATTGCTTTGACCACTGACATGAACTTTCTGTATATGGTACCCCCACCTCAGAGTTTTTAGTCTTGAGCACTGTGAAGAAGATAACTTAATATTTGATCAGACTCCTGATGCATTCTGAAAAAAACCCCAAAAAACCGAAAAAAAAACCCCACAAAAAACCCAAACCAAGAAAAACAAACCAACCAAACAAAAAGAAAAAAAACAACAACCAAAAAACACAAAAAACCCCCAAACCAACTAAACAAAACCAAAACAAAACAAAACAAAAAAACCACAAACAAACAAAAAACCCCCCACAAAACAAAAAAAAAAAAAACCAAAACAAAAAAAAACACGTGAAAAACAAAATAATCCCCAAAAAACAACCCCAGGAACTATATTCTGCTTTTGAGAAACAAATTTGACATGCAGTGATATATTTCCATAAGATGCTAGAACTCTGAATTTCTCAAATTCTGTTCTGGGACATATAACATAGAGTTCTCATACAAAGATTTTGCTTAAAAATCAACAATTCAGACATTAAAAATATGGTTTCTTTAAATTTACTAAGAGCCACCACAAAGACAGACTTAGGAAAAGTATTTTTCAGCTGCAGCTTCAAACTCAAAGATGTGGTTTGGGTCTTCTGGTTTGGCTTGCACTGAGATTTCTTTTCAAGGGTGAATTCCGCAGGAGCACTTTCCATTTGAGTTGGAAATCCAGAGCCGAAATGCCAGTGCAAAGGTGTCATTAGCCAGAGTGAGCCAGCACTATTTGACCATTTGATTGGTTTCTCTCAGAATAAGACATGAAGTGAGAAGTTTTAAATGTCTGTTGAAAGGACCCTTACCTCACAAAACAGGTGTGTCTGTGTGAACACCGGTACAAAATACTAAAGATTATGTCTGAAAAGTTAAAACCTTTAAAACACATTTATAAAGGTTTCTCTGTGTTTAGTCTAGCAAGGAACACATCTCTCATGATGATGGTAGAGAATGGGTTTCCAAAAACATGATCAAATTTTGGCAAAGCTCAGCTCCAGCACAGCCATTGCCATTTCACAAGGATCAAGCCCAAAACAATTCACTGAATAAGGTCTCCTGTGGGATAGGGCATCACCTTTCTACAGGTGAGAAAGAAATGGGGTTAAAGGAAAATTCATTATAGAAAAGAAACCCTGAGTAGTCATGACCACATTTAGGTTAGTGACAGCTTAAGCAACTGCACATTCCAGTGGGATCTCCAAGCACCACAAGAAACTCTTTGTCCCTCTGAATAATGTGCATCTTTGTCAGTGATTTGACTCCATCACACTGGCTGTAACCATCCTAAAATAGGCTTGAAGTAAAAAAACCTTCAGCTCACCAGTGTCACTTCATCTTCCTGCTGCCTCATTCCCTCCTTTCACACTGCACAGGACCTGCCAGGACTGCTGGGAGGCTGCAGAGTCCGTATGTCCTCACAGATGGGCTACAAAGGATGCTTATTTAACACATTCACATAGCTGCTTTTGGCCTCATGCCATATGTTCTGCCCTTTCATGAGTTTTAATTCTACAGATCCCTGATTATCTTCAAGGGGAAAAAGAATTTAAATGCCATTCTTTCGTTCACAGCCAAATGCTTTTCATACAATCTAAAAAGCATCTTGTAGCTCCTTCACAGCCCTGCCCCTTCCTCCTCCCCTCTTACATCTGCTGTTGTAAAATCAAGCCTGTTCCATATTTCTAAAAATTGAAAACTAGATTTCTGAATCACTTCACCTTTGGTTGCCACTCACATTATTAATCTTTGTGTCATAAATAGAGGTTCAGTTGGCTCTAAGCAACAGTTATTTTAGTGTCTGACAGGCACAGGCTTCCTTCTCAGTCTGGGGATTTATTTACATTCTTTATTTACGTTCTTATATCCTGTCCCACTATTGAAGCTTTCCCTAGCTCTCATTCAGACAAAATTCCCACTGAAATTTTAAAGGCCCCCCTCAAATAAATCTTTAGCATCTCTCTTATGTGCAGAACTCAGGATAATGAAACCTGAATCCCAGCTGTTTGTGCTCATCACTAGCTCATGTCATTCTGCTACAACTCCAATCAATAGAAAATTTACCCTGATTGCTATAAGAAGGAAAGGATGCTGCAAGAGTATTCTTAAAACACTGCCTTTTTTTGGCAACGTTCTGCATTTCTTCAGTCCAAAGTAACACAAATTTGCTTTCTGGCATTCATCAAAATGGAGGTTTTCCAATGTGACTACAATAAGAATTCAATTTGACACAAGGGGTTAGACTCTCCTGCCCCTAATCAACGTCCTTCCTTGTCTAATGAGATGAAATTATAGCAATGGCCAGCAACTGAGACACTGGCAAAGGTATTTGCAAAAGCAGGTTTGATATTAAAGTGAAACCATGACAAGTTTGTTGGCAAGGTTCATTCTACTGCCAAGGCACACAGAGCAAAATCAGAATTTAGAATCAATCAATCTAAAATTAAAATCAGCCTAAAATTACATGCATGGAGGCTGAGGATGGAAAAAGGGTAAGGATGGGAAAAGGTAATGATAAAAAAATTTAAGGAAGACTTTCCTTTTGAGTTACAAGACTCAGAGTGGAGGCCTTTGTTAAACTTAGCCCTGGACTTGACCAATGTTTTAGGCCTAAAGGTTTTAACAGCACTTAAATTTAACAGCACTTAATCAATAAACAGTATAACAAAAGATTCTATAAAATTTACAATAAGTACAACAGTAACTTACAGCCCTACGTTACTCTACCTTAGTTAAGAGTCTAAGATAGCAACATTCATAGTACTTTTGTTATAGCATATCCACACTTGCACACACAGACCTAGAGGAGAACATACAAAGTGTATACCTGGGAAAAATTCCCCTTGAATACACTGAAGAACATTCAGTGAATATTCCTTTGCATCTTCTCAATGGGAGAAGAGTTGAGCCCTGGGGAGTTGTGGGATCAGCCCAGGCTCCGTTGCTGGAGTTGAGCATCCAGTGAGATATCCCTCTCAGAGGGAGATGGATGGTCAATGCCTCCTGCAGGTCAGGAGAGCTTAAAGGGTCTCATTTAGGTTCTCTGTTTACAGGGTCACAAACAATTGGCTTTGGTCATAGTAATCTTCCATCCCGGCCGAAATTTGAGATGGTCACTTTCTTTGGAAGTTTGATAGCAAAAATGGTATTCCACTTGGGTTGTAACTTGGGCAAGAAAAATTCCCAAGGAGCTTTCCATTAAAAACAGGAGGGTTTTAGCCAGCATATGTTCCTGGGAACAGACAGTGTTTCTGATAAGCTCAAGAGGAACTTAGCCCAGGTGCTGAGCATTTCTGAGATCATAGTGCATCCTGAGGAGTGGGACAGGGAGAGGATGTCACATCACAACATGCAGCTTTGGAGAAGAGAGCTGTGGAGACATGTTTCTTCACAACCAAAACCAAGTCAGAGTTCCTCACGTCTTGCTTTGGAGTACTAGCTTGATATTCCTTAATTGTCCCACAGATATAAACATTTGAATGTCATTCAGCACTAGGAATTGAGGCTAATTTTCCTATTCAGTGATTCTATCATTTTGCAAAATGTGTGCAAGATGCAACATCATTTATTACAATAAACAGAGAGTGTAAGATTAAAATTCTGACAGAGGAGTATTAGCTTTTCTTGGCAAAAGAAAAAAACTTCATATGTTTGTGAATCATCACTGAGATAATCATATTCCCTTTAAATACCATGAAGAAACAATTTTCATGTTGCTTCTGGAAAACATCATGTATATTAATAAAAGACAAATGCAATTTGTCCATTTTGGGGATTAATGAGGTTTTCCTTCAAAAGATTTTATTAGGACGGCATATAGGTTTTGAAATGCTAAAGACACTACTAATCTGAGACAGATTTGTGTGTGAACATTTTTACCATAAATCTGGTAGAAATCACACTCAGTTTTAAAAATAAAGCCCAACTGGTAGCTGTTTGAGTCAGTTTGTACCCACTCCTATGTGGTAAAGGTGTACAGTTTTGGAGACATTTAAGCTCATAGCAGCATGCCGTCAATGAACTCTTTGAGGAACTTCAAAGGTTTAGAATTTTCTTCGAAAGAAATGAGGAAGGAAGAGTAGAAGAAGCATCTCAATTTGTATTTAAAGTGTCTTTTTAAACAGTAAGATTGTAAGTCATATGGATGCAACAGGTTGAATAAAGACAGAGCCTTTCAGCTTACCACATATTCCATCAACTCATTACATCACAGTTCAAGTGTAATGTAAAACCCCAGCCCATTCCCACTTCACTTCTCACAATCCATCTTGCGGCAAATGCCACAGGATTTGGACTCTGTTGCCCAATTCTTGTCTCCTCCACAGTCTTATACAACTAGAGAATATCACTCAATTTGTGCTGCAGTTATCTGACATCAACAGCCAGTATAATGATATATTTGCCAGCTTCACAAAGATACAAGGAAATAAATATTTTTAAGGATGGTCAGACAGTGTTTTTCTTTATTTACAGCTATCTTTAACCATGTAGTTGCTGAAGAGACCTATATAATAGAACAAAACAATAAGAAGGTAATTTGGAGATCAGGACTTGTTCCTATCATGAGAAAACTGCAAGAAAAGGCTGGAGAAAGATGGTCTGGCAATAAAGACTCTAGGACAGGTGGCAAGAGCATCACAACTGCATATGACAAAAACAGATGATCCCTAAGACATGATTTATACACATGCCTTTAAAAATCTCAAGCTTGATCTGAGAAGAGTTGGAAACAAAGTTATGGATGCTTCCCTAGTGACAACAGAATATAGGTATCTTCCTGTGTCAGTAAGGTTTAATACAAAAATAAGTGATGTATCTTGCTTGTGGGAATCACTGCTCCTGTCATTAGTATAGAATAAAACAAAATAAAAGTCACTAGAAGTATGGTTATTTTATTGAGAGAGTTGGGAAAAAAAGTCACCCAAAATAAAGTAAATCTTATTTCCTTCTTATCTTATACCATGCATAACAATTTCTGTGAAAAAATATGTAGGGGAAAAATTGCAGTTTGGATATGGAAAGATTTCTAAACCATTCAACTTTAGGGACTAAACAGAAAAGGAGGAACTAGGGAACATGGCTGATTTTCTGACAACTGCAATCAAAGACCACAACAAAAATAAACTCTGATCACAGAATGACAGAGTATGCAGAGTTGAAAAGGAGGACCATTGAGTCCAACTCCTGGCCCTGCACAGCACCATCCCCAGGAGTCACACCATGTGCCCAAGAGCATTGTCCAAATGCTTCTTGAACTCTCTCAGGCTTGGGGCAGTGACCATTTCTCCAAGCACCCTGTTCCAGTGCACAAGGCACGCTCCGGGTGAAGAACCTTTTTTCCAGCATCCAACAAAAACCTTCCCTGACACAACTTCAGGCCACTCCCTCGAGTCCTGTCACTGTCACCACAGAGCAGAAACCAGTGCCTGCCCCTCCTCTTTCCTTCATAAAGTTGTGCCTGCATTGAGGTTCCCTCTCAGTCTCCTCTTCCCAAGCTGAACAGACCAAGTGACCTCAGACACTCCAAATCAGAGACTAAAAATAATTATACGGCTCAAAATGCAAAAGAAGACATTGAAATAGAAACTTCTCTCTCCTTCTTTTTAAAAATAATATAATCTAACACTTTGCCAAAAATACACTGAAAAAGTCGGAACCATTTTGAACTTATTCAGCATAGAAAGAAATAAAGCTCAGATAAAAAACAGTTAATCAGTTGAAATTTGCTAGCCTAATAGCTAACAAAAAAGTGCAAATAATTCAGGCTGTGGTATAGTTTTGTGGAAGTCATATAATTTTTTTTCTAGGAGAAGCATAGGGAAGAACTGACACATACCAAGTCATTTTCTCCACTGCCCTAATTATAGTGTTTAACTTGCTCACTGCAATTTTACAAATCCAAACGATTATACTGGAGAAAATACTGGGCAAAGAATCAGGATTTACTTTAATTATAGGATTTTCAAAATGATAAATGAAAGCTTGGGAAAAAGGTGCAGGTTAAAAAAAATCCATTTAATGTGGCCCAGAAGTGTCAATGAGAAATCTGAGATACCTGAGAAAGGAATAACTAATGTTCTAAAGGATAAATGTGGTTAAAGCCTTCAGTGATCATTAGCTTCTGGAATTATGATTCTGTACTGTTTTCAGGGAAAAATAAAAATGTTATCTATAAGAGTCTAGATTAAAAAAATTATTGCAAACCAAGTGGTTTAAGTGCCCTTTGGAAATGTTAAAGATTGAAGTTATAGACATGAGGAACTGCTACACTGGAGTAATAAGCTGATGTCATTATCTCAGATCAAATAATGAAAACCTTTTCAAGGAGTTATGCTGCTAGAACAGGAGGTTGTGACAATGTAATCCATTTAGCTTCACAGAACCCCAGCTTTGTTTTGATTTAAGTTCAAGAACTGGAATAAGCCTGTCTCAAAAATAGAAACACTAGCATCGAGGCTTGATTAGAGAAAGTCTCTTATCTTCTCTGCTGTGCCACTGAGAGGCTGTCAGGTATGCCTGGCTTTTGCTCAGACAGAGGGAAAACAAGTCCCTTATCTCTGGGGATCTGAGCTCTCTCATCTCATGATTCTTGCTCATGCCAGGAGGAAATTCTTGTTTTGAAGGAAGAACCTGGCCCCTTCTGTGGGTATCACCATGGAGGAAAGGCAGGCTGCTCCAGCAAGCAGCTTGTGACATGAGATCCAGAATTTACTTCTTTGGCTATGTTCTGTGGATAGAGTCCTTTTCTACAAATATAGCAGAAGCACAGTGGTGTAGTGGAGATCATAAAGTGGCCAAGTAAATAGGGGAGGTTAATTCAAGAACAGCTCAGGAGCAAACACCTTTTAATAATTTATATTCACAGTGCAGCTATATTGCAAGACAGATTAACTTAACCACACTAGTTATTAAAAGGTTTTGATGCAAGGAACAAACATATTTGTACATGCTTACATGAACACCAAAACCACCAAGTCCAGCAGAAATTATCATAAATTGCTTGTAGTTACACAATTATGTTTTCTGGTATAAATAAATATATGTATTGATGCAATTAAAGCCTGTGTTGTAGCACATGAAACATAGAACTTCTACATTCCTCATTTTCTGTGTATCCAGGTGGACACCACAGGCTGGATATTTGAATGTTGCAGATGTGGTTGAAATCAATGAAAGCTGAACCTAGAGGGCTACAAAATTCTAAATGCTCTTCAGGTTCTGGTAGCTCAAAGGAGACATGATTGAATGAGCCAGCACATTTTACTTTAGTACAGCAATGTTTCCTATTTGATTTACAAAACCTTTTGAATCCTTTCTTCAAGATTCTCTTGCCTGCATCAGCCTTCTTTCATCAGCAGTTATACCCTGACCCACTGGCTCCATGTGTAAACTACACTTTCTTAGCTATCCTTGGCTGTGTCCATGCCCTTAATTCTTTATGCAATCACTCCCTCTCTACTTCTTCATTTTAACTTTTTGAACTTCAATTTACTCCCAGCTCACTTAATATTTTCATCATCTGAATCCTTTTCCCCATCTTTCCATTCTGCAATGCAGCTTTTGTATCAGGTATTCTTCCTCCTCCCCTTTCACCAGATGTGGGCACAGATGTTGCAGAAGGTGAAAAAAAGACAAACAGCTTCCCTGATTCATGCTTTAACGTCCATGCTTATCCTGGTCCAGAACATTTATTGCAGACCAAGTTCACTTTTTTGGTGTAGCATGAGCTAAATGATGAGGGAATAATTCAGCATATCAGCCAGTAAAACTGAAGCCTTGCTTGAGCTTGTACAATCTGACAAAAACGGTGCTGGTACTAAATTTAAAACCATTGTTCAAGAACTGTTGATGTTTTTCAATGTAAGTTTGTTTTAGGAGTGTTTTGCTTCCTGAAATTGAGTCTAATAAGTCTAGCATCAAACATTTAGCCAAAGTTTAATCTTATCTTCTCATTACAAACAGTTGAAAGCTTGATTAACTTTCAGAAGAGCCAATGAACCAGTTTTGCCCATGAAGATTTCCAGCCAATGAATTCTAGTCTTAAAGTAGATGCTGTTTAGGCTACAGTACGTAAGATTAAAAGCTGTATTCTGCCACCACCACTTTATACCTTAAAATTACACATAAACATCCAGATTTTTTTCTTCAAAATAAATGCCTATATAAAACTTCTGGGTTTTGTAATGTTTCTGCCACAGCACTGCAATTATAGTCAAGTTAATTCAGCTCAAAGATTCCAGACTATTAGGACTGAGGAAAGTACATAGTGCAATTTATTCTCTAATGATATTGTGTAAAGGCAAACCTATCACTTGCTGCTAGTGTTGAAATACACGGCCTTAAATGAAAAAGGAAGCATAAATTAATTAGACACAAAGTGTCAAGGTTTTAATGACCCCTCTACTGGGAAGCAGTGAATAACAGAAACCTTTAAGCAGCTGATTAGAATAACACTCATATGCCAGCAATGTTGTTTTAATTTAGTAGTTGTAGAGATACTCTGTTGGAAATACAAGAATTCAGAGCAACAGTTCTTTTTCTTTGCTAGCCAGAAAAGAATAAATTGCACTTATAAATTTTATAATCAATTGTGTATGAATTAATATTCAAAGAAAATTCCACCAGTCTGGTCAGGTTACAGCACCAGCTACCTCCTCTCAGCTCTGAGCCAAGAGAAAGCAGCACTGGAGTAGCCAGCATGGAGCATTCCAGCTGCAAACAGCAAAATCCAGACTCTTCATCTGGTCTGTAAGAAGGGCTGGCAGCTCCTCTCCTCACTTGCACCTCCAACAATGCCTGGATGGAACAGTGAACTCATCACAAGTGTTTGCAGGGCAGCTTCTCCCTACAGCCTGATCCACAGGTTGCATCTCCACTTTCCATCCTGTCACACCTCTTGCCTCTTTGCTGAGGAGGGGATAAAGAGCAGATATTCTTCTCCTTTCAGCCTCCAGTTCACTGGTACAGCTCTCCCGTTGCTTAGATGAACAAGTTGAAATCTTTGTGTCAAACATGCACTCTTGAGGACAGCTGGTAACACTGGGAATAGCACTGTTTTCAGTCTGAGGCACTTGCTGTATTTGTTTATGGAAAACAGCATCCT
The DNA here is from genome assembly GCF_036417665.1 of Passer domesticus. NCBI lineage: Eukaryota > Metazoa > Chordata > Aves > Passeriformes > Passeridae > Passer > Passer domesticus. The sequence goes on from NC_087479.1 coordinate 11,808,809, forward strand.
CAACTAATGATGCAGTTACCCTGGAAATATTCCAGTTCAGTTTAAATTAAAAACATCACTTCTACTAAGAGAGCTGGCATCCCTAGAGAAAGGAAGAACAATTTTCCCCTTCCATTGCAGCTCAGGTGAGGTATAGGACACAGAGTTCCCCTTGGTGATACAGAGAAATGAACCCATGTCTCCTAACTACCGTGTTTCTCTAAGTAGGATGAAAATAAGTTGTTATTGGGAGGTATGTCTGCAATGCTTCTTTCTGGTCTTTTTCCACTTCTAAAAAACATTTACTCATTTTTGTAATCAGCAACAGAAACCAAAATCATTTGTTCCCCTGAGGAAAACACAATTTCCTAGGCTAGAGACTAATATTCATTTTCTTGAGACTATCTCAGCACTCCACTTGCAGCTGTAGAGCTGCCAATCCACCTCAGAGCTGTGACACCACTCACCACCAGCTTACATACCACAAAAGGTGGGATTCATCCTCAATCTAGAGGACACAGGAATAGCATTAAAAGTAAAAATCAAGGGCAACTGAATTCTGAAAAACTGGTTGTTAGAGAACTTCTCTGAGAGAAGTCTGGATACCTAAGGCAAGAAGGCCAGCTGCATGCTCTCAGTTTGGGCAAACTCTACCTCATGGCTGAACACTGTCGGCTCTGGCCTGCCAACAAAGCTTAGCTGAGGCTGCTCCCAGCATGGTGGTGATGTGCCTTTGTGCTGCTGGCTGCCCAGCCCCTTCTGAGTGCTCTGCCTTCGCCCTGCCTGCTCCCAGGAGAGCATCCTCCTCACTTCAGCTAGCAGCCAGCTCTGCTGCTGTAGCTCTGAGCCATGCACAGCAAACAGAACACTAATGCAGTCCCCCAGCACAGAGCTCCAATAGATGTCTCTTTGCAAGGCTCCTGTGGTGTGTAAATGTCTCCTACCCTTCCTGCTCCCTGCTGAAGGACTAAATGTTTGCTTTTCAGTAGCTCCTGATCTTTTGCTTAACTTAAAGTTGACCATTCAGCCCAGGCATAAAAAGGCATTAATTAGATAGCCTAGAATGTCAACATTATTAGAATTACAAGGTTTTCCCCACTTAAAATTCTTCCTTTGCTCTTTGAACAGGAAGGCCTCCCAAACCTTACCAAAAAAAACCCCCTCAAACTGGAATTCAGGCTTATGTTATGATCTTTTTCATTTATATCCCTTTTCCCATCTGTACTTTTTGAAGGAAGAGGTTTGGAGAGGGGAAGGGAAAGAGTCTGTTTTTCTGTAGGCTGTAGCCATTGGCTATACCCATGGAAGGCCTTTCCCACAAAATTAAAGCTTGAAATGTACGCAGATATATCACTGCATAAAGCATCCCCAGACAGTATTTCTAAAATTTTATTAGTAATAATGAGGGTTTGAAACTTGAACTTGAACTGTAGGGGTATATAGAGTGATTTTAGCATCTTTAATGATTGCATAGCGAAGAACTGGAGGCCAATGCCACAAATCTACACTACATTTGTCCAGTACAACCAAGGCTCAGTTAAGTCAAAGCAACATCTTTAAGGATAACATTCATGCAGTGACACAAAGCCCAACACAGAAAAAATCTGTCTCTTCAGCACAATGTTTTGGTTTCTGCAAGGATGTTTTTCCAGTGCCAGGATAGGTTCTAGTGGGAAAATTCCTTCCTAAACCTCTCAAGTTCTAGCAGTCACTATAGTAAAGAGAAACTACAAGTGCCATCCTGTATCAGCCTGTGCAAAACAGAAATAGTTCGATTTGTGTACAGACTCAGCTTTTATGCTCAGGACTGACACAGCTTCTCTTTTATCTCTGAGTCAACAATGCGTGGCCCACAAGACAGAACTGCAAATATCTTAGTTTCAACACACAATTTGATATCTGAGCAGCTAGATCCACTTTTATTCTGTGTAAAGTATTATTTGTACCTTCTGCTTTTAGGTGTTATGTCAAAGATAATGTACCCATGCATCTATTTAATTTATAAAAGTAAAGCCTGACAATTTCTTCATGCAAACATGTAACGTGCGCTATGTTTGGCAAAATTTTGCAATGCACTAAAAAAACCAGTCACATCTAAAGAACCTATCACTAGTTCTTCCCATGTTATCATTTAATATATAAAATTCAAACATTTAAATTTAGATTATCCTGATGTTTAAAATTAATATCTTGGCAAACAAGACCTTGCTCTCAAATTCTTTCTGTACTAGTAAATAAGAAAATCCCATGAAGTGTAAGGACAGATGATACAGAAAATTTTATTTTCCTTCCATCTCTATAGTTGCTTCCTCTATTTCTGCTAGTCAGGAAGACATCAAGAATAAAGGCAAGAGTTTTGTCATTCATGTCCATAGCATGTATGGGAACTCTTTTCTCAAGTTTTGATTAGTAATGCAAAATTCAGTCAGGTAGAATTTTCAAATGTTGCACGACTTCTGATGAATTCCAGTTCAGAAGTCAAATAAACTCCGCTTCAGTCTTTTATTTCCTTGCGTGACTGCATAGATACCAGCCCCATGTCAGATTCCCTATCAGCATCTAGGGATGCCTATCAGTACAAGTAGAGTGCAGGAATTATCCATGTTTGAAGCTAAGTGTCAGTTTTACATTTTTCTATTTTTCTATCAGTTTTAATCATAGTCCTATACACACTGAAAATTTCCTCTGAATAAATTATGGGAGAAAGATAAGTTGTGTATTTGACAGTAATCTTAATCATGGTAGGCTCCTTTCTTTTCTTGCAAATCCACAACTTAAAGAAGTTTTACTCCACTGATGGTACTTCGTTGTCAGTCAAGAAGCCACATGTTGGCCTTTTATTCTGCACCTTTGTTCTGCCTTGTGTTTTGGAGAAAAAAGAGAGGATCATGCAATTCTAGGGATACTCAAGCTCTCTTACAGCAGTTTGCTGACAGATCTGACATTGATAATCATGTTTATTGCTGAATAGAATCTTGGAATAACAAATTACAAGGCAGTCTATAAACATGAGCCAGAGACTTTGTGTCATCTGTAAAACAGAATTAGTAAAGATCCCATGGACAGAAAGGTGACAGGTAAGGCTTTTTGTCCTATCTTAATAGTAATGAATAATCAAAATATCCCACATTTTAGAATTAAAAACTCTTTGAGTTCCAAGTAGGAAACTTCAGTTAAAACCTATGGCTTGGACTATGACTAATAATATTCAATAAAATTCATGGGTGTATAATAAAGAATTAGTGTCTGAGTATACACCTCCAAATAGTTATTAGAATATTCATTTTATTCAGTCAATGTGTTTGTCACTGGATGACACCAGCTGACTGACAGAGGTGCTTTGGGCAGTGAAGCCTGAGCATGTTTTAGTAATGATGTAGTGAAGTTTTGTCTGATGCAGTTTGTTCTGAGAATGCATTTGCACTCTTCTACAGAACATGTTGTTTTCAGGTACCACACTATTCAGGTACAAGGCTGAATAAATGGCAAACTGCCATTTATTAAACAGTGCATTTTCTTCAAACTGATAGGGATGTTTCTTTCCAATCCAACTTCATTAAAAAAGAAATTAAGAAAGCAAACAACTCTGCAAATTGGCCATTTCAGATGATGTTTCAGCATTTTTATCTCCTGATATACCTGTTTTCTAATTTTAAAAAATCTGTTTGGGTACATCATAATAGTCATTTTTGCAATGTAGTGGTGTATGCACTGCAGCCAAGTATATGCTTGTGGTTTTGGGTTTCATTCTTCTCATACTGAGAAACCTCTCCCAGCACCTTCCTGGTTCTCTGTTCTCAGAGTGTCATAACTCTTCCAGCTCATGCCCCTTGGGCTCCTACAGCTCCTGTGTAGATTCTGGGCATTCTTTGTCTTTGTGAGGTAATGACACACTTAGAAATGGATAACCAGAGACTGACTGGCTTTCCCAGGCTCACACATTAAGTGGAAAGGACATACAAATTCAAAAGGCCACCTTACCTACCAAGCCACCTCTGGTTTACAGAATTTAATCCTTTATTTCCATCTCACCTGCGCTTCCCTCTCCCATTCTGCCTTCTAAGCCTTGGAAGAGCTTCTCTAACCACATGGCAAACACCTCTTCCCTATTTCAAATCTGTTTGGGGCTTATCTCATTGTCAAAAGCATCCTCAAAACTGTGAGCTTTTATTTAGGCCAATAATGAGGCCTCATTTTTCCTGGAGCCACAAAAGACTTTCTGCAAGAACACTGAAAATAAAGTAGCCACAAAGAGAGATGCTCTCTTGAGACCTGTCTTTGGTGGCAACAACAGTGTGAGCTTTTGGTCCTCTGCAAGACTTTTATTCACAGATCAGCTTGGCTTTATGTCAGCAATAATAGAAGTGATGTTATTTTCCATTTTCCAATAACACTTTTATGGTGTTATGTTATTGTTTCATTTTCAGATAATACTTGCAATAAGACATAAATCAAGCCAAAGCTAGGAGAGGACTTGATTGAAAGACAATTTCCCTTGCAGTGAGTGAGTGACCTTTCTTAAAAGTTCAGAAGCTGTGCTGGAAACCATTCATTCATTTTATCAAATAGCAAATAGGTACATTCAACTTTGACTTGTTGCCAGCAACTTGGCTCCTCACATTCAGTTTCAGTATAATGCACAAACTAACCATAATAATTGATTAGAACTATTCTCTAAAATGGTCCAAAATCAAACCCGCTATTTTGATGTCAGGATCTGAATATTAAAAGTATTCTATATCTTCTCAGTGTTCCTCTGCACCCTGGTTTTTTGATGACTAGCAGTAAAAAAGATTGAAACAACCAGGAGTTTCCACAATAGATGAAACTGCTCTCTCACATATCTGTATAGTGGATGCAGGCAAATTCGAGAATTTCCCCTTCTCTACAAAATTCTTTAAACCTACATGGGTATACCTGTTACAGGACTTTGATCTTTTAGGAAGAAAGGCAGAGCAGGAAATGCCAATATATCTGAGCTAAACAAAGGCAGCCTTAGAAGCAAAATACGCAGAATTCTATTGTTCCCTTTCCTTTCTTTACCCTTTCTGTTCTTTTTATCATGTATAAATACATTTAGGTTCTTTCTTTCTTTAATGAAAGATAAGTCACTGGTTCTATACCTCAAGGATAAATACCATTAATTATGTTTCATTCTGCTTTGTCTAATGCACTCAGAGTATTTGATTGTATTTTTGCTTGTGACCATTGGTTGAATGATTTTTTTTTTTTTTAGGAGTGGAAGCTTTAAGCAGATTATTCCTTTTCTGTCAATGTTATCCAAGACTAATAAAACTTTGCTTTTTACAAATAAAAGTTAATTTTCTACTTTAAAAATAATTTTTTAAGTAGAGAAAACTTAGAGTAATACACACTGCATTTTTAAAAGTAAAATTTTCAGCTTAGTTGTGCAAAATTACTTTAGGCATAGTGATACTGGAGGTTTTCAAGATGTAATTGGGCAGGCTGCTAGATGATCTCACTGAGGCTCCCCTTGCCATGAGAGGTTGGACCAGACAAACTTTTGAGGTCCCTTCCAACACTGGCTGCTCGATTCTTCACCACTTCCTCCTTCGCCTTCCAAAAGCGAAGCTTCTCCAGGAAACATTCTTTCCATTTCAATCCTCAAAACCGTATTTTTGAAGTGAAAATGAGAAACTGAGAGGAACTCAAAACACAACGTTCACTGGTGCCAAAAGCTTGTAACGAAGGCAGATTTCCAGCTGAAACCATTTTTATTTAGCATAGTTGATGCCATGCTTTTGAGATGGCCAAAATTCTTGAATGACCAGTGTAATGACTGTAAATACACACTGAACACCAAATTTGGTCCTTAATCTTAATTAATCCCTAATAAATTGCTGTGCAAAAATTGATGTTTTTTATGGGCCATGTAAGGATTTGCAAGGTTACTGTCATGATATTGTGTAGCTCACAGCATACATTCCAGAGCTTCTTAACTTTGAAACTACATTGTAGATAAAATAATACATTTTTCATTCAAAAAGTTGAGATAGCATTCCTGAAATTTGCATTAAAAATACTTTAAATAAATATCTAAAATAAATAATAAATAAATTTATGGCAATTTTTAAAATAAAGAATTCATATGAGATTTTTGTGGGATTTACTTATCACCAGTAATTACAAACTTGCAAATCCTAGTGCAAGCCTATTCCTAGGCATGGACTGTATTTATATGTGACACAATATTCCAGCTTAGGTATCTAAAGTTAGAATTCCAAATCCATACACTAAGGAATAAAAGAAGAACATTCTGATTTTAGACTGTACTTGTTCCAAGCAATAAGCAGAACAGATAAGTGTAAAAATACAGGTGGGGAGGTGGGGGAAAGAGGAATAGAAATCACAAAAAATGAAAGGGGTGTTATTTCTGGAAAATCAGCAGGATAGAATTGATGGGTGCTGGTTAGGTAAAAGAAGCAGCTACTGAGCAATACTTTCTGCATTGAACTCAGGAAAAAAAAATAGTTGAACCATTATATTGCATTGAAGTTAAATGAAACCAGAGAGGTAAAAATAAAATGGAAACAACCCCAAAACACAGTGTGATTGTGACTTTTGAGTGGATGAAGAGCTCACTGGATTATTCGAGGTGCAGACACAATGGAAACAGGTGCAACAGCATATTTTAGAGAAATAAAAGAGCAGTAATAGCAAGGCTCTTATCTTAGCTGAGTTTAAACAGCTGAAAATTGGAGAAGAAACAGAAATGTGACAGAATGGAGCTCCTGCAGCTTTTTGATAATCGGTTATGAGAAATATCTGTCCTGGCAGACAGACCCAGGTTAGTGAACAGTGTGAAGAAACATTCCTAGGCAATGAAACAGAATTATCTAAACCATTACAATGACATTATAGCCTGACCCAGCTTTGACTCAAGATATTTATCCCTTGCCTAAATCCTGGACACAGTCTGAGAATCAGTACAGACAAATAAGCATTCCAAGCTGTAATCTATAAAATAGCTTTTCTATTTTGAAGTCTAAGTGAAATCAAGAGTATGGACAAAGTTGTTTTGTGACAGTCAGCCTCAGTGCTAGAGATGTTAATTTATTGGTATAAAGATACAGTTCAACTTCTGAGAGCAGAGCCTGCAGACCAGATCCCAAGGCTAGTTTTGTTCATCATTTCAGTGGAACTTGGACCCAAAAGCTGTTGAGCTACAGTGCTTCTGAAGGAATTTCAAAAGAACAATCTGCTTTGGCTATGTAAGAGGGTTGTAAGCTATTTTATGCTAAGAATTTTGTATAATGTATTTTTACTGTGAGCTGGAAAAATAGCTCCGCAATTAGTTCAGTGAATTGTGTATTCCAAAATAGAGGTATTAGTAGCAGAAATGCAGTGATTAAACCATGTCCAACATGGGAGAGAAAAAGTTTGGCCTCAAAAGTGTTCCCTGAGGAACAGAACACTGAGGAACAGAACACTTTGCCTCATAAAAAGGTGTAATGAGCACAGAGGTGAAGGTACACTGCATTGTACTGTTAAATGTTCTTTCTGGGAAGCAACTGGGTAAACCATCTTTAGGCAGGCAGTGGAACAGGCATAAATGTCAAAAGGCACAGCCAGCTGCTAACTCATGGAAGCAGATAAAGTTACTCACAGATAAAGTTACACCTCTTCTTTCTTTGAACCAAGGTGCATGTTTACACCACGCTGAGCACAGTGATGACATGGAAGCAATAATGAGAATCCATGCTATTTTATAAACTCTAATACACCTCTTCTTTTACCCAGAGATAATTTCATCTATCATTGACTGTAGGCACCTTGGGAAAGTCAAGAAGAACTGCTGCTAAGCACAGTACTGCACAAGAAGTTCTAGCCAAAGAGCATGCAAAAGTAAGCTTCTTCTTAGCCTGCAATTAAAGAGAAGGGCTTATGAACAGAAAATGAAATTTCTGCAGCTGTAGTTTGTCAGTAGGTCCACTCTAAACAATTTTTGGTCAGAGCAAAACAGGAACCTGTCTTCCTTACATAATCTATTATGTGCATTAAATCTAGTATGTTGCTCTGAGAAATAACACTTTAGCTTTTATAACTAGTGTATTTATGTCTGTACTTTCACCTACATAAAAATACATTAACTGTTTTCTTGTCAAATTCTGACTTTCCTTGCTCTGCATTTATTTATCCTGCATTAGACAGGTAACTGTAAATACATTATTACCACAATCCAATCACAGCAAATATTATGGAGCATTTGGGAAAATATTTCACCTCCTTTTTTGCAGCAATTGACTTGATAAAGTACTTTGTATTGTATTGTAAAGTTATTAGCATGATTGTTTACTAGGATATATGGTCTGAATATCTTCAACTGGAGAAAATTGCTACAGGAAGGAAGGTACTTTGCCTTCCTCTGAAGCAGCCTAATTTGATGTGGTGCAGGATTTTATGTGAGATATATATTCCATTCATGTGGGAAATATAATTTTCCAAACATTTTCCCGTGTGGGTTGAGTCTTTGAACAGGCTGACCTGCTAGAGCTGACTGTGTCACTCAGAGTCATACAGATCATAACTCAGATCTACCAGGCTTCAGGCATTCAGCAATGTTTTGCTTGTTTCTTCTCTATGAACACACATCAAACCACACATCAGGAACATTGTTGACATCTGGAGAATAAGGTGACAGATTATATCAGTAAACTGCTGGCCAAATCAAATATGTACCCAGAGGCATCTGGGATAGTCACTGTGGCCCAGAAGCTCACTGATAAGCAGCCCCTCCTCCAGGGCTGAAAAGGAAAAGACCAAAGACACTGTTAACCAAGGAGTGCAACTGTCCCCTGAGAAAAGCATTCATCCCTCAGGTCAGCAAACACAATCAGGAGACAACAGTCATCTAGTTCTGTGTATCAGCGTGTCTCAAAAAAAATTACAGTGCTGGAGGCTTGAGTACTACCACACTGAAATATCAGGGATTTGATTGAATTTTAAATCGTAATAGCATTGAGCACTTTTGAAAATTATCATCTTCTAATATCATAAAACTGTCTGAAATACTCAAATTTGCATTCAGATCATCAAAACATCTTCATCAAAATTGCCTGAAAACATCAGCATTTCTATATGATAAGTATGCTAGACTGAATGAGAATTTATCAATTCAATAGTTTCATGAATCCACTCTTCCTGCTTTCTTTCATACAAACTTATATCCTCCATATGATAATCTTTCTAAGAAATTCCTGCTCCCTGCTAGATTTCTGCTCATAACCTGTGGTCTTCTACCTTACTTAAGGCAAGTTTGACACTTTTGAAAATAGCTCGTTTGCAATAGACAGTCATTTTTGTTCATTCAGGGGTTTGATACAGTATTAGTCCTCTTAATTACTGTTTACCATAAGATTTTTATATGGCATGCTTGTCCTGGGGGCTCTGAGGTGGCTGCTCTGAACTTGGTAGGCATGCTTCTATTCCTCAATTTTCTTCTTTTCTCTTTTTAAAGTTCAAGCATTACAAAATATTATGCAGGAATAAAAGGCCCCAAAGGTGCAAATTCCATGTCAAATATAATTTTATCCAATCTTGTGACAATAACGACAGACAATCATTTTTGTTTTCCCAGTAGGAATGTGGGCAGAGAATATTAGCTCTCAAAATCCTGGAGCAATATACAGTACTAAAGTAAAAATCTGACTTCCCCCCTTCTGCTCTAAGAAACACTTTGTTTCACAAGTCTATTGAGCAAAATAAACATGAATACTCAAATACAATCCGTGTGATTCACAAGAGGGACGGTAAGAGCAAAACATCACATACAGCAACAATAATCAGAAAATGCAATAATGACAGTCTCTGTTTTGTTGGTCCACTACCTACCCCTGCAACCCTTCATCACTACCTGAGTACTTTCGCCAGACTGATTGTGAATTTCTATTCTGTATCATTTAATGAAACCTACCTCATTATAATCTTCTTGACAGCACAGAAATAAGAGATGATCTGACGGAGTAAGCTGCCAGAAATAAAAGATGTTTTAGCGGAAGAAAGCTTCTTTATACAATATGTTTCTGAAGGGAAATTCATCATGGACAAGAGCAGCAACAGAGTAATTCTTCAACAGTTAAGATATGAAATGCAGACTACTGTGTAAAACACAACTTTGCCAAATTCCATATGGAAGATTGAAACACAGCACTATAGGCAGATTCGTAATAAGGCATCAGGGCTATCCAGCAATGTTCTTATGTAACAATCCTAAATGGGATATCTGTCACTTAAATGGGATTCTGCCAGTTTAATGACAAACCCAAGCTAAATATCTGAAGATCCTTGAATTTTTGGGATGATTAAAAATTGAGCATTAATTCATACATAACCATTTGAATGATGGCATTTTGTGCCTTTTCATTGCCAGAAACTTATTAAAAGTTTATTAAATTTATCTTTAGTATCTGTGCACCTACAGAGGCTCACCTAGAACTTGCATTTTTGAGTTTAATCATTACTGCAGCAGATGCTATTATTTTTCCTCATAGAATCAAATAGGTTCAAGAGCAATTTGATTTAGTCTAGATCAGCACTTTCCAATACATTAGGTCTATTTGGACCTGGTTCATGTTTTTTGAGGGGTTATGGTGTTTACATCATGTCCTGAAACATCTTTAAACTGAAAATTTCAATGTGAACAAACCATCATTTCTAGCTAATGAAAACTTGTTTTATGAGTCAGGCATGATACAGCTTAACTTATTAGTTTAAAATGAATTTTGGATCTTTATTTTGGGGTTTTCTGTTTCTTTGCAGTTGCAACATTAACAGGTATTTTTGCTAAAGCGCAGCTTCCTCTTGTTGTAAATTAAATCCAAGGATCACATGACTCCATGATCGGAAATCTAAATAAATTGTTAGATATTTAAAATAGAATACATTTTGTAAGATTGAGAAATTTAAAAAATGGGCTGATTGACATGATAGATGGCATAAACAGTTGAAAATTTATTTTCCCCCTGAAAATTACCTTAATTCTGATCCTATGCTGTTAGCATTTAGTAAGTGAGGAATTCTGGTGTTCTTTGTTGGCAGAAGCAATCCATCAGTCCCTGGAAGAGACACACTACATCTCAGCAAAGAAAATAGCCACGCTATTAACAACCTGCAGCTGCCATGCTCCGTGGTAGAATGGGATATCACATCCCATCAGCAGTTTGTTAATGATGCCTGTCTTGAAACATAATTTTCAATTTTCAGAGCTGATGAGTATTGGATTATGGTTGAGGTTGGAGTTACAGGGGGATCTTGGTGAGTTAGAAAGTTCTGTTTGTTCTTCATATTCCCAAATAAAGCAGGTTGTTCAAAGCAAGGTTCTAAAACAATAGCCATATTAAGTCATGGGATGAAACATGACTCCAAAGCAATCAATATTCCCTCGGGCTTTCAAGCAAGAATAATTATTTTGGAAGTAGTCAATCAACTTCTTCATACCAAGAAGTGACATTATGTCTAAATCACAAGTAATCTTTCCTGCCTTTAGAACTTTATAGTACTGCATACTATTTCATTTCCATTCATTTTTGTTAGAGATTAAGAAAGACCAATTAGAAAATTGTACAATGTCAGTTCTAAGAAGTAATTTTTTCTAGAAACCAGACATGTTTATGATTTGGAAGACCTGTTTTATCACATTAGCTAGCATGGCATAAGGCCATAATTACCCCTTTTCTACCTTGAAGGGCCTGAAAAGATTCATTTTCAAGTGAGTCAAATTTAACAGTGTACAGTAAATATACTTAGCAAAAAGCTGTCTAAATAGAGATTAACATATATATGCATCTTCACAAATCATTTTGGCATCTGGGGTCTGTTTTTCTATTTTGCCTTCCCTGGATCTTCTTGAGGCAATTGTAGGAGAAATAACTAGAAAAGCAACATTGGCAACATATTGGAAAAATGATGGTTACACATGGTATAAGGAATACTATCCTGTTGAAAATCTATAAAGACTCGGAGCAACAGAAAAAAAGAAAGAGATAAAAAAATACTTTATAAAATCAAAAAGCATTCTACTTTAGTAGCTTTATCTGCAGAGTTAAAAAAATACACTTGAAATTTGAAGGTAGAGATTGTAAAAGGCCATGTTCTTAGCATTGCTGACCCAAGATGAAGTCCAAGATGCTCCAAGCTATATTGCTGTCAATACCTTCAACAGCATAATATTATATTCCCTACTTTTACTAATGTTCTCAGCTTGACACCACTAAATTATTGTGTTTCTTTTGACAAAAGTAAAGTTTGTATTTCTCAGAAGTCATTACATATGACATTTGCAATTACCTTTTTTTTACCTTTTATTTTGTAATAATAAAAGTGGCGAGGTGTACTGGAACACAAAATCTAACCTATAAGTGTCCAGAATGACCACCTCCCAGGAGAAGAGTGGACTCTTCACCAACGCTCTCATCACCAACATTAATTTTCTGTGCATGCTATGGTTTCCATAGAGGTGTTTAGATGCTGACACAAATGTGAAATGAATGAAGACTGTGGGAATCTGTGCGTAGGTGTGCAGTAGCCAGGCTGCTGAGAGATGAGCGTGACTGATGTGCAGATAGCAGGCTATGTGTGGAGAATGATAAACGTGGGGTGGGGGAGGGAAGATGAGTGCACATGTGAAAGGGAACTTGCTTTCTACTGCCTGACTTTGCAGCACACCCCCTCATTCAAGGTTATCTCCTCTCTCCCCATATTCGATTACACTTGACAGTGATGAGTGCTGCAGCCAGATGAGACACACTTATTTTGCTGAACAATCCCAGAGGACTTTGAAAGACAGAACAATCCCCCAGCCAAGGAACAACTTAGGTCTCCAGGATACAAGCTGGGCATTTTTATTTTTTCTTTAGAAATGGAAGTTCAAAGAGGCTGAGGTTATTTGTAGACTGAGGTCAAATCCAGCAAATGTCCAGATCGTCAGTTTTAAGGGATGACTTTATATTTATCCAAAAGTCCTGCTGCACCAATATAAAACATTTGCAGGACCAATCCTTCCTGGGACTTCTGTTTTCAGTGATCCACTCCAGTCCCCAACCACATGTGAGGTTCCCCAAGGCTGGCCAAGAGACTCAGACAGACAGCACAGGGCAAATGCAATGTTCTGGCAGGCAAGGGCTCAGAGGTGTCTCTGGGAGCCCCTGGCCCTGGCTCCACCCTGACAGTTTGTCTCTGTAGGTTTTGAGTTAGCAAAGGGACATCAATGGCCTGTGAAAATTTGAAAAATTTGGGCTGTGAAAATTTTGCACAACTGTTATTGGACTGTCAGAGAAGGATTCTGAAGCCCATTCCCAAGCCCCTTCTGTTATTTTGTGTCTTAGCGTTTGAAAATACTCCCCATACAAAAGAACTGGGTAAGATTATTTCTCCAAACTTCCTGCTTACATCATTCTGTGCAGGGAGGATGAGCAAGACCAATTATAGATGTTAAATTCATTGTAATGATTGGTCACTTTAATGAAAAACCCTATATTCAAACACAAGTGGCTCTTCCATTTTAATGTGTTCATTATTTTTTTCCCATAAAAGCATTAATTACTTTGCAAATCAAAATATGTGTGCATATTTTATACATTTATATAAGTGTACTTATACACATACAACAGAGGACAGGTTTAAATTAGATAATGGGAGGAAATTCCTTGCAGTGAGGGTGCTGAGAGACTGGAACAGGTTGCCCAGAGAAGTTGTGGATGCCCCATACCTGGTAGTGTTCAAAGCCAGGTTGAATGGAGCTCTGAGCAATCTGGTCTAGTGTAAGGTGTCCCTGGCCATGGCAGGGGAGCTGGAAATAGATGATCTTTCAGATCCTTTCCACCCCAATACATTCTGTGATTCTGTGAAATTTAGTAAATTCTAAGTTCTTGAGAATTTGTTACATTCCATAGCAATTTGTTTCAGGGAAACCAACTGTCTTTATTTGTTACATTTTATTTTGCACTCGGCAGTTTTCCAGTTACCAACCTCTGGTTATTTTATATCTAGATTTGAGGTGATGAGGGTATTTATAACAAGGATTTAAAACATTATGCTGAAAGAAGGTGACACTAATATACACTGAACTTTCCAAAGCTCCTATTATTGTTCAAGTGTGACTCCTTTAACATGTTTTACCTGAGTTCATTATAGATGCATTCTTCATAAACTCTTAGAAAATACTTGAAGTTTCCTGGCAGTATTTCTGTGATAATTCCTGTTATTCATCCCAGCTGAACTAGAATGTACTGGAGGATCTAATCCCTGTTCTGTTTGGTGCAATAAAAACATTGTCCACATAAAGTTACCAACAAACTGTTATACAATCAATGACCAACTGAGAAATGGGATCAGTCTTGCCCTAGACTTTTACTTTTACCTGATGGTGCACCAAATTTACAAATATCTGCTTCATTGTATTCTTTCTATCTCCATTCTGAGACATACCCCTCACAGTGAATGGATTTTAAAATATTCTGTTCAAATCCCATAAAAGGCCAAGGCCAAAGACTTCAGTCACATTGCTGCTGAAATTCAAATTTGATCTTTTACTGTACCTTCTTTCCCTACTGCTGCTGAGGTTATTGTTAGCAATAATTTTACTGAGAAAAGAAGGTGGATTTAAAAAAAAAAACTTCAAAAAGAGAAAGAATGAGTGGTTAAATAGCAGTGTTCTGCAAGATATACTTAGATTCAATCATTTTACTGTTTCCTCAGCCACACTCGTGATCATAAATCCTGTATCTTTCTCCAAGCTCAGTGGTTGTGCCAGCCCTTCATCCTGAGAAACTTCATGTGTCCTGTACAGGACTTCACAGTAGGATTATGAATTCAGGAGAAAGCTCTGCTCAAGGGGTTTGTTTGGTACAGCACAAGGAAAAGTAAGCCTTGAAGATAAATAAATGGAAAAGGAGGTTAAAAAAAAAGTTATTTGTAGCTCATGACATTTTGTTTATTGAGGAGTATCTTCTGCCTTGACTAACTTTCATTTGGTAACTGGAACTGGATTTCCATTGGAAAAACATTTTTTAACCTGGAAAATTCATAGGCAAAAGAGATATGTACCACAGAGCTGACAAGTATTTTGTCTCTCTAACCTCCCAGTTGCAGGTATGGTAATGTCTAAAGCAAAATCTCCAAATAAAGTCATGTTTTGTCTCATGTCAGCTCACTGAGAAAAAAGTTACATTTCTCATAAGAAGTGTGAGGGTCTTTCTCCCTTCCTTATACATGGATGTCCTGACATATAATCACTGCACATTTGCATTTGGTTCAAACTCACCAGTCTTCTTCTAGGGTATAATGGAGCTTAAGGGGAAGAATTTGTTAGCCAAAAGGTCTTATAATGGAAAAACTCTTCCAGAATTTTCAATGGCCTCCCTGCTCTGGAAAAAAAAAACCAAAACCCAAAAAAATTAAACCAAACAAACAGCCCCTAAACACCACAAAACCAAACAGAATAAAGAGAAACCAAGCATTTTCCATGGCACCATTGGTTAAAACAAATGAGTACAGAAGTAGGGATGCAGTTACAAGATGCTGTGGTTGCAGGAGCCACTCTACTACTGAAGAAACAAGTCATGAGCTACAAACCTCTGCTCTGCACCTTGCAGCTGTTAGAAGCAAAGAGTGATAGATTCCAGAACCTTCTTTTGAGTTTTGAATTCAGTGTCAGTCCAGAGGCATTAATCATTGCCTCTCAAGAAGCAAGACCTGATTGTTTTGGGGATTTTTTGTGGTGAGAGGAAGATGCTACTGTTAACTTTGCCCCTGGGATGCTGTGAAGATCTGCCTCCTTGAACAGCCAGGTTGTTTCACCTTGTACAGTGACCAAAACTTAGTGCGAGCAATAAAACCATAAATCCAGTCTTCTGGGCAAACCAAATCAGCCACAACCTGACTACTCAGAGGACTTCCCAACTGCCAAATAGATCAGAGATCTCTCTCTATTCTAAAGTGGTTTTGGGCAAAAGACAAAATATGCTTCAAAATGCACGGCTAAATTTATAGATGTAGTTCAATACTGCAGATATAATAGACTATTGGACCATGATATACACTTTTGTGTTGGTCTTTCCACAAACAGGATCCTAAAAAAATTTAAAAACTTTAAATGGTGATATCAATAAAACTTTGAAATTCTGAGTGGTTCTATATATTAAATATACAGACACGTGGATAATTTTATGACCATAATTACCTCTCTTCATAATTGTAATGCTTTGACATCAATGAAACTCCAAAACTCTGTGTGGCTTTATATAGTAAATATATGGATACATATGGATGACTTTATTACCTTAATTACATATCTTTATGATTGCATTGGTTTGTGTACACACACAAAAAAAAGGTGATGTTTAATAGTCTTTCTCCCAAAATACCAAAGGTGAAACAAATACATAGTTTTTCACATTCATGTGATCCCTTTAGGGCAGTTCCTACACTCTTTTCTTAGGCTGAAGCTCTAGACATAGCATCCAAGCACCAGGAGAGCAGCAGACTCACTACTGCAGATTCACTACAATCAGAGCCTTGTTCCCTTTTAAGAGAAATCAGTGGATATTCCAAATTGAAAGATTTTGGCTTAACCTGGGTTTATACCTATATTCACAAACAATGCTGCCTCAATGGCTTTCAGTCTCAAGTGTGCATGACTAACTGGTAATTTCCTGCATTTGTGACATTCCATGATCTTGCTTGATGCTGCCAAAGTTTGTGACTATACAGAAAAGCAGTGTCAGGTTGAGAGTGAATGACCCCCGGTAAGTTATTTTGAAATTGCCAGACTTTGCTCTGCAAGTTTAGTCTCTCATAGCAACGTGGGCAGCATATTCTGTGCTGCCTTCATTAAAAGAAAACGATTCTGTCTTTCAGTTAAAAAAAAAAGAAAAGCTGTAAGTGTTGAAGCAGCATGCACCTAATAAGCGACTTCTAAATCTGGCTCCATCATTTCAGTCTGTGGACTAGCAGAACGGAGCTTTCAGAATCCTTCTCAAGTAAGTATTTCTTTCTCTTTACTGCATGGTTTTGTGGTTTTGGTTTTTTTTTTTTAATTTAAAATTCATAACAGGTAGTAAAGAAGTCTTCAGCCTTGAATTAGTGGTGCTGCAATATGACAACTGGATGCCTGCTTTAAATATGAATTAACATGCTCTGTTGTTTCATTTGGCAAACATTACTGTCTTTAAAAGGAAATAGTTAATACATTAAGGTACAAGACAGCAATTTATATGGATGGAGCTTCCTAAAGCTGCAGTGCTGGAAAGCTAATGAAATGATTTATAATTGCCTGTCATGATACGGTTTTTTTAAATGAGTTATGTATCTTTTGTTTGCATAAGGCACATCATGGAACATGTCTATCTATCTTATCAAAACTGGAATATGTATTCTGAATATGCTACTGGCCATTAAGTATGAAATTATCAAAATTAATTATATCTTCAAGAAAACAAAAATTCAGGCAGTGGCATTAATATTAATAAAGTTAATATATACACATCAAACCTAGCTCAGGTTTGTATTAAACGATGAAGGAAAATCTATGTAGTGCATTACTTTGTCTAATTATACAAAGTATTAGTCAAACATTGATAAACCCAACAGACTGTAGATGAAAAAATTGTTTGTATGAGAAACAACAGAAATGCATAACATTTGCCAAAACAGACAGCACATACTGTAGCATGCTTTTCTGCAATAGTATTGAAACAGCTCTGATGGACTTGTCTCTTTAATATAATGAATGAGGTGGGACTATGGCTGTGGAAGGAAAACAAATTACAATATTTTGCTTTGTGTTTAAATTGCAAGTGTTGAAATAGAAAGAGGTTAGGAACAGGCAAAGAGCTACTTTTACATTTGGTATGCAAACACACACAAATCCAAATACAAACAGACCTTTCCTTTTTTGTTCTTATTTAGTCATACCTGCTTATCACCAATTCCTGTGACATGCAACTCTGATTGCAAACATGCAGGTTTGCAGCCGTCAGCAGAAATATATTATAGCTGCATCTGAGGCATTACAGCACCAGAACTAATATTCTGGAAACATTTAGCACAAGCATATACTATACCTCCAAGTAATATTATTTGTCATAGTTTTTTATGTAGGGAAAATTCTGCTGCAAAAAAATTCACACTGTTTAGTTAACTTCTGCAGAAAACTACATAAATACTTCTCTCCTGCTCAAGTTACCCATCCCTCAACAACCCATGATAACAGCAGTCAAGATTAAAATTACCACTTATTATTAAATTACCACTTATTTCTCTCAGTTATTTTCAAATCACTCAGAACAACAAATTTCAAGACGTACTTTCAGTCTAACTCATTTATATGCGAAGCAAGCTTTTTTTTAAGCAAACTTTTTGAGGACATATTGAAGCATGGAACTGGAACAACCATTTCCTTTTTACTGTGTAATAGACATAGACAGTTTTTGGCAGATTATGTATATGCAGAGATAAAGAATGGAAACAGAGATAACAAAATTACTGTGTTCCAGGTATGGTGAACAATAATATATCCTTCCATTTTCAAGCAACATTAAGCTTCCCAAGGGCCAGCTCTGAAGAGCCTAATAAATTAGAAGCCAATAATGGAGAGGTTTATTCTGACATTTCACAGCCCTTCCCAAAATCTCAGGAAGGCACAACATAGTAACAATAAGACCAATAAATAGTGATATTTATGGTACTATCCCCACAAGACTGAAGGAGACATCAGTGAGTAGAAATGCCACTAAGAAGCTTAGGCCATTTCCACAGCTGTTACACTTTCTCAGCTAGAGGAAGCTATCCTTGATAACTATTTCTGAGACAGACTAGGAGGGAAAGGAAGAGATAGAGAACTGTCTTTGGGAAGCCTTCAAAGGGAAATGGTGACTTCATGACTGAGGGGATTGCCCAGGTAAAAAGGCTTATTCCTTCCTTATATTTTGTGATTTTTCTAATCCTGCAAAAAAATTATCCTAATGAAATCCAACAAACCTAGTACAGGCCTATTGCTCTTATGAAGTCAAAGCCCTCATGTGGGGGGCAGGATTTGACCCACTTCAAAGAACTGTGGATTTTTGTATTATGCTCTGGAACAACTTGGCCTAACACATAATTCACTAATTTGGATAAGCTCATTGGATGGGGGAAAAAAAAAAGAAGAGAGAGAATATCATAGCAACATCTTATTCCTTTGTGGTTTATGCACTTAACAAAGACTTACCTTCCAGTCTTAAATTCCTCTCTATGTTTAACATTTAATTAGCAGAATTGCATATTCCTGCATATATAAAAGAAAGATGACAAAAAAACCCACTGCTGTACTGAAAGATCTCTTCAATACTCCTTGAAGCATTAATGGAAGGACTTTGGGTAGCTTTAGTTCACCATTTATTTGGTATCAGATCAGAAAGAAACATTATATAGCTTCAGAGACAGCAAGGCCTTGCAGATTGTGCATCCATCATAAATTAGGAATGGATTAAAGTAAAATAGAATTGTATATAAAATATATTAACTTTAAAATATAACATAATTGGCGAGTGGGAAATATTTTCATTCCACCTGAAGAAAAAAGCATTGTATTTTTATACTAAGCCTGATTTTGTATGAGAAACAAAATCCATTCCTCTCATTCTTCCTCTCTGCTGTCTTAAATTTTCTCATGCTTTTTTCCCCCTCTTCTTAATGATGCCAATGACGATAATAATAATGATGGTGATTATGATAATGATTATTATTGGGGAAAAAAAAGAGATAAAAGAGAGAAGAAAATGAGGGAAATTGTGTACCTAATTTGGAAAGCCCCATGACACTGCCAGACTTCCTCAAAGAAGGACATGTTTAAAGACTAGGCTCAAAGGATTTGACACTTTCCTAAAAAATACACATTGTCAAGGAGCAGTGGAAGAAACTAAGACTCCTCATCTGTGTATTCTCAGAAGGATCAATTATTTTACATCTTTTCACCAAGCAACTGCAAAGTGAACTGGAGTCACAGAATCGGATGCTAGTGTAATGCATGACCTACAGCTCTACCCATCCCACAGCACGGCCACAAAAACGGTGCAGCGGGTGAAGAAGAGCTCATGGAGCAGCTGGCTAAAGCAGAAACTGAGCAAGAAAAAGATGATGTTGGCAGAGGATAGAGAGCATTTTGAGGACTCATTCTCAGTCAAGGTACGCAGCCGCGGTTCGTCACTTAAACACAAACCCGATATACAACTGTATTCTGATGTAACTGTTATTCACAGATGCTATTAACTTCTCCTAGCTAGGAAGCTCTATATCTCAAGCTTTTTAGTGCTAAGAAGTCCCAGTATGAAGGAAAAACTGTGGTGTTTATGCTCTTAAGCTTGGCCTAACTAGAGTGCCACTAATCCATTCCAGCCTCATATCATTTTGTATTCTTCTCTTCCAAGCAGTCTATTGTCTGGACTGGGGATAAATTAAAAATCACTTAAAACACTTGGAAAAAAATACAGTCTGCAGTTTCATTTTTCTGGATTTTCTCAGCAAGAGTAAAATTTCACTTCATGGGAGAGAAAAAGTCTTTTGGTAATTAAGGGTAGCCAAATGTCATGAGCTGTTGCCACAAGTGCCTTGTGTTTCTCTTTGAAAAACTTTAAAGATGTGAACAGCAATGTGTGCCCATGGTGCCATTTTATTCTGCTAGGGAGCAGCCAACACAACAGCCAACATCTTACAATTTATACTAATTTGGCTGCTTGCTCAGTAATGGAAGGTGCTCTGACAGGATGATATTGACTGCAGTAAGGGCCTGTGTCCAAAGGAATGTTGTGCTGGAAATGAAAAAATTTGTTACATTAAAACACTTTGTGCTTGCATTTTTCTCTTTAATTTTTCATTTATTTTTAAAGCTATAAATATAGCTTGCATTTTAGTTGGGTGTCTGTCTCTAATTTTACTGCAGCTGTAGCATTTGTCAGAGAGCAGTGGCTCTGTTTTCAGGGTGGCGCAGGATTTATGCCAAAAAAACCATCTCTTCTCTAATGCTCAGCATTTCTTACAGGCCTATCACAGCTCTGTCTAGTATACAGCTATAAATTAAATGAATCAGACTTATGGATGTTGACAAGAAAGATGACACAGCAATTTGTTGCCTTTAGTTTAGTCACCCTGTAGTTGCAAAACAGATAAATGTTTTACTCATCGTGGTGGAGAGCTTGAATAATGAGAATTTAGAGCAATTTAGATCCATTATATCTGGAGATTTAGATTCAAGGCTGAATGCAGACACTGTCCACCATGCAGATTCCTGCACAGAAAAAGAAGTCTTTGTTCTTTAAGACACCACAGTAGCTTTTCACCTCCTTTTCATGCCAACAAAACCTACCATTTCTTAAGAATCCAGACTGATTTAATGGTGGCAGTACTGGTCCAATTTTCTGTTTGTAATAACATATTAAAAATCTACCAACAACTGATAAAGAAAGAAAAAACTCATTTTCACTTGTTCCCATAAGAAGTAAGGCATCAAAATAAAGTAACTGAATTTTTATTCTACTGGTCCTGAAGACATCTAGATCTTACAGACTCAGAGCAAATGTCTGCTTAAATTCTCCTTAGGGCTGAAACAATTTCAAGCAGAATCTAGTGAGGTAAAACCAATACATACAACACTGACTACATCTCCACTCCATTATAAATTGGTTGTTCCAAAAGAAAACAGAAACTGTGAAAGTAATATTTAGTGAAATTGAATCTTTGCTATGTGAGGCTTAGCATTCTAGAAATAGATAATTATTAATTTGAAAATGTGGTAGAATTTCTAGAGAACAACTATATAGAATAATGACGAGAAGAATTTAATGAAACACTGTCTTGATGATGAACCTGGTGTAGGCAATCTTATATTAAAAGCAAATTTCTATTTGACAACCATTACAGAAAAAAAAGAGAAAAGGAAACCATCTATTAGAAGAAAACCCACAGAGGAACATCTGTATTATTTAAAGGGGTAAACTGAAGTGCAAAACTGAAAGGTCCATAAAACACTTCAAAATTAACTGCATTAAGTGTGAAGAGGACTGGATAAGATGTGATAAAATTTTCATTAAAGGCAGGAGGGAAGAGTACATCTGAGCAAGAATGGGCACTGGGAGAGTTGGGATTTAGCTATTTTAAGAGTGGAGTATCTGCTGAGAGGTGTACATATCTTTAGGGCAAACTGAGAAATTTGAACTGAATGCCATTCCTACAAATTCTAGTGAGTTTGACCTTGGTGCTTAGGCAATGTTTCTGAATAGTAGAAAAGTTGAATGAGAACTAGGAACACAAATACAGGAAATACACACCATTATAATGGAAAACTCATTCTTTGCTTCAACAGGTACTGTACAAACAGCAGTGTTATTATGCATCCAAAATCTTGGAGTCCACTGACTGACTCTAAAAGGCTCTGGAACCAGACTTAATTCCAATTAAAATAAACCTCAATCTTTTTTTTTAAATCAGATTTTTTTTTTGTTTTAATAATAACTTAAAAGTTTCTTACGAATCTTGAAATGTAGAAAACCTTTATACATCTTTGGGTTTGTTATTGTAGATAATCTGCTGAAGATATTCTTCTTTATGTATCAAGATATACTTTTAGATACAGAAAAACTTAGTACTAAAACTGTTGAATATTGTCTGCTTTGGCCCAGAAATGATCATATCTGCCAGAGCTCTACACAAAAGACTTCTAGTTGTCATAACAACATCCTGCAGCAGATACAAGATAGCTTGTACTTGCTTTTAATACAATTAACAAAAGTTAACATCTCCTGAAGATTGAAAGCCAGGGATATTATTTAAAAGGGAAGGTGGACTTAATATTTTTTAATTTTTAATTCCCATAAAAGTCAGCTTTTAATTTAAAATGTTCAGTCATTAGTCTGAAGAAATATTCCATTGCATCAAAGCATATTTGCAGGTAACTGTTATGCTCCATATTTATAAAAAATGTGCAGGTTTCTAATAATGTCTTTGTAAAATGACACTCAGAATATAAAGAAGCCTAAATTTAGAATAATACTGATTTTTTCCTAAGGAACAAGTTTACTCGAAAAATTCCTGAATGCTTCAATCTTGTCAAATGCAATACTAAGTCATTATGAAAGTCCCATTTAAGATATGATCTTAACTATCATTCCTTTATAAATGTTCCAGATTCAACAGTCAGTTTATCAGGAAAGGATCAGCGTCACTCTGTTTGTGTTCTTATATCAGCACTCAAATAGAATAGAACACCTTAGCCATTGCAACACACAAAATTACAAACTGTATCCACTTGTGTCCCTAGAAATGCTTCACTTATGAGCGAGTCTTGATGGTATCTGGAGATGTCCTGTTGATCAGGGTCACACCATGCAAGACTGGGTATCACAGAAGTGCACAGAAAAATACAGTCCTTTCCTAATTTAAAGAACACAGTCCCTTCCTAATTTAAAGGCCAGTCAATGGCAGCTACAGACTGAAGTGCAGGTTTTGCTCAAAGGTCAACGAACTAGACAATGGCAGAGCTGCTGATAAAGGCCAACCTTATTTACAGTGAAGTCTGTCACTTAGGTCAGACACTTTTCTCTTGATTTGCACAGACATAGTGTTTTATTCCACAAATGGTGCCCACCATTTCTAGAGTAGGACAAAATTAACACATAGCTTTTACTCTTAAGATTATTTCAATGTTAATATGACTGGTTTAGAGGAATTTAGTAAACTGACAAGCATCCACCTAGCTGTGACATATTGTAGTAATAAATAACACAAGAATTTGAGCTCTCTGAAGTTATTTATATCAAGACTACAGCCCAGACTACTGCAGCAAAGTATTGCCATTCACAGACACACCTGCTTGCATTGAAGCAGGAAATTCCCTGTATCCACTAAGTCTTCAAAATAATTTAAATATTTTAAATAAAAATATAAGGTAAAATAACTGGAACACTTCAAAAAATAAGTCACTTAACATGTGGAAAATAAATAATGAACATCAATTATTAAAACGTTCAAGATATAAAACACTCAGATTTTTAAGCATATTTTGTTTTAATATCCAGCTTCTCTATTTGTACACATAATGGAAATAATTTCTGCAATTCAGCTAGTCTCTACAGAATGTTTTGGTTAATTTACTTAAGAGAAAACACTGGATAGTCACTGTTACTACAAACTTTGATAGCATCTGTTCTGACCAAGATACATAGAGATGGATGTGAAAAGATTTGTATCATTTAAGAATTATTTTTCATTTTGCAGCTGTGGATAATTTTTTTCTTAATAATAAGATATTTCTGTGTCTTATGTCTAGAGTTATTATGCAGAAATCACCTGAAGAAAGAGAAGCAGCAGTATAAGCAGTATGACACCCACAAGTGTTATGTGCCTTACCTGAATTACCTATAAGCATTTATCTACATCTATACCTCTACATATATTATACTGCTATGCAAATAACAGCTCTCTGAACAAAAGAGTTCTTTTCTGACAATAAAAGAGAATTATATGATCCATTTTTATTGGTTGTAACACAGACTTTTTAAATTCATACCTCAAATTTTGCACATAAGCAATGGATAGCTGAATTTATGCTTGTAGTTAACATAGCTTTATTCGTGTACAAAGGAGCCCAATCCCTCATGAATAAAAAAGCTCTTGTCCAAATAGGTACAAGTCATTACAGGTTCTGGCTCAACAGTGAGGCTTTCTCTGTTTCTGAAGCAGGCATTATTAATAAAGTCCATTAAAACTGCAGAAGTCACACTTTGCCAAGCTCTAATGGATCTGGAAGGCAAAAGACCTAAGATGGATTAGCACAGATCCTGCGTATTTCAGAATCCTGTTTGCTTCAAGAGTTACATTAAGTTCGTACAAGTCTGTATTGGACATACTGAAAAATCCCTGAATTCTGGCTTTGCAAGGAGAGAAGTGTTGTATTGTTCCCTGACTGCATTGAAAAGGTCATGAAAATCTTTTTGTTGACAATTGGAAGCATTTGCCAGCCCTTGTGCAGTGTTAGCATTCACATTCAAGTGAGAGAGGCATAAATTCATCTAAAACAAGACAGTGTGAGCAAAATGCATTTGCATTTTTATCCACATTATCTCTGTGATCAGGATAATGTTTGTAGCATGCAAAGGAATAGCACAATCCCATAGAAATATGGAAGCATTTCAAAAAGTAATTCCAGTAAAAGCAATTGATTTCTGATGTGTTAAAAGGATCTTCATGTTCCCCTGTTATTTGCAAAATTAATGTACTTACTATGTTAATTTGAGAGATTTGCAACACTTCAGCAGCTTTTATGAACTATGATTTAAATGAGTGTTGGAATTACCAAAGTGGAGACAATAAATTCTAGGCAATAAGTAAAGTGCCTTGTAATGAGGGACCTAAATGTGTGCTTCAAAAGCACATGTAACTACATCTCAGCTCAAGCTGCTGTTGACCTGTCAGCTATGCATGATATTTTTAAATGTGCTCTTGTGTTTAAGGGAGGTCACTCAGTTTTCTGCTTGTGAGTCTCCTCTCTTCTCTTTCTCCTCTTGCTGCGTTTGACAGTGATGTAAGCAGAGTCTGAACCCCACCAGGCAAAAAGGGGTAAATCACTTCCTTTCACCCTTATGCTAAAAGAAGGAGATGCAAAAAACCAAAAAAGCACTCTTTCAAATTTATCACTCAGTCTTTCCTTGGTCATTTCCTGTGACATCACATCATTGGGACACTACAAATATCCACGCTGATTATAAAGTCAGACTACAGTCTTTAATCTCACTTAAACTAGTCCTCAGGTTCCTGCATATACAAACAAAAAATAGAAATTCTACACTTCACAGTTCTGACTTGCCTGTCTATAAAGACAGTGAAAAATGAGAAGAACTTCACATACAAGGTACTGAAAGAACTACTCCAAGTTCATTGACAATGTTGTAATATTGCACCTTGCTTTGAATCCTAACCTTTAAAAATTATTTTAGAATTAAAGTTATAGCAAAAAAAACTAAGCAGGTAAAAAGTGAAAATCACATTTGGTTTGCTTTTCTAGCAGATCTAGCAGATTTGTCACTAACTTTTTTAATAGAACAGCAAACACTAGTAGCATTAGAACAATAAAGCATGACCTTCTCTGCTATTGGATTTTAAAAAGCCCTGAAACAGAGCCAGCCCAGACTTTACTTAGTGAGAATTGATCTACATCATGGTAGTTTGATTTCCAGTTCAACAAACAGGGATATATCATATGTTGCTTTGGGTCAATGAAAACCCATGCTCATCTGCTGAACACTCAATACGCTGGAAAAATTTGCATGCCCTATAGATTCTCTGTATTAGTATGGTTAATTAAAATGATGAGAATTTGCTATTGCTCTAATGATGAAACATATGCATGATTTGGGGTGCATATGGGACAAAATGTGGTGGGTGCATTGTTATGCTTTCCAAAGACATGCCTTTTGTCTTACAAGTTAGAGGAGGATTTATGGGAACCCCTCTTTCGGTGGCAGTATTTGACACACGGACACTAAAGTAAATGGAGCTGCTGTCGAAAGGCTCCATTTCCCCAGTTAAGCCAGAGGGTGCTGTGCCTGGAAGACCAGCCAAGCAAGAGGGGGGTGGCAGGGTGAATGAAGAAAGAGCATGCAGTGCATGCACCACTGCATGTGCACCAGAAGTAGGAACTGATGCAGAGAGGAGCCTCTCTGGAGACTTGACAATGAGCAGTTACTCAAAACGCTGCAGCTCCAGTGAGGACAGCTTTGAGTTACAGGGCAGCACGAGGTCAGAAGCTAAAAGCTTTGTTAAAAGCAAAAATAAGGATGAAGGCTATCGACCCCATCGATCAAAGCACTGTCAGAAAGGGGGTGAAAAAACTCACGGACTGGAACACTCTTCCCTGCATCCAGCAGAAGTGGGAAACACAAGCCAAAAGCTCCAGAGGCAGAAGAAGACCCACAAGAAAAGCAGTTCCTCTACATCTGACTTGAGTTTGGTGAGTCAAGGATCATCAAGTTCATTGTCTGTTGTGGAAGAAAAAATAGAAGCTAAACTCAAATTCTCTCAATTTATTAATGAAGTTACTTTCAGAGTGCTTGATCCCATGAGCCTGAGGGCATACCGAGCTGCTAAACTGAAAAATACCTTTCCATCTGGTGTGAGAAGCCTAGATGATTTTCATATTAAGAGAAAGTCTTCTGAAAACTGGAAAGAAAGCACTCTAGATGGGAAGACCCATGAAGAAGTAGACTTAGAGACTCTGAGAAGTGACAACATTGTGGCTGGAGCACGACCACACAAATTAGAGAAATCGTTGTCCCTGGATACAAGTCCCTCTCTCAGGTCATTTGATAATGGTGTCTCATGCAGAACAAGACCTGGCTTGCCAGTGGAAATTATGATTTCTCAAAGCAAAGGAATTCCAGCCACAAAATCTGCATCTCTTCCTAGAAGTACAAGCATGGTGAGCTCTCTCAAATATTTTCTTTGGGTGATATATGACAAGGGCTTATGCATTAGTGTTAATATTTGAAAAGTGTTTCTGTCTTCCTGGGTGGGCTCTTACCGTGTAAACAAACTTTTCTCCAGGGTGGGAACAAAGAGGGGATGTTTATTTTTAGTAGCTCAAGAAACCAGAAGGTATGGGAGGAAGGAAAAGCAGAATAAAATTCCCTAATCCTTTTAGCTTAATGTCTGGAAGATGACTTTACAAGATAAAAGAAGATTATTCCTGCACAGCAGTGAAGCATGTCTATAACCAGGTCAGCTTGATATGAGCAGTCAAGGCACCCTCAGAAAAGGGTGAAGAGAGCACTGTGACAGACCACTCACGTGTTCAAGGTCACTAGTTTAGAACTTGCTCAGGTATCTCTACACCAAACAAGAATGCTTATTTAGTCTGTTTAAATACTACTGAGGGCTCTGCATCTTAAAAGTGTGTGTCTGGAGTTAATACATATCAGTTAATACATTAATGCATATCAGTTAATAATTTTTATTTTGATGTGCTAAAAACAACCCAAGCAACCACAGAACCTTAAGAACTGGGAAAAAAAAGAAAAAAAAGAAAAAAATAAAAAAAGAAAAAAAGAAAAAAGAAAAAAAGAAAAAAAGAAAAAAAGAAAAAAGAAAAAAAGAAAAAAAGAAAAAAGAAAAAAGAAAAAAAGAAAAAAGGCTGAAGCTTTCTTCTATAGTCTGGTAAAAAAAAAAATTATGTTTTTAATTTTTTCTTATGAGATTCTTTCATTGGGTGAGGAAGAGGTATTTATGCCCATGAAGGAGAGCAAAGGGAAATTATTGTTGTTTGCTAGCATGGCACAGTCTGGAATCCTGAACTGCCAAACCTTGCACTGATATAATATGTTAGTATGTCTCCAGAGTAGTATTTGCAATTCCATTAAAACAATAAAGGTCCAGGAACTATTGCTTTAGAGTATACACATGTACACAGATGTTGCTAAACTGGGAGCTATTACAATGGCATTATTCTTTAAAAAGTCTATTCAAGTTTAAAAACAAAGAAACAAAAAGTTATTTCATTTCACAGAGGACTGCAGCAAATAGGAAAACATCCTGGTCTTAAGAATTTTATTCAAACTTCAGCAACCCGAGCTTAGGATTTTATGTACTTGGATGTTTTAATTGCCCCCTATCAAAGATAACTGGAGGGAGAAGAGGTGAAAGGTAATGAAACAGAGAGAATTTGCACACTGTGCTGTGTCACAGCTCCACAATGAGAGCTGTCCTACAAAGGGCTGAAGAGGCTTCATTGTGAGCCCATGGCAGGATATGCTTTTTTCAGATTTCAATTAAGCATCTGTCAGAGCATCTTTTCCAGTGGACTTGATTATATGTACAGATTGAAACTTCCAACCGATTGAGTGCGGACTGACTAAACACTGCCAATGCTCTGTAATTCCACACAGCCAGTGTAGGCATCAGCCTACTCCAGCTGAAGCATCAGTCTGCTCCAAGCCTAGTCATTTAAATTAAACACAGTAGTTACCTGACATTTAACCTCAACAAACAATGCCTCCAACTGAAGAGCTCAACGTGAGAAAATAAAGGAGTGGCAGGGAAAACACAAGAGCAAAACATGTTCAGCCTCATCTATAGATTCATTTCTCCTACATGCAAAAACTTTGACTTCAGTGTAATTTATTTAGTGCCAAGTTCTCTCCTGAAGCATACTTAGCAAGGAGCAAAAGGATAACTGGGCATCATTATTGTAAAGATATTTTAAAAGTTCTTGGTTATGTAATGTTCATTTGAATGCTCATAGAGAACATTGCTTAAAACTGTTCCATGTTTTAGTTGCCAAGTTGTTATTTGTGTGTAGAAGATAATCTTTGAGAGAAAGAAATTATAAGATTATATTGACTTAAATATAAAAACTGGATAGCAGAGGTATAATAACACATCCTGAAGAGCATGAAAAAACATGCCTGAAAGTTTGAGATTAAAAAAGCTGCACATAATAGAAAAAAATGTGACTCAGAAGATGAATGCTGTGACATTGCCTCCTGTCTATTATGTTTTCTGAAGACCCCTGAGGTGTCCACAACTGCCTCTGTACTACTGTTGATTGGATCCAGACCCACTAAAGTGATTTTCAACTTTCAGACTTCTCAGAACTGGTCAAAATGTTCCATTTCTGCAGCGAGTGTTTACTGGTTTGCAAACAGCGTCTGCTGAAATGAAATCTCACCAAAAACCAAGTCATTGTAGAGTTATGCAGAGGAATTTCTGGACAGCTAGCAGGAAGAAAAAAAAGGATGCTTCATTGTGTGACTGAAGTTAAAGGGAATTGTGACAGGTAGAAAGAAGTTCCAAAATACAATGGATATTACTTAGGTGTGGTCTAAAATATTTTAGTAACCTGGCCAGCAGGACAAAATATTTTTTCGTTTCTATGTATTGACCTAAATTTGAAGTCACTGGAC
Organism: Passer domesticus; assembly: GCF_036417665.1. Classification (NCBI taxonomy): domain Eukaryota; kingdom Metazoa; phylum Chordata; class Aves; order Passeriformes; family Passeridae; genus Passer; species Passer domesticus. The sequence continues at coordinate 11,838,730 of NC_087479.1, forward strand.
AAACAAGCAGGAAAGGAAAATGCTAAACTAAATGGAAACAAACCTTTGAATCCACACCAATATAGTGGAGAGTGTGCAACCCGAGACAGTCACACTTCCAGACTGAAATTATGTGACCAGTTCAGTGGGCTGAAAAATGCAGGAAATGTCTGAAAAGGGTTGTACACCATGGAAAGTTTCTAAGAACTGGGAAGACATTCTTGTCAGAGTCTCTCAAAGGACAGATCAATACAGAGAGAAATCTGGATGGATCCAAACAATACATATTTTTTTCTTAGGGTATGTTTCAAAGAAAACCAGGTATGAAAGGAGATTAGCCTGTGTCTTTTAATACATATTTTATCTCAAATACATTTGTTCCAAGTAATCAGCACCTTCAGGAAAGCTTTATGTATCACTATTACTGTTCCAGGAAGAAAATAGAGGTTAAAATTTAATTCTTAAATAATCATACAGGACTTCAGACCTGAGTAAGCCTGCATCACCTTAGGATTTGAATCAACCTGAAAATTACATTTCAGAAACTTCAGGAATACATGAATAAAGGTCAAATTTCCAGCTATGTCTCATCTTTACATACCTACTTTTACCTACACAAGGAACCATATAGCAGAACATTAGACACTGAATTTTCTTGGTCACAGGAAATCCATTTCTTTCTTAGAAGAGCTGTATCTTTCCATCTTACATTTAAGTACTGCTAGTACATATTCTGTGTGCAAGTGGTCTTAGAAACAATTTTTGATCTCACCATTGTAACTATATGTATATATAACCTAAGGAATTGTGCATTTCTCACCTAAGAACATGTCATTGCCACACAAAATAAATACAAGCAAACCTGATCAGTACAAATGACCTACTAATCTGCAGAGGCTGTCTTAGAAAACAAGCTTGGGTTGGGATAGTGTCACGTCTACATTTTGGAAGTTAAGATTTCACATACTGTAAACTAAGATGGAATTAGGCAGGTGGTGAGAGGCAGAAACTTGGCCATGCTCCACATGAATTTACGAGGCTTATGGAGCCATATACTCCTCATAATCCTCATAATTATTCCCTAGACACCCCATTATATTTGGATCACAGAATATTCTACATTGGAAGGAATCCACAAGGATTATCAAGTCCAGCTCTTAAGTAAAGTCTCACACAGGGATCAAACTTGTAACCGTGGCATTATTAGCACCAGGGTGCTGGGCAACCTGTTCCAATGTCTCACCACCCTCACAGTGAAGAAGTTCTTCCTAATATCTAACATAAATTTCCACTCTTTTTGCTTGTGCCCTGTATTCCTTGTACTCTCACTGCAGTTCACGATGAGTCCCTCTCCAGCTGTCCTGTAGCTCCTTCAGTTGCTGTAGGGTTGCTGTGAGCTCTCCATGCAAACTTTCTCTTCTCCAGGCTAAACAGTCCCGGTTTCCCCAGCCCATCTTTGTAGAAAAAGCTGCTCCAGTCCTTTTTTCACCTTCAAAGTCCCCTCTGGATTTGCTCCAACAGTTTTATGTTCTTATGGGCACACCAGAGCTGGATGCAGCACTCTGGTGGGGTTCCACAAGAGCAGAACAGAGGGACAGAACCCCCTCCTTGACCTGCTGCCCACACTCCTTTGGATGCAGCTCAGGACATGGTTGTTTTTCTGGGCTGTGAGCACACTTTGCCAGCTCATATTGAGTTTTTATCAACTATCACCCCCAAGATTTTCTCACATGACTGCTCTCAGTTAGCTCTCTGCCCAGCTTATAGGTGTGCCTGGGATTGCTCTGATCCAGGTGTAGGACCTTGCATTTCACTTTGCTGAACTTTGAGAATAATTTACTGGACCTGGAAAGCTGCACCAGTGAAGATAGATGAAATGACAATTGCTTATTTCCTAGACATCTCCTGGCTCAGACTGGTGCTTCAGCCACCTGGAGTGTCACTGTGCTGTCATACTCCCTCCTGTGTGATTTAGTCTCAGGGGCCAAACTTTGACCCCATATAGGCAATTCAATTCCCTCCTGTAGCCTTACCAAAACCAGCTGAAAACTAAGTATTCATTCTTACTCTGATTTCAAGCAATGTATGCCCTACAGGATTTAATTTCTATAGCCCTTGAGACAGAAGGGGGAAATTGCCTGATACAAAAAATGGCATACATATAAAATGCAGATGAATGAAGCACAAGACAGAATAACACCTCTTTTCATTTCTCTCACAAGAAGTCATTATTACAATAGCTATTGTAAAGAAGAAATATAACCAGAATAGACATTTATATAGGATATTGAGAAGATTCAAAGATTCATGTTTATCTCTAATCCAGGTAGGATGCTTAATTCCTAAGGAACCCTGTAGGTAGCCACTGAAGCACAGTGTCACAGACATTAACACAAACAAGGAAAATTATATTCATTTCTGCTCTATTACTATTTGTTGTCCACGAGGATTCCTGCTGCTCATTGTAAGTTCTCTTGCGAGACAAATGTCTGAGCACAGGGATGGCTTCCTGAAGGTGCACAAGCATCTTTAGAAATCACAGCCTCACACGCCTGAACTTCATAGGCATGAAGGGGCTTTAATTTTCATTTTCATGGGCCATTCTCTTAAGAGTTGAACATAAAGATCCTTGTGGTACCCTTCCAACTCAGAATATTCTGTGAAAACTGTGAAATCTGAAGAATAGATGACGACTTTCATGCAAAAGTTGTGGTAGAATTCCACAGCAGTAGAAAATGCAAACAATCTCCCATTCTAAATGGAAATTTCTAGGGCAGTTTCTAGGTTCTCATTTTCTAGGGCACCTGAGTACTAACAGAATTTTGCTGAAAGAGCAGACAAGATTTTGTTGCTCTAGGTCAAAGCTCTTTTATACAAGGTTTTGAGTCCTCTTTCAGCCCTTCCAGCCTGCCACCATGATGTAAAAATAGGCATTTGCTTTGTTCTTGGATGAATACCAAATCTTTCATTTCTATTTACAGTACAGTGATGTTTACAAGTAAGATTTGGGTTCAAATACATTATAATGGAAAATATATATTGTTTCACTGACTCATGCATGCAATATGCTAAAAAATAAATAGTAAGAGGTGGGATGAGAAGGAAAGGGTAATGAGGTGCTTTGCCCAGGTCAGTGACCAAGCCAGCAGACAAACACCTGAAAAGTCTTCCAGTGTCCTATTTTCTGGTCTGTTCCTGCTCTTACTGACAGGTGGGTCAAGGTAGAGCTACCCTCAATAGCTGATATAGTGAAGCTGTGGTATCTCTAGGTTATCAGAGGAAAGTAAGAAAGTGAGCTACATCAGATGCTTCAGTTCTTAACATGATATCTGCATGCCAGAGCATATCATTAGGGCCTTTTATGAGTCTTTTACAGCAGTTCAAAATGTCACATGGCCACCTTTCCTGACATCCTGACCTCTTTCTTGCTGTGGTATTCCACATGACACTGCACAGTTTGTTCCCCTCTGCTCTGCAAATTGGAGGTGACCATCAGGTCATCAGTAAAATGATGAAATTTTTTTTTTTCTCACAATGGGTATTAAAATACATGGTTTCATTCCTTTACCGCAAACTTGATTGACAGAAGATGGTTCCCACTTCTTTTCAACATTCAGAGATACCAGGCAAATACAACAATTTTAAGATTTACTAGTTTAAACTCATTATTATGTGAAGTAAGCATAGCCACTGAACTGCAAGCAACATGCACCTTAACAACTTCACTCTGCTATTTTTCCTGCATCTGCAGATTCCTGAAAACAGTCTCTGTGTCTGGCAATACTGTAAAAGAATCTCAGGTCTTAAGAATTGCATCTGATGTGGAAAGCCAAATACTAAATCTTTAATTATCTGGGGCTACTGTTCATTGGTACTTTCAAGGATTTCTATTGCATCATTATAACCTCTCTCCTCTGACACCAACATTGTTTTCCTATACACCACTCTTATGAAATGATCACTCTGGGTATAGTACTAATGAGTAGTATTGCAAATATGTACTCCAGTGTGTACACTTGGAACTTCCAGGGTAGGTAAATTAACTTTATAACACCTCATAGGTGTTAGGCAGCTAAATAGTCTAAGCTATAAAAATGGTACTACCATTTCCTTTGGCTCTGATGGCCAAAGGAAATGGTAGTACCTTCTGAGCTCATTTCACCTGAAATCAAAGACAAATCTCATTTTCCACCAATCAAGCTATCTCAAATATACCTTCTCAATCTCTGAGAAGACTTAGCCATGTTAGGCTTGAAGCATGGAATAGTATTAGTTGTACCAGCAGCAGCCAAGATGGGGCAAGATGCAGCTCAGCAAAGACTAACAGTCAAAGTATTTAACCAGCTTCACCAGTTAAATGCAGAGTGCTGAATCCTCTCTTTAATTTCACTTTTTTTCCAAAAAAAGTGAAATTTGTCACAAGATGTGGAAGCCAAGCAGGCCATGTGCAATTTCATCCATAGTTAACACCTCTTGTCCCAGTACTGTGGCACTGACTCCTTTTTCCAGAGCTGAGGAGCGCAGCAGCCGTGTACTGTAGGAGAGATCAGCATAATGTTTTTAGAGCAGCAGATGTGACATCGTTTTACAAGCAACAGAATGAGCAGATGGTGTTTAGAGAGTTCTCCTTGCCTGCTCTAAAACACCTCCGTTGGGTCACTAATGGATCCTTCGTCTCGTCGAGCACTGCATAAAGCTACAACGCTCCCAAGATGACGCATCCGGTCATTTACAGCTTCCCAGCCCATCAAATACAAATTAGATCAAAATCTTCTTCACAGTGCATAGGCATCTATAAGCCACTGCTCGAAACAAAAAGTTATTTGTTCAAGACAGGCTAAAATAGACAGTCTGAGCTGCTTCCCAATGTGTTTTCAATGAAATTAAGTGTTTCACCATAAAGCCTCCATTTTTATAGTTAGGGGTTTTAATTCAGTTGTCCTCCCTTTTCTGCCCTCCCTCCTTCTTTTTTTAGAGAAGGAGAGCAGCAAGCAATTCACATTGATTTTGGTATCTTTTGGCACATGTTACAGGAAAGCAAAATTTGCAATCAGAAATGTATAGTGTTCCTTTCCCAGTGATTTTTGTTAACATGACTTTTCTCCTTCCTTTGAGTTTGAAAAACACTCCTCAATTGTACTCTTTATCTTTGGATACCTTTAGAAAGAAATGGTACTTTCAGAATAATGGAAGCTACAACAGCTTTAGGACAATTACCATAAGCAGAGATGTCTGAAAACTGCAAAGCTAGGCAAGGGAAGGTGAAAGAGCAAGAGGTAGAAAAGATTAATAGATCTCTCTTTTCTGGTCCAGCTTTGGTCTACAGGTGTTATTTATGACAAAGATTTTAAAGGTGCTTCAACTCATTTTTCATTTCTTCCTTCATCCAGCAGCCTGTGTATGTCATGCTTACAAAATGTGGGGTTTTGCCCTGCCATAGCATGGCTGTGGTAAATCAGAAAATCAAAGACCTGGGTGTGCAGTGACTCTCTCACACAGCCACACACAATACTGAACATAAGTATTTTCCTGGTCCACATAGTGAAAATCTCTGAACTCTACCAAGAAAAGATGAAAGTGCAAGGCACTGCCCAGAGCCAGAGGTTGCTCTGACTTAATCTTCAGTTGGGAGGGACTGATATTTTCCCCACTTATTCTAAGATTTTCAGCTCTATTAAAATTCTGCTCAGTGATGTACTGCATGCAATTAATAGAAACATAGATGGAACTTTGCTCCAGCATTCCCACTGTGTTCTAACATCTAACTGGAGTAAAATAAAAGTTTACTTATTAATATGAACCCACCACAGCAAGAATTTTGGGGACAGAAAAGAGCGAATCAGAATTACATTAATCTGCCAAAGCTGCATTTGCATTACTCTGTTTCCTCTGTAGGCTTGGTGAGACATGGGTTTTAGTCTCCCACCAGAAAACATAGCATTAAAACTTTGATCCCAATAAATTCAAAGAACAGAATTTTTTTATGAATTATGGGGTGGTTTAAAAGGATCTTATACTAAATGTCAGTCCTATAAATTCAGCCTTGCTGCCCCAACAGCATGACTCATGTCTCAGAATATCAGGAACTTTTGGTTATGACATCAGGTCAGATAAGGAGAAGCAGGACCCCATTTCAGAACATATTTTATATTTATAAAATACATATTTTTTCATAAAGCTCAAAAATATGGTATTTTCACAGACTGGCTCAAGCATTTGTTTCAACAACTTCGTCTTTGCAGAGCAGCTTAAATTTGACCTTCTTAGATGAAACTCTTCTGTGCCAGGAGTTTTAGGTGACAGGAAAAGACATCTTGTGGATAAGGAAGAAGTAGATGCCATAAATCTTGAGTTTAAAATATGATGTTCTCAACATTAAGCTAAGAAGATAAGTGGGGAAATATTAAAAGGTAGGGGCAAAACTGATTGGAAAATCTTATTGAGAGATAAGTTCATGATCCTTAGTTGTGACCAGTATCTCAGGGGTACCAAAACTATTTGCTATTAGCAAGCAGTGTCTTTATTTTGAGATACCTTTGCTTCCTATCAACAGAGAGTAAATAAAACACGCAATTCTGCTTCTTCGTCTGAGTTGCAAACTGTTGTGTTTATGCCCCAGTGTATTTCTCTTGAGAGGATGCTTTTGAAAATCCAAAAATGCTGATTTCCCAAAAGTAAGCAGCTACTTATCGAGTTTAAAGAAACCTTTCCTGTGTTGAAATTCACTCTTAGTTGAAAAGACCTCAAGTGTTTTTTGTTTTTTTTTTCCTGGGTCACACTTACTCAGTACCTGGAAAGGACAGAAATTGTTTAAAGATCCCACTGTTTTCTTCATGTCTCAAATTAGCACTGCATCTTCATCCATCTCTTTCCTTTTTCACTACCAAAAGGGAATTTCCAAACCTTCTTCAGAACTTAATGTTGAAAGAACCCAAGGGAGCTGGATACAACAGTATTGGAGCACCTATTGCTGAACAATTATCTGCTAGACTGTAGTCTGCAGAGCCTTCTCTTGTGACACTGTTGGCCAACAGCTCTCAATTTCTGACAGTAAATTCAATACCTGCAAAGACAAACTAAAATTATTCAAATCACATCTGTATCTGTTGAGCTTATGAGCTGTTTGCATTAATATTTTATGTTAGTTGGGCAAGAATGATCAGGGATATGGCAGTCTCAGCCCTCTGCTCCCTGCTTGGAGAGGGAGAGCATTTTAAACAAAAGAAAATGAGGAATAAATACCAGGCCTGTTCGCTTGCTCTCTTAGAAATGAAGAGATATTTCCCCCAAAGAGCAGCTATTCCCTGGACAGCTGTAGTAACAAAAACCTGCTGTGTGAACACGGCTAAAATGAGCAGCTATCGAGGATTCAAAAGCTGGTTCACAAGCACTTATTTCTCCAGCAGCCGCCAGACCTTCGCTCCGCTGGCGATGCTGCGCGGTGCTGTGAGAGCGCAGAGAGCACCAGACACGTCCTAGTTCTGGAGACTCAGGGGGAAGTTGAGTCTTGCAAGGGGAGAACTGGCAGTGCTGGTAAGAGAGCAGGATATTCAGAGGAGCAGCAGTCAGAGGCTGGAGGGCATGAGCAGCACTTGGTGACACAGGGGGGTGCCCAGGGCACGGGGCTGGAGCAGCCCTCGGTGCCCCCGGCTGACCTGGCAGACCCAGAGGAGTCCCCAGCCCCTTCATGGGATGCCAATGGAGCAGAGGTGCAGGCAGCGCTGTGCCAAGAGATTTTCTCCTGCCACTCCCACCCAGACAATCCCCAAGCAGCAGTAGAAGATAAAATATTGCCCAGTTATCAGAGAGAGAAAACAGAACCACCACATTGCAACCCATGCAAAACCAGAGTTCCTCAGGGAGTAACAAATTGCTAACAAAATCCTCATAAAACTAACTCCATAAGTGCTCATATTCACCAGCAAAATGCAGAAAAGACCCTCCATTTTCCCTAGATAAACCTGTCTTCCCTTGCTTCCTTTTTGATGTTGTAGTAAAACAAAATGGAAGATAAACCAGTCAGCAGTTCCGTGAGGGAAGTGTACAGTCCACTGTAATCAATGCAGTTAATTAAAAATACAATTAAAACAGAATCAGTCATGAGAATTGGAACACAATAAATAATTAAAACAAAATTAGTTTGGCTCTTTTGTTGAGCCACTCAGTCCCCAGTTAAAAGTAAATGGCTTTTTCGTCATTGATAGCTACAAAAGCAGACCTCTGCAGCCCCAAGTTCTTCCACTGTTAAGGCAGAAGTGTATCAGGTCTTCCTACCCTTCCCCTTTCTCTACACACCTTCCACAACCAATCTGCCATTCAACTCCCAGTGCTGCAAAATGGGGAGCTGGTCTGAGGAGTTACAAATACAGAGCAGAAAAGCAGCATATGGTAGTAGAAAATAACAAAATGCCTTTTAATTATTCCAACCAAACATGAAACATTTTCCTACAGCAGGAGGGAAGCTGTTGGCAAATTATTATTTATGCGTTTATTTATGTTGGAAATAGGCAAGGGCAGAAAGAAGTGAGACTGTTCCACTCACAAGCTACTGGCAGCTTTTTTATATATTGCTCATAATCATTCTGGAGTGTAGAAACTAACATTTCAGGAAGCAACCCAGGAAGGAAAGAGGTTTGTTCTTCAGCCGCCAGGCCTTTAGAACAAGTGTTGGGTACTAACATAGCTAATGTCTTGTTTCTGAGCTTAGGTCTGCAGGAATTCCTTTTACAGGTGATTGCATCTCTGACTGATATTACCCCAGCAGTGTTGCAGCTCTATAAATTGTATATTGACAGCTCTGGTTGATTTCCTGCTTGTCTTGCATTCATTCACATCTTAAATATTCCTTCCTTCCTTGAAGGAAATGCATCTCTCCCCCGTGTGGGGAAATGTGAATAACAAAGAGTGGGATGCTGAGAAGAAAGTTTCAGCTTTCACTTTCTCATTGCATAAGCTTTCAAGTTCTTCCAGTTGAAAAGGAAGAAACAAATGAACCTTTCTGGCTGAGTCATTATTTAATTACGCAATAATTAGCTAAACATAATGACAAGCAGGGATTAAGTATTTTCCACTCTTAATGAACTTCTGTCATCAGAAGAAAAACAAGAGGTAACTCTTCTAGTAACTCAGTTATTTTAGTACCACAGATCAATATCTTGATTTTTACATTTCTCAAAATTATGAAGCCTAATAGCTATAATAAATATTAGTATGTGTCTTCTATACTATAATGGAATTTTATGAAGGTGCATATGCAGTGCTGTAATTTGTAGGATGAACTGGCTAACAAATGCTTTTAAATCTTTACTTTCTGTTGAACAAAAAATTGTTAACACTACAGCTGTTCCAATGATTTTTAATTATTGTGCCAACAATTATTTTCCAGATAAACATTGTGGTAAAACGTAGGTAAATTTAGATACAGATTTATAGGGAATAAAACTGACTTTTCTTACAATTGTCTCCACTGCTTTACTGTGTAACTTTGGGTAAGGGTCAAATTTGGCAGTTCCTCAGTTTCTTCAGCTGCAAAATAAAAATAACTCTTAATCAGTTTGTTTAGTGTTTCAAGATCCTCTCATAAAATGGATGTGTTGCAAAAACATCCTTAGAAAAATGAAGAATCCTTATTCTAATGTATGCTGGAAATTTTTCCTAGCCCCCTGTAGTACTTATCAAATCTATGATATTTAGGAGTGTTTCTGTTCTTGCTATTCTGAAGTGTTTATGCCTTGCTTTGGTTTTTGTTAAAAACTTTTAAGATGTAGACTGCAACTGAAAACATGGGATCTTTTCCTGGAATATATAATTATATAGATAATTAAATACATAATTACATTATGTTGAGTGTTAGAATATCATATAATCTTTATATCTGAGAGAAAATAACTAAGAAGTGAAAGAGGCTCCCCATGGAAGGGGACACAGCACCAAGCCCATCAGAGTGTTTGGACAATCTTCTCAGTCACCTTGTGTGGTCTTTGGGGTGTCCTGTGCAGGGCCAGGAGCTGGACTCAATGACCCTGATGGGTCCATTCCAGCTCAGGATAGCCTGTGAACCCTGTGGGCAGTCTGGCCAGCAGGGTGCAGGTCTAGCACTGCTTGGGTCTTTGAGGCACTGAGGGACAACAGAATCTTGTGCTTACTGCCCTAATACTCCAAGACATGAACAAATGTTTATTTAATTCCTCAATTTCCTATAATTATTTATAGTGAGCAGTCCTTTTCCAGTGGGCAGTTTTGCATGTGCCATTCCCAGGTTCAACTAAATTAGATGCACATTCACCAAAAGAATGACCTGATTCCACAAATGACTGTACACCTTCCTTTTTTTACTAGAGCACATAGATTGACACTGAATTGTGTCAGCAATACCTTTTTTTTTTATTTCACGCTTAGCATAGCTTATGAACTTCCTAGTTTTAGCAGAATTTTACAAAAACATGGATATATCCCACTAAGGTAACTAGGGAATGATGAACTCAATTTCTTCAGTCTGTTGAAAGAAAAATTTCTGTATTGCAGTTGATAATTTTTGCTCCAGACCAGTAAGACTGGTTACTTCCAAAGTTACTTACAGCCTATTATCACATAACCTCATTATTTTTCTTCCATATTAGGGCATCAACTCTGTAAACCTTGGTAATAGCACTAATGTGTTTTCTAGGGAAATCCTTTGAGCATCAAGTATAACCGGATTTTCCAACAGAGGTGTTAAATGTCTAAAAATAAATCTATTCTGTCTTCCTTGGTCTTTTTAAGGGCATCTAAATCTAAACAAACATATTAACACCTTTGTGCAATATCTAAATTTCTCTCCCTGAAGAAATTATTCTTTTGTACTTGTGTAGTTCCACTTGGGGTGGATGCAACAAAAATAAAATAGAATCATAAAACCTTGGGATCATCAAAGTTGGAAGAGACCTTTAAGATCATCCAGTCCAGCCATTAGCCCATCACTGGCCCTGTAACCCCTAAACCACATCACCCAGCACCACACCCAGATGTCTCTGGAACCCCTCCAGAGATGGTAACTCTCCAAACTCCCTGGCTAACCTATTGCTATTAATAAATTAAAGTAGGCCCATGTAGAATGTCAATGCACTGTCAACCGCTGAAAACTTTGATCTACGTAGAATGACTGCATGTCATGGCCAATGTTACAGCCTCGTTTCAGGTTTGTCCTGAGTCTTCCAGCAGTCAGTGCCTTTTCTGCCAGACAGAACTGGCAGGACTTGCAGCCTGCAAAGCTGTTATGGTTCAGACTTAGTTTGGTTGCAGACTTTCTATATTTGCACTTTCCTTTTATAGCTCAGAACTAAAAATATCTTATATTTCTATGTCAAGTGCAGCACTCAAACCCCTGTAATGCAGTTTTGCAGTTAAATTACCGTGTCTGGATTAACTGTAAACTATTAATTTACAGAAGTGCAGCAGATCTTGTTACTGTGAGAAATAAATCTACCTTTTTATTATCTTGCTTTCCATTGTCATCCATTGCCTTCAGAGATGAAGGGTGCACTATTAATATATTTTCCAATTGTCATATATGTTTCCTCAAATACCTGATCTAGCAGACCTTTTTCACAGCTCTGCTTCTCTTTAATATTTCTGCATTTTTTATTTACCACTGGTGCAATGGAGTATTGCACATTCACCGTGGGCCTACAGTTCTTCAAATAAATTCTTTTTTTTTAATTGATGCATTTCTATCTCTCTCCATTAAAATACATTAAAAGTTAACTGACAGCCATGTCACCATTTTATATTAATGCTTTACCTCTCAAAATATTAAAAAATAACTCAGAGAAAAAAACAAACCCAAGTGCTGAAAGAACTATAGCTTTTTGTGCACTTCTGACATAAAAGCCTGAAATTATCTATTGCTAGGTTTTATTTATTTCTGAAGAAATGTGATTTAAGGATTATGACAAATACTGCAAGTAGGAGGTCTAATGATACATATGCTGTTATTATCAATGTATTATGCATTATAGCCACTGTGGAACTACTCATTACCGAGATGTGAAGTCAAAGGCAAAGCAGTAGGGCTTGAGAACCTAATCTTGCAAACACTCACTGTGAGGGATTGTGCTTCCTGATGTGTCAGGCAGTGAAACAAACACAGGCAGGAGAGTACTTGTGCTTGGAGTCACCACTCATCCTCATTCTTTGGGCTGTTCCCAAACTGGATGAGATGTATGTGACAGGTACTGCTTCCTGAGAGGGAGTGTCTTTTGGGTTGATTCCCAGGACAAAAATGGTGATGTTTCTCTGGAAACTCATCACTCGTGAGCTGGTCAACCTGGCAACCAAGTAAACTTCCAATGCCCAGTAATCCTAATTCTATATGATTTGAGACTCTGGTTTGTATTCCCTCTACTACCACTGTCCTGTCAATCTTTTAATGGGAAGGAAAACACAGCTGCCCAGTGCAGAAGGAAGTACAACCTGCTTCAGTCAAGTTCCCAGTCTTAGCAGCAAGGACCAAAGGACGCCCCAAAAGAAGGCATTGCACAGTCCTCACAGAGCCTGAGTCTCAGCTTATGATGCTAAATAATTGTAACAGCTGATTTCTCAGTTTGAGCCTTGCATAATCACAGCAGGTTGGAAGGAAATAATTAAACTGGGGTTTTTCAAAGTTCTATAAAATGTCATCACTTTGATAAGAAGTATTGCAATGTTGCCATTCCTATAGACAGTGTCTGCTTCACACTCTGGCCAAAGCTCCCTGAAGGACTGATGAATTTAAATGAACAGCTGTAACAGCCTTTTATGGATATTTGATTTAATATGACATGATGCTTTCTTTTGAAAAATGTATGGAGCTATGCTGTGACAATAAAACACTTTTGCAGTGCATACAAAATAGACTAACTACTCTTTAGAGAGTTGTTTGAAAGGATATCACCTTACAAGGGTCTGAAAAATCAGATCTAAGAGTATTAAGCCTTTTCATTGGTGATTGCAAGGAAAACCTTTCATGATTAATTAATGGTTAATGCAAACATTCATAGTGTGATAAACAATCATATCAAGACAGAGTGTTCTTACTTCTAACTTATTGAAAGAACATTTGAATAGTCAATGATAAAATTATACATCCAGATGTAGGAAGGTAAGACCATACTTTTAGACTAGGAGACCATAAAACAGAAGTTACTGAGGATTGAGGAGTTCTGTTTAGCTGAAAAGAATCTAACATAACCTTGGATTTGAAACTTAAATGGGATGGAACTTTAAAGAGTTGTATTCACCTCTGTGCACGGAGTAAAGCAAGATCAGCCTTAGAGAGACTGAAAAAAATTCCGGGCTGCCATTGAAGAAAGACACAATTATCCTGTGACTGCACAAATTCATGTGTGTGAAAGTGGATTCAAAGAATATATGCTCCATGGCTATTCCAAACCAGAGGCAAGGCTGACTGGTGTGTAATTCTCCAATTTTTCCTTCTCAGAGGCTTCTTAAAGTTACTGCTCTCCAAGTCATACAAGATTACATATGCCACATTTGGTAGGTCCCAGGGAGGTGTGTATCAGCTGAATGAAGTCAGGAATGACTAAGAGAGAAGTAAATTTTTTTTTTCCATTCAAAACAAACTAGGAAAAAGAAATTTTAAGGCTAAATGTTCAAAAAGGTTAATAAAAGTTAAAGGTTAAACATAATGGGGACTGCTGAGTCATACTTTAGCAGTAATGGAGGAAAAGTAGATGAAAAGTGAAGGAAAAACCCTCAAAGATGCACAAACTTATTCAGAAAAATCAGTACATAAAAGATTTCAAGGAGAACTAACAGACCTGAATGAAGATAGAGCACAAGGCAAAATTCAATACTGACAATCCAAGTGTGCTTGGTGACAAGTCTAAATTTATTGTGAGGGAAAAGACAAGAACAAAAACACCCTCATGGAAAACCCAGTAGTAAGATCTGCTGAACACTGCTATAGTTAAAACTACACAGTCGGGGGAAAATTTAATTTTTCTGACGATATAACTGTGTTCTAGAGTACAGAAAATAATTCTGATCATCACCTTGCCAACCACAATCAGAAAGAAAGCTTGTAGAAATGATGAACTAAAAGTTAAAAGACTCTTTTAGGAAGAGACAGCAAAAAGAACTCATTCTCTTTAAGAGAAACTTATACAAAACCATGGGTAGAAAAATGATTGTCAAGTGTTCCATTTTCTACTTTCATAATGCAAGAATGAAAGACTTAAATGACACAGAAAGGCAATAAGATCAAAACTGATCAAAAGAAGTAAAATAGAGTAAGTTGCATGTGGAGCTTATTGTCACAAAACAACCTGAAGGTCTAAAAAGATCAATAGGAATCAGAGTGAAGTTAGGTATTCATCTGAAGGTATATAAATCCCCAGGCAGCAAGGCATAATCCAAATTCTACCTGGCAGGAATTTGAAAGTTAGTTCCTACTTAAGAGTTCTTCCCCAATCACTCACTATGTCACTTCATTCATTTTCTTGTAAAACATTAAGGGTAGGACCTTAAGTTTAGATGGTATAATACCAGGAACATTTAATTCCAAAGTGCAACTCTGGAGACCATTGATGTGGAAAACTAGGAAGGAGGGGAATGTTTAGATCATCACCAAGCTAAGTTCAACTGTATACAGTGGTAGAAAAATATAGAAGGATATAAATCCATGCCACATATTTTTGCAGAGTTATTCTAGCTTTCATAATATAAGGATATAAGCAGACAATGTTTGCAGGACAAGAGAAATTATATTGGCCAAGTGATATACTTGGGGAAAGAAAGCAACAATAATGAAGACTCTTTGTGTTTAAACCTTTGTTTCTCCCAAGTAAAGTTTCAATGATGTCATGGCTTTTCTCTTTGCTTTTCAAAAATGTACCAACTGGTGTAATAAAAAGTATGAATTCTCCCTATAAAACTTGACTGGCTCATTTAATGTGTGTCAGTTATTGCTCTAAAGAGGAAAAAAAAGCAGATTTTCTTTTTGAAATAATGACCTGGCAGTATGAAATATTTCTTTCAGAGGGTTCATTTGGCTTTGTACTCATAGCCAGGATGCCTGACTGGCCTCACTGCAGCCTTAAAGAGGAGATGATCCCAACAGCCCTTTCCTAGTGGTGTCTGAAGTACAGGCTTACAGGCAATTCTGTAAGCTATTCCCTTTGGTTTAAGATAGAGAAGCCTGATGTCATCTTCTCACTGATAAATACTAACACCAAACTGGAAGTTAAAGAGAATTCTCTACCCTAGAGGAATATGTCTGTTGGAGGGAATTCTGGAAACAGTTGCATCAAACAGCAAAAATCACGCAGGAGATCAATAGAGCCAGAATTTCACTCTGTAAATTTAGATCCTTTCCCAGTTGTAAAAGGATACCATAGGAAGGCTTTCTTTCGTTGGCTCTAACATTTTCCTACAGTGTTTGTGAAAAAAGTCTCTTGATATGTTGATTTCAAAAATGTCATAATATTATATAAAAAAAATTTTGTCTGCTAAACCTTATCTTTTCCATTTGCTCCTAGATTTTCTAGATATGTTCTTTTTAACTCTTTCTTATTTTAGTTAATTATCTCACTCCCTTTTATTTTATGCTTCAGATAATTTTTTTGGTTCAATGGATTCTGTATTCTGTCACACTGGTGATAATCCTTTCTCTGGTTCTCATACATGAGTTCCTCACATTTTCACTGTTTGAAGAAGAAATGTACAACTGTATGAGATGATAATTCTCTACCCTGAAGTTCTCCCTGCGACTTTTTCCATTTTGACCTCCCAGAAAGCTATTTGCCCTTACATATCTTGTAGGTGCTTATATGCTTTACTGTTTATTGATCTGCCTATCCCTGATTAATGTCTCAGGCAGCTTCTCAGACCTAAAATTCCTTCTACTTCACTACAAAGCATTTGGCAGATTCATAGCCTCCCTTTGTTTATTTCTGAACAAGGACTATTATTTTACAGCTTTGTATTCACAATGGTATTGTAACACCAAAGACCACTACCAACATAAACGTGCCTTCAGTTTAATTTATACCCAATTTAATGCCCCATTTCCTCGCCATAGTAAGGCTAGGTGTTTTACAGATATGATACTGCCTGTGGGGTTTTTTTAACTGAGTCCATCTCCTTTTGCTTCTGAAGATTTCACAGTCCTTGGTTCTTTTTCTCTCTCTCCCTGTTTGTGATATTGTGAAGCTTTGATTACAATCTTTGTTTTACTTGTATCAATACAGAGACACTAAGATACAAATCCATCTCCTGGGTAGTCCAATTGTCACTCAAAGAATGAAGTGAAAAGCAAGACTTGTGAAACTAGATGAAGTCTTGAACCACAGCAACATCTTCTTTCTTTGATACAAAAAATCAATTTAAATGCAAAACAAAACCTTTGACAGATACAAAATATATTTCAGTTTCTAGAAATTAACAAGTTGAATCTTTATTAGTTGTATTATCCTTGTCTTTTTCATGTAATCAGTGCAGTAATAATACAAATTTCCAAACTGAAATACAATTATGATTTCAATTATCACTGTATGATTGTGACATAAATATACAGGAAGAAACAGTGATATTTGTAGTGCTGATAAACTGTAAGTTGTAGGATAGATGGAGACTTAGACCCTAAACCTCCACATGTGAGTGCAGTTGTTTATCTTGGTAATAGTAGGGTTCAAGAAGCTTACTGGAAAGGAAATGTGAGTAGAAGAAGGAATTGAATCAAGGTTTCTAACTAGGTTTCTTTGCTGCTTGAATCACAATCTCCCTTTTTAGCTGACTTCTTAAAAGAAGTCACTTTGTCTTCATTTAACCTTGACTGGAAAGCCAGCATGCAGCGACACTATTTATAAAGCATGGTTCATTAATTTATTAGGGTCACGTTTAGATGTTTGTTTCTCCAAGCCTGTGCAATATCCTTGAGTCTTTGCAAGCAGCTGTTCTTGTTCATCCCTGGGCATTTGTCTTTCTGATGCCCAAACCTGCCATTCTCCTGTAGCAGTGATGGGAGTTCAAAATTTGCTCAGTCCCTTTGAAATAATAACAGCTAAAGAAAACCCACCCTCAAAACAGAACTTCTGGCACCAGTGATGCAAAACCCTCTTGAATCCCACTCTTTTTCCATTTGTAACCAGAAGTAATTTTAAAATAATTAAGAGGGACACTCTGGCTGAAGTCAGTTTGATGTGGCTCTGCTCAGTCTCTTCCATTGACACTAAGGGAGAATCTTCCCTGGCCCATACTGAAAGCATTTCTTCCACAAACACTCAGTATTTGGTGACTTTCTATTGACCTTCTGAGACAAAGAACAGTTCTGTAACGTCTCTGCAGGTTGGGAAAAGCAAGAACCTCTGCTCCCCAAATCTTTGTCAGGTATTCATCAGAAAACCATTAGCATAGCAAAGCACTGGAAGACACATTTCCAAAGCAATAATAGTTCTCTTATAAATTTATTTAGTGCAACATGACAAGTTGGCAGGTGTACGCTGTCATTATTTGATACTTCTCCATTCTTCTTCTCTCTATAGACTTTTGATAGGCTCTCCTTACATTTCAGTCCCTTTTTATAATCTCAACAGCAGCCACCTGGAATATGAATAGGTGGCTGACTGACCTTGGTCAATAGCACTGCTTGACATATGGTCTGTGGCTCAGAAATAATATGGGGTCACAAAAGAGTACAGTTTGCCTAATTTGTCTGCCTTATAACAAGAATTCCAACTTGGAGACAAGCTGTACTATGGTGCTAAACACTGATGCAGGCATAACGAAACAAACTCTCGTTGAGTAGAGAAAAAAGGTATTTCTTTACAGTCATGAAATTCCATCGTCACTTTTTGCTAGTTAAGGTGTAAGATAAAAATAGAGGAGGGGTAGGATAAAAATAACAATACATTGTCTAATTATTTTAGGCCTGTTTACAATCTTCTTTTTTTTTTTGCTTATAATCTCACTTATAAATAAATAAAGTTTGTAAAAATCTTTCCTTTGGGACCATTGCAGTAATCATCTGAGTGGTTGTATCCGTAGACAGCACACACCAGTGAGCTCACAGAAAGAAATTTCCTTGCCTTTGCAGTAACTTCTATAAAGGTTCTGAATTTCAGAGCTCCATAGTAGGGCACTATATCTGATATCTGCAATATTTCTTAGCAGTTTAAGAAATCTGGAAGATACCTGCTTACAACTATTCAAAAGAAGGCCATAGTCCTCAGTTACAGAGAACTTCCTTACCTGGAGAATCCCCCTACACTTTGCTGCAGCTTTACTTCTACATGCATAGAAATCAGAGGCAGCTCTTTTCAATATGATGCAAATAGAAATGCTTTAAAGAGAAGGAAAATTTCCTTCTTCTTGCACTCAAGAGCTCAGGCAGGGCTGCTCTGGAGGAGACAGACACGACACTGCCTCTCAAACGCTTCACTTCGGTTCCATCAACTCTTTTTTCACTCTAAAATAAGCCAAGCAGATATTGTGACCACAAATGGTCAGTTGTCCTTTGCTTATAAGAGGAATAAGGAAAAGCCTTTTTCATCTTTTTGAAGCCTCTATAATGAACATAATAAAGAAGAAAATAATGAGATGCTTTAGCACTTAAAAATAATCAGTAGAAATGGATGAGAAATGCTGTACATTGTCTAACTATGTCAATTGCCCTACAGAGACTTAGCATGTATGTGCTCTTTATAGCTCAGCTCCATATGGGAAGATAAATTTTTGCTAATTCCAAGATTCCTAAGAAGCTATTTCATAAAGTTCTTTGTTTAATTCTTTTGTCTCTTCAGAAAGACATGGTTGAGGGGGGAAGAAAAGACCATTTGTGAACTCTCCTCCTTATTTTTCAGAAATAGGAATTTCACTCCCTTACAATAAGTTCTGCCTGGCACTATGGTCCTTCCTGCTTCATTCATTAAAAATAGCAATGCAGCAGCATGAATAAATCCTTTGGGATTCTACATTAAATGCAGAGTCTTACATCCTGGGCTGGCTTACATCTGTGTAGCCCTTTTGATGTCTGTTGGCACACCACTGCAGCTGTCCCTCATAGTAGGCATTTGAATTTATTAACATGCCTGCTTCTTTTTTATTTCTTTCCTGCTCCCAGGGCCTCACCCTGAAAGATTTACAGCACTTTGGAGGGGTAAGGCACTCTGTAGATGCTCTGAGGACAAGATAATTGCTGAATCAAAATCTCCCATAAGAATGTGAGCTTTGAACTTTGCTTTCAAATTCTCTATTTCTCAGCATGTGTATAAAAATTGTCAGAGAATAATCTCCTAATAAGATGCTTGTAGATAACCAGGGGAAGAGAGAGAAGCAGTCCTTTAAAATATTGCCCACTAAAATTCAGACAGTAAATCTTCAGTCCAGCAAGTAATTAAACACATAAATAGTCACATGAAGTTCACTGGGACTGCTCATATACACAATTATTAGTATAAGCATTTGCACTACTGGGATTTAGTAATGCAGATCTAATTAAACAAAACAAAAATGGTTAGCAACCCAAACTGGGTTGAGTCACTGTCAGAACTGTTGCTGACTAGTGCATTGTTATTCTGGACTGAAGATATAAACCAAAATTCTTCCTTTCATTAGGTGTGGATCCCAATGTTTTATTTTGCAATATCTAGTAGCATTAACATATTTTAAGAACTATCAAAGAGAAGGTTTTTAGAGGATCTGTGGTTGCTAGGAGACTGCTGTTTCATCCTGCAAATCTTCCACACTGCAAAGAGCAAACTGGCAATAATCAGGGTTTTCCTGCCAGACAGCACTCAAACAACTGAAGTTTATGGCTTATTGTTTTAAATTTGTGATTTAAGCTAAAGTTTGTACAACAGGAAAATTTAAGAGTCCTAGGATTTCTCCAAGTAGATATTTATCTTGTATCTATAATACAGCACTCTTAAATCCTTTTTTAATCAACAGTGCCTTGGGTGTCTGATATCTAGAAACTTGTTTTCAGTGTGCTGACAAGTTTTTGCCAGCATAAGAAGAGCTGAACTTATTTAAGTCAGTTCAGAGGGAGAGTTTGGCCATCCCCAGCCCTTCCATTTCCATTGCCTTCAGGCAGAAAATCTGCACCCTGAGCAACCCCAAACCACCTCCTTTACCTCCTTTACCACCTGCACCTCTGGCACCTCCCAGGTTGCAGCTACAGCAGCAGAAGTGCATTGGTTTCCCTGGCACCCAAACATCTCAGAACACGTGCTGGCAGAGTTAGAGGTGCTACAGTGGAGTTTTTACATAGACTCTATCTCCTAATTTTAACTAAATCAAAGGAAATATCCCATATCTGCTAAATCAGAGTAATTTTATTGCAGTCACTGAGAGGGTAGAATAAGGATCTCAGAAATCACTGAGGTCTATAATTTGGTAATCTTTAAAATTCTGTATTCTTTATGACCCAGGAGCTCTGCTGGGCACAAGAGCATGCTATTTTCAATGAAACAACACCTGTGATCAAATTTCTATATCAGTTTTATGCTCTACTGGATCACTGCCTTTAGCATGGTTTAAATAGGTATATGCTACAAAGGTAGTCACCTATGAAGAATAATGGCTATTTTCTCATTCATGGCTTTTCAGTTATTCAGTGTAACATCACAATATTAAACCCCAATCTGTAGGTGACTGGAGCCAGCCTTTTTATGGATTTTAATTCTGATTCTATTTAACTGCAAATGTCTTCATTTCTCCACATGCACCAGGACAGAACAATGTTCTGATCTGATCCTTCACTGTCCTCATCTAGCACCATGGCCAAACTCTTTTCTCCTTCAAAGGAGAGTACAAAGACAAAGAGTGTATGAAAGAAAGTGCCCATGGGGACGAAAGGGGCAGGAGAGAGGACAAAGGGTAAAATGTTAGCTGAAGTCACAGAGTGGGTGACTGTCATTCCTTTCAGAAAAAACTATAGCTTCCCCCAGAATCTTCTGATAATCTTCTACTTACCCTGTAATGATTCAAATCTGGATTGTAATTATATTTAAGCACTTTATAATTTCAATCTAAAACCTGACATTTCCATGCAATTATATGTCCTAAATGTGGTATTTGTCCCCCACTATGGTAAGATTATATAGTAATAGTAGCAATGAACATGGCTGAATCATTGACAAATTCAACCTTAACTATCTTCTCGTGCTTGCCTTGACAACTAGACTATTGAATTCCAACAGTATGAAAATCTAAAAATAGCACTGTGTGAAGAAAGACTGCAGGCAAAGCCACTAGATAATACAAGCTCAATGCTTCTGTGAAATGTGACACGTGCAAAAGCCAGATGTAATTTTAACAATGCAGCTTCCTTTTTGACAAAGGAATCTCCAGAGTCTGATTTAATGTCTCCACAGCAAAGCCTAGCAATTCCACGTTTTGTGTAGGAGTAAGAACAGACTTCTTTAAACTCCCAGAAAAGAACCCCTGAGAAGAATGCTAATGCACAGTGAAGTGAAAATAAAAAGACCTCTGATGACCCTGTAGCAATTAAGACACCATCCAAGTCCAGCATAAAAGTCACCTTATATTATACTTCAAATTATTACAGTGACACCAGCAATGCTGACACACAGCAGTAACAGTGTGGTTTTGCAGAAACAAAAATCACTACAGCTTAGGAAATATTTCCTAGATAATATTGGAGTGAGAACCTGGCTGGCTTATGCAGGAGCACAGAGAGAAGCTGGCAAAAGCTTACTTTCATGTCCTGCCTAGAAAGTAGTAAATAGACAGATGAAGTAATTAATTAAAGAGTTAAAAACTTGGGAGAATAAAGTTCAAGTCCCTTCTGCCTTTTAATGGGCACTGCCTGGCCTTGGGACTCCCTTAGGGAACTCGAGCTTCCTTTAGAACAGGTACTCCTCTAAGCCCTAACTTACCTAGCAGATTAATTTGATGGTAATTAATATTCACCATCTTAAGGCTCTAGGTGAGTTATCCATATAAGTACATCCACCTATAATATACATATGCATTAGGAATATATGCTGATCCCTCTTCATCTCTTGACCTCTGCGTGGATAGCAGAAGACACTACTATTTAACAGAGGACTGAGATAAGCCTGTTTTATAAATGCATAATTTGTATGTACCCCAACACAATGAGGGCACAAATGGACAAGGCAGGTTTTGCACTGGCATAAAAAGAAAAGCAGCATTAACCAACAGCACTTCTAGGAATATGATCTTTTTGCTTCCCCGCATTTATACTTTCCTGGCACATAAGACAAAGTTGTGACTAGAATAAGTTCATTTCAATTGAGTAACATCCTAATTCCCTTCTACTCTGCTCTGGCTTTGGGGAGATTTTTTTTATCATTTGGGAAGTTCCTACTCCTTTGGTGAAGAGGCTGGTTTGAAGGAGGAAGATCAAAGTTCTCCTTAGCATTATTCTCTGGCCTCATTCTTTTATTGTTTAAGTAAAGTTCTCTCAAACAATTACAGGCAAAAATCCAAATGATCCATCACAGGCTGTGACTTTTTATTCTCTGGAATTACTGTTGTTCCAGAAATAGATGCAGCACCACTGGTATGACTTTGAAGCCCCACTCCTGTTGGTTGGAAGTAGGATGAAAAATAAGGTGAATCAATAAACAGATACTGTTTTCCACCAGTGTTGTGACAGGAGAAGTGAAATCTTTGAAGTTTGCCTTTCTTTTGAAAGAAATATCAGTGACATTGCCTGGGTATATTGGTGCACCTTATTTAGTTCACTCTTCCCTGTCCATAGACAAGTTCACAAGTGACAAAAGTCATGAGCACAGATGCCCTACTTTTAGGAGTCTCCAGTGTACAGGTCCCAGGGAAGCAGCAGTGCCTTGGGAATTGACTCATGCTGAAGGCAGTATAGCAGAGAGAAAACTCCATTTGTTGTAAGACAAATTTGCACTGATTTATATTGTCCTTAGTTCATGGACTCGGAAGAGTCAGGAAGAACATAAAAGGTGTCTAGTCTGTCCTGCTGCCCCAAGAAAGCAAAGTTGTATGCAAATCCTTCCAATCTTAATGGAACATGCCACAGCTATTATGGGAAATCTCCTTAGCACATAACTGTCTCTGTGATGAAAATAAGACCTCTAACACTTTCTCTATCTTTTTTGTCTTCACTTTGAATCCATTATTTCCTATTTAATCCACATCAAACATGAAAAATGGTAGATTTCCATTCTCTACAACCCTCTTTACCCTGCTTGAAAAACAAATATCTTTATTCATTGCAATCTTGGTTTTGCTATGAAGTTTTTTGTCTTCTTAGGACTCTGGTTGCCCTCTTCTGAACATTTCCTTTAGGGGTGGTTCTGAACACAGGACATAAAACTAGGGACAACAACAAAACTTAAAGGTGAAGTTTTGTTTAACAGGTCCCCATATGATTACTTTTATCACCTAGACAGGTATGGATGCATTTAGAGCACAAAATACATGTTTTGTAACAAACAAATTTCTACAAGCGTAGGATGTATGAATTTTGCAGTTCTGCTCCCACTCCATCTCTCGCTCCTACTTCCCATCTTCAACATTCATGAACAAAACATCCTCACTGTGCAGGGACATATGTAGAGATACAAAGATGCAAGCACAGAAGTTCACAGGAGCAGCTATGTCAGAATTCATGTGCCATTCTTAGTCATGGTGAGCCAAGCTTTGTTCCCCCCCAGTACAAATCCATACCTACCCAGTCAGGAGTCAGCACACCAGGATATTGCAGTTACTCCTGCCTGTCTCGGACACCACCTTTTATTATCTACTGACAAGTAGGAGCTTTTGAAATTACAACTGCTGTAGCTAAGTGCTTTAATATCATGCCTGCAATGGCAGTCACCACAGTCTGTGTTACAGAAGCCTCATATGTGTGCTGGCAATGTGCAGTTAGCAGTGGTATGTATTAGTTTAGGAGACATAGAGTCCAACTAGTGAACTAGATTGCATTTTACTCTGTCTCCTCAGTCTCACATAGAGTATTTACAGCTACACTGTCGCTGGTAGGGTCACATTGGATGGGACTGAAGTGTACAGAGGATTGGTTGGGTAAGCAGTGTGGCTTCACCTCACTATTTTAACCTTTTGTAATGTTACAACATCATAGGATGATGAGCAACTCTAAAGAAAACAATTCATCAATCCATTGTCACAAGTCCTGCTGTGTGGCTGCACCATAAAGGAAATAAAACCACTGTACATATCTGCCCCTACTTTAGTTTGTCAGGTCATGGAACATTTCATTTGAAGAGTTTGTACGGTTCCTAGCGTTATGGATCCTCATCTCTGCTGATGATTACAAAGACTGTTTTCATAAAAACCAAGCATTTAATCACAGTAGTTACATGCACAGGTGCAAATAATCAGATTGAGCAAAAATATACTGAATAATTTAAGTGGAGTCTGAACTACCATTTTAAGGCAGGAAGCCCACTGTTTTCAATGGCCTTTTGTTCAGGTCTCACTGGATGGTTTGCCCAGTGACATGGAGAAGAGGTGTAGGTTCTTTTGGGACAATTTCTTGAGAGAAACTACAGCATCCATGCTACTTAGGGGTACTGGGTATGACAGAAATCAGCTTGACTCATTGAAACAGCCATTTAAAAGCAGAGCCTCTAGTGATATAAATCAGCAACACTTCAGTGGAGCTCTGCTAATTAACCCCTGCTGGGAATGTGGTTTTGAGACTTTACAGAGTGAAAAAGAAACTAAGAAAGCAATATAAAGATTCTAAAATATTAGGAAATAAAACAGCTTGAGAATGCTATGTTTTCACAACCATGTAGGAGAAGCCTGTAGGTTACAGTTTCAATTTAATATGTTCCTATTTGATACATGTTCACACATGCAGGATGTGTCATGGAGAATTTAAATGCCTGTTGTAAGAAAAATTCCCAATATTTCTTTTTATCTTATATCTGTTATTGCTATTTCCCAGTCTGTTTCAGCCAAAATTCAGTGAGATCATGATTTGTAGAACACTAGTGCTGAAAAGATCTTCAGCCATACAGACAGAAAAACAAAACATAAAAAGGAAGACCTAGTGTATGTTGAAGGTCAGACAGAAGTTCAGAATAACTTAGATCTTGTCCAGTTATTAAGGAGATTCTCTGCCTCATCTTTCAGTATGGATGATAGTGAACAGGGAATATTTGGAGGATATCTGAGGAAGGATGAGGAAGGTTTAACAGACCATAATTAAGGCAAACTACTACTATTCACTCTGCTGATGTCAGGAGTCCTGCAGTAATCCCCAGCCCAAAATCTTGCTCAATTGACACATGAATAGGCAAGCTCAGAAGCAAAGCTTTTCTCTGTGTGCAATGGTACAAATATAACCTAAGTGGTGAAGAGAAAATGTAACATGAAGCGAAGCAAAGGCTTCATGGTCAAGCAACTTGAGCAATCAAGGATGAAGAGAGGTGGCATAAAACATGACAGTTTTTGCCAAAGTAACTTTTTGTTAAGAGAAGCAATTTCATACTCAGGGAAAAAGTCGTGATCTATCTAGATTTGCACAAAGTAGCTCATAAATTTCTCAGTTGAGAATTATTTTCTTAAAGTTATAAAATAGAGAGTAATTCAAGATGATTAATCTGAATGAAAAGCCTATGTAAACGTTAAAATGGAAGACTGTCATGTTGGAAAGGGATTATTGGAACTTTCAAAGAAGATTTTGGATACATTTTGTTGCTGACTTTGAGCCAATAAACAGGTTTGCCTAAACAATAAAAGCATTTTGAGGTATTTACAACAATTAGGAAGCTCATATAAGAACTGGTTTATTTATAAGCAGAATAATGGAATTTTAACACAAAATATCCACATCAATACTTTATTTTATGGAGCTCATCATTTGGCAGCAGCAGAGAAACAGAGATCCAGGTGTGTTGTTAGACTGTAAAACAGCTGTGAGCCTCCAGTGAGAGAGAACCACAAGAAATGTGAGACAAGCTTAAAATGCACTGCAGATATATTTTCTTTAGTCACTGGAGCATACACATACCATACAAGGTACTGCCAAGGTGCTTTGTACATGATGTATATTCTGATCACCCATTTTCAAATTAGATTTAAGGTAATTTGGAACAGATCCAGATAAGGAATACTGGAAAGACTGAGGGAAAGGAGTACAATCTTCTGAGAGCAGTCAGAGAATCACATCTTATTTTCTTTCTCAGATAAAACATCTCTTCATAAATGTGTATGGGAATGTAAAAACAGGGTGGGAGTAATAAGCTTTAAACATAAAATTGGTGCAAGATGAAAGAGAGAACTGGTCATACAAAATTTAACATGGTTAAAATCACCCTCTGATTTCAATCAATTTAATAGTGCTCAGAAAAACAGGGTAAAAACAAATCAAACTGTTTCAAGATGGACCCAGCTGCCTTATGGACATTGCATAACAGAGCACTGGTATTCTGATGAGTTGTAAAAATTATGTGTGTTGAACTTAGTCATCTGCTCTAGGAATTAAAAAGACAATTTATCTTTTTCTTTTCTGAGTTAGGTCCATTTGCACCATATTTTTTCTGTTTGCAGTTTGTCCCAAACATCTGAGTTTTCTTTTATAACTTAATGTCACTATGGAGGATTTCTTCTTTCACACCAAGAAACATCATAATTTGGTCCCAGATAGAGAGAGAATCCTGGGAAAGTGCAATGCTACTCTTGGTGGTGTGGAGAGATGTATTATGACTTACTTGTTGTTGGTAAGTCTAAACTGGTTGACAGATGTTTTTCCTTGTGTCCAACATGAAAACCCTCCACAGCTCAATGGAACCCTCCCATTCTTTCTACTATGTGTGACGTTCCTCTTCCCAGGAGAAAATGTTTTTCATTTCAGTGGCTCCAACAAGTTCAATAGTATGGAAAGGACAAAGGCTGTTATCCTTGGCAGCTTCTGCCTTCTTCCTCAGTGTTAAACCTCTTCACCTTTTATATATGAAACATCTTCAGATGAACATAGTGGAGGTGTTTTACGGCCCATGGTGGGAACACATGCTTTTTGAGCAAAATATCTGTTACAGTGGCAACTGCGGAGACTTGGACTCAATTTTCTATGTACCTCCACAAAAATTTCAGGCAAGAGTTTTACAGGAAGATGATCCTTCTTTTGTAAACATCTATCAGATACATTCAATACAATCAAATGGAAATAGACGCTTCCTCCAGCTCTTTTTAAGTTTCTATAGATTAAACTTTAGTCTTCCTTCAGGCATTGCCTGAGTGGTACTTTAAAGCAAATAAAAGAAATCTCTAAAAATTGATTAACATCTAATTAAAGATTGATCCTATCAAATTATGTAGTCCGTAATTTTTATTAAATCAAATCTTTAACTCTTGTACTCTGTAGGAAAATAAAGGAAAAAGGACCACAGTACTTTCTATCAATAAAACTTTAGTACAACAGGAAGCAGAAAAGAATGTTGAAGTAATATAATTGGATTGAAAACATGTGGCTGTTTACAAATGTGCTAGAAGTCCAGACAACTGTAATTGTGAATGAGCTCTCATTTACAGCTTTCCTCAACAAAGAAATAAAAGTAACTTCCACAATAATAAACAAGCATGAGTAAACAGTAACAATATATGAGTGGCAGCAAATTCCTGCTACTCTTTCTTTTCTGGTACCTTTGGTAGCAACAAGCCAACGTGCAACTCCAAAGTCACTGAACACAGTGGGAGGACTTGGTGAGCACTGAGCCAGACCCTGGGTCCGGTTCCTCCCTCTAAAATAAAAAGCTTTTTCTAAGAAAACAAAAGACAATAACTAAAAGAAAAAATTCACCTCCAGGGTACTTCTTTTTCACATGTACTTTGGGCAGATGCAGAAGGATGAAAATTAACCTCAACATCTTAGAAGAAGGAAATTCCTTTAGACGTCTGAAAGATCTGAAATTTCATTATTGCTTATCCCTCAAAAAGGGGTCATAAAGGAAATAAAGCATAAACACAATGTGAACTAAACAGAATGATAGACCCTCAGCACGACTTTTTCATTAAAAAATATTTAGGTTCAATAATCAATGCTATAGACACTGATTATATAAAAACCCCAAATAACTGGATCACCATACTAAGCTTTGTGGATGTTAATGACTAAGAATATTCTGCCATTGTCTTGAGCTTGTTTGACTCATTAATGAAACAAGGAAAGATTAAAAAAAATCAGGGAATCATAGTATCCTTCATTCACTCTGCTAACTTGAAAACAATCCAAAGGTTGTCATGCTGTCTAAATGCCAATAACTATTGTTCTAAAGAGGGAAAATAGCTCAGTTAAATTTCCTGGGGTTTCCATTAACAGCATCCATGCTTTCATGCAAGCCAGCAAATTACTTTGTTCTCAAAGAACATCTAAGAATGTCAACTTGCAATCTAGAATAAGTGAGGGGTGGGGAATTATATATATATATATATATATTTTTAAAAAGTAACTGGCTTCTATTTTAATATCCACTCCAAAATGGACTTTTAAATATTTAACACTTCCAAAAAAGGTGAGTCTTGGTAGCTGTGTATCACATTTTCTTCCTTCAAACACTTGGAAAAATATTAGGTTTCTATCAATGTTATTAGTCATTGCCCAAAAGTGCTTCCAGGGATAGTTGCCACACCATGTCTGCAAAAATTAAAATCTTCAAACCTCAGTATTTCAAGTCTCAGTATTTTAAGTAAAGAGACTGTATATAGAAATGTATCCTATTGAGTTACTCAGGCCAAACTTTTTATTAAAAGCAAAAATTGTTATTTTTAGGCCAATTAAATAAATTCTTTAGTCATACTGCGTTGATATTGTAAAAAAATTCCATGTAAATAAATCACATCTGATATTTTTATAATTAAAGGTAATTACTGATCTTAATTTAAAATATTTAATTTTTAAAATCACACAGCTTCAATCACTGCTTAGTTTAGGCATCAAGACTCACTTGAAATGAATCAACACACTAGCAAACAACAATTTATGGATGACTTACCATTTTTAAGGACATTCTCGCACCAGCCTTTACTTCCATCTGTCTGCTTCAAATAGGTCCCGTAAGACTTTAGGGACAAGATTTGTCCTTAAAGTGGCCAATTCAGAACTGTTTAGACTATATTTTTAAATCAATTCAGTAAGATGTTTCAGATAGGAGCCTTCATAGACAGCAGTGGGAGGATGATGCAACCTCTAAACTTCCACAGGCTAAATCAATGGCAGGGATCTGGCTAGGAGCAGCAATTTTGCCTTAATAAAAATGTCACCTTGTAATTACAGAGCTTTTTCAGAAAACAACAGACTTTTAAAATAGTTTTGAGTTGTTAAAGCTTTTTGGGGGGAAAAAAAGAAAAAAATTAAATGTGGAGAAGAGGAGGAAATGGAAGAAGAAACAGAAAAAAAGGGGATACAAAATTACTTTTCTAAGGGACACAGCTATCTGAGAAAATAAACTGCTTGGGATGAAAGCTGTGTTTCTACAGATGCTCCTGTCTTTGTTTTCACCACTTCTTGTATCTGCACACTCGTTTGACTCCCTAGGGTGAAAGCCAGGGCAATCTGCTGAAGAACATACATCTAGTCCTGTTCTGTGCTCCTATTTATTTACTGGAAGTGGATCCCTGTCAAAAGATGTAATGGAGCATTGCAGTACTGCAGCCCAGAGAAGCTCCTGACCTGGGGCAGAGCATCCTCCTCGAGGAGGATTGATCTGACCCCAAAGTTTCCACATCAGAGAAGAGACATCCTTTTACTGCACAACCTGCCAGGGAAAGGCAGAGTAGAACATCCTCAATGGTCCGAAGGAAAATTGGCCATATTACATGGAACAAAGAGCTTTTTCTGTGAGGAGGTAAAAAACCCAGCCCTACCAGGAAAAAAAAAAAAAAAAGGAAAGAAAAGTAATTGCAGCTTGGTTTAGTTTTCTTTTTTGAATTGGTGTTAGGCATTTGCTGAGCTTTTTTCTCCCTACTAATTTCCTGTCAGGATTGGCAGCCAATGACTCACTTGCATTCACAGATGAGTATCACCAAAACATTAGTCTACAGCTCTTCTTCTCAATACTTTGATTTAATCACACAAAGCAACCCCCACACTGACCCCAAGAGTGCAGCATTATTCAAAGCACTAGGCAAAAGCAAGGCCAGGTATCTTCCCTTGATGTCTGCAGATTTTGCCATAATGGAAGCTCTGCAATCAGACATTCTAAGTCTTCACAGAGACTCCCAGAGTTCAAGGCAAAGAAATAGTGAGTAGCCATGCAAAGGGACTGTCATCTCCTCAAAAATTAAAGGAACATGATGAGCAGGGCAGCGTTGGAGAGCTCATGTCTGAAGAGTCAAGCAAGTGGGTCTGCCAGTTCTCTTATGCCCAGGGAGAAAGCTTCTGTCGTTCATTTTCTGCTCAGCAGTGTTGAATCTATTTCCTGTGTACTACAGAATATGCAGGATTCAATGGACAGACACAAATTAATGGGTCTTATGTTGCATTTTTAATTTCAAGATTCCACACACACCCTTGTGGTTCCAACACAGCACGTATGTAATACATGTTTACACAGCAAAGACCATGCAAACAAGCATTAAATATGTTACTGAGAAGCTGAGGAGGGTTTTTCCTGCAGCTGACTTCCTGCCTATGGTGAATGGCTAAAATCCTTAATGTTTGACATCAGAAATTGCTGTGCAAACACCAACCTGACAGACAACTTCTCTCATGGGCAAACCAAAAGTAAATGAGAAAAAGGGAAGACAAGTGACCCAATGAAGGACCAACAATTTGTCATTTGGGATGTTTTATTAGGCAGTTTGACAAATTTCCTGCTGGTAACTGATTAAATTTACATCCTCTATTTTTAATCTTTAATTTATTTCATACTCAAATATGATTGTTAGCCATTAATCAATAAGGTTTAAAGTGCTCATGATTAATGACCGATGCTTTCAGTATAAATAAGAGATTCTGTGATGCTGGGATTTATCTGGCTCTAGAGATTGCAGGATTGCTCTGAGTGCTCATTCCTTAGTTACAATAAAGCGGGACTGGGAGAATTGATGAGATTCTGTGCCAGCGCTGTGCTAAAATTAAATGGGAGCAGCCACTTAGGATCTGCACGATATAATGACAAAAAAGAAACCAAAGGGTTAACAAGACTATGCTAGCAAGTAATGCTGGAGGAATTAATGAGCGCTATAGACAAGCAGGAATTTACAGCATCTATACGGTCAAAAGAACGGAGGCAGGTTGATGAAATGACGACCAGGGCCGTGGCGGCTCTGTGAGGATGCGAGGAGATGCTCTCGGTCCGAGGGAGAGCCGGGGGTGACGGAGCCCGGCGGGGCAGGGGCCGGCAGCTTCAGGCGGGGCAGCAGCAGCCAAGGGGTTAACCAGACGCCTCCGTGCATTGAGATGCTAATTGTCAAGATAGTGTATGACTTGAGGAAAGTAATTTGATTACTCGAAACTCCCACTAAGGAGGCAAGCTGGTGTCCTTCCATCTGTCGGGCTCAGGGAAAGATGATGAATTGAGCTCCGGATTCACGTGTGATGAAGTCACTGTCAATCCCCGCCAGCCCAGCCCGCTGCCATGCCCACCGCGCACAGGGTAGCACCGCAATTCAACTTTCCCTGGGAAACCCAGGAGGCTCACTAACCTGTTACTTGCTGCTGCTTGCTTTTGGCTTTTTTTTTTTTTTTTTTTCTTCCCTTCTTCTTCTCCTTCTTCTTTTTTTCCCCTCCCCATTCTCTGCCTCAGCGCTACAACTGAGTCATTCCGGTGCCCATGGCTCGTGGGTATTCCGGGCTCCCACCGCGCTCGCCTCTATTCCCCACTCCAGCTGCCGCTGGCATTTTCGGCTAATGCAGATGTGGGGCTCGCTGGCCGGCGCTTTGCAGCCACTTGCCGAGAAGCATTCGGAAAGCCTTAACTATGCATAAATCTGCAGAGTGAATGTTTTCTTTCATTCACTTGCTCCTATTATTTGATTTCTTGTAGGCCTCTGCGGCAGAAATGGAGAAAATAAGGTAAGTGAGACAGTTTATTTACATCTCTTTATAGAGAGGAAATGTTCTGTTGCACAATGCACAATACAGGCTCTTGGAAAATATTTTGCTTTATACGATCAGAGTAGAATGCTGGGTTGCATGATGATGCAAGGCAAGCTGTGCTTTAGAGACAAAAGAAAAGGAATGTGGTTGTTCTAGTAAATCTGTTTTGCAGGGATGTCAATTCAGAAAGCATGTTTTACACACAAACATGTTTTATTGCCAGATGCAGAGCATATTTGATTATATAAATGTTGTAGCCACTTGTCCATTTACTGCAAGAGCCTGCCATTCCATTTAATGAGGAAAGTGGATCAATAATTCATGAAAAAGCAGAAGAAAATATAGGCTTGACTTCAAAGCATCTAATTAATGTGGTTTGTTTCAATATAGCACTGTAACATTGGTGTTCGATTTTTGTTTTATATTGTATACCAGCCAGATAAATCTCGTCTCCTCTGTGTTTAAAATGTTGTCATACTGTACCAGTTTCTCAGCACATCTCTTTGCTTTAAGCAAAAGGAGATGGGTTTTATAACATAAGTTTTCCATCTCATGTCCTAGTGCAAGTCTGTTTTGGGGGATATTGCTTTTGTGTATGTTGTTGAGAAAGAAAAAGAAAGAAGAAAGCATTCTAGCCCTTTTTAAAAAAATAATTAAAAATTACTGAAACCTTGTCTACTAACACATTATCAAAGTGATAGGTATGAGATGAACTTTTTACTACCCTTTAAATACTTTATGGAACTTCTTTTCATAATCAAATACTGGCCAGGATCTTGGTTTTATTGGACAAGCCTAAATTCCTTCTCTGAATCTGGTAACTCTGGTTAGTGACAACTCTTGTCCAAGAAAAAACTTTTTAGATTCCTTCAGTTTGGAATGGCTATCCTGAGTTATTAGAAATACTGAGAAGTTCTGAAATTCAAGAAATAGCTGGGCAAATGCAAAACAACAGAAATTTGATCAAGTGTTTAATGAATTCTGGGCTGGAAACAGAATCCTGTTTTTCTTTTGAGGCAAAGGAGGTTAAGTCTCTTACAGTGGATTTGAAGCTGCATGTCTAAAAGTTACTAAGAATGTATTTTTAAAACACTTAAGTTATACACTTTTGTAGACCCTCATGACAACAGAAGTATTGTAACTTTTGTGCTGAAAGAAAACCACTGTGTAATGTATTATGGATTTTCATGTATTTAAGTACTATAATGTTAAAGCTGTGAGTTTTTCCTGAGTAATGCCTGAGAAAATGCTTCAGTATATGGACTGGTGTCTAATAAAAATTCCAAACAATCACCAATAGTGTATGCACACTTCTGTCATGAATGGCTCTCTTGGAAGATGCAAGTGAATATATATTTACATCTTTGCTTTATAAGCATGTGTGCACAAATGCAGTCTAATCCTTGTAATACTTTCCTGAGCATGCCTTGGTCTCTGCTTTTAGTCTTGCCTCTTTTGCAATAATGGGTTACAGAGCCCAGGAGAACAAGCAGAATGTAGTGAAAAAAACCCAAGAATTTTCTATAATGAGAACAAACATTCATAAAGTTCCATTTTTTAAACAGCACAATTTTGCAGCTGTCAGGCTTGCCAGTCTTTACCTCAGTACTCCCTGAGTACTACACAGATGGAAAAGTCAACCCTGCCCTTCACTGAAATGAAGCAGGAGCTTCACTGTTAACTCCACAGAGAGAAGGGTCAGGCTCTCTCAGGAGTTTGGTAAAGAAATTTTCTGTTAAAAATTCTTGTGTGCAAAGGTTGATTCTGGCAGAGGTTTGTCTCCATGAGCCCAGTAGGTGCAAGGCCAGTTCCAGAGCTCCCTGTGCTCCCAAGCAGAGCAGCAAGCCAGGCTGGGGGAGCTCCAGCAGGAGCCAGTGAAGAACCTGCACTGCTCCATCCCAAACTTTTCCAGGGTCCATGCTGACAGTCATTCCCTTGGATGCAAACTGACAGAATCCTTGGCAGTTTAAGGAAACTATCTGGAGTTGTTATCTAAAATAGCTTGGAAACTCACAGCCTGCAGAGAATTAGATTTTTTCTAAATTTATCAAAGTGTGGTACCCAGGTAAAAAACAAGTTACCCTGTGTTTTAACCACAGTGGCTTCAGAGAGGTCATGAAGAGAGATAATCTGAAGCTAGGAGAAGAAAGAAAGAAACGAGAGGAAAATGGCAGGCTGGGAGGAAAGAGGTATTTTTTGTTATATGCAGAAACCAGTGTAACATGGAAAAGCCATTCCCACATGATACTTCATTGTGTTCTGCCCGATCTCCTGTCTTAGCTCCTTCCCCACTCTTTTTTTGCTGCCAGCTGAGGATATGCCATTCCACATCACCTGGCATGTGTTGGCCCAAGCACTGGAGGGTGAGCCCACACCAGCTGTGGGGCTGGGGTGCACAGAGGGTACAAGGCTCCTGCAAAAGAGGGAGGAGAAAGGGGTTCTGCAATGAGCAAAAAGGAAACAAACATTGTTAGAGAAACAGGACAGCAGGAGCAATGTGCATAACCACAGGACAGTGAAGCCAGGCTGAAAACCCTCAGGGTCAGTGATAGAGGTTTGCAATTCACAGTGCTCTTTAAATAAGAACAGGTGACAGTCCTTGGGGCCAAACATTTTATGAAGGCAGCTTTGTAAGTCTTTGGGTGAGCTTTGTACATTCCCCAGCCCAGAAGAATGGGGATCCATCTGGGGCATCCCAAGGACTGGGACAGCCAGGCCCATTCAGAGAGAGGGGTGAACACAGGAGCCTGAAAAGTTGATCCACTGATAGCTTGTGCTTTGTTCAGCCATAAAATTCATTGAGCCGGGCAGCACAAGCAACAGTGCAAACTAATGCAAGTCTTATTGTCACATTCCTTCACAGAGAATCTGTCCAGAACAATGTGATTCGTCTCACATAACGCAGAAATAATTCCCCCTGCACACCAAGGAGCTGCTGTGACCTGCACTGTCACATGCTGCCCTTTTCAGCAGGGGCTTGCTGTCACAGAGCTATGTGTGGAAGGAGAAGTAGGAAGCAGGGGTGGGAGGTTGTCAGTATTTAGCCTGACACAGGGACACCTTCCTCTAGAAGTAGAAACATGCAATTTTGTGCTAAAACTTTGACTGAAAAGAATCAGTTTTTTGCAATGAAGTCTTCTCACTGTAAATGTTTATTACATTTCAAGGTACCAATATATTAGGCAGGAGTTAGGCTAACTACTAATCACAAACCTCTTGAGGATCTGTACTTATGTAGGTTGGGTGTGTATGGTTATAGAGTCACTTTAAGCCTTAATTACTTCTGATTCCAACCTTTTAAATACAGTTTTTTGGATCTGGTTCTTTTTCATGTCTATAAACAAGGACTGAAAATCTTAGTTAATAAAGTGAATTTCAAATATACCTGTACTATCTTATTTTGACTCAGCAGTGTGCTGTCTTTGGTGCATATATGCAAGAGAAGCACAAGCCTTCCAAGCCTGGGGTCTTGCGTGTCTGTGGTGGCTGGCACATAAAATTGCCAGTAGACTGGAAACTACTCCTTCAACTCAGATTGAACCCATAGAATGGTTAAAAATTGTAAATGAAAGACCAGTTCCACTGCAACTCCAGTACAGACTTCTGGCTACTTTTTTTCTTTGCTTCCATTCCATCCTGCTTGAAATACAGGTTATAATAGTCAAACTTCCTGAGTGAGGATGATGTAAGGTTTGGCAAAACAGATCTCTAGAAATACTTTATACACAGATATTGATTGGCTTCTTAGCTTTCTTACAGTGAAGAGTATGTCACTCCACAGGAAATGTCATTTAAAGAGACAGATACTGTTCAATAAAAGCTTTTTCTTTTTTTTTTAATACACTCCTAAAATTTCAGTGACAATTCAGAAACTCTATAAATCAATATTCTTAGTTCTAAGCTTTCAAGATCCACAACAGGCTGAACTGTATATCTAAATGTACACAAAACAGGACACATCATCACCATGACCAGCTGCCAGGCTCACAGTGCCTCCAAGGAGGCTGAGTTTCCACTTTATAATATAATCTTGGAATTCCTCAACTGAGAATTACTTTATTTTGGTAGCATTAGTAGGAGCACTTCACTAATTACTCAGGGATCTCTGATAAAAGCGACCCATGTCCCAAGGAACGGGTGAGGTAACATCTTTATTTCACTGTAGTCTTTGTTTCAGAACATATGAAAGCAAAGTGGTTTGTTGTGCGCACACAGCTGGTAGTAAAGTCAGCAGCTTGATCCAAGTTTCTTGAATTTTTAGACTTGGACTTTTCTCAAGCATGTTTGAGTTCATCTGTGGTAAGGAAGGAATATGGGTTTCTTCAAAAGGAACACCAGAGGCACATGCAGTTCTAGGGAAAAGCCTCTGCCATGGTTTCCTGGAAATGTAAATACCTTCCTAAATGCCCACCTGATCATGCTGCCTTCCTTGCACTTGGTATAAATATAGCCCTCTTCATATGCTAATGAACACACTGCAATTTCCTGCCATCCCCACCTTGTCCTTATTCCTCTCTCAGCCTGTATCTACATTAATTTCACCACATACTTGCACACACAAGGGGAGGACTTTTTCTCCCAGAAGGTTAACCAACAAACATGGTTTACTTTACCCTAGGTCTGGTCTCCACATCCACAGCTGATATGCTGGGAGCCACTGCCTTGTACAGAAGCAAAATGCCACAGGACAGCAGCAGGGCTGTGCAAGAAGCAGCTCCACCATCTGCTCAGCAGTGTCTTCAGGCTCTAGTTGATGCTGGGATGTGAAACCCCAGCTGTGGACACAGGCAAAGAGATGGAACGGGGCAAGCTCAGAAGAAATAGAGCATAGGGAAATGCTAGCATGAAAGGGCCATGACTTTGGGGTTATTAGAGGTAATGGTAAAAAAGTCATCAAGCTGGGTGAATTTTGGGTGTATTTTGAAAGATGGAGAAGAAAAGGAGAAGGATAAAAAAGCTGCCTAACATATATTCAAACAGGTAAACCAGGTTTTCATTTTTCCTCTGTTTTGCAAGCTGTTTTTATCTGCCAGGCATTCCCAGCAGCAGTGACAGCCCTGCCATGCTGTTTGCAGCACATCTGGTTTGTTCCTGTTGCCATCCAAGGTGTGACTGTAGCTAAAGCACATGTCTCTCTCTCTCTCCCCCCAAGACTACACTCAGCTTTGAGTTTGGTGCTTGTCAAACATAGCAATGGGAGCAATGGACACACACAGGTATGTTCACAGCCCCCAGGGGAGCTATATTCCTGGAACTGGGATTGGTTGAGGCCCAGAGCCATGCTGATCCACCTATTCCAGTACCCCTGAGAATTTTGTTAGTGCTGTCAGAGGCACAGGATGCTGGTGCAGATTATCACACCTAATTTCTACTATTACTATTCCCTGTGCTAGTCAGCCAAACCAGCAGTAGTTCAGCTGAGGAAGGAGTGTTGCTGCCATGCTATCCTACAATCCTGTGCCCTGAGCTTCTGCCTGCTGCTTGGAAGAATGATCTAAAAGGCAGTGATGTCAGTATGCAAGGAACCATGCCCATCAGCTGCTGCAACAAGTGCTGTGTTACAGCATCCTTTAGCTCTACATAAATACTGAGTGAAGTAAAAGCATCCACCAAACAAGGAACATGACAGAAACTGAGGGCAGAACAGATTAAAGTTGAATGAAACCAGGTAGTGCTGTGCAAAGTGGCCTCCAGGGACAAGTGGGAGATGAGCAAACATCTGAAGAGACCAAGGAAGTAGGTAGGAGTAGATGAGCCATGCCATCAGCCAGGAGCTGCAGTGAGTCATGGGGAAGAGGCTGGACCTCAGTGATGCCTAGCTTACAAATAATGATCTGCCTACCCCTTTCTTGCAAGGCAAAATGCATCACTGAGCAATGCCATGAGCTTTTCAGAAAAGAAAAATAAATAAAAGGAGGCACTTTAGACAAATATTTAAGAAAAAAAGAAAGAAAATTCCATTTTGTATAGTGCTTGTGATTAGTTCAGACCTGTGTATCATAAGGTCCAGAACTTACAGAACAGTTTCTCTTTTTCTTGTGGGTTCTCCCCCCTCAAGTTCCAAAGACAAAATTATCCATGATTCAAAGAAATTCAAAGGTGGGAAAATTGGATGCCTCCCCTTTATTGCTATTAGGCTTCAGTTTATGTAAGCACTTTGACCAAAGCTACTGGGGGGGTGTGCTGAACACTGAAAGCAGCAACTTGCAAAGCAAACAGTGGCAGCCACTGCAGCAGTAACAAAACAATCTTATAGGCTGAAGAATATAAGAGATTTCACGCCATGAACCCCAGATGGTTCAAGGACAGTACAGTTTGAGAACTGCACTTAAGTGTGCTCTGTGGTGAAATCAAGTAGATTTTGTGTGCTTGCTGCTGCTACAGCTCACAAACTGATGAAAAAAAGGAGATAACTTGTCTGCAACACTTTATTACAGGCTTTTTGCAATTTCCAGCTCTGCTGCAGCTGGCATGGCTTAGGCAATTTAATTTACCAATCAATTCTTGATTTACACACAAGTGACTTTAGAGTGCATTCAAATAAAACCTGTATCACCACATTTGATGCAGTGTTCTTTACAAATCAAAAGCATCTGAAGTATATCAAAACTATTAAGCTTTTCATATTAAAAATTGAAAAGACTGAATTGTCTTTATGTTTTAGTGATGACCTAAAGCCAGCTTAGCATGAAGTACAATGTGCTGAAAAATAGACAGTAGACAGTGAGGTGTAACCGTGCTTTTTGGAATTCAAGAATGTGAGGATTGTATAATATACAGAGCCCTCCAGCAGAACAGCAGGATCATAAGTGCCTGTAGCCCCTTGAAGGATTTCTCTCATGTGTACGATCATCCTGCTGCTCGTGTGAACTGCACAACTGTTGTTATCCAACTCTTCCAGGAGAAATAAGATCTGCCTCACTGAACAGTGTAGAGTCACTGCTCATTTCTTAGTAATGTTTGTACTGGCATAAAAGTGAGGGCCTCCATGTCACATGCAGCTCTATCATTCCTTAAAGTATTACTTTCTTCATATATGCTTTTTTCAAGTTCTGAAAATCATTGAAAAATCAAGTTGTCATCCTGAACTTGCCCAACTTTCACCATGTCAGCAAAACCACAACTGAGAAGTTATGTTCAAGTGGACATGTACACACAGCTCATGCAGCAGCTCAGAGGGCAAGCAGTATTTGAGCAGCGTGTTGTTGGCAAAGCAGTGGCTGACTGACTTACATGACATACTAGGACATCATGACTACACAAATGCCATTTCAGCTGTTCAGAGCAAAATGCAAATTTTTACCACCCTGCCATGATTTTTCTCATTTTCAAAAGAAGGAGGAGACAGAGGAGGAGGATGTAATAGAAGAAAAGAGGAGCTTCAAATTTTTTTGGGAATACTGGACTCTTCAGGGAATCACTGCTGTTCTACAAAGACCCTCATGTTCACAAGAAACTCTCATGACTCAGCAGCTCCAAATTGCTGCCTGCTCTTCAAGACGAGTTTCATATCCATGCCAGAGCAAAGGGCCTTAACTCTGAAGCTTCCATACAAATCAGGTGAAGGAAATAGCTCATTTTGTGTTTCTGTTAGCTATACATGCCATTTAGATAAAAGGATCAGTTTAAGAAACTGCTTTATTTTTAAGGCATTCCAAGAACTATACTGGAATTCCTAGCAATGAATGGCTACTTAATCTTTTCCCTTGATATCACCCAAGAGCTTGTTCTTGCAGCAGGCAATTTGAAGAGGAAAGCAATCAGCACTCCTCTTTTCTGTGCTTTCTAGTTTAAAAAGTGTTAAATCTTTCTGCTACTATTTAAATCAGGTATGCTGGCTTAACCAAAGTATTGCACAAATTAACACAGTATTCAATGCTTCACCTGTACAGAGTAGTCTACAGATAAAAAAAGAAATTGCCTTACTTGGTCTTACTGCTAAGAAGTTCTACAGATGTAAGTGCTTGAAATTATATTTAAGTAGCACTAAATGTGTGGCATGTGACTTTTTAACTAAGTTTGTAACTGCTGGGTCACTTGCTCTTTGAGATATGATTTCCTCTTTTTATGGAGCCTATCTCTGTCCTGTAACAAGGAAGAAGTATTTCCAAGGAGTTAATTAGAAACAGTCCAGACCAAGGTGCACCAAGTACATTCCAAGATTTAAAGGAGATCCATGAGTGGCTGAAAAATAAATGTTTTGCAACTCTGCCCAATATTCTTATCAATTCAGTGTGAAACTAGTAACAAGGTACATTCACGGAGAGAAACTCATCCTTAATGATGGGGGAAGTGCTGTTTTCTATAGGGAAGTTGGATTTTTGAGGCTGCATTCAAACAATTTATAGCACTGAAACAGTTCTGCTCAAATTCAAAATAAACTGTATGTTTATTTTTGACTCTCAGCTTATGAATAAAAATGATGCTTTTATTTGTATTTGCATTCAGATTTAGATTGATAAGAGACCAAGAAATAAAGGAAAGATTGAGTCAAATACTCTGAAGACTGGGTAAAAATGAGAAAAACAGCAAACTAGCCCAAAGCAATGCAAGCAGAGTGATGAAAGACAGAGCAGCAATAATATTTAAGTAATTACTTTGAAAGCAACAGCATATCTTAACACACAGAAAAATTTGATTGTCCCAGTCACAAAACTGACCAGGAAGTTTTTACACATCCCCAAAAGGTCCTCTGTCCTACTTCTTCCCAGTGCTAAATACAAAGACAGGTTGTTGCTAAAAGGGGTGCATGATTGGCCTGGGTGATTTTTGCCCAAATCTGCACAGCAGCTGGCCCTCAAATCCCACGCTGCCATCTCCTTGCAGCCCTGCAAACACAGTGAATCCACATAGTGAAGGAAACATCTGGAGTCTCAAGCCACATCAGCAGCGTGACCCTGACAAGTCTGAACCTCTCCAGTTCCACTTCAGTTCTGAGCCTCCACAAGCCTTTTGGAAAAGCAATACATTTCCTGGATTATCCCTGTCCCTATTGGAGCAACGTGCAATAGGCATGAGGGGCAGGTTTCCAGGTAGATTTTCAGCCCACACTTCAATATGTAGTCTAGAATAGCCCAGTTAATTCCAGTCTTTGCTCTGGAGCCCCTACATATCTGACAAGCTTGCAGAGGTTCCCAGGTAAATAGGGCTGATGAAGGTAATGAGAATAATGAAATTTTCTTTTTTTTCACTTGTGGAAGGCAAAACAATACCCTTGCTCTGCAGCTGAAACTACTGTGGCCCCCTTGCTAAAATGACATTCCCAGCAGTGGAGTCTCCCAAAGCATATTTTTATGGCTTTTTGGTCCTGTTTTATTTCTTCATGAGATGCTGACAGTGTCTTGTCTTTACATCAAATACTCTTTATTAAACTCTTTCACTCCAGAAAGCACCAAGAGCAGGAAGCCTCTAGGAGATACACAGTGGACCACAGTTCCATGTGAAGGAAGGACCAAGAGTCTTGG
This sequence comes from Passer domesticus, assembly GCF_036417665.1. Classification (NCBI taxonomy): domain Eukaryota; kingdom Metazoa; phylum Chordata; class Aves; order Passeriformes; family Passeridae; genus Passer; species Passer domesticus. The sequence continues at coordinate 11,880,181 of NC_087479.1, forward strand.
CTTTTCCATGAAGAAGGTTAATTAGTCCTTTGTATAACTCAAAGGGTAGCTGTGGCAACAGACCATATGAGCAGGAGAGGGAAGAAATGAGTCATGGGTAGAGGAGACTGACGTGAGTTTCTCTGGGCCAAATTTAGCTGACCTATACTGTTTAGTAAGAAAGCAATTTGCCTCCCTGCCCCACTTCCCTCCTTCTCAATCTACAAGAGAAATCACAACCTAAAAATCATGACTATTCTTCTGAAAAATTAAAAATATATTAAATTATAGCACTAAACAGGTACTCTGCTAATAAATATCAGTTCAGAGGACTAAAGCTCTCTTGTCTACTGCATATGATGCAAAAAGTTCCACATAATGGTAACTTCTGAAAACAAGAACTTTTTTTTTCCTCCACCTTGACAAAGCTGCTGATGCAGAGTTTTACAGTGACTGTAGACTTCCAACTTGCTTTCCTATAACTGTGTTATGCTTTTTAAATTGATAAAGCCTCAGCAGATTCACTTACTGGAACTGACGGGCTTCACATGCTGTGAGCTTCTGGAGGGTTTTCTTTACAAACTAGAACTGAATATCATCTAAATGTAACAGAAAGAAAAACTCCAAGAGAGATGTCCCATTAATTCCAGCACACAGTGACTTGGAGCTGTTTGAAAAAACAGTGTTAATCTAGACAGTTTGGCTCAATATACTTTGCTTTTAAGAACATTTATTTTCATCTAAAACCATTCTCTTTTAACGCAGTGATAACTCTCCCATAGTCCAGTGTGGAAAACAACTTTTATTATAACCTAAGAATGGGAAGCAAATAAGTATCATTTTACTTGGACTCAATGAACATGGAAAGTTTGAGTCACTGTTTTGATAGTAAAATTTTAATGAATGCTTTTCAGTAAAACAATGTGGACTGGACTTTCTACTGTGGCTTTGCAGTTACTTTGTATTCTCATCTCCATCCCCCAAAGAGAACTCCAAATCATAAAACAGTAAAAAACAAAGTCTACTAGGATTTTCATCTCAAGGTTCCTATAGCACTGAACTACTAATTATCATGGCAGGCACAGCAGACAGTTCTGATCAAATTGCCAGCCTGGATTTGTACACCATTCCATCTCCTTATCCATCATCTCTATAGGCACAATATTGGGATACATCTTGAGATATAAATAGGCATAGATATGGTTGCATGCTGAATTCTAAGTAACTGAATGAATCCATTACTGCATCCTTGGAGGACTCCAATTTTTTCCCGGAACCACAACTCCTTTATGAGTGTTATCTACCTCATTATGCATAGATTAGCTACATTACATATTGGTTTTCACAGACCACACAGAAGCTGAAGAGTTCACTACAGCTTTGCAGAGAGATTAATGTAAATGGAAACAGATTCAAGAAAACAACACATTCTTTTTTCTTCAAGGCTATGCTATTTATACTTTTTATGTTTATATAAACAATAAATCACTCACATGATACTACTGTCATTCATATCCAGCATGTTTCCAGCTATAAGTCTGCATTCATGCACCCATACTTGGCATACAGCTGCAGCATGGATTTATGGCACAATTGTTTCCTTATACTTTTGTTGTGAGCCACTGAATTGGAGCCTGGTTAACTACAACATTCACAATGACAGAAGGCATTGTGATTAACAGCAGAATCAGTAAAATCAACAAAAACCATTGTCCCCTTACTAGTGGCATCTCTTTTGTAGAAAGCTCTTAGCTGCATTTTCTATTCTTATCCTGGCTACTTTCTTCAGCACTAGAAATGAGGGCATTGGCTTGCAGAGTCATTGCCAAATTTAAGGGCAATTATGCAATGAAAAGAGGAAGTATGAGAGGTCAGAGATTGTACCTCTGCTTGTAAGGCAGATGGTGAAGGTGCTGCCATGACTGAGTTGAAAATATGGACTGAGCTCCAGAGATTTGTAGCCTCTGATGGTCTTGCTCTGCAGACACAGGTTGCAGCTACAGTCATTAGGATGTTCTCTGAAGCAATGTCTAAGTTCAAAGGATTTGCTTCTTTTTTTTTTTCTTTTCATTTTTTGGGCACCAAGTCACAAATTTTCATCTCCTCACAGAACACTCACCACTCTTTCCAGAGTAATGAAGAGTTGGAGTTAGAAGCTGGCAATCTTTCATGGGCAATGTGTCAGACTGTATTTTTTGTTCCTAATTTAGTTTAAACATGTTGGTAGACAACATTGAGAAGCTGGGAGCCACTGCCTCTCGCAGATGCTTCTATCAAGATGCTGTGGATCCCAAATCCCAGCCCTGTGCTGACCCTGTCAGACTAGCAGGAATCCCCTGATGTCTGCAGACCACTGGGAGCCCTTTGGAAGGAAAATTTTATAAGTGTGCACAATACTGCTTCTATTTTTTTTCCCCTGACTCACTCATTCTGCATCGCTTGACATTTTAACATATTGCCGTATTAACCACCAAAAGTCTGATCTATGAGCATGACTTCAAACGTGTATTTACAAGAGTAGAGATGCAGCGGCATATGGACCACCAGCTGGTGAGAAGTAAGAATGGTACTTTGTGGAGCTTGAGTCACTAAGTAAATTTAAAAAAAAAACCAAAAAACATCTCTACAGTCAAAAAGTTAGAGACAAAATCTTGGTTTCTTCAAACTGGAGTAGTTTGAAAGAACAACAGCAACAAGGCCAGTACTGAGAAAGCACAAAATCTGGAGGCATTAAGTAAGCTAGAAATTATGTTGTTTATTATAAGAGGTATATGCAAACAAGATGCTTCCTGCTAAGGCTGTAAGAAATAGTACCACAGAGGGAGTGATGTGAGACAGAAAAAAAGAGTGATGACAGTCTGTTCCTCTGAAACAGGAGGAATAAAAATCACTTTGAGACCGAGGGTGACACTGGGGGAAGTGTCTTTTTTATTGAGGTCATAGCCACCTACATCAAATGCAGAAGTCTCCAGCCTTTCTCCCCACCTCCCCTTAGTCTGGTGTGTTTTTCTCATGTGTTTCCCACCCATTTGCCTTCTGGAGGGGTTCTCCTCCTGCTCCATCAACAGCTTCACCCTTTCCCTCCCAAATGTTGAGTTAGGTGTGCAGAACATTAGCCTCTGGAATTTTGCAACCTAGCAGTTTTTAAGAGATTATTCTCTTACTTATGTCACCTCAGCTTGAGTGCTTCCAGGAAGTTGTGTGCTCCTCATCCTAGTTTTGACCCTCAGACTATTATTTTTCACCTTATGACTCAAGAAACAGCTGAAAACTCCATGCCTAAGGACATGCAACTTTAACAGAGATTATTTTTCATCTAACTTCAGAAACTGAGGTTTACTATTCTGCTATAATGGCAGTCTATTTCATTATCCTTTTCACTTTTCCTATTTCCCTTGAAGCCCAGGTTGAGCAGAAACCCAGATTTCATAGGAGACTTCTGCAGGGTCTGTCAGCCACTGATCCCCCCCCACCTGTGCTCCTGTGCCAGCCCAGTTGTTCCTGTGGCTTTCTCAGAGAGATGCAAGAAGAGGGAGTCTCCTGTAGCTCCATCAGTTCAACTGCAAATCAGAAGCTGTTTTTCAATAAGTGGGAACTTTTTGGAGAAAGTAGTAAACAGAAAAAAAAGGCTCTTTGGCTATTTGGCAAGGGGAAAAATTCATAGATAATTTTTTTAATTTTTTTTTTTGTAATGGGGAAGGGAGAAGGAAAGGCTTGTTCCTTCAAAAAAATACAATATTATCTGGGTACTGTTAAATAACAATATAACTAATTACCAAGACAATTTTCTTCATGCTGGAGCACCAAACAGCTGAAACGCAGAAGCTGCTGAGGGCACTTACTATAGTAAATTACTGAAATGCTTCTCATGGTTTATTTTGCTGAATTAGGGTACTAAAAGGAGTGTGTTACATTATTTCTCTATTGACTCTTCCACATGTGATTATTTATTATTAGATGCATAAGTACAAATCAGACAGGAAGGTCAAGTTACTAATGGTTCTCACCAGCTGTACAGCATCATTGGCCCTGTAAAGGTAGGCACACTGTTTACCTGCATAATAACAGTGATGTGAGTGATCATTAGAGTACTTCAACATCAGCCACATTAAAAAAAACCCCTCTAAACCAGCATGCAAAGCATTCATATTGTAAATGTTGTATTGGAAATGTAACGTAAAGGAAATAAAAGCCATGCCTTTTTGCCTGCCCTTCCCTGAACAAAGAGCAGAAGCTCAGCAGCGAGAGAGAGAAATCTGAAATCATTGCTTTCACTGTGTAGGTTTGTTTGACCAACAAAGGAACTTTTGCACTTCTAGATGTCATTCCTCCCTCAAGAACCCTCTGAGGCTCCTGCAAGTATTGCTGCCTTCTCAAAGGCAAGGCTGAGAACGAGTAAGTGACTTTTCCAAGTTCTTTGAGGAGTTTCTGTCAAATCTAAGAGACCACATGCAGGGAATTTTTGGTAATAAGATGAAGAGGGCAGAGAACATAGAATAAGAGAGCAAATTCTTGCTCCAGGAGCAGAATAACCATTTCTGAAACGAGGAGTTTCAGTCTGCCAGGGAGCAGGGACAAGTTCCAAAGCAGAACATTCCTCAGCCAAATCAAAATGCTCACGGAACCGCCTGCTTCTCCCTGTCTCACAATTTCAAAAAGACTGTGTTTCTTCTCATTCCCTCTCCACAGCAGAGAACCCTTGAGGTGAGGAAGGATCCACATACAAAGGCTTGTTCTTAACTTGACCCCAAGTACAAATAATCCCCACAGAATCAGTGCTGCTCATTGCACAGACACAGGCTCCTTATATCACTCAGGGGATACTGGATAAGCACCATTGCATATATTCTTGCAAGAAAAGCACTAGTAGCAGTATATTTCAGCTAAACCCACCACCAGTGTGAGCAGACTCAGCTGCATTCAAATCAAAATACTTACTCCTGGTTCTACAGGTAATCTTCAGAAGGATTTATTCTGATGTTTTCCTGTCCATTAAAAAAAGGTCAACTAATGAGGAATGAAAAACTGTGAGATGAAGGCAATTACCTTGACTTCAGTTTCAATAGCTGAGTTTCCTTCCCCCCCCACTTTATAACACCTTTCAACTTCAGGGAGATAAGCCCAATTCTAGCTACCATTTCTATGTTCTTTTCACTTTATGGTAATTGCTGTTGTGTAGCGTCACACTATTGGGGCCTCTGCTCTATCCTTCCCCCCATTTTGTGCAGGCAGTAGGAGAATTTTCTTTTGATTTATTCTTCTAATAACTTCAACAATGTCAGAATATTAGAACTGCCTATTATCTAAAGGTTGCTTTGCAAATTCACTTTAAATGAAAATGTAACTTCTCAGTCATTAATGCATGGAAAGAAGTTGTGGTTAGAGAAGGAGATGGATGGTTTAGAAGCTTATCCATTACATTTAAAAGCAAATTATCAGTGACAGAATCTAGGTGAAATAGGCAGCAGAAGAAATGAAAAGACAGATTGAGACATCAATCAAGGAGACTTTCAGATCCCTTTCTTTTTGCAGGGACAACTAAACGGGCATTTAGAGAAATGTAACAAAACAAAGAGAGTCTTCTGCCATGTGGGGAAACTTGAAGCCTTCAATCCTGCACCCAGGCAGGAGAGGCAGGAAGCAGAAGTGGATGTTGGCAGAAACCTGGAGATGCCATGGGATACATCACACACACTCCTTACAGGTCTGAAAGGCAAGCGTTAAAGAAACCAAGGAGGTTTTTTAGTAAGAGAGAATTTTGTATCCACTCTGGAAGCATCTTTGCAGGGAAGTTTTTGAAGCAGATTAGTTTAAGAAAAATATTTTATTTCTCAAAACCAAAAAAAAAAAAACAAAGCAAAAAGATACTGCAAATCTCTCAGAGGGGATTTAAGATTTCAAGGACTGTGTGAATGTTACCTTTAATATTTTTAGGCCTCAGTTTTCATCTGTAAAATGGGAATGGTAAAGAGCTCTTTTTGAGACTAAAAAGAAAACATGAAGTAAGGACATAGAAAGCTGTGAGGCATCTCCATCAAGTCGTTATCTAATTCAAATATACCAGGTGCAGGTAGGACAAGAGAGTTTTTTATTGATTAGTAGGGCACCAGAGGAAGATTCAGATCTGCAGATGACTCATTGCATAAGAGTTAATATTTGCTCTTCGATTCTACGTCATTAAAAGCTCATGATTTACTTCAGTCTTCGTTAGATGAATAAGGCATTGCAGTAGTTTCTGTGTAGTTCTTCACACCTGAAGTTGTACTCTTTGCTTTGACTTGGAAGGAAATAGTACATTTTACTTTTTCTGACCCTTGCATCTTTTGCTCCCATTCTCAGAAGTGCTGTTTGGACTCTAAGTTCTGCATTATAAACTGCATTCTTGATATGGATCTCCCAAATTTAGGTGCTGTGATTGTTCAAAGGACTCTCCAGCTGGGTAGCAGGACTATTTGAGTGCTAATACAGTGATTGTAAAGAATGGGACATCAGCTCCAATTTTAGAACATAAATCTTGGCAAGTTTGAATGGAGTATATTCAAACGGGAACAAATGGACATTTTCAGCATGTAATTTGAAACAAAACATTCAGCACTTACATGAATAAGCTCAGCAACTGCAGCACCCCAAGCCCAGTGTCTAAGAGCCTGTGGGTGACTGTTCCAAGCCCAAAGCCATGAAGCAGCACAGGAGAGCACCTGGCCCTGGGGTTCTGCAGTGGCAATCCTGCACTCCAAGTCCCTTTTCTGTAGCTGCAGAATTCAGCTAAGGCATTCACCTACCTTCCTTCTTTATCTGTGACTCCCAGACAGACAACCCCAGCTTCTTATGGCTTCCAAGAGGAAAATTGTACCAGCATGGCATCTATTCATATGTCAGGCTTGGGTACATTGTACATGAGTCTGTATGGTTATAGACACATCCATTTCCAGCTGCTGAGTCTTCCTAAAATACCCTTTGAAAAGTTCTCCCTAAAATTAATGTTAAGCACAGCTGCTTACACTTGCAATACTAGAAGTAAGCTGTATCTTTCCAACTGAGAAAATTAAAAAAAAAAAAAATTTAAAAATCTGTGTGGGGTTGAAAAAAGTGACTTGCAGATCAGGCTGCTTTTCCTCAGAAGTGAGCACCTTGCCTGCTTGTGGCATTTTGCTCTGGCAGAGAAGGTGTCGTGCATCAAATTAAAAGGATATCGAAGGAGACAAGACTGGAATGAGAATGAATAAACACTGCAGCTGCACTGGGAAGATGTATAAAACACACAGGTGGAAGAATTATTGTCTTCTGACCACTCTGCAGTACACCACTGATGATACTAAAGCACAAAGACTAAACTGGATTTTCTACTGCGGGCTACAGACATGCCTCCTCCTCAGTCCTGAGTAGTTATATTGAATTCAGAGAAGTTTTACATTAACGGAAAAAGTAAGGATGCCCAACCTTTCACTGTGCAGCAGCTATTAAAGGCACTGAGAGGACAAGCATACAGGGATTTATTTTTTTTTTATTCCCATTCTAGTAGTGCCACCATCAATGTCTGCATAGTTGGATCCTAGCAATCACCTCTGTCATGCAATGGGATGGCCAACTGCACTGAGATCCCACCATTAGAGAATTGCCCCCCTTCCTTCAGGAGAAAAGAAGAGCCATAAGCCAGGCAGAAACTATTAATAATGCCAGTGGAATAAACAAGAGACAAGCTAAACATCAGATAAACTCTTTTGGAAGACTGACATTGTTCAATTAGTCATAAGTTGAACATATTCTCTTGGAGAGGGAAATGCTGATAGAGCTGGGTTTGTTCAGCCTGGAAAAGAGAAGGCTCCAGGGAGAGTTTTTTGCAGCCTTCCAGTAATTAAAGGAGGCTTATAAGAAAGAAAGGGACACTGTTTAGTAAGATTAATTGCAAGAAGACAAGATAAATGTTTTCAAGATATATTTAGGCTAAACAAAATTAAATTGTCCCTTAAAGGAAATTTTTAATTTTTTTTTTTTTTTTTTTTTTTTTTTACAAGCAGGTTGCTGAAACATTGGCAGAGGTTGCTTAGAGAGGTGGTAGATATCCCATCCATGGAAACATTCAAGGTCAGGTTGGATGAGGCTCTGAACAAACTGATGTAGTTTAAAATGTTCCTGCCCATTGCAGGGGCTTTGGTTGCACTTGATGGTCTTTAAATATCCCATCCCAACCAAACTTTTTTGAGATACTATGTCTACACAAAAGGCTAAGCAAGAATTGCTTCACTAGAAATTGCAAGGCAGCTCTGAAAATGTGAAATTCTCTAACAGATTCAGTGCTTTGCTTTCAAATCCTCTCCCCCCTTCACCAGTTCTCATTAATGATTTTCCTAACTGAAAAAAATTTGTGGTGCCACTGGTTTTGGTCTTCTCTAAATGGTACCTTTTTCTTGGTGTGCATTTTGGTCAAATTGAAGTCTGGTTGTATCAATGGTCTGAGACCAGACAACAGGAGAGAGGAAGAGTAATGTAGAATGCTTAGAGAAACCACGGAATTCCCATCCTTAAAGATACTCAGAATTTGACCTGGCAAGGCCCTAAATATCCTGGTCTGACTGAATCTGCTTTGAAAAAGAGGTTTGACCACATGACCTTCAGAAGCACATTTCAGCCTTTTTTTTTCTATGATTCTACAGACTCCCAGTCTAGGTCTTTTATACACTGAAATTCCCATTGGATGGAATGGGAGTTTAAAGGACAACATCTGTATCCACTTCACATGTATTTAATTTCAGTATTTTTTTCCTTTTACATGGTTCAATTTAAGGACAGAAGTATTTATTGTTTCACCCCTGTAACAGATGTCATCCAGCAGAATAATTTCTGATAAACACTGAGCTCAATCAGTTACAATTATATGGGTGTGCAACTCTATTGTTTAAAGAAAAGCATTTACCAGAAAGAGAAAAAGTGTTTCTACAGAGAAATGTCAAAATGACTGAGGCAAGTTCCTTATTTTCCTTTAGGAATTTTAGGCCGTGCACAGAGGTATGCAGACACAAACGTGGACACAAACTCACTTCTCCTGTGTAGATACCATGCTTGTGGCCATGGTCATCTGGGTGACCAATTCCATGTCTGCACATTGCCACTGCTAGATTTCATCATATCCTTGTGTTCATGCATGAAATATGGTGTGCACTTAGACGAGAGAAGAAAAAAAACCAAACCTTTGAGAGCCACTGCCCAGGGTAAAATGATTTTCCACCTGCAGGTAAAACATAACTGTTGTTTCCAAAAAGCCAGGGAAGCCAGGCCTCACATTTCTGTGAACATACAGAAATTTTCTCAGAGCCTAAAAGGAACAGAGTTGTGGAAGTCACTTGTATAAAACATCAGGGTGCACATTTTAGCCCATTACAAACCCCAACATACTCACTGAAATGACAACTTGCACTGACTTGTAAGGAACATTTTTTTCTTGAATACAGTTACTCAGCAGGAACCCCAGAGCATAATTAATGTTTGTGTAGAATTCCATTTTAACCTAGGTCATCTAGTTCCTCTACTTCAGAATAACGTGGTTACTCTTAATTTTTGTTCTTTTATTTATGAAACTGGATAGTCTTTATTTCCCCAATTAGTAAATGAATATCAAACCCTTCCAAACACCAAACCTGAAAATATCTATAAATAGTGCAGTCACAGGTGTGCTGCAAATACATAGATTTGCTACAGCTTGGAGCAAGGGAGAAAATTAATTGATGTGTGACATGTTGCTGAGTAAAATTGTTTTTTTGCTTGAAATTGAACAGTGGCATTTATCATATTAATACAGACATCTTTTCCAACCATCTCTGCTAGCACTGCTGAGGCACTGCCATTACTACTAGTAAATAGATGACAGTCATGTTTTATGAAAGGATGTGAACAGTGTGGTTTCAGGCAGTGTTTAAGTGTCTGATACTGAAAAATGAAATAACAATTAAAACCAACCAAACAAACAAATAAAGTAAAGCAACACTACCAAGCTGTGCACACCTACCCAGTACAGAACTGGTTATTACTTGCAGTACATGTTGTTTCTTCAAGCTCAAGAATTGCTCAGAACCCTCTGCTTGTATTCCATCACCCTGATGTGCAGGCAAGAACTGTGCCAACTCAGGGCAATAAAGCAGCCTGTGCAAAGTGGAAAATGATTAAACATGCTGAACTGGATGCACTGCCCAATCAATAGGTCATCCAGTATAGTGTAATCAGCCTGTCCATCACTCTGCCTTCTTACCCTCTTCTCATTGTAAGTTTTTCATATGAATTTCAGTTTATAAGAAGCACCTATTTGGAAAGCCAGAGGCTTTCCAAAATCTCTTCCTAAAAAGATCTTAATATTCATACAGTATTGTAAGGAAATCTTAAAAATCCCTGTTCAAGATCCCATGAGCCCAGGCAGCATATTTCAGGCTGATTTGGATGATGTAGGCCTTTAGTTTGTATTTTGTTTAATGAAGATTCTTTTTCCGCTTTTTGACCTCACAAAAATGCTGTTTCCCCAACATGCAAAGTTGAACATTTTCAGTCTGTGAACATCTCATTACTGGGCTCAGACTACAAGAGGAAAGAAGGTTACTTGGCTTTAGCACTATAAAAATCCCTGCCAGAGGACAAAGTGAACTATTAAAAACAAAACTTAATGAACATCAGAGAGCAACAATAAAAGAAAAATCAGTGGCACCAATAGAAAGGAGAGTTGTATGACTGAATTGTGTGAAGGCAAGTTGTGTGACCCAGAGCAAAGAAGTACAGCCATCCACTGTCAAAAGTTTGAACCTGCCCTGGAGGCTTTCACTTGACCAGCAAATGCAGAGAATTGAGCACTAGCAAAGGTCACAACACCAAAAAGCTGTTGGAGATTATTTGGTGCAGCTCATAAGAATACATGAGAAGATCAAAGCTTTTCCTTGGGACTGGAAGGGATTAAATCACATAGAAAGTATCTGCAGAGTAGGAAAAAAAAACGATAACTAAATCTCAGAGACTGCTTATCAGCTTCCCAGCCAGGATGTATTATTTGAATGAAAAATAGTTGTAGTCTGTGCTAAAAATTACATCAAAATACAAATCTTGCAGTGATTTGACATTTACAACACATATGTTTCTGCTACAAGGAAGAACAGGCTTCTTCCTTGGAACCACTTTAGCTTAAGTCAAGGGATGGATCTTTCTCTTCTTGAGGAGAATGCAGACATTTATGCAGAAAACCTGCTGCAAAGAAATTATTTCTGCTGAAACCTTTTCAATTTCACAGCCACCTCCCTAGGCCTTGCCTGCACATGTGGTAAAACCATGGGCACCTGGGGCAAGGGGCACACCACCATTGCACAGAGAGTTCAGGGGCAGGAGAATCTTGGCTCTGACACTGAACTTAGAGCCTGTGTGTCTCTAACTCAGTGCTTTCATCTTCACTGGGAGAAATGCGGTATTAAAAACCTCATTGCATCGTTAGTGTGGTGATAAAGGTGTTCTGTATTTGGGAACAGTAAACAAACACACCCTTCTTTTGGAGAACACAGAGAGCAACGTGACAACGGTAGCCATCAGCAAGTCCTGTTTAAAAAACTGCCAAAATAACTATCCAATCTTAACTGAAAATACAAAACTGCTTTAGTGACTGGAGCAAAAACATCCAGAGGTCAAGTAGAAGAGATCAGTCCTTGAGATAGAAACAGAGCAAAAGTGTTCACCTCAGGTATCTCTTGGTCAGGCCCTTCCACCCAGCCTTGTCCTGACCTCCTCAGTCCCCTGCAACCTCACCCCTGAGGCATTAGGGTGCTCTTGCAGGTTGTCCTTATGTTTCTCTCAGCTGGATTTCTGCAATTTCTTTCCTTTGGAGCCAAGACTCACGAGCCAGTAGATGCACCTGACTTGAGGCAACAGGGAGGACAAAGGAGAAGAAAAGGTCAATATTCAAATTCACCTATCATCTCAATTACAAGGAAATTCCTTCTTAAACTTCAGTTATTCACAATTAATTTTTCTCATTTCCCCCCACCCCCATCTTGTTCTTTATGAGCAGACAAAAGTTATGAGTGAGCAGAAAGGTAGATAAATGCTTTAAGCTACAAGACAGGATGGGTAGAAAAAAAAAGAGCAATAACTGAGCAGGAATACATTTAGTCTTGTAGTTGAAAGACTATTTGTAACCACAAAAAGGGGGCTAAAAACTAAAACAAAATTAATTTTAAGAAAAATCCTGATCAGTTGATTAAATGGATTATAGAACACAATAGGGAGCACATCCCTGTGGCCCAAAGTACTTATTTCAGTCTTGCATTACCATAAAATTTGTGATACCTTCACTAACTCTTTCTTTGTGTCTTGTTTTCTGTTTAGATTGTCTGTGAGATTTGATTAGGTGAAAGCTGAAGGAAAAGAAAAAGGCATATAAAGTTCAGTGGCCTAACAGCCACATTGGAGGGCAGATAATCTAGTCCAGAGGGAGATAAAATGCATAGCCCAGAGTCTACTCACACTGCACCATAGAAGGCAGATCTGATTTACCTTCATGATGATTCTTTACTTGTGAACAATAAGAAAAGGGAGATGAAGGCAATAATCCATTTACCTTTAGCACTGATAGCAATACTAATTCACTACTGAGTATCCATTACACATTCATTGCTGTGCCTCATTTCTGTAAAACAGCAGGTCAGAAGGCACTCAGAATTTAGGGTCCAAATATTTGCCTTCCTTGCTTTGGTTCCGAAATGTCAAAGATGGCAGAGAGTGGGAAAAGCCAGCACTCCTATTGCATTCTGCAAATACTTCCAGTGACAGTGTATCTCATTTGTAAAGTACAAGAATGAGGCATACTCTGCTTATAGCAGAAATTTATATTTCTGCTATAAATTACTATGCAGAAGTAGCATCATCTGTCCCTCAGTGAGTACAGGATTCTCCAATGGATGAAAGAGAGGTAAACACACTGTGCCGGTTTTTTTAATAGCAGCAATGTACTCATTCACTGGCTGAGACGGCAGTGCTAATTTGGCCCAAATATGGTGTTTGCAGCCTCTTTGCCCCAGCACATACCTGAAAGTGTTTCATGTGGCTCATTTGGCATTTGCAAGCATCCAAAGTGCTTCAGGGCCAAAGGAGAGAACCAGCAACACTGCATCAATCTTGTTAAATACAGAGATTTCCTCGCCAACAGTGCGACACAAGTACAGTTTCCAAATAGATTAAAAAAAGCACACAATGTGGAAAAATAAAAGGTCCAAAGTACATTACTTAATTAAAACTTTCATGTCTGGCATGTACCGCAAGAGAAGTATTTTCAGTCTGCCACCAATACTTCAGTTTTAAACCCACAGATTTTAACCAAGGTTCTGCACATCACCCCGACCTTAAGCACCCAAGTTCTAACATAGCTTTACATCTAAATTTGCATACTGGAGTATTCCACACCAGTGATGCTTCACAGTGGAGTTATTGTTCCAAGCCTGCAGATACTTAAAATATCTCAGATTTTTCTCAGTACTTCCAGTCACACTAAATAAATGGAATGAGGAGAAAAACCCAAACTCCTAACACAATCCTTAAAGACAGTATGAAACACCACTAGCCAAGAGACACCTGGTACAAGTGACTGAGGGTTCAGTAATGTCAGCCCTGTGAGTTGAGGGTTCATCCTGAAGTTTCTCTGCAGGCGACCTTGGGCTTTACTGACTGTCAGGCTCATCAGATGTCTGCTTTAGGAGGGATGGAGTGACTGACAGAGCTCACTCACTGCTCCTTTCCCAGGCTGCAAATTAAAGGCGAGGATACAACTGCCCCAGGCAAGAAACATCTCAGCTGCGATGTCCAAAGAGGCACTAGTACCTAGCAAATCACTGGAGAAAGGAGTGTGTACTCGGTTTCTCTCTCTGTATTCAGTCTCCCACCTCTTAACCTTTCTGCTTCAGTCCAGGCTCTCCAAATGGGGATTCCTCTGACCTTTCCCCATGCCAGTTCATCTGGAGCAGCACAGGTTGCTAATAGCTTGCTCTGGAGCTCTCTCAGGCACCTCCTTCTGCAGCCTGATGAAACCTAATTGTATGTCTCGAAAACTTTTCACCAGAAAATGTTGTAGGGAGCCAATTCTGGGAGCGAGTTTCCTTCCCTTGGGGTCCTTCTCCGTAGTCCATCTAAACCAAGTAACCTGCAAGTCAAAGACTCCAAGAAAAGCATTCCTATGGCCCATTGCCATCATCACAGCCTGAATTTGGTTATGTGCTGCTGGGAGCATACCCCAAGAACATTTCAACTGTGTTCTACCTCCCCACAGCTGGGGTGGTTCACCTGCCAGCTCCTTACTTGTCTTTCTTATCCATGTTTTTCCATCTTCTAAATCAGTGGGACTGTCCATTTTAAGTAAAAGCTGTTATATTTCTTATTGATAGTTAAATTCAATTTTCATAAAAGGGAACAAATTGTTCTCTATTTATTATTCTCAGCTGCAGCAGACACACTAATTTTAGAGTACATGGTTTTTATTGACACATAAGGCTGATTTCTTTTTTCCATTGATGAATAAGAAAGGTTGGTTTCTTTATTCATTTATGTTGTGTTTGACATACACTAGCAGGCCTGAATAAAATGAATTATTATAAAAATAAGAAAAAATCATTTCAACACTATCAACTGGGCTCAATAAATCCAGACAACTGCATTTGCTTTGCATCTACTTTTCCTTTTTCACTTCTATTACTCACTTACCTTGTCAGGTCCAAATGAACAGAAAAGTGTTGGAGCATGTACAAAAAATTGCTGCCTACCATAAAAGAATGAACCTTGTATTCAGACAAATCTAGAGAGAAGTCAGCTTATTTAAAATCCCTTTTCTGACTTGCACTGCCATCATTCAACTTCATTTGAAAGTGGGAAATGGAAATGGAATGTATTGTTAATTGTAATCAGATTGACATCAACTTGCTAAGAATGGTTTCAATGAATTACTGTCCTCTAAAAAAGTGCAGAGTTGGAAAAAGCTTGTGACTGAACATCAGTACAGTGAGGATACGAAAATCTATTAATACTTTTACACTACCCAAGGGGAGTTAATCAGAAAGCAAGATTTGACTGAAATGAAAGGCCTTTTCACACCAGGATGTGAAATGCTTTCAAAATGGAAATTATTTGCTTATTTTATTTTCCTTAACACTTAATGTAATATCTAGCAAAGGTTGAAGTGGTCACGTAGCTTTCTACTGGTTGCACAGGACTCACATCAGTTTTAGTGACCTATTCCTACTTTTAATACTGATATTCAACATCCTAACTCTTTATAACTCATACTATAAACCAGAAATGTGCACAGCTAGCTGAACACATCACTAGCCAACGTTAATTTTTTCTTTTTCTTCTTCAGCTTCCCATTTCCATAGCCTTATCTTGGTCTAATTGTCAAAGACAAATGGTTGGTTGTAGTGGTTCTGAAATACATGAAAGTGAAAAATAATCAAAAGGGGGCAATTGTCAGAACTTCCTAATATGTGAGGGATTTTTGCTAACTCAGGTCTGAATAATGAGGTGATAGAGTTGATCATCTGCCTGGAGTAATCTTCAGGAGTCAGAAGGTAGCAGATCATAGCTCTACCAGGTTATAAATACATAATAGTAAGCAATCATCTAAGAGCATAAAAATTCTGTCATATAATGAGACATTATTATTACAGTTTAACTTTGGCCACAGGTTTGGCCAGAGAATTCATATGAAGTCAAAACAGAAATCCCAGATTCCCATTGTCTCTTCAATATCATCTACACCAGGGCAAAAACTAATCCTAAGGTATCAAAATGTGCCTTTAAGACAAAGGTCAATAAAGAGAAATTGTAGAGTTTTATGGTTAGACTCCTACAGAGCTCTCCCAGGTGTCAGCCAGTAATGCAGACACTGCTGGCCCCATACCCTTCCAGCCTCTTGCTATCCAAACAGTTTAGTTTTTCTGTATTCCCCAGAGTGCAGGAACTGCCATTCCTCTTGCACTGGAATGCAGCAAGGAAGAAAAGGAATAGGATTTTAAATTTCCCTTCCACACTCAACAGAGGGTCCATAGGGAACAGAACAAGTCTAAGTCTTATCAGAAAAAGGCCAAAAAATACAGCTGGTGAGTCTGCTTTGGCCCTCCTGCCAAGATGTCCAAAAGTGGATTACATGTAAACAAGACAGGAACAAGATACTGGGCATTAGAGCGTGAAAGGATGTCACTTCTCAGCAAAGAGGTACTTGCCAGTAGGAAGTTCAGGGATGATGCCAAAATACACTTTGCAAAGGAGAAAGAGAGTGAAAAAAGAAATATTCTGTTAGCACAAGTTATAACTGGATATTTCTGTAAGTATTCAAGAAGATTGCTCACCTAAAAGTGTAATGCAGCTGCCAGGATGAAGCCTAAGTCTTCCAGTAGCAGCGGAGGAATGCAGTTTCATTTTGAAAGATCACAGATTGAGAGAAAGTGACTAGCAGCTGCTGAAATAAGTAACAAAACACACTGTTTATCTAGGCTCAGAGGCAAAACAAATAGAAAAAATACATTGTAAAAAAATGTCTGGTTCTAATACCAAGACCTCAGGTGTCCACTAGTTGCAATAGGGCAGTGGTTAGCAGTGAGTTAGAGCAGGCTCTGCTGATGGTCAAGGTTGTCAGCCTTGCTGCAGAAAAGTTAGAATGGTTACTGCTCAGGCAGTACAGAAATTCCAGTCCTTTCCATGATCTTGTCCTGCACAAATGCAATACAAGGACCTGAGAAAGTTAAACCTCTTGATTTTATACTCTCAGTTCTCATTATGCAGAGGAAATCAAAGGGATGTTAGGAATGAGCAATGTACAAGCAAGACCAGTGAAGCTGAGGGGAGGTGGCCTCTCAGCTCCCAAAATTCTCTTTCTATAAAGCAAAGAGAACATGTCAGATCAAAAAGAAAACACAAACTGTTCTGAATAAACTATCTTGATAATTGAGGACTTGCTGTTTTCTCACATGAGCTATCTTTATTCAGTGCTTCTTTCTCCCACAAACACTTCCTCTCTCATCTCACATTCCCAGAGGTCCCTTGCAGACTATAACATTATTAAGTAGTCACCAGCTTCTGCAAATACCACCCAGCAGATGGGGGTTGGGGAGGATTGCTGACTTCATCATCAAGTGCTACCCAACTCCTGGCATTTGCATTAGCTCAGCTGTGGTGTCTGTTTATCAGCCTTGATGCTTTCCCCAATTCAAAAGTCAAGCAGGAGACAATCCTTTAATCTACCCTGCTTTAATGCAATAACTTCTGTACTTGTAGAAGCCAAGAGGATGCAGCTCTGGTCTGGAGCTGGCAGGATCCTAAAGCTGTTATTTTGCAGAGACAAACCCCATTACTCAGCTGCTAAGCAGTAGCACATTTCTGGCAAAGGAGATAATGATACCTTTTAGCAGGGATCAGGGGAGAGTTAGAGACTCTAAAATTACATGAGAGTAAAGCAAGTACAATCTGCTATTTACAGGCTCACTTGACATCTGCAGCCCTAAAAGATTTGGCTCAATGGGCCACATGGTAGTCTTCCAAGTCCTTGAGGACTGGCCCAGAGTTTCAGCATCCTTCAGGGAGGTGTTAGAATGTTACCCTTTGACTGGGCTGGTAATTTGACTCTAATTGCTTTTGACCAGTAAGGCTTGCACAAGCAGGAACCAGATTTCTCTGTGTCATGGCCCCACTACCAGACTGGAAATTTGCTTCCTGTACATGTTTTGTGTTCTTGTTTGAGGGGACCGGATCCCAGACCAGACCTTCTGGTTTCCGTGTTTGTACCATAACAAGCTAACACTGCTGCAAACCTCCGGCCCAATTAACAATCAGTTGCACTTGGCATCCAAGTGAAAAGGAATGTGTTAAAATTTAAATTGTTTGCACAGCCTAGCTAGCATTAGTGTACTGCACCTCAAGTACACATGCTTGCTCTTCCTGCTGCCTGAGCCAAATTGTATTCTGGGCACAAAATACAGGCATGGCACTGCTTCTAGTACTGATCCCTGGGTCCAGAGGGGACTTTCAGAACTCCTGAAAAAGTAACCCTTAAGAGTTGAAGAGAGAAATATAGCATTGTTAGGAAAAGGAGAAATATGGAAGTGGTTTTTATTTTGGTTTATTTTTTTGCTTCCTTCCTTGCTGGCTTCGTGACTTTGTATTCCTGGTCATCCAGTGCCAAGTCTCAAGTGGAAAGCATGGAAGTCTTTGCTGATAGCCATCTAGTAAGGGCTGAGAAAAGGTAGAAACAAGACTAAGGTCTTCAATTTGAGATAAAACAGTCCTCCCTGCTCAAATCACCAAAGTGTGGGATATACATCACTACCACTGCATTTTTAAAATAAGAGGTCACAGCTGCTGAGCTCTGTGCTGACTCTATACTTCCCATCCTGTGGGGTAGGGGAGTTTGAAGCTACCAAGGACCTGTGCCTCCTGCCTTGCAGAGAAATCCCAGCAATGCTGGGGAGCCTGGCCACTTGTCCTCAGGCAGATCAGCATCTGCAGAACCTCCCAGGGTACTCCAGAACCCCAAATTCTGTGTTGTGAGACTGGCTAGAGAGAATTATTCTTCTGTACTCATGGGTGAAAACAGGGCCTGCACTTCAGCCAAGTATTGCTTCTGAGCCTGTCCCACCTTTAGTGCTCAATGACCTCCCTTTGGGAGCTGTAGTCCATGTGATAGATTCTCACCAGAACATGTTCTGCATTTCTGTTTCTCAAGTTTTAACAGCATCCATTCGTTAACTGTTGTCCTAGTCAGACATTGTCTACACTGAAGAAAGCAGTCTCATGCCCCTGACTCACTGATGTACATCTGGATGAAAACTGAGTCTGTTTTCTGCCACACAGCCTATTCTGGCAAGAAAATGTTTGAAGAAGCACATGACAGGAGTTAGCCAAGCAGTAATAAGACTCACCTGAACATATACATCTTTTAATTGCTAAATAAGACACCTTCCACAACAGCTAAGATTTTTTTTTAAGGAGATAATTAATTTCATTCATAATAGATTTAACTGTGCTCTGATTGCTCACACCTGGCAATTTTGTTTTGCAGCACTTTTTTTCCCCTTGGGCCTGGTACAGTACGTTTCAAGCCCTGAAATAAATGGAATGGGATTTGCAGAGCCAGCTTTAGGCATAGACAAAGTAAGCAGTTGCTGGGGCAGCTCTCTGCTTTGCCTCTTCCAACAACCTGCCCCTGCTACTGCCAAGGAAAGGATGCTCTGAGTAGACTAAAAACTCTTGCTCATCCTTCTTGCAAGCAGTGGTCATGGCCCCTTGCTCTGGTACAAGCAGGAGTACCATGGCTGCTTCTCCACAGCCCTGCCATCTCCCTCAACAGCACTCATCCACAGGGAAGTGAAATTCTGCATTTTCTTACCCTCTGAGTCAGATCTGTTTCCCGCATTATTCTGAATTCTGATGTTTCATTGATATTTGTCTGGTTTAAATTGGTATGCAGGATAATGAAATAATTTTGAAATCTTCCCATTAGTTATTTTGAAATATAATACTGAACAGATTTGAGAGTATTGGGATGTTTTTAACGCACCTTAAGGCTGCCATTCCTTGGATGTTTTTTCAGTATTTTTCTTGTTTTCTCAAAAGATCCTCCACTCAAGTGACCCCAGCAGAATTTTCCTCTTTACACTTGAGGTCCCATCCTGAAATAAGGATTCATTATTCTGCATGCTCTTGTCCCACAATCCTAAGAGATTTTCTCTACCTAAATAAACTCATACTTCAAGTGGAAAAGAAGGAAAAGGGTAAGGGAGCAAGTCAAACAACAGAATAGTGAGCTGATTGTCTCTATATTGGGAGCTGTATTATTTATTTGACATACCCAAAGGTCCAATAGAACAGTGCCTAGCATACAGAAGTGCCTGCAAAATAAATGTAGTGTACCCTAAGACAACAGAAGATCTGCCCTGTATAATGGAAGGCACGTAAAACTAGAAAGAATCAATTCAAATAGCCCCACAGAGTGCAGGATGGACTGAGACAACCTGCATGGATATACAAGGGATAAACTTCATGCCAGCTAGCCCAGGCAATTTCGCTGAATTATTTTACCAGAGGTACAGTCACTGCTGAATAAATTCTTCAATAAAATCAGAATTTAGCAAAAATAATATAAATCTGTGGTGGCAAGCAGAAAAGGAGGCCTCAGCTGGGTTTCTGAAGAGTCAGAAAAACAAGTTCTGGAATCTAATCTCTCTTGTTTTAATTAATTCCTTCTCCTAACCTACCAAACTGTAAAATAAAAATAGCTCAGATTATACTCCAGGGCAGTTGTTTACATGCATATTTACCAATTCTCCAGTGAGCAGATTTCTGAAGCAGATCACTCACTGCTTAATTTTCTCAGCAAAAAGAACACAGAAATCTATCCACAGTGAAAGCACCCATGCTCTTCAGGGGTAAAAGATAAGGGTTGTAATAGTCAAATCAGAAGCAAAGTCTGAAGAGATGTAAAATACTCATCATGATTATTGATTTTAAGCTGCCTGAAAGCATCTCCTGGGAATGTTTCTCTAGATATTATCTCTGTAATCATAGTATTCTCAATTGTAAATTCAACTGCTCTGTAGCAGAGCATTCGTATTGTAAACACATAAAAGCGTTGAACTGATAAATGCATTGCTAGCAGAGATCAAATGACAAATACATTAGCTGCATCGGGTTCTGAAAGGCAGGACTGGTTTTTCCAATGACATTTCTTCCATTTCTGACTCCAGTCATTGGCAGTACTACTATGGTGCCTTGTTCTGCTCTCCCACATGTACCATTACTGAAGAGAGTGACATCTTGAAGGGCTGAGATCCATTGTTAGAAAAAGTCTATTGACAATAGCCTTTTTGTGAAAAAAAGGACATTTAGGAACCTGGACATTTGGGGACAGTGATCTGCACTTACAGGCAACCATGTACTCCATCTTCTAAGTTCTCTATCTGCTACACTTATTGAAAGGCTGTTTCAGAATCATGTCTGTCATTAGAAATCTTCAAAATTCCAGTAGAAAATGTAATCATGATCAGTTTCTTGTTAAGCCTTCACTTTTCTTTAGAGGAAATAATTTTTGCCCTTCCCTGTTAAATTTATAATATCAGCCATATCCCCACTCATTTTTTCTTTTTTTAGACTGATCTAGACAACCTTTATTTTGAGTTTGTTTTCTAAGATGCCTCAGGTCTCAGAAAAACCCTTTTCTGTGCATCTCTTCCAGACTGAATCTCTCTTGAAAAAGAGTGACTGAAATTCTGCATAATGTTCCCAAAAACATCACTGCCCTTTCCCAGCATGCCAACATTCCTTCTCTTGCTGAAACACCTCACATCATAGTTTACTCAACCTGCTTAGAAAACAGATATTTAGCCTAAAAGCCATTTTAGCATTGCATTCAGTGACTAAATGAAAGTTCCTGAGCCACCAGATATAATTCAAGATACCTCTTTATGGTATGGTATGTTTGAGTCTTAAGTGTCAGCCTTACTCTACTTACCATGTACAATGTGTGTGATTTTAAAGGCATGTCTTGTAATTATTAGATTCTCTGGAGGCACCAAGCATGGATTGCTGGAACTCTGAAAGCACAGACGAGTTTTTGCACAAAAGACCTTCTATTCTCAGTAAAGATAATCCTACTCTATATTCAGTATGATTTTATTCACACATTCACATCCCCCTACTTAAAATCATCGCAGCAGATTTTGGAAAAGGTATGAAATATAAATACAAGCACAGTTGATGTATGCAGTAAATACATCCATATATTTAGAAAAGACCTCTTACACAGTGCATTCCTAGATGACAAAATGAGTCAGAGATTATCTAAAGCTCCCAAACTTAGAGGCTCCAAGGAAGACTCTTGAAAAATATGGGAAAAGGAAAATTACACAGGCAATAGAGGATTTAGAAGGTAGCTTTTAATATTACTGATTTATGCAGCTGATACCTTAAGCATCTTAATATTCCAAACTAGGAAACCAAAATATCTTTTTGAATTCAACTCCTTTAGATTGATAAAAAGTCACACATAGGCACAGAAATCTTCTCAAGCTGATACTCACTGACAGCTACTCCATAATGTTCTCCACGTTGGAACAAAGCTTTAAGTGCACTCAGAGAGGGCAGCTGCAGTGTTGCAAAGATTGCCTGAAGTGATGCCTTAAAAAAAGGGTGAAAAGAAATGGATCTGCTGCTGGGACACTGGAACAAAGCATTTCTGATAGAGAAAAGGTAGGGGGAAAATTATTTGTGATGGCCTAATTACATTAGAAACAACTCTTATTCAGGTTGTTGAAGGACAGGACTCAATGTAAACGGAGGAAAGAACAGCCCTCAGGTCAATTTGATATTTGTTTTCCTGCATGCAGAAAACCATTCCTCATGAGAACTGTTTCCTGCCATTATGCAAAATCTCATCATAAAAATAAATACCTCAGAAAAGCTGTTGTGTATTATCACTGACAGCACTGGAGAGCCACTGCTAGTACTGACCCTTCTGGATACATATAAAACACATTAGCAGTAGACTTCCAATGGGAAATGTCCACAAACAACAATATTTTGGCACCTATACAATGCATTTATAGCTATTGCTTCCCACTGGAAGTAACAAAAATAATTTAAGAAGTATACAAGCTATCAGCTGTTATTGAATTATATTGCAAGGATGATCTCTAACCTTAAAAGAGTGACTGTTTTTATTTTAAAGCAATGGTTTATTAGTTGTAGTTCAGTACAGCTGATGTTTTTCACAATATGCAGATGATCAGCTTCTCAAGGAGACTCAAAATGAAATATTATTAACAATTTATGATTATTTCCATGCAGATACTGAATGACTAATTCCTATCATATTTTTCTGCAGTTGCAGGAGGGAGTGTTTCTGCACCTGTTTCTTTTTTTCTTCTGCAAATCTAATAATCAGTAATGTTGTACTTAGCCAGCTATTAAATTTCAGATCTATTAGTATATTTCATTCATTCAAAGACTGACAGAATGTGAAGTCATTTAGCCACATTATAATGCCACAGTGATACCAAGAAAAGTGGTCACCAAGCAGACAAAGCTTCACAATCTTGGATTTTGTTGCAATAACCCACTAGATTAAAGCCAATATTGGATATTCATATACCAACTAGAGTACTTCATTAATGCAATAAAGCAAAAGTTTGGAAAAACGTGGGCTGTTTCCACAGATACTTTTAAGAGTTTAAACCTGTTGTTAATTAGAAATTTATGGAAAACTGATTAGCTTATGTTATCACACAGAGAATAAGTCATCTTAGCATTTTGAGAACAGAAAGTTCATTTATTCATTAGTCATAAATCCTTGTATTTTGTTCATACACCTCTATTGAACTGACTGCCTTGGGTCTGAATGAAATATAATTTGTGTTTTGGCAACACAAATATTTGAAGGCATCAACAAACAAAATTAAACATTGCAAATAGTTCCAATTCTACCACAACAGCTCTGTCAACCCGCCTAATAGAGTAATAATTATTCATTCACGTATTTATAGCCCAAGCATGGCAGTTCAAAGCCTTTATGCACTATTTTCCTCATCTATTTCCTGAAAATAGTAGATTTAAAGTATGTACACACATATACATACACATATGTGTATGCATATTCATACACATTTACTTCACAAAAGGCCACCCACATGGTTTGACAAATATAGGTGGAGAAATAGGTAGGTAAGGGAGATGTGATGACCCAGCAGCACTACTGATCACTGAGGCCACCAAAATTTTCCACTGACAGATTTCTTAATGCTTTGCAAAGTTTTGACTGTATCAATGGGAATGTTGTAAGCCACATTCCTATGTTAAAATGCCTCAGTTATTTTAGAAAATATAACTAGGGAAAAAAAGGTAGGTTAACTCATAGCAAAAAAAAAAAAAAAAAAAGAAAAAGTAGCCCAATTACTTCCAATTACTTTCTTCATTAAGACCTTATCCAGCCTACTTTGCAGCTGATACTTAAAATATTCCAAAGAGCTTTCCAGAGTGTCAGGAATTTATGGTATAATTAGCATAGGCTTGCCAAGTTAGTGGAAAGGGGAATCTCAATCCATCCCAGTCCCACCAGTCTGATGTCAGTGCCATTAACAGAGCCTGAAGGGGATCACATGTCAGTAGGAGATCACCTGAAAACCAGCACAAAAGAATTCCAGACCCTGCAGCCAGTAGTTTGGCTTTAACATGGGGCCAGCTTAAATACCTTTATTGCTCTGTGAGGAATAAAGAAGACGATGTTTCATCCCTGTAGATTTTGCCATCCACAAGATTGCTGACAGCACCACGCTGTGCAGTGGAGTTGGCACACCCGAGGGAAGGGATGTTATCCAGAGGGACATGGACAGGCCTCAGGGCTGGGAGGTGGCTCCAAACCTCATGAAGTACAACAAGACCAAGAGCAAGGTCCTGCATGTGGGTGAGGGCAATCCCCACACAAACACAGACTGGGCAGAGAACAGATTGAAAAGGATCTGGAGGACTTCCAGTGCCTAAAGAGGGCTTACAGGAGAGCTGGAAAGGAACACTGGAGAAGGGCATGTAACGATAGACAAGGAAAAATGGCTTTACACTGGAAAAGTGTAATTTTAGATAAAATACTACGAATAAACTTTTTGCTGTGAGTGTGGTGAGGCTTACGTTGTCCAAAGTTATGGATGCCTCATCCCTGGAATTGCTCAAGGCCAGGTAGGATGGGCCTTTAAACAACCTTGTCTAGTGGAAGGTGTCCCAGACCATGGCAGGGGAGTTGAAACTATATGATCTTTAAGGTCCCTTCCAATCAAAACCATTCTGTAGTTCTATGATTTTTATAAACTTTTGAAGTTGTGCACTTCAAAAGCATTAGTTTCTAAACTAGATCTCACATAGGTTCAATCTCAGTCAAGTGTTCTTGATCCTAGAGTTTCGAGACTAAGACTTCCTCCCTAACCCTTTATGGCAGGTGAGGGTTTTTTAGTGTCTGGCTTCCCAAGAGGGCACATGGAAGTGGTCTCTTACCAGGAGCAGCAGGTAAAGATGCACCAAGAAGAGCCAATGGCCATACAGGAAATGTCTAATTTGGAGATTGAACTGAAGGGCAAAGCTGGAAATGAAGAGAAGCCGTGGCAGGAGCTTTTTAGAAGAGTGGGGCAAAAAAAAAAGACAAGAAATTGGATGAGTGAAAAAAAGTGCAGGTTTTTTCCTGGTCAGAAAGTTACTGAGAGGTTTGGTAGCCAGCAGGCCTTTTTCAGAGAAACACCCTCTCCTAAAATGTGTAAAATTGAGCTGGCAGAGCAACATCTCTGTATTCCTATAATGTCATAAAAAAGGTATTAACTTCACTGATTACAGGTGTCCTCACCTTCTCCCTTTTCTGCTTCATGGACATTCCCAGCCTCCTTCTATTCCCACACACTCTGTTGGCATCTGTGTCTGCACTGCAGAGCTATTGCTCCAGTCCCTGCAGAATTCCCCAGCTGGGGGAATGCATGCTTCCATTGGACCCTGTTTGTCAGCCAGGGAGTTATATTGAAAATATTCATTAAGATACATTGTTGCAGTCCCTGCAGCAGTATTACACTAATTAATGCTGTGGTCATGGATAGTTCTGGTAACTCCAGGAATAGAACCACCACCCCCTCGCAGATAATGGATTGTTTGACATTTTTATTAGCTTCACCCCTTGTTCTGTGGAGATGACAGCCAGTTACCTACACTGGCATGACTGGTAGGAAAGTAGGTAGGGAAAAAAAAAAAAAAAAAAAAAAAGCACAGCTGACAGCATCTTGCAAGTCTGTGGTGCTAAATCAGCACCAGTGCCACGTGCCTTCTCGGTGAGGACGGGATGTAGAGGTAGAGTCGTGACAGCATGTTCTAAGGTGTCCCTGTGGTTCTCCCAGCTTGCTCTGTCAATGTTTCATCTCAGGTTATTAGTATTTATAAAAGCATGCCCTTAAAATAGCTTCATGGTGTTAATAGAAGCAAAAATAGCAGTTCCTGCGCTTAAGTTGTTCGTAGCGGGGTAAAATAGGGCTAAATTGGGCGAGCACAGAAATCATCATAGCACAACCCAGTTTGAGGGTGACTTTCAAATCCCCTTCATGTCTTAAAAATCACTGCCTTTAAGCTAAAATTTAGACCAGGATACATTCTTTCCTGCTTTACAGAAAACCCTTCTCCCTATAAGAGGTGTAAGATTTGGGGTGACTGCTTAAATCTACTCACAAGTCTTCCGCTCAGAAGTGGAGCAGCCACAAATTTCTGAAAACTAATTTCAGAAAAATCTTTCAGATTTGCATTTGAAATGTGTAAAATAGACAAGTGGATTGTAAAATAGATCTTGTTGTGGGTTGACCCCAGGTGCCCACCAAAGCTGCCCTGTCACTTCCCTTCTCAACTGGACAGGGAGGGGAGAGAAAATAATGAAAGACTCATGTGCTGAGAGATCACACAGCAACAGCCATCACGAGCCAAACAGACCCCTCTTGGGGAAATCAGTTTATCACCAATAAAATCAAAGTAGAATATTGAGAAAATAAAATCTAAGTCTTAAAACATCTTCTCACCAGCCCTCACTCCTTCACTGTGATCTATCTCCTCCCCTCAAGTGTCACAGGGGGACGGGAATGGGGGCTGTGGTGAGTTCATCACTTATTGTCTCTGCCACTCCCTCCTCCTCAGTGTAAGGACTGCTCACACTCCCTACTGCAGTGTGAGTCCCTCCCCTGGGAGACAGCAAGGGCACAACTCTCTCACCATGGCCAGCACCTGGGCTGCCCATGCTCTAGCTCCTGGGACACCTCCTGCCCCTCCTTCTGCACTGACCTTGGCATCTGTGGAATGGCTTCTCTCACAGATTCTCTCTTCAACTGCAGTTTCAGGGAGAACTGAAAAAAAAATGTATTCACCATCTATAGAATATGGAGAGGAGAGCATAAGAGGCATTGCATCTATTTACCTTATAATATTATTTCTTAGATAGGCACAGCCGTCTGTATGTGTCTATTCCAGGCACAGTAGATCAGTGACCTTCTGGCGCCAAAACTGATGAACTGTTAGCTGTTCTCTAGACAGTGTTGATCATGCTTCACCGAGAAATCCATGTCTTTTTTTTTTTTTAATTCTCTGTATGTCTGTAAGTAGATTCTGTGATTATTGCCAGATGAGCCACAGACAATATTTGAAGTAACATACTGCATGTTCTAAGACAAGACAAGGAAACACAGGCTATTACAACAGTGTGTCCAGATTCCAACCTCACTTGACACTGGAGTCGGTCTCAATCACATCAGTGAAGTATAAGTGAAGCTCTGGAGAAAGAAGAGAAAAATGAGTTACTTTATCATGCTTTGACATAATTAAAAGTAGTTTTAAAAATTGATAATCTGAAAAACTCTATCATCAGGTTGTTTGAGACTGATATTTTTCCAGTAGTAAACTACTAATTGTCTGGAGTGACTATACAATTTTTTTTAATAGGCTGGTTTCTTATTTGCAATACTTAAATATTTCTTACAACTGTTGTTTCAGAAAGGAAACAACACAGTAACAGAACTGGGAGCTTTTTCTATTTTGTTTCCTTTAAAATTTGCAGTTGCTTTAGACAAAAATGTTTGTCTGTTTTGCTGATTTCTTATTTGCCAATGCTAAAACAATATCCCATGTAAACTGCAGAGGCTGACAAATTAATTACTGTGGTTTAATATCAGGCAAACAAATCTTTCCATTACTAATTATTTTTTGACCTTGCATATGAGAACAGGATTAGACTGACTACAACTGACACTGATTATGTGAGACAGGATGTTATTAAATCCCTTTGGGGAGCTTTTGAAAGATCCACCACATTTAGAGAAGAGAGCTTTTCTCTGTCTTAGCTCATTGATGGAACAATTATATGTGACTTACTACAAAAATGATGTCAAGAAAAGCACTGAACAAACAGTTAAAGTGGAATTTACACCACTCCCATCTCTGTCAAAACATCTCACAGCCTTAAAAAAATTTTGTCAAGGTTACCTATAGCAAAGCCATTTGCTATATATCAGCAAAAGATATGAGATATATTGGATTAAGACTACATGGAGGAGAACTTGCAATGGATATGAAGGCAGCAGAGATTTCTCATTGCTCAAATGGCTTCTTTGCACCAGGAGCCCAAATTTAATTAATTTTGCAGGCTTGAAAAGCCTAATGTTTTCATTTAAGCTATCTCAGGATTTGCAAGTTTTGTTTTTCATTAGAACATTCCTATAGAGGGTTTCTTAGTGAAGTGCAGAGAAATATGCAGAATGTACTTACTTGAAAAACCTCTGCTCATTCTGGAAAAACCTGTGGCTAAATTTTCTGCTTTGTTTGATTGGGTTTTTTTTTTTCAATATTAAGATTGCTCAGGTGATCTTTAGGAGTAGTTTACAATTTTGTACCTAAAAGTATGTGAATACAAAATGGAGAGCTAGGTAAAGACCATTTCCATAACTGTGTTTCTAGAACTGACTGCTTTCCTAATATCCATAGCTGAGAATGAAAATGCACAGTAAAGTGCTACAGAACTATGTGTATTAAATATCTACACACTTATTGATTATGACATTTACAGTTTGAAAACATTAAAAAAGCTGTTAAAAATGTATAATCCAAAGTAATACTGACAGTTCACTGCAGAACCAACAGTACCGAGGTGTTATATTGCAAAGATTTATTCTCACCCCCTGTTTGATTTCAAAGTTGATATTGCTGTGAATTATTGTGATGACAACACTTAATACTTGGGCCCTCACATTTTTTTTGTCTTCCTTGTGTGTCTTCACATACTAAATCCAAGTCCAGTATGGAAGAAGTTAAAAGATACTTAAATGTTTTTTTCCTTCGGTACAACTCAGTGGTGTAACTAAAGTAACATGCTGGCACTTACAGCTTTTCCTCAGGGTGTCTCAAAGACCATCAGCTGGTTCCCAGTAGTCCTTGACATGAAGCCAAACCTAGGGCAGACTTTGAGCAGTGGCAAGAGCCTCAGCAGGATTACCCTGTCCCATAAACACTAAGATTCTCTGCTGCTCTCTGTAGCACTCCTGAAATATGTTGTGTATGTAAACGTGTGTTCACCTTTACATGTGTTACCCAGAAGGTCCCTACTTTGCAGTAACCACTGGTAATTGATGGTGAATACTGGAGAGTAGGATTTTCTGTATGTGTAGTGATCACTGACCACAGGGAAAGTTTAGGTAAAAATTCTGGTTCATAAATATAGGTATGTTTGCATCAGGAAAAACAGATTTTTACTGAGTTTGTTCTTCAAGGAATGTTATGTTGTATTTCTGATATTGCAAATGAATAAAGCAATACTCTATGAGGTGTTCTGCATGGCCAAATGTAGTCCTTACTCAGAATTTACTCAGGAAAAACCACCTTTGACTTCAGTGAGGATTTGCTTGACTAAGGACAGCACAGACTGTTGTGAATCTTACCAGCATTGCCTGATGCTAATGTTGGGCAACAGTTCTCATTGCTAATTTGCCTGCCTCGTCCTTCTCCTGGGCTCAGGATCTGCTTTTGCTGTGTGTTATTCATAGCTTCTATTGCTAGCTCAGATTGCTTTTCTTTGTGCTTTTCTTTCCCAGCAAACATTTTGCAGCTATTGTTCTGCTGCTGGTAGATGAGCACAGAACCTGGTATACAGGACTTGAACCTCAGCCCAGATTCAATTAACACTGTTAAACATGTTCTCACTATGGTGCTCAGAAGAAATTTTGATGACCCTCTTTCAATGAAGCATAAATTTGTTTAAGCTGATGCTTTTAGAATGCAAAAAATATAAGGGCTTGATTCACAAATCTTAAGACCAAATGCTTCTGCAGCTAAATAAATGGAGTAGCACCCATTTAGAGCCATCAAAAGGTAGTTGTAAATGCTTATTGTGCCCTACAAAATTCAGCCAAGAAAGTTACTAAATGTGCGTGCTGTAGCATCACTCTGTTTTATAATTTTAGTACTGCTTTAAAGTTATCCTGAACAATAATTAGTACCAAATTATGCCATAGCCTTCTGATACGAAGCAAATCTAGCTAGGTTATCACTCGTATGTCTTATGAGCCATACCTAGCCATGGTTTATCCTCTATTCATGCTACAGGGTACGAAATTCCTGGGTGCCAACCTGCCTATGGCAACCTAGAATTCTCCAGGGCAGGCTCGCAAAATCTTCACCTACTCTCTGGGACAGGTAACTAATAAGTGATGTTTTGTGAAGTTATGCTTTCTTTCTAACTTTCTGATGTCCGTAAAAATGTTTCATTTCTTCATGTTAGTCCGTGGTCTCTCATTGTTCAGTTCCACTGTGTTTTCTGGACTAGGGAGTAACAGCAGATATGTTTGTTAGAGTGCTCTAGATGCTTGCCTCAGCCAAGCCTGTAATAATTGTTACTAACATGCATAAAACCTGAAAGTTGCTTAAGAGGCTGCAAAATCCACAGCTGCCTACTACCAGTGAATCTCTTTTTCTGATGGAGTAGTTTGACAATGCAGGTGCATTACATTTCACTGTTGGTGCCACAGTTATCTGGGCAGCTCACCCACTTTTCTTAATTGCTGGTATGTATATATATCTATTTTCTTTCCTTTATCAGGTTTACATTAATCTTGAGTCTCCTGAGCTAAGGATATTTCAATGCTATAGGTACAAAACACTGAAAGTCTGGGGGACTTATGACTGATTCTGGTTTACATTTCTATGCAGCATGTAGTATAAGTTTAAGTTTGCCATATTTTGCTTAAATTCTCTTCTACTTTTCTCCTGAATTCACTGTTTATTCTTTTTTCTTGACTTTATTTCAAGTGGCAGATATGTAGAAGAAATGTCATTCACTAATCCTATACCTTTCAATGACATATGAAATATTGTAATATATTTCAAAGTAAAAAAGTGATTAGGTTAAAAAAATAAAGATAAACTAGGCTTCAGATTGTTTTCTTCAGTCTATTGATTTTCTCTGAATACAAGATAAATAATGTGTGAGAAATTTCATCTTAAGAGAGCTGATAGTGTAAGAAAGACATAAGTGAGATTCTTTTTGATTTTTTTTCACATGGTCTGCATTCTGTGGAGCAAAAAAAAACCCCAGAAATCTTGGAAAAGTGGTTTGAATTTTTGCTTTTCATACCCCTGGGATTCTGTAGGTACACTCTACTCTTACCTGGGTTTGGAAGATCTTGATGCAAAAATAGCTTTGCTCTGCTGCTTATTCTTGCTAAAATCAAGAGATGACCATGAAGTGAAACATAATCCAGGCATATAAAACTCTTTTACAAAATGTTTAATCCTAATTCCAACTTGGTTGAATATTTGGAAGTCCTTTAAAATCAGAAGAAATTCACTGTGTAATCACTAAATTTGATCTTACGTTCTGTTTTAAAATGGATGGCCACATGGAATTTCTGAGTTGGGATGATATTTAGTCATCTTTCTGTAGGGTTCACTAAAAATACTTTTTTTTCCTACCACCATTGTCTACTTTTAGTTGTTAGCTATGAAATAAAAAAGCTTACTTTTGTAGAAGACAATGCCACAGTTTATCTCCAAGTGTGCTACAACTTAAAATGCACAAATCCAAGATTTTAGCTCAACCTATTTACCCATTTCATAAAAATATTAAAAGGAAATAGCCATTGAAAGACAATTTTCATTTTCCTATGTGCTTTCTGAAAAGCTCACAAGGACCAAAATTTTTAGAGACATTTTTGTATTTCCTGAAAGCTGGCTTGTTTCTTTCCTGTGAGTAACTCAGGTTTAATCTCACTGTTTCAACATATCTAGACGGTAAAACAATATCTGGAAACTTGCTTTCTAGTTATATTGAAAAATACCACCTTGCTGAAGGAACTAATAAAAAACCCAAACGTTTATTTGGTAAAATGAAAAATAGTGAGTATGACAAGTGTCAGCATTTACAAAATGAGGATAGGTTCTACTTTATCCAGCCTGATGCACCTTAACCTTTAAAAACTAATGAGAAAGCAGTAACAGTATCAGCAAGAAATTTCTAGTAAAAACCTACATTTTGATTAACCCAGAATGTTGAAATTGTTCAGATATAACATGTCAGGAAAAAAAAAAAAAAAAAAAAAAAGATGGCCTGTGTTTATGTAATCCACATCCCAGGAATTTTTGGGAGAGTCTGGAGTAGTGAACCTGCTTCCTCACCCTGTACAGGTCCTTGGGGGGCTGCATCTGCAGGGGAGGTGGAGTCAAAGGGCTCCTGGGTCCCCTCTGAAGGAGCACATTGTGCATTGCTTTTCACATGAATAGTGTGAGCAGCTTTTCCATGAACACCTGCTGCCCGACTTGGTCCGTCCAAATCTGAAGAGAGATCTTTCATTTGCTGGCTCACTCCAAAAACTGCCCAAGAGCCAGTGTCAAGGTGCAGGGCTGATAACAAGAGTTTGGAGGAATGCAGTCCTGTTCCCTCTCCTTTCCTGTACAGCCACAAAAAAAAAAAAAAGTGACAAACCAGAGTCTTACACTGAAAAGCCAGTGCAGCCAGGGGAGCAGGATAAAATACTGAGCTAATAAATTATGACATTCAGCTAGGAGGAAAGTTGTGTGAAATGATGGCACAACATGCTGAGCCATGGGGAACTTGCTAGAGGTGAACTCATTTATACTCTTGCAGAGTAGAAGACTTCTCAGTTAACAAGTCCCAAAATAGTGTGCTGCAGTGTATAAAACAAGGTAGGGCTTGAAATAATTAGCCACAGATGACAGATGGCAACTCCTTTCTCTTTTTTCCTTCTTTTCTTTTGCTGTAATATCAAGTTGATCAAAGAGCTGAGGATCATTTGTTATGGTAGAAAAACTAAAAATATCTTGAAATATTCAGGCAAATCAAGTTCATTCAGGTACGAGCCAGTAGCTCTCATTGTTTCTGTTCAACACCTTGTACATGAGTCTATGTGTAGTAATAGTTTCCCTCAGGATCTGAATTACATGTGCACAGCTGAGAATTTGGATGTGCCCTGGCTTAGGAGCATTATTTAGTCAATTTATTAAATCAAATTGTTAATGTATTTAATGTAATTGTTTGCTTGTGTTAACAAACCAATGATCTATTGTACTGCCAGAAAGCCCTCCAGAAAAGTGCCCAGAGCTCACCTCTCTGGCAGGTCACTTGAGCAAGGTCATACAGGGGCTCTGTGAGGGGAACCAGATGCTAGGGAGCAGAGGATGCAGTAGAACTGACTGCACCCATAACCCCTGGAGGTGTCTGAAGGGGCAGTGCTGCCTCTCACTCCAGGCAGGAGCAGCATTTCCCCCATCCAGCAAGCATGGGCACTGTTTTAAAGGCAAGCACCCATGGATTCAAGTTAGAGACACAACAGGAGCTTCTGTCTTGCATGACTTCTGTCACAAAAGAGGATCAGAACAAAACTGTAACAGATGTAGTTAAAAGGAGAATTCAGTAATTTGCTCAAATAATGTAATATACACTGCTCATAAAGGAAAAAAGCCATAGAATCTCCAGTCCCAGTAGTAATTCTGTCTGACTGGTTCACGAGCCAGAAGAGTATATTTGATTTTTTCAGCTGCTTAGCATAACCTTTCTTATGGAAGTGTTAAGCCAACACACCTAAATTAGTCCCTTGAGCAAGAAAAAGATGAATTTCAAATCAGAAGAAAGAGAAAAGGATTGGGAAAGGAAGGAAATAAGATGAGAACAGAGATTATAACCTCTGTCCGTTAACCTATGGATGTTTTATACCAAATAAAATAGGAACAAAATTCTATCCCTACTGCTAAAGCACATTTCTCCAGTATTCCCCTACCACACATCCAACCTCAGTCCTTTAATAGAAAGACTAAGATCAATTTCAGATTGCTTCTGGCCAGTGGGCTTCACCCATTCTCATTACATTCCTATTACACGAAAACTGCACAATTCAGGAGGAGCCACACTTCTGTTCCAGCACAGCTTGATCCAGATGAATCGGGGAAATAAACAGACAAAAACAAAAGTGAGAAAGGTTTAATAACACAATTAAAATATAACTTTATAAGCTTGTGAGCTGATGTGGCAGGCTGCTCTCAGTAATTTCCAGAGGGAGTGCTTATCCGTGACTACAAACCAAAGCAATCTAGAAGCTGGCCACTCAGAGCTGTAAGGAGAGCTACTGCAACTGAAGGCAGCCTGCTTAATCACCTGGAGAGCTCTCTTTAGCTTTCTAATCACAAATTGAAGTCTACCTCTAATTTTGCTTCCTCAATTTTTCAATACCTTACTATTTTTTTCCCCTTTCTTATCACCTCTCGGTAGTCTGGATTCCCCAGTGAGATGCAATGCAGACGGGTAGGATTCTGACAGACATTAAAAAGCAGACAGCAACTGCTCAACAACTTCAAATAACTTTCTGTCTGAGGCACCCCCCCACCCAGTGGTCTGTGTTACATCATATTTGTTGCAGTCAGCCTTTGCTGCTGGTTTTCTTACCCTTTCGAACCCTGCAACTTTACACTGCAACTCACGATTTCTGCTACCCAAACATTTTATGCAAACTTACCAGCCTCTGGGAAGCCAGGAAATAGCAGCTCTTACAGGGGTGAACCTTCTTCCAGATTCATGGGAAGAGCAGAGTCTGGATAGAAAGCAGTGAAGATCCCTTAATCCCTAGGAAGGGTCAGGGTCATTCTTATTCTGCTCTCTTGCACAAATGCTGTCTTAAGTTTGCCACAGCAGAAGTTTCCTTCCTTCTCTCACAGTTTAACCACCTGATTCATTTCAGATGTGCTCCAAGCACTAGGCAACATTTGAACAATGCAGTAAATAAGAAGCAGGGCATGAACATGAACAGAGTCCTTCATTATGGTAGGAAAATAAACATGTCCTTCCTACCTCTAGAGAATGAGCCAGAAAGCATGTATTCCTTCTAGAATCCCATGCTGGTTTTCTTCTCTTGGATCCATATTTTCCAGCTCTCCATCATTTCATTTTCTAGCAATACAGAGAAACAAATTGAACAGACACAGGCCTTATTCAGACTTTGGTAGGATCACTTACTGAGCCTAAAGGTTTGCATTTTAGCCACTGCTACTAGGAGTTTACCTGCCAGAGCTGAAAACAATTAGTTTCCACTTCAAGGAGAGCCTAACAGAGGCACCAGGAGCCAACTTGGAAGGAGGCAAAGGTCATAGTAACAACTTCTGCTGCTTCCACTCTTTCCCTCTGCTTTAGTCACCTTTGAATTTGGGCACAAGGCTCCTGCTGTTTTGCTGTTCTCACATACTCAGGTATTCAACCTCAGAAGTGTCTCATAAGCAAAAATGATCATCCTATTCATAGGAGACAGAAATGTATTTGGAAGATTCCAGTTCCAAACCAAGTTAGCAGAAGTATAAAATCAGTCCTCAGAGAGTTGGCTCAGCCCTCCAGTCTCTGCTCAGCCCTTGCACCAGGCAGTGACAGTGCACATCCTGGTTTGTAAGTCCACATTCTTCCTTCTCCATGAGCTGCTCTGTACCCTTGCTTAGTGCTCTGCACATTAACACATCCCTGGTCACAGGTCTGGATTCTCATAGCTCATTTTCATTTGCCCTTGGTATTTTTCAGTACACTTGAGGAATGAAAGTTGTCTGCTGAAGAAACTTCATTTAAAATAATCAAAACACCTTTAGTGTCCACTTCCGAAAGCTGTAATTTTATTTGTGGTATTTCTATTCAATCCATTCAGAGCCTTAGGTTATGGATAGCACCTTTAAAGAAAGGAAAACTTGTATGTCTTTATTATGAGTACATTTTAAAAATCTTGTCATGTTTCACTGACAATAATGGCATTCACTTAAGACAACTCAGTGCTGACAGATGGTCCTCTAAGGGTTTTTTGCATGTCAACACGTAACTGAATTTTCGTATCTTAATCACCTCATATTACAGTTAATACTGAATGCTCTTGTTGGATAGATGTGTCTGTGGGCTTCTGATATTTGTTACAGAAGTCACCCTTCTTCAGTGAAAGACTGTCAGGTCATTATACAATGCAGTTTTATTTTAAAGAGGGATTACTCTTTTCTACCTCTTATGAATAAGTACAGTTTAGACACATTTACCATATGCTATATCTTGTCAGGTTTGAATTTTTAGTTGTGAATTTATGAATTAGTGAATTATGAAAGAGTGACTCCTGCCTAAAGTAAAGAAAAGCCGTCTTCCAATATCCAGTGATGTATCTGTTTTAACGCAGCTGAATGAACTCTACAGGTGCCACAAATAAGTTTTCATGCTAAGGATCTATCCCACAGCACTTGGCACTTCAACTGCTAAACATCTCTTCCTTTCCCCACCTCCCTTTCAAATGACTCTCTTTAATTTTTCTGATAAATGTCCCTCTTCTCTGGTTTGAATTCTGCCAGAATGCCTGAAACCTAAGAAAAGGGCTCTGTTACTTGTTTTGTGTGTCCATCAGTCATTTGGAAACTATCTGAGCTCCAGATTTGGATCACCCACACATTTGTTCTGAAACATATGTACAGGCCTTCCTTCTCATAATCCAAACCCAGCTTCAGGTTGTTTATTTTGAAAGCAAGTACTGCAAAGAAAATTCAAATGGTTTAATACTTGCAAAAAAAAACTCCTTCAAAAGCTATATTTCTAAATATGTTTGTATATGTAGCTACAGGAAAGAGAGATCTGAATGCAATTTGACAGGCAAACTGTTCATACTCCAAAGTTTCAAATATAAGTAATTTCTTTGAAAGTAATGGAGAAATTTGTTGTAATGAAAAAATCCTGACAGACCTTGGTAAAAATTAAAAACAAAAAAAATCAGTAAGCTGAACAAAGTCTGTGTGAGCCTGAATTTAGGCATTTTAGGAAAATGCCTATTGCAGAACTTGGATACACATTTGCATAAGCAAATTTCTTTAAGTACAAATGAAACTCCTGAATAAAGAGTGCAAGAAAATTGGGATTTGTGAGCTTGACTCTGAGTCTGAGCCGCAGCATGTAATCTTTTTCCCCAATAAAATTTATAATTTCAAGTCTGTAGTTGGATTCTCAGACTCTGGATCTTGACTTTGTAATTTGATCCCATCCCCCTCCTAATCAGACAAAGCACGAGCAAGGTTAGACAAAAAAACTGCAGACAAGAAAGATAGTTTTGGCATTAACCTTTTGAAACGGTGACCCTGAGCATGTAACACATAATCAAAACTTGATTAACATAGAAATCCAATTACTGCTTCATTAAAAATCTTTCATTAATCTAGAAAACACTTGTAAAATGCTTTGACTTCATTTCCCAACAACTACAACTTGAAAAAACGTTATTGAGGGGTCAGATTCAATGTCACAACTGCCATCTCAAAGCTATTCCTCCTGAGCTGGGGTTTGGGTGCCTTTCTTGCAGCATGCCTACTTTGGGCAACATGCAGACCCATTCCAGAGTCATGTCCAGCAAAGATCTGCTGGAATGAAAAATCCTGGGTAATCCAGACTACCAGACATGGACTATCAAGAGCTGCTGGAGCCAAAATTCTTAGGAAATTTGAAAATCAATCTGTCAATGCAGTCCTGCTCCATTGAATAGTAACACAGCAGCACTGAGGATCTGCTGGCATCTCTGCCAGCTGTGAGCATCTCCAGAGATCTCTGTTCCCACCTTTCTGCTCCCTGGGGTGTGAGGTACAGGTCAGGAAGGTGACTCCCAGAGCCTTGCCTCTTGTCTGGCTGATGATATTCATCTCTGTGATGATCAGCTGCCTCCAAAAGTCGGAAACAAAACCGGGTGTGTGCATGGCCGCTTTCCTTGAGCCAAATAGCCCATCTCTTTGCAGAGATCCACAGAAGACTCACACTGTTGGGAAAGCGCTTCCAGGAAAGCAAGCTCACAAAGCTGCCTCAAACCTTCTGACTGTCTGTCATCAGTGGCCCAAGTTGGTATGGCATGACGGGGTGCACAGGTCCTCCCTTGGCCTTTCCCAGAGACCCTCTCCTGATCTTTATATTCTTTCACAGAAAACACCTTGTAGGGTTAACTGTTATTGACCTTTCCCTAGACAAAACCCCACAGGGTAAAAGAAGAAAACATTATTTTTGAAGTTCTGTTCAGAATACATTTTAAATTTGCTCCCAAACTCCTGATCCTATGAAGTGGGTTTTTATTTAGAATGTGACACATCACAGACATGAAGCAGATCTGATAAACAATTTAGAAGCATTTAGTGGTTCATTTTTGTGGGCCCCCACGCCATCTAAGCAAACAAGAAAGGAAATACTATTACCTCATGTCATACACACAGGACTGAGTCAGGAAGAGGGGGAGTTATCTGACGAGATGTGATTGTCTGCGTCTGAGACACTTGACTAGATTCCCTTTGTAAGCAACGGAAATGGATACTTCCAGATTTGCGTCAACTCCAAAAGCAGGCTTCTAAAATAGGTCAGATTTTAATTTCATCCTGGTGGTGCCTGCTCTTGACTAAGAACAGGAGCCAGAGCTGACCAGCAGTAGGAAAGCTCAGTCTTGCCTTGACTCTCTTGAGTGGTATAACCTTTATAAAAGCCATGTGCAAAACAGAGATCCAAAACCCAGTCCAGGTTATTTCTTACACGTTCTTTCTTGCAAGACAGGCTTTTTACCACAAAATGCAATTAGTTCTACTTAGGATTTCACAGCTGCATTAAAATGACTGTTTCACTAGCCAGAAATGAGAACCTTTGATATGGATGTTTATCAGTATATATATGGCATGGGCATCTATTTTGCCTTTGTTTCATTCTTTTCACTGCTAATTTCCCTCTTAAAATCATTAATCAATTTATTTTTTTTTTCACTCACTTCAGGAGCAGTGGGAAGGAATGTAATCAGTTCATTCAGAGAGAATTTCCCTAGTTCAGAAAAAAAGGGTTTGCTCTGGTTTTAAAGAACGTTGCAGAACCATCTAAAGCCAGAGCCCTGGAGTGGCAGGCAGAGGTGGAAAGGGCTGCTGAAGCAGTTTGGCCAGTGAGATGGAGATGTGGGGCTGCTGGAATGCTCCACTGATGAGGCAGACCCATAGACATCAACTCTTATGGAGTGAAGGTTCAGGGAGCCCCCTCTTTGTGGGCCACATGAAGGTAGAAGGCTCTAGAAACCATCTGGCCTCCAG
Source organism: Passer domesticus (assembly GCF_036417665.1). NCBI lineage: Eukaryota > Metazoa > Chordata > Aves > Passeriformes > Passeridae > Passer > Passer domesticus. The sequence goes on from NC_087479.1 coordinate 11,919,304, forward strand.
GCAACTGAGCACCCCCAGCTTTGCATGCCAGCACTCCTTTGTCATCAGCCCATCTGCCAGGCAGATGAGCTGGCAGAAGATCAGACAGGTACAATGAAAAACTGCTTGTTTGCCAGCACACCTTCCTCAGAATAGGCCCTTATCATGTGGCATCTCAGCTTTGTCTGAAATCCAGTGGGAATGTGTTCACTTGGAGCTTCTCCAGCCAGCACTACAGTTTAACCCTGACCAACAGCTGCAGGCTGAGATAATGTTTGTGGGCACAAATTTCTGTGCAAATATATGTTTCATCTATTTTTTACTTTTTATGAATGTAAACAAAGCTAATCAGTGAAAATAATACTTTGGAAAGTTGAAAGACCTGTTTTTATTAACCTTGAAAGTAGCTCCCCTTGAGAGGTTTTCTTTCACCAGTCTAAAAATTTAATATTGTATTTACTGTCCTTGTTGTTAAAGAAATATTTTAATGAAGCAAAGTGGGTAATGACTTGCAGACCACTAATTGTCACAGGAGCAGAACATTAGAGATTATTAAAAGAAATAGGCAACCCCTTATGCTAAAGGTGGAATAATCTATAGGACCTTTGAGCCTGCCCTGTAATTCCATACTCCTTGAAGCTGTCAGAGTTTCAGGAACTCCATGGAATAGAGGATTTGTGTTTTCTAAGACATAGCACTACCAGATTGCTAAAACATAGCACTACCAGAATACTTTTTGTTTGCAAATAAGTCCTGTCCTTTCTCCTGGCTGTACTTTTTTCCATTTCCATTATTTTCTTAGTTTTACATGTATATAAAACTAAAGAACCATGGGGATCAACTATCCCCATGGACATAAATTATTAATCAAAATATAGTGATTTAGCAGCATCAAAAAATTGTGCAATGAACTTTTCTAATTAACTGGTATATGAAAAGCAGAAACAAAATGCATCTAATTTAAGGGTTCGTTGGTTGGATTGAAGACGAGAGAAAATGGTTGACTTTGTTTTGACTCCATGTTTTGACTTTTTATCTTTCCCTCTTTTAACGCTGATTAAATTACCACTATCAAATTTACAATGGTACAGAACAACATGAAGCCCTCCTCACAAAAACCTCTGATTTCTAGAACAAAAAACACAACATAGCATAAGGAATGAGAATCCAAGCTTGTCTTTATGTGATAACACTGGAAGATAATGGTAAGGGGAAGGTTTCCAGAGAAAGAGTATCTGTTTCATGAGATATGGAAAAAAAACCAAGAACAAAACAAAACAAACAAAGAAAAATCACATGAAGTACCTTAGATTAGTACAAAACAAAAATTGAAACTCTCATCCTGTTATTAGAGATGCAGCATTTGATACATTACATCCTCTTATTCTTTCTGCTGTTTTACTCATTGCTTTGCCTTTGCTTCTTAAACACTTGTTCATATAGAACCAAAATCAAGAGAAAACAACAGGGTTTACCTCAAACTGGTTATGTATCAAATCATGCAGAAATCAAAGCCATCTTGGGAATCCTGGGAAATCTGCTCTTAGTGTTACAGCTATTAGTACCCATTCAATGGTTACAATCTAAGATTTCAGAAAATTTCCCCATCGTGCCATTCACGAGGGTAAGTTTCATTGTGCCATTGCTTAAAGTTAGCTATCTTTCCAGAACTTGCTTGACTCAAGATGGTTATTAAAGCAGATGGTTTAACACTTTCCCAGCTGGGGTCTTTTCTCTTTTTCTTTCGTTTTTCTTCTTCCATAAAAGTGGCTGTAAGTTTTTTGCCACTCGACGTATTCACGTGTCATATTACATGTTCACTCAGCATATTATGTGTCAGAACGTAATTTCTTTCCTTCTAAAATTCTTATCTTTCCATCTAATAACTTGTATTTTAATAAGGACTCACTGTTATGCATCTACTATTGTATCCTAAATAATCCCATCATAAATCAGGGATTATTTCCTATCTAAAAATTATATATCCTCTTAAAAACAATCAGCTGTTTTAACATGTATCAGTTGACTCAAAATACACAGTGAGGAGGGATTTTCCTAGGTTTGAGAGAGTTTAAAAATGTCACCCCATCTTTCCAGCATGGGTAGAAATTAGTAGATCTATTCAGAATTATGGTTTGCTGGTTGAGAATAACTTTCACCTTTGAAGCTGCCTGAGTTATGCTTTAATCAGTGGAGCTTTTTCTTTTTTGAACAAGTTATACCTGTGGTTCACTACCCAAAACATCATGTGGAAGAGTCCATGTATATAGACTGTTTCAGTAAACCTCACAAGAATAGTCTTGATTTTAATGGGTTGAATAATCTCATTCTGAAAGCTAAGAATTCATGAATGCAAATACTTCAAAGTGAACTTCAAGGGAAGAAAGTGAGCTGGAAGTTTATCCTTCTAGCATAAGCTTCAGCCTGCCAAAACCTACCAAACTGTCCAGATCTGAATCTAAAAGCACATTTTGGCAATCCAGACCAGCACTGTCTTCCACTTCAGGATCAACCTTTACACAGAACTCAGATTTTTAGCCCAAAATTTCCCCACATAGACAGGTCTAGGCACACTGATCTATGCAGAAGCAACTTCATTTGAGGAGTCAGGGGTTTTGCTCCTGATTAATCTTCTCACAACTGAGACCCAAAGCAAGAAGTACCTACATGAGGAAGCAGAAAACAAAGTTATTGGAGGTGATTCACTTCCCCCTTTTTCCACTTTTGCTAAGCAATCTCCAGTTATTACTAACTTAAACATTCCTGACATTGCCATTATATTTGTATCCCAATAGCTCCTCTTCCTCATAAAGGCTGTGCCCCCTATGTCCAAAGCTTCCCAGTGCAGCACAATGCTCTAACCTTCCCTGATCTGACTTACCTTACATTAACTGCACTTGTCCAGCAGCCTCAGCCTGGGCATTTTTATCAAAAATCATGGCTGGAGGACCTACAGTCTGTTTTTCATAAAAATCTTAGCAGTTAGATTTTTAGACCAACAGAAGACTTGAGATCATATCTCTTTTCATTCTAAACAGTTTTGACTGTAACTGCCACTTTACAGAAGAAAATCTGAGTTTCCAGGCTACTGGAAGGGAAACTGACCACTCTTGCTTCCCAAGATGAGCAGAGAAGTAGCAGGAACAGGCCAGAAGCAGACAAGTGAAAGGTGGTATGATGGGGTAACATCATCAATGAGGACATGTAGAAATGAGCAGCATGGGTTCTCAGCTCCCTAGATAACTCTGGAGTTTAATTCACCAAGTGAAATACAAAAATTAAATGGTTATATTAAGTGGATGCATTAAGCAGTTGCATTAAATGTCTGAATTAGAGTATATTATTTTAAGAGAATATAACCACAAGTGGTAATCTAAGTATAACTGCAACCACGCAATATGTGCAACTGAAATAGAGCGCCGTGTTGGCAAAACATTGGGCTGTTTCCTAGCTCAAAGCTGCATGGATCAAGCAAGCAGCACTTGTGAGGCTTTTGCATTAGCTTACTGAGCTCCTATCACAGCTTGGAGAGGAGCAGCCAGTCACGCTGTAGACAGCTCAGATAAGTGTTCCTTGAAGACTGACATGTTGTTCCCAACTCTCTTGTCTAATTAAAGACCCAAAACATTATTCTACTGCAGCTGATGGCAGCACTCACTTGACATCAAAGGGAATCAAGATTTACCATTAATTTATGAAGAACTATTTTTACCATATGATTAAAAAAAAAAAAAAAAAAAAAACAAAGCAAGGCAATTCACAATGCATCCCGTGGTAGCACTTTGTGTCTGGGTGCTGGCAGACCCCAGTTCCACAGTGCCTCAGAGGTCCCCCTTGGAGCTAAGAGATCAGCTCCACAGTGAGGTTGCAGTGTATGAACCAAGTTCCAGACATCTCCAGAGATCCCAGCTCTGGCAGGAATCCCATCCTGCTGTTCAACTGGCAAACATGCTGGAAGACTGAAGAGCTTGCAAGCTAAATAGCCAAAGATACAAAAAACTCCATTGTGCAGATAAGAAGGCATATGCCAAGTGCCTCTCCTGAGTCTCCTGCTTTGTTTTGTGTAAGAAAGACAGTTTACAATCAGGGCATAAGTGCTGAAAGAACTGTGAAAAATTAGGGATTACACCTGAGTCTGGAAAGCCCTGGCTCCCAAATAAATAGGGGGGAAAGGGAAAGATCTACAACCTCAAAATTGTGATATTATTACTTACCATTCTCCAGATGAAATGCTGAAAAATAAGGTCTCAAAAAAGGAATCAACTGTGACAAAAATTTCTTCCTCCACAGAATTTTAATTTGGATTTTAGGCAAGGAAATATTTTTGCATAATTTATTGTTGCTGCTCTACAGAGACTTGCTCTTTCAGTCATAGTATGGTAAGATAATTCCAAATGGAAGGTCTTGTGTGAAACCAAACTCTAATCTGTGTTTTGTATTTTAATGAAGATTCTTTCGCAACATATTCCATTCTGGCTAATGAGATAGTAGCAATAAAAGCACCAGAAAGGAAAGATGGAAGATAGTCAGCTGTCTGAATCAGAAGATTTTCAAAGTGCAGTAAACAAATGAAGCACACTTTTCTGGCTTGAGGCCAAGCTATACTCTAGGGAACTGGTCAAAGAGTGGATCATGAAAAGCTTTCTGAGAGCAGCTAAATTCTACAGCTGTGGTCTTTGTTTTTCTAGTACTTTGCAAGAACAGAAGGGGGAATTACGAAAGCGCCTATCGTACACTACCCATAAGCTGGAAATGCTTGAAACAGAGTTTGACTCTACACGTCAGTATCTTGAAATAGAATTGAGACGTGCTCAGGAAGAACTTGAAAAAGTAACTGAAAAGCTGAGAAGGTTAGTAATGAACTTTTTGAAATAAATAGAGTTGTTAGAATTTTAAGAGTGACTGTATAAAAGGTGGATATAAGTAAAAGCAAACACAGTTGCAAACATGCATGATTAATTATTTATTGATTACACATTGCGTTTTGTATTTAATATATAGATTTCATTTACCTGAAGGCCACATAAAGTTATTTACATGTGATATGCAAGATGTCTCTGTACTAAAAGCAAATATGCAACTAGAAATACACCTATATATGTGCAAATATAAAATTATTTATGTATAAATGTACATGTGGGGTAGTGCCAGATGGCATTACACATACAAATGTTATAAACCCACTACATATATATACATATATTATTTATACTCTATATATAGATAAATCTTTTATTCAATGACTTTGCACATTTTCTTTGTTTAGACTTCATTGTGCTGATACAAGAGAATAGAATTTGGCTCTCCATTACTCAAAGCTGAGACTATGTTCAATTGAAAAAACATTCAGGCATTTTGCATTATAGTACAGCAAATAATTTACTTTTTCCAAGCAGAATGGAATGATGCTGAAAAGTTATTATTTAAAACTGTTGTAGCTGCGGTACAGTGCTGTTGCAAATGGGGAACCCAGTTAATGTTAGTGATAAATTATGTTAAGCTTGTGCTCCTGACATTTCTGGCACTGATTAAAATGGTCTGTAGACTTAGCCTAAAATTTATCATGATTCTTAATATCCACTTTTGCATTTGTTCTCAAAACTTCTGAAACTAGAATTATCCACTTATACAGGAATGTATTTGCATGTCTTGTGAGCCTTTCTTAGACTGATATCTTAATGGAACTATTTGATTAATTCATTGGATGACTCAAAATGAAATTCAAAATAAATCATTCCAGGGCAATACCCAAAGAAATGTTTTTCATTCCTTGTGGAAGGCAAAAACCAAAACAATGACAGAAAACACCAATAAACTGAGTCAACCAAAGCATTTAATGCAAATTTTAAACAGAGTGAGTCTGTAAGATCTCAAATTAGGAAACAGCCTAGTGTGGTCTTATAACTTAAATGCTTCTCTAACTAGGGGTGCTTCTCAAAATGAGACTAAAATATAGAGATGTCATGGTGATTTTGAAATCTACACATATCTATCCAGAGCAGTCTGGAGGTTCTCCATATATTTTTCTTGTCAATATATTTTTCCTGTTTTTTGCACCTAGAGCAGAGCCACTGAAAGTAACTTCATTCTTGACGTAGTTTTGCTTCGATATATTTCAGGGCAGGGGACACTGGTGCTCTTTTCTCTTGAAGCATCAATTTGGGCAGCTGCCATAAAGCAGCAGAGGGGCTGTCCATCCCACCTCTGTTAAAACAGATGGGCTTCCTGGTCAGTAGAAAGCCTCTTATCAGCTGCACTGGGCACCAGTGAGTTAAGCACCCTTTGAAACTCAAAGCCAAGTCTAGCACTCACACCAGAGCACCACGTTAGCAGAACAGACTTTCCAATATTCTAATGGAACATTGTACCATATTATGAAGAAAACTTATATTAAAAATTATGTTTCAGGCAGGTGATTACTCCCCTGAAGACATATCATAATGGAAGCCAAAAATATTTTACGAGGTGAGCTTTAAAAATGTTTCTATTGAGAATAGCAAGGCATCCTGCAAGTTGAACATCTAGATTTGTCAGCCTGGAGAAGGATAATGTCTGAAAAAAACTTGTCATCCAAAAGCTTGTCAGCAACATGTCACAGAGGAAAATCAATGTGAGAAAAACATAGAAGTAGAATTAGTTTCAATTATGTGTCTCTTCCTTTATTCACTGCACAGGGAGAGAAATTCATCCTCCCATAGATGAATAGGCCCTGTGAAACAAGATCCCACTTGTACACTGGAGAACATTTCTGTTATTAAATTTCCGTTTCTGTAAAGTGCAATATTTTCTTCCAAGAGGCTGAATGACTATCCTTTTGTAATCCTTTCTGAAAGTCTTTGTCTTAATTTACCCAGAATTGCCTGTGCTGTTGCTAGGCTTCCCCAATTTTACTCAGGAGAGGAGGTCACCTATGTGGCTCAATGGTCAAGTTTTCAACCTCTCTACAAGCATTCAGAGATGGCCTCTTTCTTTTTTCTCAGTGGGAGAACAGTGCTAGCTAGATTTGAAAATTAGAACTGTAAAGCATAAGTTCAGCTTTGAAAAGTGACTGAAAAGAGAGGGGATTTCATATTCCTTGCAGTGGTCCCTTTATCTGACATGGTCAGCACAGCTTTTATAAGTTAAAATCTAAAAAATTTCAAAATCCAAACTTGGAACCACATCTGGACTCCAAAGTTCACTTTGGGTTTCTTCCTTGAGGCCTTGCCCTGGGTAACAACTTGATGAGGTCCCCGTTCTACCTTTTAACATAAAGTGGAGTTATTTTAAGACATGAGAAGTAAACTCATAAAAGCATATATTTAGCACTGAGATTAGCCCACACATATAATTATTTCACCAAAAGCAAGACATTTCACAGACTGAAGGGGTGTTCTGAACAAGAATCCTGGAGGAAAAACTATTGTTTTCATAAGAATGTTGGTATAACCTGTGATAACAGAGAGAGAAATTTTTTTTTAACAGGCTACTCTTTCAAGAGTCACTTTTCAAAGCTAACTACACTCAAGAAGAAATTCTCTTCTTTAAAGAAAGTCAGCTCAAGACTAAGTTTTACTTTTGATGTATTTATTGGCCTTAAGAGGGCTTGAGATTGAGTGGAAGCAGAGAAATAGAGGCTTTTGCAGTCTCCCTCTTCAGTGGTGATCTGCAGCCTCAGGGAGGAGTGCGTTGTTAGGTTAGAGCACAGACACCTGACATCTTCAATATGATCAGAATATTTTTCATTAGCCTCTTATTTGGTCAAGAATCTAAACCTTTGTTTAATGCATGCACATATATGCACCTGAAGTCACATGAGTATCTTCTAGTGACATGAACGACACAAAAATACATGAGCACATGAAAATAGGTTATCAATGCACATGAGTTTATCCTTCTAGCAATTTTGAAGCATAGTGAAGCCTACCCTTCATTTTATTTTCAAAGCCAGATTTACAAGGTTAAAATATTTCATACTTCACAGTGTTCAGCCTATCTGGGTGTATTTTTTCTGCAAACAAGGTTAAGTTACCATTTGCTCATCAGGTCATTTTCAAATTTGAATAATTTTCCCTACTTTTTATTTCCCCTTCTCTTTATTTTACAGTTTTGCCTAAAGATTGATCTGACTCTGTTCCTCTTTTATCCCTTAAACACTTTCTTCCATGTATTTCTGGGTCCATTTGTCTCCTTGCCACCTACATTTGCTGACACTTCTTTTGGCACAGTGAATTTCCAGTTTGGGGTTTATACATATACGTGCATGTGTATGTTCTTGTGTACATGTGTATGTGTTTGTGCTTATTTTGACCACTTTTGCATACCGTTCTCAATAGAAACACTTTTTGAAGCTTCCTACTTACTGTGGATTTTTTTTAGATTTGATTTGATTGTACTGGGAGGTAGTCATTTTCTCAGTGCAAAATGAATGTGTTAGAGAACTAGAGTTTATGGGCTACTTTCACCTAAACATGCAACAGGCAAAAATTGGATGGTAAAGGCAAAAGAAGCTACAAAGCGAGAAGCAGATTGTGATAATCTCCTGCAAAACCCTCTACAACCATCTATGGCATGGAAGTGTTATCATTGAAAAATAATTAATGATAATTAACATTTCAATCATCCATATCAAGAGCAAAAGTGAAAACAGAAGCTGAGGAACAAACCCATTGTTACCATGATAAGTCTGCTATCCAAGCAGCAATTACTTCTGGTTTTATTTGTGGTCTCAAAGTTATGAAAAGGGAACCTTCAGGGTCTCCCTTGAGCTGTCCACATCAGCAACCACTGCAGAACAGCCTGTGGTGCAGGGGTACTGGGGCTAGAAAAACCCTAAACCAAATTTTTTCTCCCTTTTACTTTCAGGAAGTTATGCAAGTGCTTTTGAACCCATGAAAACTTTTAGGGCATTGCAGGTGCTAATGTTTAAATCAGTTTTTACACCACCTCCACTTGAACCACAAACTGCCTGGGTGCAAAGAAAGTTTAACCTGTTCTATTTTGCTTTACTAGATAAAAACTATAAACCATGACAGAGAAGATGCTGGGGCACTTCTAGGCTCAGCCAGAAGGCACTATTTTTCTTTTACTCTAAATCCTTTCTTCCCGAGTCATGGCATGCATCCTTACAGCAAAACAAAATATTTGTGCTGAGTAGCTGCAGGCAAAGTTATTTTAACCCTCCTTGTATCAAGATCATCTCTACTTTCTTCTGTACCACAAAAAGATGGGTACAGAGTACCCTGAAACTCGTCTCTGTAGTGTTGACATCTAAATGGCTGGGAAAATCCCAAGTAAACCTGGAGCTACACAAATCAATGTCTGTAGAGAGGCTTAGTGGCAAATGCTATGAGGAGCATGGACAATGCAGAGAAATGCAAACTTCAGTCAATCCTTTAAGTCACCTGGACACAAACACAATAGCACTATGAGAATTGGTGAGTGTTGACCAAGTCTCACAGTGCAAGTCTCAGAGATTTTCAGCCCATTTGGGTCACCACCTTAGCAAACACTATTTAGCACAGATCCTCCTCACAGAAAGGAGGTCTCTGTAAAAGCTGGCCACATTGAGACTTCCCCCAGTGCATATTGGAATGGCTGCCCTGATTTTGGGCTGACCCCTGGTGCCCTGAGGAGGTTCACCCATGGGCATGTCATTATTCATATCCACAGAGCAGATGTCCTTGGCACAGACATCCCCTCCCAGGTCTGTCAGCAGATGTTATTGCAATGCTGGGAGACCCAGCCAGAGCTCAGCATCCCTTAAGAGGGGCACTGCAAGCCACTGGTCTGCCCTGAATGGAGAATTCTTATCATTTAACTGGAAAGAAAATCTCCATGGCAACAGAAGCCGAGATAAGCATCACATTGCCAAGAAGGGGTGGGCTGGACCTTTTGATTTGCAGCTATGGCATGTTTGGAAAACAGATCATTCCACTTTCAGCAGCCACTCCTAACCAAATGATAAACAAAGAGACTTCTTTAATCCCAGTCCCATCCTGATAACTACAGAAACTACACCCAGGTCCACATTTCTGAGAGGAAATGTGTTTTGCTGTATAAATGTGGATTACATCTGAGTTCACTCTTACAATGAAAACACTTGCACATTTCCTAAAATCTCCTCATTGCTGAAAATACTTTGACCTATTGATCAGTACAGCCATATAGATTTATTCAGACAAAGTTTTCACAGCTGAGCTTCTAACATTTGCTTTGCCTTTGTTATACATCATGCTGAGGTGATGGGTACTAATGAACTATCCTCCTTAGCTTCTGTGGAGATAAACCTACAGCTACTACCAAAATTCCAATGGTTTTCCCACAGGCTGTGCAGCTTGTTCATTACAATACCAAGGTTACCATCTAAAGATGTGCAGGCTGAAACTTTTCTTTGTGTGTTGCTCTGGAATAAGTAGGGAAGCCTCATTTTGTGAGTTCATTCAATCCCTAAGTGCTGATAAAAATAAATACCCATCTTTTCTCAGCTAAGCTATCTAAATATACTTCCTGGAAAAAGCAGGCAACTTTTTGAACTTCTGTTGAAAGAAGAAATATTCTCTTCTAAGTCACATGTTGATGCCCACATGTTGCTACAGTCATTAGGATTCTGCTGCAATTTCACAATAAATCTTTTTTTGTGCTGCCTCAGCCTAGAGCTCAAGCTTCCTCTCTTACATACTATTCTTGAGCCTGATCTAAAACTGTAATTACCTTGTGCAAATTCCTAGGCTGTAGCTTGTGTCTGCACACAAGTGCAGAACGACCAACATATCTTCACTTCCTGCTGGAATGTGCTGCTAAATATAGTAAGAAAATATGACAAGTTTGGAAGTTTGCTTAGGAAGCAGGTGGTAATTGCATTTCAAAGGCAACCACTGACTGGTAACAGGAGTGATAAGCAAATAGAATTTGAGTAGTGCAAGCCAAGGTTTTGTACTGATGTGAAAATACAGGTAAAAAAAAACAACATGAAAAACAATGCATTCAGTTACATGATATCATCTTTGTTTTAGGATACAAAACAATTACCTAGCCTTACAAAGAATTAATCAGGATCTGGAGGATAAACTTTACAGAATGGTAAGTTATCATAAGTGTTTTTAAATATATTTAACGTGGTTTTGTGGTTCTTAAGTCACTGGAAAAACATGTATGTAGTTGTCACAAAAACACCCTCAAGCTCTAAAAGCAGTTATGCTTAGAAAAGATATCATGATGAAGAGCTCAAGCTGTGTACAATGATATAGCTCCACCAATTTAAATAGAGATTGCCTAGACTGATGATCTAGCTGAGCAAATTGTATCTTTAAAATAATTTTGGTTAATTTAGTTAATAACTTCATGGGATCTAAATATTTATGTTTTCATTAAGTGTCAAATTTAAATAAGGTAATCCAAGGTTTTCTCATGCTTCTTAGCTATTTCCACTCAGCTTTTATTAAGTGATTTAATAGAGTTTGGGTGGCTTGACTTTTAAATTCCTTCATAACTATCAAGCTCAGTATACTAATTTCCAATCTGCATGTGTCTGCCACCACAATGTCAATGTCACTGTCACAGGCCAATTAATAACCAAGTGAGGAAAATACTGCAGCCTTTGTGGGCTGCACATTCCAGAACACAGCACCACTGGTGCAAAGCAGCTTGAAGATGTCAAAAAGAAATGGCAAAGCCATTGGGGCCCTGGCTCATTGCTGATAATGTTGGGACACCGTGCTCACTGTTAGGGGTAAAACTACAAAGGAGTGTGAGTTTAATGTTTAGAGAGGAAAGAATGACAATTTGGAACTTCCAAAGATCTCAGGCAGAAATTGCATGGATGGGGAGGAACAATTTATTGTGGATTTTGATTAAGCACAGACTATAGCATACAGGAGAGGCACCAGCCCTTGCTAATAAACAAATATTTGAAAATGTCATTGTTCTTATCTCAGAATCCTATTTCAATAGCTAACAATGAATAGGGGACTGAACTTTTGTAACTGGCTAACAGGGCAAAATTACAGCTGGGCTGTAGCTGACATTTGTTCATAAGTACGTGTTTAAACATTGTAAAAGCATAAATAACATTTGGTCTCAGGTTATTGCTTTTTTTCTGCACTCTTCCTTCATTGCTTTTTCTTTTTGCCTAAATCACTTCAGGATTTTGTCTTCATCTGCAGCCCAACATTTATTACCTATGCACCACAAAAAATAAATAGAGTCATTCAGGCTGGTAAATGAAATAAAAATAATGCAAACACCCAAAGAAGGACTCCAGAAAATCCATGTGTTTTTATCAGGTATTTCAGATCAAAGCAAAGAATTTTTAAACTACTGTTTCAGCATCCGGTTAAATCCTTGAGAAATTATTTCAGAGCACAGCACAGAAAAACTGAAAACCAGTCCTGTGGAGCACTGTGCCTTTCTTTATCCCACTAATATGACAGTCATTGAAGATAGCTTTAGAGGCTTGAAGAAGATCAATCAGGCTCTGTACACCACTTAACTCCAGACTGCTTTGCTTTCTGAAATATTGAAACTGAAGACACAAAACAAACCAAAACAAATGTCAAATAGAAACTCCATTAAAAGGAAAAAGATGAGGAAGAAAGTACCATATCTGATTTAGATAACTCAAACCTTTTGATTTTCAGGGCATTCCAAGAGCCCTCAATACTTCAGAGACAAATTAAATAACAGCTGGTCTGGTTGATCAACAGCTTATGGTGGACTGGGCTCTTGGATACTTTTCTCTCCCTTACCTCCTTAGGAGGAAAGCTGTGTGTATTTATTGTTTTGTTTAGTTTGTCATTCTAAAATCTAACACTTTTGATTTCTCTACCCTTATACAAATCCACATCTATAAGCCATGTGTTTACTTTCTCTCTCCCCTGTCCCATCCCTCTGCATTCACACATGTGAATACACACAGACACACACACACACACGTTTTTACTATAGGGTGGGCTCAAATTCAGCAAGTAGGAAAAGCAAGACCCCCAGGCAGTGGTCCCTTGCTCCCCTTGCCTGCAGATAACATGGGATGTTTCCAGGAGTTGAGTTAGTCCCTGCCCTAACAGGGAACTCACAATTCCACCTCTCCCAGTGACTGGTTCCTGCTCATTGCAACTTATCTAGGACTCCACTGGGACCTCCCCTTTCTAGCATTTTTGGTATCCTGAATGTTAAAGCCTTTCATGCCTGCTATTGGTATGAGATGTAAAGCAATAATCATTAATTCATCAGCAGTCACAGAAAAGAAGCTGATGCAGCAGTTAATTTTCTTCTAGTCTCTTCTTCCTTTTGGGTGCTAACCTATAAAATATTTAAAAATATTTGAAAGCACACATCTGATCACAGCAAATGGTATCCAGTTGAAACCTCTGTCACATCAGAACTTGAAGTATAAATATAAAATATGAGCCATAGTGTCTGACTTTGCTAAGTGCTAAAAAATGTAACCCTGAAATCAGGGTAGAGCTTGCTGTACTAAACTGGACAAGACTAAACACATGGAACAGTAGAGGAATGTGGCATAGCATTAAAATTCTGCTGGAATTCCTCATAAAACTTCTGTTCTTTCTACAGTAAGTCTCTTCATCTGGAGAAGATTTCTTTAGTCTTGTAAGAAATGGTTAAGAAGTGGAATATACAGGCTGTCTGCCTAAATAATTAATCTTAATAACTCTTTTATCCATTAAGATGTGGGAAAAGACTAAGCAGAGTCCTCACATTTTTTACTGCGATTCCATCACAGCGCTCTTCAATCAAAAAAATTTTTATGATATTTAGTTCCAGTTGTCATCAGTAATCTTCACTTTCATTTACACTTGTTTGAGCTTTTGGAGCATGCTCTTACATGGTCTTGCTGCTCACAAACAGCAATTACAAGTAGATTATGCAAGTCATCCCAACCACAAGAAATCCTTTATAAGAGCTCAATCCAGCTGTATTCTCCATATGATCCTCTCTAGAATTAAGCAATGTATTTTTAAAAGCTTTTGAAGTTTTAAGGCTTTTGGTTGCATTTAGTTCTGTAGTTTTACCTTTAATGCCATAAGCCAGATTTTTAACAGTATCCTCTTTTGGGAAGAACTGGTGCCTAATAATAGCTGCTTAATAAACCCTACTGCTAATGAAAATTGCACCCATTTCTCCTCCTCCATCTGCATTTTGAATGTTCTTGAAAACATGATCACAGAAATCCAGCTGCAAATATCTCAGGAGACCTTATTATCCAGAAACACCCTAAAATATGCCTCTTTTACAAAGTTTGACAGACAGACTGCTGGATGGTATCAGCTCTGTTTCCCACCTCTGCAAAGCCAGCACCAGCCCTCTGCACACAGTGCATTAAGCAATTTATGATCTGTCATGATGAAAACTCTTACATTTTTACAATAAAACTGTACAAAATTTACAGCTGAATTTTACCGCAGAACTTTCACAATATTACACACCAAAGTCTGATTTTTCATTTACATTAAGGCAGGCTGAGAGTGAGGCTGCCATAAAGCTGGAAGAAATTATTTATAAACAAGCAGTAAAGAGGGATTTGTGTTAAGGATGATCATGTCTGAAATTCTGCACCTTCTGAGCACTGCACTGGTTTTTATCCCATTTCTGCCTCTCCCTATGAGCTGGAGGAACTAAGAGGTACAGAAAATACTTTATGCTATTGAGAGTTATTTATCAAGCTCTTGAATATCTGGGGTTTCCCAGTTTGCTGGCCATAACATTTACTTAAGCAACTCCAGTTGGGGAAATCCAAATATGAATTAAATACGAGCTGGGCAGTTTTAAGTGGTGCTCTGAGACCTTGTGTCAGGGAAATGTTATTTTAAAAGAAGCAGATTACTGGTTATCCAGGCCAGGGATGTAAAGAATATGGGAAGTGGTGAGGAATTTGATGAAAAATTTCAGTCAGGTATTAAAAACATTTAAGTAGCAGCTGTTTGGCTTTGGAATTTGAACCAGTCATTAGAAGGCACATACTTCTCTTGTGATACCTAGCAGCCATAACCCCAGTATGGTTTAAATCAAAAGTGAAAGATGAAAACAATGGAGAGAAATCCTTTTTCTCACACAAATGTCAGGAAAACAGAAGCCCAGCATCCTTGGGTTCTTGAATGGAACATGATGACTTTGATAGTGACTTTCAACAGAGTGATTTCAAGCCCATCTTTTTCATTTTCTTTCCTTTATGGAAGAAGACGCTTCTCTCCCTCCCCCATGTCCCATGAAAATCAAATAGAGATGGCCTAAATATACTTTAAAGGATTTGCATCCCAAAGACAAGAAAGTTTAGAGTCAGCTCAACCTGGCAGGCTCATTTACTCACATTCAGTGAAGACAGCTGTGAATTTCAAGAGAAATCTGTACTGGTTGGCTAGTTAAGGCAGAAGCCAGAGAAGGTTTGTGCTTTGTGAACTAAACTGCAAAATAATATTTCCGTGGAAGGAAATGACCGTAAATGGCACAGAAACAAGTAATTTATAAAAATAGCAGTTGAAAAAATGCATTTCTAGGGGGACTTAAGGCTACATGGTTTTAAGCTTACAGGCACTTTGTGCTAAAGATGTCAATTTCTCACTAACTCTTTTCACACTCACATTACAAGTTAAAAATATTGCCAAATAGGCAATAGGACCTACACACATTAACACCTGTAGGAACTACACAAGCTCTGACTGAGTAGGTTCATGAGTTTTACAGTCAAATAAATGAATTCTCCTGGATAATGTGGGAACATGAGCATGAGCACACAAGCTTTCAGACATTCTCAGTCCTTTCACTCTCTCTGAGCAGAGATTCACTTCCCATTGTTGCTCCATTGTTTCGTGGTTGGTGATGGGTGCCCAGCCCTCTTCCCAAGAGACACCTAAGGCAGCCCAGCCACTACCAAATTGCTCTAGATGAATATGACATCTTGAGAGACTGCTCTGGAAACTACTTTCTATTCTTCCAAAAGGCATGTGACTGTTCTGCTCTGTCTCTCCCTCTCAGTAGGACGTCTTCCACAGCTATGAGAAAGAAAAAATTAGTATACAAGCAGAGTACTGGTAGTCAGTGAGTATATAGCATTCAGCATATTTAGTCCAGGTCACTATAGATCATCTGCTTCATAACATATTATTTCTTCTCTAAATACAAAAAAAGTATTTTCTTGGAAAGAGTGTGCATCTACAGAATCCAAAACTATTTCATTTAGTCTGTAAGTGAGAGATTACAGAATTAATCAAGATAAGACAATGACTTTTGTGAGATAAAAATCAAGAGAGGAGTGGAGAAAGATGAATTAGCACATTTTCTTTTTCTGCTTGCATACTTTGTGTTCACAAAACAGTACTGAAGATATGAAGAATCATCAACATCATAAGACCTTTTCTTTATTATTACAAGTGGCATGTACCTCCAGCAGAATGCACTTTGCTCACTAGAGATGTAACATTTAATCCTGAACTTCTTTCTTTTTCTTTTTTCCTCCAGAAACAAACATTTCTTCTTTCAACCTCCTGTCACTAACATAGCCTCAGAAGGTACTATTACATTGACTTCTGGGAATTAGTATCAGTCAACACCATCTCTATTCCCTCCAGCTATAATTTATTTAGAATTTTATTATCAGGAAGGACTCTATTCAGGCAAGTCATACCACTGATGTGAAATGTGGCAGATGGTAGGTACAAGGAAGTACTAAAAGCACATTTTGTCAACTTCATCTGTAGTGCCAGTAGAAAGCACAGGCTGTGGGGCTGGCTAGAGAGGCTTCTAAGGATCTGATAGGAAAGACACCTTTTTCAAGCACAATTGCAATGCTGTAGGAGATCAAGGAAGTTGATGGCAAGTAAAACTACCCGCTAGCTTCCAACAAGTTTGTCCTGCTGTCATTTGGGTTAGGTAATGAACTGATTATGTTAATTTATAAACAACAGATCCTCAGAACAGCTGGTTTCCCAAGAACTGGTCCTAAGTCAGCAAAATAAAACAGCTCAAAACTGGGAAAAAACTTTTTGTCACAAAAGATACTCAGTGCCTGGAGCAAATTCCTGAGCACTTGAAAAAGATGAGCAGCCAGCTAATTCCTGCTTAGAGGAGCAATCAGCCTGTGATACTCTGTTCATTCATATTTTATGTCAAAGTGCACATCTAAGCAGAACCCAGGCCAGGAATGGCAGGACCCTTCCCCAGTCTAGGGCCAGGTTTGTTTGCATTTGTTGAATTTAGATAAAGTATCCCTGTTTATAATTTAAATTTGAAGCTCAGATTGCATTCAAAAAAAGCTGAATGAGAGGTGGCAGATGCCTTTAGCCTGAGCTCATGTTAGACACAAACATGCACTGAACTGAAAACCTCAGGAATATTTCAAGATGACACTGTCACAAGAAGGCCTTTAGCAGGAGGTGCAGTTGTAAGCAGATTTCATCATAATGTCCTTTTACACATTGTATGCCATGTAGGTTGGCATTATTTCCCACCAGGACCAAACCCTGCAGTTGTCAGTGCTAAGCTGGAGTGCTGAGTGAAGTGACATACCCTGCTCAGACAGTGCAGGCTTGCCCCCATGAAGAAACATTAAAGATGAACATTGGTACTTGTTGTACCAGGAGGAAAAGTAATCAGCCTACATTTCCTTTACAAATCACTTGCACAGAAAGAAAAGCATGTTTTCACTTCACAAGCAGAACCTTGACAGCACTTTGATAAACAGAGTTATTTCTGTGATACGTTATTAATTAAACACCAGTGTCAAAGTTTCTGTTTCCTTTTACAGCTATGGAATTGCGTTTCATGGGGTAGTCAAGGAAACAAATTTTCGTAAGACCTTTGCTAATACAAGGTTGAATGTGACATTAAGAGCAAATCATTCTTGAAGTGAAATGCCATAGAGCATGATATCAGAGTACTCAGACAAAACACTACAGCCCCATGATGTTATCTTTAACAAAATTATAGTATTTGGAAATAAAGGACAGAAATCAGATTCTGCTGCAGGTGATATTTAATCAGAAAAATCAGAAGTGTTGCTTAATGCAAAGAATAAATTCTGTAATTTAACTCTGATGGACAAATTAGATCAGGTCAAAAATTCAGACTTGAAGTAACACCTCATCTATCAGAGAATAAGATTCTGCTTATTTCCATATCACTGCTTTGTAGAATAGATCTTCTAAAATGTTATGGGCACGGAAGATACATTTGTAGCACATCCATTTATTCAATTCCTCTGACTGATCACAAAAAGAAGAAAATTCCAAGCCTGGAGATCACACTATGAATTCTCTTGCTGTCGTTTCATCCTATCAAAATGTCCCCAGCAATCAGAAGAAGCTTTTCAATAAGTAAACCTCTGCGTGCCTAAACTCTATCCTCCTCCTTCTACAACTCTTTTAGTGAAGAGACAAAGTAGATCATAAAAAATTCAGCTGTCAGATACATTTCTGTCCTGAAAAATACTTTTATTGCTTTGTCTTTCCCTTGGCATGTCTTCTTGAAATCCATCCCCAGATCTAACTGATTTTTCCCACTCATTGAAACCACTTTTTTTTATCCTATAGTCTTGGAATACCCTTCCTAGGCTCTGGACTTTCATGTTGGAAACAGTTGACAATGTATACACTAGCACAATGAAGTGTCCAGTAAAGCATTATCTTATTCCTCTCTTCTTTCTTAGGCACATCTTGTCTTTGTTTTCTCTGTCTTTCCTCTGATATCTTCTTTCTCCATAACAGCATTTGAGAGCAATTGTCTAAAATGTCTTTCTGGTCATGTGGTGAAAAGAATTCACCATCTGCTGTAGAAATTTGCTGGATTTTCCTACAACTGCTTCCTTTCTAGTAGTATTTTAAGTCTTGCTATGTCCATACACTTCTTAATTATTAAAAAACATTTGTATGGAAGAATAAATCTCTTTATCTTGGAAAATGATTGCTATACTAAACTTTCACATGACTACAGATTTGTTCAATGAGATTAAATTAACTTAATTGACACTTTTGACTATTCTTCCCCAATGTACCATAGAATAATCTGGCATGAGAAGGATTACAAAAGACTTGATTTAATTATATGCTCTGTCTGAGCAAATACAATTCAATTAAGGAAGATGTGATTATTAAATCTTAAATTCATTAGCATGCATCAATCAGCTGTATGAGCTTTAAATTAATAAATAGTTCTTTCACAGTTACCCAACTACTAGACAGAGAATCTGAATTAAAACCTCTAATAAAATTCACCCAAGTCTCTCAATGCATTTTTTAAAGCATAATTTACTGAATGGATCTTTATACACCAACTGTAGTAATTTCAATGCAATTTGTTCCAATATTGGGTGATGTTGAAGTAGTAATATGTTCTGTTTTGTACCAAAATCTAACTTTTTTGTATGAAGGGACTAATTGAAGTGAACACAGTGCAACATTGGCATGCTTTTGTCTCAAATTAGCTTATTATTTAACGTTTCTATCAAAATTTCTGGTACTTTCCTGTTTAAGTATTTTAGCTATTTTTCTTTCAAATTTCTAGTATAGCTACACAGAGATATGAAATATTTAAGTGAATAAATAGAAAAAAGATGCTTAGTAAGGTAAAATTATGATTTCTATACAAGATGCCAGGAAAACAAATTATAGTTTAAGTTACCAGCTATTAAATCTATCTTACTAAGATAGATTTAATTTCTTCTAATAGGATGCAGCCATTCAATACCCAACTCAAGATGCTAATGAAAGGTGTCTTAATGGGGAAGTTAGTTTTACTAGATCTCCAAGATCTTGTAAGAAAATGCAAAGAATTCAAAATATGGCTACGTCAACCTGCTGCACTAAAGTTTCTGACATGTAAAGCTCAATCCATGTGACTTTACAGGGTTGACACAAGGAAGCTGAGCAAGCAAAACTCCTCTGGAGACACCCCAAGGGCAGTGATTCCCTTCTCTCCTTGGCTGGAGTCCTGGGAACCCTGCAACCAGGAGAGCCCCCTGCCAGCAGCTGGAGAAGGCAGAACTTTTCCTCCTCAGTCTGAATGTCTGTTTATTCACTTTATTTTTTTGCAGTTACACATTTCCTCCTAGAGCACACTGAGGAGGGATGCAGACTGTAGGCAGGAGAGATGCTGACAGACCCGTGCAACATCAGGGAAAGCAGCTGTCTCCTCTTCCCTTCTCAGCGTGACTGGAGAATTATCTCCCTGCTGGATGATTCCCCAATACCTGCTCTGCTCCTCTGTGAATTTTCATGTTGTTATATTAATGTACCTTCATCCCAGTGTTCCCAGCTACAGTGACGCAAGAGCGCTGTAAATATAACATCAAGGGAAGAAGTTCCATTTGAGCAGGGCTTATTTTACTCCTTGGTGACACATGTAATTGGCTTTATCTGCTGCAGTGAGATTTTTCATAAATCCTCACTACATGGTCCTGCTCAGCTTTCTATTGCTCAACTTCCAGGAATTTTTCTTTTGGCTAAATAGACAGAGGTAAAGAATGAAGAGTGAAAATATATTCCACGAGGAGGAAGAAATGCAGGCCAGAAGCCCTTTTGGAAGAGAGTTCTAAAGAGGCATGAATCTGCCTGCTTCTTTCAGCATTTTAACTACTACGCCCTCCCTTAAGCCGATTGTTCCAGTTCTAAAGGCTCAGAGATTAGAACGAGGAATCTGAATGCTTTTTCTCCCACAGGTGTTAATGCCAGCTTGCTCTTTTGTCTCTAAAACCCTTCCCAGTAGACTGCTGAAAGACAGGAGCAATTCATACAAGTCCTGCTCAGATAGCCTTCCTATGCTAGATGGAAAACAGAACAGAAAGCAGGAAGAGAGCTGATAGCAAGGCATATGGCTTTAGGTGGAGAATCTGGGTTCTGTGGAATCCTCATCCATTTGCTGAGAGGAAGAGAAGATGCTTGGTTCAGCTGTATTCACCTACAGCAAAAAGGGAAGACTTGC
Organism: Passer domesticus; assembly: GCF_036417665.1. Classification (NCBI taxonomy): domain Eukaryota; kingdom Metazoa; phylum Chordata; class Aves; order Passeriformes; family Passeridae; genus Passer; species Passer domesticus. Next base: position 11,940,190 of record NC_087479.1, read on the forward strand.
CTGTGAAACTGGTGGACCATACCAGCCAGGCATCAACCTAGGAAACAAAAAGGGAATTGAAAGGTGAAGAAGTATTCTCTTCTTCCATACAACACAAGGTGTCAAGGATAAAACCAACCAAGCCACCAAGTTGCATGAAAAGATCCCCTTTAGCTGCCTATATGCCAGAATGGCGCAGGAAAATTACTCCAGCTCACAGAAAAGACTTGTGCAACTAAAATGGTTAACATAGCTTGTTTGGGATAGACTAAGTGGATTGCAGAGCTTGGGAACAGCACTTGTGCCTGGCAACTCTAAAATAGTAGTCCTGAATATAACTCAAATATTAATAGACAGCAGAGGTAGAGCTCATGTTGGTCTCTGCTTGCCACAGACCACAACACTGGAGCAAGTTGTGCATAATCTCTATAAAGAGCTGTTTATGGCACACATGAGGGAAAATTTTGTCATTTTTAGCTTTAATGACTTATGCTGATGGTCATTTACAGCCAGTACAGAGCTTCTTACCAGTGGTTAAAAAAATTATAGTAACAATCTCCTGATCACGAAGATGCTGTATTAAACATGAAGCTCCTTGCCTTCATTATGATAAATGCAGGGACTCATCTTTGAATTAAAATGAGTTGTAGCTTAAGAGAATGAGATCATGAATTTGTTACATTTGATATTGGTACACTGAAAAAAATCCAAACAAATGATATCTGTTTTCAATGCAAAGGAGTGAATCTTGCAAATTATTTTGAGCCAAGCCATCTGGGAAAAAAGGTTTTAGACACTTATCAATCACTGTTCACATTGTTTTGCTAAAAACAAGTCTCACATCCAGGAAGAAAAGACTAGAAATGTATAATTAAAAAGCTTTAGGAGAAGAAGTAAAAGTTCTGCATAAAATGGAAGCTGTACAAGTAGCAAGTAGAAAGAACTGACAGCAGTCAATACCAGTCATAAGGTCTGAAACACAGAAAATAGGTAAAGGAAAGAAAAATATATAGAAAAATAAGCTGCAAGATACTAGGTAGGTATAGTAATGCAGCTGGGGTTCATATAACTAGAAGAAATTTAAACAATAACTTTGATATTTTACCTACTAGGCATGGAGGGGTGTGCACTGGCTTTAGATCTCAAATGGAAGTGAAGTCAATGAGCTTTTTGGGTTTAGCAAAATTAATACAAGGAAGCAGTAGTCAGAACTCAGGACAAGACTTATGCTTCATGTCTCCTACTTCTATCTTATTAATTAAGTATAAGGACTTATCTAGTGCCTAGGCTCCCCTCTATTCCAATGAGAGATAGAAACACTCTACAGCATGACTGCCACCTTCAAACAGGTGTCTAAGCACGTAGGCAGAAGAATCCTTTGGGCACAACTCTTCCACTAGCTAGAGACTAAACAAGCAGCTTTATCCAGTGACTTTCTTGTAGATGGTGAGATGAATTCACGTTATGGGAGATGAATACCTGGCTCGTGTGATGTGATGACACTCCATAATTCAAAGCTATGAATCCCTATGTTCCCCCTGGATATCTATGTTTCTTCTTTTTGTCCTACAGGAGAAATAGACTTAAAAGAATCCTTTAAAAAATAAAATCAAAAAACCCCACAAGACAAAAAAAAAAAAAAACTTATAAAATTTAAGTAGAGCAGATAGTCCAAGACATTAAAAAGTTATACTATGAAATCTTATTTTCTTGAAAATAATGCATCAACCTGGGAATAGCAGCACAATGACTAAAAGCAAGTCAAGAATCATTACTTCAGTATGCAGAGCTTTTCTCAAGGGTGTGAAGATCCTTCCTTTTCCAAATACAGCTTTTATATTTACTGTGCTCTATTAAGCGCTGCAGTAAAGCAGATAGCTGCCCAGCACTAGGGCATTTATGAGGAGAGTTTCAGAGGGTTTGCTTTTTACATAGATTATATAAACAATATAATCATATCCTAGGTGTGATTCTCCAAGTTTAATGTCAGTAAGTGCTTGGTAACATGCTGGGGTGAGAGGACATTGTGTTATAGAGATGACAGTACAAGTAGCATCTCCAAACAGATTCTATTTAGCAGGGTACAAAGTTATATTTTGGTCATTCCTAGTTTAGCTGTTCCTGTAGTTCCAGCAGTGATTTTTAAAACACAAACAGTTCCATTAGCAAGACCGACAGTTACAAAAACTTGGATTCATTATGAAGTAGAGATCAGATTTTACCTGAAGTGAACAAAGACTTTACACACCCACAGAAGTGTATCTCTATATCCTAAAGCCTGCAGGTTTTTAAATCAAAATCTGATGAGGTCTAAGGGCTTTGATCATCCTCTCCTAAGGTCTCAGCTGTTGTAGAAAATCTCAGAGGAAGGTCATTTCTACAAAGGTCCTCCTAAAAATTTTCTGAGCCTCTCCGCTTTCTCGCATCTTGGCCTGCAGTCCTCCTTCTACAAAATGCAGTAAAGTCAGCTCAGCTTTGTAGAGCTTCTTGGGTTTTGAAGGGAGTTGCTGTATCCTACAGTGTGTGATGAGTTTGCAGTGTGTCCAAACATCTTTTCCCATCCTACACAGACTCTATTACCTCCTCCTGCACCAACAACAGATGCCCTCAGCAATTCTGCAGAGATCCCTTATACTGCAGGATGGGAAGCTCTTGCCCATGATGTCAAAATCCTGACACTGTCTTCTAAATGAAGACTTAGGACTTGCTACTGTGCCATCAAGTCATTTTCAAGCAATTATATTTGCCTGAAGAAGAAGAGTTACACAATCAGATTTAATTGTGTTAAGGTAGATCCTGTATTATAAATTCAATAGTTATTTTTAAACATATTCTATGGGATTCAATAGCAAAATTCTGGGGTATGGATATAGGCACATAAGTCAACTTTCACATGCAACTTTTTCATGTTGAAAATCACTCAATAATCAAATTAATTCCTCTTTTTAATGAGATCCCTACTTTCTACTCAAATCACAAACTCTACCTCACATTTTTCCTTCTGGAGTATGAAATGTTTTTATCAGCATTCAGCTGTTGAAGGAAATAGTAGGTTGGATGGCTCACTACAGGGGGTTGCTGCTTTTATCCTTTTTTTTTCTTTTGTGGCACACACTTTGTATAGGCTGAAAAAGCCTGAAAATCCTTGTGACTTTACACCACTTCTTATGGAGTAGGAAATGCTGTATTTTCACATTCCCCCTAGATTAGAAATGTGTACTGTACCTTTGTCCTGGTAACACATAGAGTCACCAGTGAGCAAGAAAGCTGAAGAGCATGAGCTACACAATAAAAATGGCCTCAGTAGGTGCCCAGTTACAAACAGGACCAGTTTTTGACCTACAGAGGACAGTGTGGATACAAAAGTAAAGAAATCATGCTTACAGTGGGTTGAGGAGAGAGCAGGATATCACTGACGCAGAAGAAAAAGCTCTGAGTCCAGATAGAGGGGTTGAATCCAAGGAGTCTTCAGATGATTGACAGCCTTAATGGAAGCAGCCTGGAGTCTGGAAAATGATAGCTAGGGAAAAAATAGGAATGGCTTCTCTGTGACCACAGTTTGTCTGCAGGAGGTCTGGCCTCACACTGGAAGAGAGCACTGGATTGTGAAGTGGAAAGAAGTAACAGGAATTGACAGTAGAAATGAAAAAGAAGCAGAATGGTGGGATAAACTGCTGTCTTTACAGTAAAACAGGACCTTGGAGAGTAACCTGTTTACATGGATTTTTCTACTAGAATTCTTGAAATACAATCAAACACCTGCAACAAATGAAAGGTGCCAGGAGGAAGGGAAAAGGCTCTTTTTTGATATCTTCTGCTTTAATGTGTTTAATAACTGTGTAGCTGACTTCTGCACAGCTTGGCTCTGGCAGCCAGAGTTATTTAATACCATAATAGACAAGATAACTGACAATTTTGTAGAAAACATTAACATTGCAAATGCTGAGATTAGGAACTTGGCAATTTTGATAGAAGCTGTATCAATCATTCATATTATTGTTGTACTCAGACTTTTCTGCCCTCGATCCCAGGGAACAGTACAAGGAATTAAAATTCAACAGTACAAATATTTAAGCGTGAGCCAAGTTAAACAGAGGGAGACCGTAAACCAAAACTTTCTCAGCAGGACATTGTGCTACTAGGAGAGAGTTTTTAACTCAAAGTAAAACTCTTAAAATTAATTTATACAAACAGTTAAGGATAACCAAAGGGAAACATCAGTAGATATTAAGGTATAGTTATGACATCATACACTGAAATTCTGAATTATACTAAATGAAATTCTGAATTATATTAAATAAGGATGCCAAGAATTTTAGAGGAACGTGGTTTTTTTCAAAGGGAAAAAATACAAAAAGCCATTACAAGCAAGGATAAGAGATGTGTCTTGGACATGGGGCTCAAAGGAACTTTGAAGGCAAAATTTTATACATTTAGCTGTGGTTTCAATAGCTCTATAAATTTAAGCATATAAGTCCCTAAAGTGATCAGAGGAGGAATAATTTTTTAGCACCACACGGATACAGACAGCAAAGAGAGTCTAGGAATATAGCTGTTAAAATATCACAAGCATCTGTCAGTCCTGTCTTGTCTGCTACGCCCATTGACAGCAGAATTGCTTTTCCTTCCTCTGCTAAAGTACCTATCTATCTCTAATTATATTTACTGCAGGAAGAGAGATGGTTGGATTTTTCAAAAATATAGATTTCCCTTATTATATCATGATTGTGTAATCTGCTGTTAGAAGGAAGAATTTGCACACAAAACAGTGTGAATAAGATCCATTCCTAAACAAAATCTCTTCAGACAATAGTAACTAAAAGCAGGCCTTATCTTTCTGAGCTAGGAAAAACCTTGAACACGTTTTGAGACTAGCCAGAGCCCTTCCCATTGAGCTCAACACATGCTACCTCTCTCCCAGTTAATCAGTAGATATTGCCATCCATTCTCATTAGACTAAACCTGTTCCACAGGAGATATCCCAATAAACTGGTGGTCCCAATTAAATTCATTCCAATTAATTTGCACTCCATGAGGAGTTAACCATTTAGTGTTACTTCGCCTAAATCCAGCCTAAGACTTCTTCTGCTATCTTGTGTGACTTCACCAGCAATTTTCCTACAAAAAGGGCTAAAAATGCATTCCACAGAAGAGATTTATCCTACGGAGGTGCTAGTTTGCAAAGTACTTCCCGTTATTTCAAAGTGTGGGTATTGAATTGCAAGCTGCATAACTAGATTTGAAGAACCTCTGCCTTACTCTCCAGTTCCCATGTGTGGCTGTCCTATCACCTCCATGGACTCCAGGTTTATTTCTCCTGGACATTTTCCACCTTTCCCCATGTTCACCATATTTCCTTCCCAGAACAGATCTCTGCAGCTGCTGTATGCTTACAAAGAAAAACTCCAACTTAGTCACTGCTCTTCAACTCAGCAGTGCTGTACTAAGCCTCTGTTAAATGTGTTACAGACAAAACCCTCACCCTTTTCTTGAGCATAATAGTGATTATTCATGAGTGACTGTCAGGAATCATCTAGGTTTTGCGCTGAAACTCAGACATCTGTTTTGCCATAATGAAGAATGAAAAACGTCCAAGGAGGAAAACGACAGCTTCATTTTCCAACACCACAACTCTTATATTTGTTTTTCAACTACATCTCCCCTATTTTTTTTTATTTTTTTAAAAAGCAATTGTGCAAATCTAGTAATTCAAAAGATTTAGCAATCAGGGGCCTACAAGATTAATTTCTTCATGGTAATTGAAAACACACTTTATGTTTGCCCTACCAATAAAAGAGGATAATTTGAATATATTTGTACAAAGCCAAAGTAAAGGGCAAGTCAACCTTACATTTCACTTGTCAAGTTAACATGAACTCGTGACTGGGAAAATACATTGAGTACAGAACTACAAACACTCCCAAGAAGGCCACTAGTTACTCTCCTCCTGTCTTCTGCATCTCTTTGAAGCAATTATGCGGTGATTCAGACATTACTCATGGCCTGAATATAGAACCAGCTACCCAGTGAGGTGCTCTTGCTAATGTTCCTTGTACCTGGATCTGCTTACATACAGCTATACACCAGAAATGTGTCTGAGATACTCATGGATTTCAGGCACATGATGTATCACTTCCCCATGGAAAGGACAGAATGCACCAACTGGGAGATTTGGAACAATATAGATTAGTGCATGTTTGGAATTGGATAGACTTGCAACGGTAGATGCAAAAGTGATTGGAAGAAAACTACTGCATGACATACAAACAATGATCAAAATTCCCATTTTCCCAGGGTTCAGTCATCATTCTGGGTAAATAATACCACTGAGTGCAAAATTACCCAAACCTGAAGTCTTGAGTCTAGGAAAGGTTTGAAGTTTTCTGGCTCAGGATCTGGCTCAGAGTGCAAGCATGGGAAACAGAAGATGCTTTGCAGGGCATGCATTTATGGTGTGGCCCATGGAGGAAGCAGGACAGGAGTCAATACACTTCTGAAGAAGCCATATGTCCCTGCTACTCTCTGTGGTACCAGCATCAGGAAACCTTACACACTGGCACCCTCCACAGTTTCCTTTCTCCTCTCCTCCCTGCCCTTTATCTTTTTTTCCCTCTTTTTCCCCATCTCACCTCCTCCACCTTCCTTATGCCCTCACAGGAATTTGGAAAAGAAGGAGGGAGACCAAGAGGGTTCTTGTAGGAAATACTAGGGAATATCAACAACATGGCAGTGAGGAGAGTGAAGTCCTGTACTCCTGAGGAGTGGGAATAAGAGTTCAGAAGCCTGAGACTCTTGTGTAGATGTTCCTGGAACACCTTCTTGACTCTTTCTATCCAGCCATCTACAATTCCTTCAAAATCCCAATATGACCCAGCTCAGTGAGATGTCTGGACCAGTTTCAGTACTCAGACACAAGGCTGGCCTTAAATTCCCAAAGGGAGAGGGGGGATGGAAAGACTGACTTGATGATGGCTCTTCTCTCTTATTTCCTCAGCTCCCTTTCAAGAGCATTTTTCTCTGTCCTCCCTGTAAATACCCTCTGGGAGCAAAAAAATGTGTTATTCTGTCAGCCTGGGAGGAGAAGACACCAAGAGAAAAAGATGTACACTAATGAGACATGTGGTAGAAGATGGAGTCAAAGTTTGATGACTGACCAGGGATGATGATGATAAATGCCCAATATTTTCAGCTACCTTTAAGTTCTGTGTCTGAAATACATTATGTTTTAAGGAAAACTATAAAAAAGAAAAACACACACAAGAACATAAGCTTGCATAAATCATAGATGTTCCTCAGCCAACACATATTTTGGTCTTAGTGCAAGACTGGGATTCAATGAACTAATTTATAAATGAGATTACATTAGCTGATTAAATATTATATTTGAACTCTAAAATCTATAACTGAGTCAATTGAACAAATCCTTCATCCAAAAATAAAGTATATAATGTTCGCATTGCTCAACTATTTGCTTATACCTAAAGCTTTTCGTAATAAATGGGCTAAAATTGCCTTTTTGTTGTTGTAGTCTACCAGAGAATACAAGCATCAGTTCAATAGCCTTGTGATGTTTTTGTCCTTAAAGGAAGAGCTTTGTTGCAGAAAATATTATAGTATTTTTGCCTGAAATTATCCCCTTGGGCCACCACAAATCTAAACCTAATAGACAAATCCAAACCTAATAGACAAATCCCTCACTTTTAGGATGCACCATAAGAGAAAGAAATACCCAGTTATTGTGAACTTCAGTAACATGAATAAAGTTTTTTTGGGAAATCCTCTAAGCAACCACTGGGGAAAAAATAATTACATAAAAAATATTAAATTACAGAAAAGACAATCCCAGTGGTATACTGATTTCCACAAAGGTTTACACTTCATTTTATGTGCTGATAATTACAAAGGTAGTGTGGATGTTTTTCAGTAATCTTTGATTTCCATCACTTTACATTTGTCACACTTATCTATTTTATGTAGATATACGTAGATCTGATTTATTTTTTTTTACAGTGCTACTGAGCAGTACTATAAACTTTGAAATTACCTTGGAGACTCTACAGTAATGAGTGGACACTCATTACTGAAGTGGTTCATTCCATCAAGGACCAAGAAAATGTTCAGAGTTATTTTGGTACCAGAAATGTCTCTGGGGCTGAGGATCTCTATGGTGAAATAGAAGCACTCAAATACTCTGTCTGGGAAATACACCACCCAAAAGCCTCATGTACAACTTAAGCTCCACAATGATGATTAAAGGGGTTTGAAGACAAGAGTAAATAGGGCTTTATGCAGGCTCTGTACACCTGCATGAACATTACACTAATTGCTTAGGCTTATTTACTTTTCCTCTCACAGCCAGAACCTAGAGATAAGCTTCCACTGCAAATCAGCCTGGGTAAAACAGTCTGCACCAACAGCAGAAGGAAGTGAGCCTGTGAATGTGTTCATTTTACTTTGCAGGCATGAACAGACCATTATTGCACCCAATTATTCTTACTTCTTCTCCAACCAAACACTATGCAAAACAGGGAAATTAAACCCTTAAGCTGGCAGTGCACGCACTTAACCACAACAGGATATCAAGCAGACTGCTGGATCCAAAAACAATATCTTCAATGGCTAAAGACAGAACTTCTCCAAAATAAAAAAGAATGGAGTAGACACAGCGTGACACAGACATGACACATGGACAGACATGACAAAATCACACATCTCAGCAAACTGGCTGACTCCAGATCCATATCTCCATACCCATAAATTGTCTGCCCCAGAAATGTGTGATGTCCCTTACAGTGCTTACTGGAAGCCAGAACAAAGGCATTGAAGTTTTAATTGTTATAAAATCATGGTACCTGAAACAAATGTTCCATGTAGAATAGGTACAGAAGATATAAGTGGTTATGTTTAAATTATGGCTTAATTGATAATGTTGATTATAAATCTGTATTTTTCTCTTGTTAAGAAATGTTGAAAGGTTGGAAATGAAATGTATAAGTGGTCCATTTTGTGAGGGAAAAAATATGAGATTCAATCTCAGGTCTGTGTGGATTTAGAAATTACCTGTAGAAATTAGTAGATCAGTGCAATGACAGCAGTGAGATAGTCAGGTGGGGCTGAAAGGTGATGGCAGCAATCCACAGAAGGGTTTCCAAGCAGTGACTGACAGCGTGTCAGAACAGCAATAACCTCACACATGCCCTGAGAGATTCATAACCAGCTATTACCACTCATGGCCTTGAGTTATAAGAAATTTTTCTGATAAAACACCAGCTTAAAACTATTCTGTCTGCTGTCACAGAGTCCCAGAACAGCTTGGGTTGGAAAGGACCTTTAAAAGTCTTCTAGTCTCAGCCCTCTGCAAAGAGTTGGGACATGAACAACCAGATCAAGTTGCTCAGAGCCCCATCCAATCTGACCTTGGCTGAAGGGTTGATTCCAGGCATGGGGTATCCATCATCTCTCTGTGCAACCTATGGCAGTGTTTCATCCTCATAGTAAAAAGTTTCTTCCTGATATCCAGTCTGAGTCTATCCTCCTTAGTTTTAAACCATCACCCCTTTGCTATCACACCAGGCACTACTAAAATGTCTGTCCCTATCTTTCTCATTAAGCCTCGTTAGTAAAGTCGGTGGTGCATCCATAAGCTGATGATTATATGCCACTTAGGTTCCTCCATCCTCCACCTCAAAAAATATATAAAAGAAAGAAAATACTGTGAAGAGTAACAGGATGAGAATACTGAAGCATGTTCCATGCAAATACACAGACAGGACTCTCCAGCTTGTTGAAGAAATGGCAGAGAGAGGAGATCTCAGGAAAGACATATGAAATGCCTAAAAAAGCAAGGAACAAGTATATTGTAATTATTTCTCATCATAACCAATAAAAGAACCAAGGAGACAGGGACAAGTGATAGATTCAAAACAAAACAGGAGAGGAATTTACCCACATAGCACCCAGGTAAAGATCTTTCTGCCACAGGATACTATGAATATTAAAATCACATCTGGATTAAGAAAGCAATAATAAATTACTACTTTGTTATGGTATCACCTATAAGTAAGGAAATTATTTAATTAAAAATTCCTAGAGTCTGGGGGATATTCTGGGAAATAGTGACTCTGTGCTTGGTCTGTTCTTGTACACTACTCTGGGCACCTCTGCTCTAACCAGATAGCAGGGCAGATGTACCTCTGCTTGGAGTAATACAGTTCTTTCCCTGTTTAGACCTTTTACTGGTTTCATTAAAATGGCCTGGAAAACATAAGCTTATGTAACCTTTAGGCCAGAAAGATGAACCATGAAAACACAGCAAATGTTGTGAGAGACAAAAAGCTTGCATTTCATTCCTCCTTGGTTAGACACGTTACCACACCATTTTTAAATTCACCTCCCACAGGTTTTCCCAAGCCATCCTTTTCTACATAGCCCATTAGCAAATTGCAACTCTCTTTGTACTGAAGGCCTCAGCAGCCAGTTAGGAGCTGCCCCCAGCTATTCCCAAGGAGGAAACACATAAATAAAGGTATCAGTAAAGATTCATAAGAGTTTGGATATGATTTGGGAACATCCAAGATAGACAGACACTCACCTTGTTCTCTGAGGGAGTAATTTTAACTTAGTGGGAATGGAAAATAAAAGCCTAGAAAACTTTTTATAAAACTGGTAGAAAGGCTTTGGTTAAACTACTTTTCAGTGAAAAATTCCCAGTCTGATGCTTGATCTCCAAAATGATAATGTTGAATTCTTTTTCCCAAGCAGTGTCACATTATTAAGGGCAAACTTCAGCTTTTCATCTAGAAAATAGTTTTCTAGAATAGAAGGGTGTTCAGTTTGTAACTGCAGGCTCAACTGAACACTGTGTCAGAAACAGCACCAAAGTGTCTCAGGGATTTGCCATTTGGGTCCTTGTCTGGGTGACTTCTCTGCACCATCTGCCTTGAATGAACAACAGTTCCCATGAGGTACAACAGTGATTCAGAGCAAAAATAGACTACAGGGTACATCAGCAGCCCAGGGACCCCATTTCACAAAGGAGAAATGTGCAGGAGCTCTCTACACTGCAGTTCTCTGGAAGGAACAGTTCTCAAAGGGCATTGTTAGTCAAAAGCAGGGAGTTTGCCTCTCTCACTCATCCTTCATTTTTGCAGCAGAAGTCCTGAATCTGTGGGAGCCTAAATGATTTGACAGAATATTCTTTAAAACCTTGGATGCAAAGACTGGAGAAAGTCAGAGATGAGTTTAGGAAAACTTAGGGGAGTATCTAGCGAGAATTCCCCACAGTGACTAAGTCATATCACCTAAGTTTTTAGAGCAGAAGTCATGTTTCAACGAAGTCTTAATCCTATTACATCTTTTTGTTTTAGTGCAACATGAATTTATATATGTCAAATTTTAATCTGGAAAGTAAGTCAGATTTTAATCTGGAAACATCTAACATTTTAACATGCAGAGCCAAAGGTTTTGTCTAAGGTATTTTTCTTCTCCCTAAAATCAGGTTTTAATATTGCAATTTCTGCTTCTAAGCACTACCCTTCCACTTTGCTTTATTAGTTAGCATTGAGGTGCTAAGTATTAAATAGAATTCTGTCCACTGGGGGTTTGTCATACACTGCAGTTTAGAGCAGAAGTAGCTGAGGCATCATTCTTTAATGGTGGCATAAGTCCTTGTATGAGCAATAGAAACTGCCACTCTCTTTATGAGCCAAGCTAAATGCTGTTAAAATGATGAATGAACTAGTTCCATTTTATTTGTTCAGCCTTTCCCAGTGCTCTTCCTACAACCCAATTCAAATCACCAGCTTGTATTTTACATAAATTTCTATGTGCTTGAAATACACAGATGCCTGCATAGAATGGCAGAACAGTAAAGGTTTATTTTCTTTTCCAGTGAGCAAAGAGTTAAAGAATTGAAATGGAGCTGAAATACAAAATCAAGATTAATTCTCATGCTCTGAGGCAGTCCTTAAGAGACTTTTCCAGGTAGTTTACAAGACCATCCTGCTTTGCAGCCAAGGGTTGTTGGATATCCATGGGAAGTTGAATCTCAGACTGATCAGTCCCTCCAGACTGCAATACAAAACAATAATGTTCAAATCAAAATCATCTTGATTAAACAACCTAATTAAAGGGTACATACAAGTGGTGTTGTAGCAAACTTTTTTCCTCCTGTGAGGATGAAGAAATCTTCAAATTCACCTTATTTTCAAAATTAAGGGTAAACATTTCTTTCCAATGAAATGTCTATGACCTATTAATTAGTTCCTACAAGCACAGCTGAAATCTCAAATCTGCTTTAACATGATTCAAGGAGATAAAATTACCTTCAGCCAAAAAATCCCAAGACACAAACTGAGAAAGAAATCACACCTCATGGAAGTTTGACTGGATGATCAAATACAGATCTCCAAGGTCCTACCTATAATTTCAGTGGGGAGGATGAGGGGAGCAAAGGAGAAGAGGAAGAGAGAAAGACAAAGAGCGCCTAAGAGAACACACATCAGTAATTAAACTGTCAGCTAAATAAGCTCCCAAGCAAAGTCCAAAGCCCATGGTTTATTTTAAATGAACACATGTATCCTCTCTATGCCACCAGGAGACACAAGCCTGCCTCAAGCCTTATCCATACAAAATAACTTTTAGCTCAAATCTTGAGTTTTAGAGATCCTCTCTCAGTCTCTGGTCTGTTAGGAATGACACATACACCTAAGGAATGGGTAAGAAATTGTAAGAAAAATCAGAGCTGGGATAATCACTTGCTGAGGATAGCACAGTAAACCTAAAAAATGAATCCCTAAATTTTCCAAGTCCTTCTGCTCTTACGCACCTCATAATTTCAGTGCAATTACTTCAATCTAGTTGCAAGTCACACAGTTAGATGACTGAGTTCTGGGTAAAAATACCTATCTTTTATTTCATTCTCTCCCCACAAGAGATATAATCTTGTCTGAGCTGTATTTATAAACTTGGAAGGAGAACTGAGAAATTGTTCATCTCACAGTGGTGTGAATGGTCTGAAAGAACAGTTCCCATGATATAAGATTTTTCTTCCACAGTTCTCCCAATAAAATAGAAGTGACTAAAATCCAGTAAATTGAAATGTGTGATACTGGTTAGACTGAAACTAATTCACTGATTGTCATGGGAACAGTTGCAGCCACAGTTAGAAGTGTAGCAGAATGCAAGTTCATTTTTTTTCTTCCTTATTGGCCTCTAATTTTTATCAGAATATCTATTGGATATGTCTTCCACAGAGAGCAAAGAATGCAATTAAAGGAAGTTGCTTAGTCACTACCATGGGACAGGGAAGGTCCATGCAATTGTAAAGAGGATATGATCCACCCCAAGGAAAGGGAGTTTGAGAATCTCAACCAGTACCAGCCTGTGGAAACACTCAACGGGTTGTCTTTAAGGAAATAATGTGTAGAAAAATACTCATTTCTCTTTTGAGAGAGACCTCAGAGTAACAGAGCAGTCAGATTTATTTTAGTATTTGCAGATCTGACTTTGGGTTTAACAGTGAATATCAGAGAGGAATATTTACCCAGAATGTTAGAATTCAGGGGAATTAAAAGGGCTGTTTAACTAGACTAAAGAATTCAACAGTCTGGAATGTGAAAAAGGCCTGAAAGCTCTTGAAATCAAGGATACAGGGTTATGCATTGCAGATTGGAAGGAAAAACTGTATAGACCATTTCTGAGATTCACTGAATGAGAAACTTCCTTGCAGGTAATATTTTGAATAAACAGAGAATCTGAGATGCTTGGAAGGAGAAACTTGTATGTCATAAATCATAGAAATAATTGCCAAAACTCAGGGTATGTTAGACAACACAAGGGAAACCAAAACATGTAACAAAACAAACCTTGTCTGTGTAAATGATAGCACAAGAATAAAGTTGTATAAAGGAGAATGAAGAAATTGATGTTCGGGATAGCCCAAAGAGAAGGGAAGCACAGTCGTACAGAAGGTACAAAATAGAACATGGCAACAGGATGTGATCATGCTAAGTGAAAAGGCAGGTGAACCACTGTCCTTCTAGGGAACTGAGTTTTATGATCAGAGAAAGCAAATATAATAAGGCTTTCCTACACTTAGTCCTATATCAGCTCCATCAACCACGCTGCTGTGGTGAACTGGGAAGCACAGAAGAGAATGGGTGCCCCTGGCTCATAGGAACAGGAGGAAATTTTGCAGTGCACACTACAAGGTGTGTGTGTGTGTGGGTATTGTACATCTTTGTCCAGGCTCAGCCCACCTAAGTCACCAAAATTAGGAACATGAAATTCCCTTGTTGCTTCTGCAGTCAATAGGAATAGATTAGCACTTTCAGCATCAGATAGAGCACAAATCAATTTCTTGGGGAAACTGTCTCTGTCAATCCACTGGCTGCAGCACTTTACTGAGCAGTAAAGGCACTTTGCTTCCCCACCTTACTCAGACATGTGCCCACCCACAGGCAGGACAAAACTGTGCTCTCGAGCTAATGAAAAAAATATGTTATAAATCGGGGATTGCCCACTGGAGGTGCCAGAAAGCAATAAAATTCTGGCTTGATTAGTCAATCATAGTTGGAAAAATCATTTGGCTTCAGATGTCCCTTGTGAGGCATTTTTAGAGAACAAGACCATGATGAGGCCATCTGGAATACAATATGCAGTCTCAGGCATCCAGATGCAAGGAAGATTAATTCACTGTATAACAGAACTACAATAATCAAGGAAATGAAGAATTTATCTTCTGAGATGAGATTAAAAGATGCTGGCTTGTGTGGCCTAAGAGAATAAAGGTTGTGGGGATTCTGACTGCTTTCTATAAACTCATCAGTCTAAGTTTCTGTAAACTTAGCAGAGACTAAAAAATATTTAAACTAAAAGACAGTTCTGCTGCAATAACAAATGGATACTCATTAGCCTTTAATAAATTTAGCCTGAGTATTAGGCAAAGGTTGCAAATCCCCAGAGGACTAGAACAACTTTTATTAGGGTCAGTTCCACTGCTCAGTCACAGTGATGCTGAGGTGTGATCAGTTTGGGGTCAGCACTTCCAGCCCAGCTGGAACAGCAGGGAGTGAGAGTCATTAACTCCTGGGGTGCTCTCTGGCCCAATGCACCTTTGGCCTCCCTCAGTTCTCTTTGGGAGCTGAGCATTTTCTGAGCATTGCTCTCTATTTAATGCCTTTATATGGGCAGTGACAGACTTCCAGAGATCTTTGTGCACCATAGAGACAAAGGCCAAATTTTTGGAAGTGTTCTGCAGTTGTAGGACTTCTGTCCTTGGATTCACACACTGGAGCGCGTTGACTCGGCAGCGCACGACGGCTTTTCTTTCACATCATGTACTCTTTCAGGGACCATGTTCTGTGCCATGTGCCAGAAGTGAAAATAAAGGCCTGCTGGGGGCTTACAACAAATAATCTAAGCTAGAGGAATGCACAGAATATTTTGTAGAAGTCAAGCTGAAAGCCAGCTGGCTGCAGGCAGAATCTGGCCAAGGCAAAAGTGACAGAGGCTGATTGTTTGAAAGAGGAGGTAGTGCGGGGAGAGAGAGCAAAGCAAAGCAAATAAGAAGGCTAAGAGGAGACACCAAGAGTTACCAACATACTCAGTTTTGATACAGAATTATTATAGCCAGACAAAGACAGAGAAATGCTGAAAATAGAGCACAAAAAGTAATTTTTCCTCTTCTGAGCATGACCATGTAACCAATCATAGATAAGCATCAGCCCCTCTGAGACAGCTCAGATCTCCTATGCAAGGCAGGACTCCCCACCTATCATTCTTGAGCTCTGTTCATACACAATTTATAAATATCAGCTGACATATCAGAAACCTGACAGATTTTCCAGCAGCTGATGAGGTCAAAGAATTCTCTGTCTTTGGCAAGAGTTGTGTTTCGAGGAAGAATTCAGAGGGATGATGCAGATGTAGAAGCACGAATCCTAAAGGGCTCTCCTAACAAACAAAACCAGGCTCCTTTCTGCTAGAACATAGGATTTGGCTCAGGTATACTTAGACTGATCCCCACTGAACGTGGGATCTGTTCATTTTTCTTCTCTATGGAGCATTTTGCTTTTCATTGGGATCCTGGTTCATGAATAAATCTCTCAAGCACTACTGCAATACTAGGGAAAGCAGTAACATCCCATCAGTAAATTTCTATTCATTTTAGTGAAGAATCATCTTTGTAGTGCCTGTATGTGCCATAACACCATATGGCACCTGCTTTTTTTCTTCCAATACTACTGTCATAATTGATATTGTTTTCAATTTTTTCTTAAAGGGCAAAACACATTTTTCTTGTCCTGATCTCAACAGGCATTTGGAAAGGTTAGGAGCATTAATTAGCTCCTCTTCACTCTCATGCCATTCATTTTCCAAATACATTCAGTTAACCCTTCATTTTCCATAGTTGGAAATACCAGGGCAAATATATGACTTTCAGGATCCTGCTCAGGTTAATATACAGAGTAACTTAGAGTAACTTTGAGAATGGGGCCTGGTAGTAAATATCACCAAGAAGTTCTGTTTCATGTAGTTGGAGAGCTGAAAACTGAACACATTTTCTATTCTGACTCTTATCCAACACTTCTTCCCAGTAGTCAGGAGGTGGCATCATCTGCAATCACTATAGAAATAGCCAGTCATATTTTTTTCCACTTTAAGGAGTGCCTTTAAAAATGAAATGTGAGAGAGAAATTAACATCAGTGTTATGAAAAGGTTCAGGCTGGAGGGATTTTACTCACACACACTCTTGATTCTTTAATTTGGAAATTCCTGTTCATCCTCAAAACAAGTGGTACAATAATAAAATGGTTCTCTCGTCAACTCTGTTCTGGCATCATAATTTATCCCAATGAGATTGCTGATTTGTAATCCTCTCTTGAAAGAAATGTGGTGCATCTCATTCATGCTATGAACACAGGGTAATAACTTTCAGTTTTAAACCTGGAAAGCAGATTCTATTTTAAAATTTATTTGTCCATTGCATTTTGAAATAAAAATCAGAGTTTTTGTAGTGTCAATTTGAAGAAAACCTTATAGTAACAGATTAATAATGTAAAATGAGCCTTAGATATAATCCCTGAATATTTTAATATATTCAAGGCAATTTATTTAAGCAACACTACAACAACAACAAAAAGAAATACACATCTGTACTAGATGATCTTTGAGGTTCCTTCCAGGCATTTCTGTGACCTTCCAGAGGTGCAGAAGTTGTTCAAGTGATATGAGAGGTATAGCTTCTGTTCAGTGGCTTACTGATTGAATCCTGAAGATAAGCCATAATTTAAGCTTTTTTTGCTGCACCTGTATCACATAATCATTAAAACCCTGACCTGAGACAAGGCACAGGGCTCTGTCTTGGCATATATTTCAAACTTGCAAGGTTCTGTTTCTACCTCTTCCTTCCTTTTCACAGACCGCCTGAGCATCTTAAACTGCTGTTCTGATGCTGCTCCACACCTTCCAGACAATCTCTCAGCAGAGTTTAGGTGTTCTTGAAATGCCTTTTCATAGACTAGAAATGCATATATGGTTCCAGCCTTCATTCTCCAAAATCAGAAAGGAGTCAGCATCAGTTCTACTGTATACTGAAAACACAGCTGGAGGCAGCTGCAAAGGTGGATGAAGATGAATGCAAACTGCAGAAGTCTCTCTGTAGGACTGTTTTCAATTATGCAATTAGATTTAGGATTTGTAAAGACACACCAGTGAAAAAGGGAGGTATAGATTGCAGTTCCATAGCAGCAGACTGATATCATAGGACTCTTTAAATAATGCATCTAGAATCTGAGTCACCTGTAGTAGGAACATTTTAGGCTGCTGCATAATTCAGAAGCTTTTGTTCCCATAAAGAATACATTAAGGTTTTCAATTCTAAGCTTCTTACAAGTCCGTGGTCACCTGACAGTGACAAACTGTGAAAATGACGTGTTGTACAGCTTAAAGATCTCACTGTTTCACTTGCATTTTTCATTTCCATTTCTCCTATAGTCCTCACATGCCCATCCACCCTCATGATAAATCCCTGAGTAACCTAAGTTATATTTTCCTACAGTGGTCTAAGCCCTGTTCAAGGGCAGCTTTTCTTCTCTGAGGCTGGCACAGGGTAAACCCTGACAAGGACTTCCCAAGGAAGGCTGGACAGACTCACACGTCCATTCAAAGCAGAGCACCACACTCAAAGTTCTCACAAGGTGCCAAGCCCAAGGACTAGCCAAGCTGCTCTGGTGATGACCTTCAGCCACGTGGAGCACTGAGATGCCTCCAGGGTGGTTCTAACTGAGCCAGGACATGCAGAGGGCACTTGTCAGACTCAGCCTTCTCCAGCTAGGCAACAATCTTCTCATGAAGTGTTAGCCAGATTTCTGCAGGTTCTTCTGGCAGTTACTTGCCAATAGAAAACAAAATGTGTATTCTTCAAGCACAGGAATTGCTGACTGAAATATTTACAACATGGGCTAGATGGATCAAATGAGTGATCACAGTGGTCTTCTTGCTGGTATAGAAAAACTATTAAAAAAACAAGCTGTTGTGACTGAGTTGGCTAAATTATTTATGAATGCCTGGTTCTTCACACAGGCAGATGTAGAGAACCTAAAATCTGCCATGGCATCTCCTGCCAGCTCTTAAGCTGCATCTTTGTTAGCTATCAAACAGCAATTAAGACATTGCTTAGAATCAACCTTCTGTATCTAATCTGCTGGAAAATATGGACTTTGAAATCCTGCCAGAGTGGTAGGAAGTGTTTCTGTACCTTCCAGTAGTGCCTAGCTTTAGCACCAAAAGTAGTTAGCAGAGGCTGTGATGAGGTTTAAATAGTACAGCTCTTCTATTGCCTTCAATGAAAGTGGTTTTTTTCCTCCTACCTATGTGGATTAAAATATACTTCAAAAAAATTAAAATATCTATATTAAGTTATATTTTCCTACAGTGGTTTAAGATAAATAGAGAGAACCAAACTGTTGTTTTGCTGATGACTTTACACATTCACTGGAGCTACACTCTAGAGGACACCAGGAGGTCTCCTTACCACAGCAGGTTACAGAAGGAGATTTTTAAAAGCTTTTATTCAGAATGAACAGGACCTCCTTATCTCTTAGTACAGCTCTTATGACTTCTGATGAAACTTGAGACTTGTGCAGAAGCATCCAACATCCTTTTCTAGCTGTCAGGTTACCTGAAGTTTTGCCCTTAACTCACCCAAAATATACTCATGTGTGGGGAAAATATTCATTCCCTTATTTTGGAGTTGCAGAACAGAAAGGATATTTGTTAAGATTTAAAGATGGAGCTAAAATTTGGGATAAAAGAACCATTTTAACAATCAGAGATTTTGTCTAAAGCCTTGACATAAATTTCTTATCACTAATGAGAATCAACACAGCTCTTCAGTGTCCATACACATTAGCATGTTTCTCTCAATAAATAAACCTCAGAAGCTGAAAAGCAAATTATATCTGCACTCTTCAAGCATAAGATGTTATGACAGGAAGCATTAAAAAAAGGACCAGTAAATTAGATGTCAATTCTGAGGACAAGTTGTACGTGCAATGTACTACATTGTGTAGAGGATAAATTCAAACAGAACAATGTGTAAATACAAGGAAAACAAAAGCCAATAAACCAAGTCATAAACAAAAGTCACAAACCAATGTCTGAGGACAAAAATCAGAATAACTAGATTAAAAGTTTCATTGAATTTAAAATTTTGTTCCTATAAATACTTTTGAACAGTGAGATAGAAGGAACCAGAAGACAATCAACAGGACCAGAGGATAAGAGCTTTTGTAGAGTGGTGCATTTGGGTCTGGCTTTTAATCTTCAGTTTCGTAGGGTCTATTCACTGTCAAATATTTCTCATTTCATCCTCAACTATGATTTAAAAGAGTTTCTCTAAAGTTCCTTCCTAAGATCAAAGCCCTAAGGGTGTGTTCACAACTCTGAGTCTCTTCTTTTTCCTTCCTCTTCTGACAGGTTCAGGGTCCTAACATCTTGCCCAATACTTATGTTTTCCATAAACCAGTAAAGTTGCGTACTTCATGGTGAAAGAGGACTTGGTTAAGGCATTAAATCTCATTTTCTTAATGGCAGAGAGCAGTTTACCTACCAGGCTCCCAGGGCTTTTTGTATTCTTTTGGCAGGAAGAAAATAGTTGTCAAATTAATTCAGTGTCCATGACTGAAAGACCATCCCCTGAAGAAGTGGAAAATAAACCCAAATTACGAAAATATTAAGAAAAAAAATTAATTTTAATATTGTGTGTTTACCAGGAAGTTTTGTAGTTTTCATTTTGGTTTGGGGTTTAGGTTTTGCTTTTCTCTGTTTCTGGAGAGCTGTCTCTGAAAGTAAATTAATTGGTTATAAGCAGCAACTACCTTTCAAATCAATGGCATCTGACAGACACCACAATTAAGAAAATAAATCAAGGGTGCCAAAATTAAAGTTTATTACGAACAGTTTTAATCTCTGATGTTTTCCAGAAGAAATTTCCAAAATCTCTCTATACAGCACCCAGAGATTTACTAAATGCTTCTGCTGTTGGGGTGCCTCAAACCTCAAGGGCAATTGTGCTGGGCAAAGATCCCCCATTCCCCAAAGATCCCCCAGTCCCTCTGGCTCTGTGCACTCCAAACGTGCAGCAGCTCCCTCCTGAGTGTACAGGAGCTTTAATGTGCTTCTTGCACCAGGATTGCAAGGAAATGCCTCATTCTGACCTAACTGGGCCATTTTGTGGCACTTTGAGTCCTTGCCTTGCCCCAGGAAAAATGAGGAAACAGATGAGCACCTTTCCCTGCTCACTTGGCTGCCCTGGGTGGGAGGCAGAGCCCTTGTGCCACTCTTTGCTTTAAGGCTGAACATTTTTTTTACTACAGATTGCAACCCAACTTCCAAATTCAATGGAAACTACAGACAATGTTAAGTAACATGTCTTAGCAAACACTTGCAAAATCCTTCTTATAAAAAAAGAGAAGCCTACATAAATTTCCACCTAAGATTGATAAAAGAACCAGCTGAACAGATTCCAAGCTTCCTACTCCAAACTAAATTAGAAATACACTCTAATGTGTTAAGCTGATGTTAATTTTAAATAAGATTCTGAATCTAGAGATAATTCTGAACCAACTGTACTAACATCCAAGAGGTCAAGCACAGAATGGGGCAAATAGAGGTTGTAGAAAACACAAACTCTCTGTTTATGTTGTTCAACTACTGGAAAATTAAATCAGAAGAGTATAAGTAATGGAAGTCAACATATATTTAGGAAAAATCATTAAGTGAACCACAATTTTTTTAAAGGCAATTGAGTAGATATATTTGGATAGTAAGAATTGATAAGTACCACTTCATATGACTGTGATTACTAAATAAACATGATACAATCTCAAAAGCAGTTAGCAGAAGGGTTGCAGTAAAAGTCACCTCAAAAAGTAGCAGGCATCACAGTATTTCCATTTAAAAGAGTCTGTTCAGAGGGCTGGGTCAGGACAGCTCAGTGAGTGGTACAGGTCTCAGCACAAACCTATGTTTTCAACAGTGTCCTAAAAGTAAACACAAAATTATTGCTGATAAAATGAGATTAAAAAGATCAGTGATGTTGTTGAACGTTGATAAGCAAATCAATTCAAATGACCAGTGCCTTCCATAAGACATTCCCATTCAGTCAAAAGATGGTTTTTTTCCACATACATTTAAAAGTATAAAATCTATGAGGGTTTGCTTTGCAAACCATGATGCAAAAAATGAGAAGGAAGAAGTAAAGGGAATGGGTTGTCTGGAAAGGAGGGACTCAGGAAAAGTCACTGACTCTGAGAGTCAGGTTGGTTGAACAACTCCACACCAGCACCCAGCAGCAAGCCATGAGAGAAATAACAGAAGTAGTATTTGTATAACCATGACAAAAGTGAATAGAGCAGAATGATATTTTTGCCACCGTTTTAGACAAAAAAAGGTCCTGTTTGAAGACAGTGGTTGAAGTTCTGATATTGAGCATTTTTAGAGGGTTTGTAAAGTCATCCAAGTTGTCTGAAAATTGGAATGACTGAGAAGTAAAGAAGCTGCCTCAGCAAGAGACTCAGGCAGATTATGTGTTTAGTGCCGTGGAGAAAGAAAACTGTCTAATATAAATGTCTTCACAGAGAGAAAATGCTAAATATCAGACAGCTTTTTAATCAGGGAAAACAAGAAGTACACTCAGGATTCAGAGCTGTTTAAAGGGAGAAAGCTGTTAGCACATGAAGAGGCCTAGAGCTCCTAGTATCCAGGGAAATAACATATTCTTCATTTCTTGAGGTTTTCCCATCAAACAGGTTGTTACAACTTACTGAAAGCCTGTCTCAGTTAGAGTCACATTAGTTGCAAAATCTCTTGATGCTGCTCTTCTCTGGGACAGTTGCAGGCCCCGAAAAGCAAGCTCCCCATGAATTACCAGATTTATATCTTGGGAGATATGGATTCAGTCCTTGCCTCTGCCAAACATGAATTGTGTGCCATTGAGCTAGTTACTCAAATAAGCTTCATTTTACCTACTCTTAGATATCTATGTGCTAGATGTCTATTTTACACGTGTATGACCGAAACATTATTATCCTCAGCATCTTTATCAGCCAGTGGAGAGAAGCAGCCACCATTGGAGAACTGCTCCTCCAAAAAAAAAAAAAAAATCACCATGCAATGAGGAATTGCATGCTTTGAAGAAATCTCTATGCTGATTGAATGAAGGAAGGCAGGAAGGTGGCTGGCTTAGACCTGGACAATGACATCCCTGACATAAAAATAAGAGAAGGTTTGCTTTAGCCTCTTCTCAAGAGGATATTAATATTTCTAAGCTGCTGTGAAAAGAATACCTGAGAGACTGAATATTATATATAGGAAATAGATTAATAGCTATAATAAATGGAATTAAGAAATCACAGTGCTCAAATCTTTGCCAGGCTCCAGGGCAAAAGAAAACTGAATCTTGGGATGTCATTGGAAAATACTTAAACTGTGAGCCAGATCTCTGAATGCCATGGAGAAATACTGAGGATATTGAATCCATGTACACTTTTCTTAATGGAAAAAAACAGTTTAAAATATCTCTTTCCCAAACAAAGGGCTTCTCAATTTTGAAGGGTCAGTCTGGCTTTCAGGATGGCCAAAGTCGTGCCAGTACAGCTGATGGGGCCATGAACTGTTATGTGGCAGCAAAGGCCTTTTAATCCAGATTCACTACTGAAAAAAAAAAAGATTGTGGAGTTACAGAGTTACAGTATAACTCAGGATAGTTAAGGAGGCAAATGAAATTTCAGCAAAGCTCTGAAATGGCAAAGAGAGGAGTGCTGATTCAAGACAGCTGATCTTATGACATGGAACAAAGGTTGTGACATTTCTCTTGATCAAAGGTAGTTTCTCCCATCTACACAAACTCTGAGGGCAACAGCTGAAATGACCATCCTGAATAGGAACACAAGAAACTCACTGCAGTGAGTTTCCTATCTGCTTGTTCATAAAAATATATCCATCTTTAATTTTCTTTGGATTTGATCCCAGCAGTCAGATGGGAAGGAAGTGCTGCGCTTCCCTTATAGTAAAACTTAATCAGTTACAGCAAGCAATCCCTTCTGCAGCCTTTGCTTCTGCCAGGAGAGTTTACTCCTCCAGTCCTAGGGAGCAGAAACAGGGTCCCCCACCATGGGAATCAAATGTGGCTCTATCCAGCAAAGCCTCCTGTGACCACAGCCTGCAGCAAGCACCACTGCAGCTCCCTGGCACAGTCCCACCTGCCCCTCCCTGCAGGATTCCTCAGCAATTCCAGAGAGCCACAATTAAATTCACATTAAAAATAACTACAACACCAACCCCCCAAACTGCATTAAGAGACAGAGTCATGAGTAACCTGCTAGCAGGGTTGGAAGCAAAATTCTGTCTTTGTTCAAGGAATTTGCATAGTAGCTGTTTCCTTTTCTATACTTTTTTTTTTTTAATAGTTATTTAATGTAGTCATTATACTTGGTTATGGCAGTTTGAATTGGGATGCTGCCAAAAAGACACTATTTAACAGGTTCTGAGGGGCTGGATATTTGAAGAGAGTATTTTATTTTAATGGATCTACCCTGCTTTGCCTTGAAAAGAGCTTAGAGGGATTTTCTCAAAATGTTCTCAAGGATTTGGGGTTGATTGGGGTTGGGGGGAAACACCAAACCTTAAACACCTTTACCCAACATGAGATTTTACAAAGTAAATAGCAGAGATATGTTTTAATAAAAAAAGGAGATGCTAATTCACACAGAAGAGACACAAGTACATTATGTTTATTCCCTGTACTACACTTACAATTTTTTAGACAGCTTGCCAAATCTCCCCAATCAATATCCCAGGGGATGTTTCAATGTATATTAAACAGATACAAGAGATTAGGGGAACAGAATATAAAGACATGCACACATTGGACATGGACTTGTTTAAAAAGATCAAAATCCACCCGAGGAAGAGCCCAGGATGTGGAGTGGTGAGGAGACAGAAGCCCAAGGTTTAGCAGTGATGCAGCAATAATAGCAGGTTTGCCACTGTGAACAGCTCTGTGGGGAGGGCAGAGCTGCTGGGCTGGCTCTGGGCTCTGCGGGGTCCAGGCAGGGCTTGGGCACAAATCCAGCTCATCACAGGTCTTCACTGCCAGAATGGATTCTGTGCACTCAGGTGCAAGGATGAACCCAGAGAGGAAAACTCAGCCTTGCCACAGGACTGTGATATAGCAGAGAAAAATCTTCTGAGAGAGAAGTACTTTAGCTCCCAAGAGAGCATTTAGATAAACCATTCCTTTAGTCACAGGGGGAAGGGAAGGGACTTGAAGTTTTCTTCTACATGACTCATTATTAAAAGGAAGTGTCAAAAGGTGACAGGAAATGTGATTTCAAAATTCCTAGGGCAGAACAAATTATTAAAGGGTAAAGTACTGTAAATAATCTAGCCCTTACTATTTTTATTTGGTTGGGAAATTGTTCTTGTTTAGGTAGTCAATTCTAATTAGAATTCACTTGCATATTAAAATAATCTGCAATAAATATGAATGAATATTCCAAAATTCAGACTACGACATTTTTCCTCCTAGATCATTTTACTTCTTTACTCCTAGAAAATAATGCCACCTCGTCCTTCTAGACCATCTAAGTCGTTCATTTAAGTAGCATCCAGTCTCTAGTAACTTCTCCATTTCCACAGAGGAGCCTTTGTGGCTGGAAAGTTTGAGGCAATCAGTCCTTAGAGTGGCAGCTTCAAACTACAAGGCTGAAGGGCCTGCCTTGTGTGGCCTCCAGCAGAGAAACTTCTCCTTTTCTACCCATTCACACAACTTCTTTTGCTTTTTGCAAAATGTTTTGCTCCTTACCACTAGCTCAGCTGAAGTCTGCATTCCTTTCATTTCACTATGACCATGTAATTATTTTAAATTCTTTTTCTGAGCTCCTACAAGGAGTGAAAAAATAAAATTAAAAATAAAAAATTAAGCTGTGGGCAAGGACAGACAATCCAGTCTCTTCCTGAGCCAACCCAAGAATCATACATCTGTCACTTCCTTTTATCCCATGTGTTCATCATAAGAAAGGCCTGTCACATTGGAATAATGTTCTTGCCACTATCTTCCTTATGTGGAAGAACTCCAACAAGACATAGATTTTTGCAGTAGGTAAAGCCTAAGGCAAAAGACACATCAACAACATATTTTCTCTGACCTGCCCATAAAAATGGGTATTTTAAACCCATGGTGTCATACATTTGTCTCTGAAGAATGCAGCCTTGCCTGCAACCTTGGCAGCTTGGCAACAGAAAATCACTTTAAATAAATATCTAATATTCTGTAGGGTAAATATAATGAATTAGTCATTGCTCCTTACCATAATGTAGCAGAATTCCTGAAAGCCAGGCTCTATTAGCATTTTGAAGAGGTATTGAGACAAGGATGGGCGTCCTGGGGATTACTGCAGTGGGAAGCAAAGATGAGACAGTGGTAGATGATGAAGTGCAATCAGGATACTGCCACAGCCTCTGCATAGATCCCTACACATTCCTGCAGTTTTGTTTGTAACTTGATAAAGAATTACCTCATAAATCTGCTAAACATTTGGCTCTTTTCCTCTTTTGCCTGTAAAGATGCACGTTCTTAAATAGACTTGTGGGTTCAGTGAATCTGTAAGTGAACAGCTCCTTTGGATACTCATTTTATCGTTAAACCAAAATAAGATTGTTATGCAGAGAAGTAAAACTAAAAATTTAATGTGTATTAAAAGTTGCTTTCATGCTGCAATTATCAGCACCAAATCCTGCACCCTAAGGATGATGTCGTGAACTGGTATCAGTTGATACAATCTCATTATCCATTGAAAAGTCTTTCATTATTATTTTCTCCTCTGATCTTGTCAGTTCACTCTTTTATTACAGTTCTTGCCCATGGGTGCAAGTGAGTGTGAGTAGGGGATGCACACTGCCCTTCACTGGCAGATAAATTCACACTGAGCCTCCATAACTGGCACATCTGCCTGCACATCATCTGCCATAAAAACATGAAGATCTGCAGAGCAGAAACTAACATGCTTAAAATCAGGAATTACTGCAGAGAATATCCAGTAATTCCTGCAAATCTAAACCATCTTTTGCTTCTTTATGAGCCAATTGATAAAACAAGTTATGCATATGGTCTGCAGGGAAGTACTGCAAATAGAGTAGCTGTTAACTTTCAGAGTTATAGGAGGAAAAAAGGTTTTATTTCCAGCACATTTCTCATTCTTGTTTCTTTACCTTGTTGGCTATAACCCTGGCCTAGCCAGGCCCACTACCACACATGTTTCTATTTAAGACTCTGATTACAAGATGAGAGGTCCCTTGGATTGAGCTCTGCCTTCCTCAGCAGAGACCATGAGACACCTGCATGGGAGGAAGAGTGCACCTAAACTTGAAATAACCCACATTAGTACCCTCTGCAACACTAAAAAGTTTCCACACTTGGTGGGAGAGACCATTGCATAATCTCCCAACCTTCCATTCCACAAAGAATGGTCGTTTTTATTAATTTCTCACCAGAATACGAGATATGTACTGACAGATGCTGTAAACCAAATTCATCCTCGCTCATCATTGAAATGCTGACATGGAACTATCACTGAGAATGCACAGGGCATCTGGGGGCCCTTTCTTTGTGATAGATAACACACTCACGTCCTCCATGATTGCTGTAATTATCAATAATAACTAGATGTTGCATCACTGACTCCAGAAGACAGGCATTCACATGGACCAAATCTGGGGTCTGTTTGAAGTCTTGATGGAATAGCAGGGAAAAACATAAGTGAACTTGTACCATATTCCATGCATATTTGTTCTCAATTTTATTAGGACCTAGAGTTGTACTAATTATTTAGTAAATCATCTCTCCAAAACAATAAGAGCATTTACTTATATGCAAAGATCAACATTTGTTAATAACAGAAATTTAAACTATCATATCATAACCATCCCAGTGATCACAGCAGTCCAGTGAGATGTGGTAGCCATACATTACAGAACTCACAGGTTGAGGTTTGAAGCAATATCTGGGCATCATCTGCTTCAAACTCTCTGCTCAAACACCTGCAGCAGTCATCAAGGACCATGTCCAGACAGTTTTTTAATATCTCCAGGAGTGGAAACTCCACAATCTGCCTAGGAAATCCCTTTTCAGTGCCCAGTCACCCTCAACAGTTAAAGAGTTTTCTATGTTCAGACGGCACTGCTGAAGTTTCGTGTGTTGTGCCACTGGTATTGTGCCCATTGCTTCTTGTCCCATCACTGGGCACCTCTGAAGAGAGCCTGGCTCTGTCCTCTTTGCACTCTCCCTTTGGGTATTTATCCACATTTGATGAGATTCCACTCAAGGTGTGTTTTCTCCAGGCTAAACAGTCCCAGCTCTCCCACCTTTCCTCAGAACAGAGATGCTCCAATCCCTTAATCATCTTCCTGACCATTTGAAGACTCTCTCCAGTATGGCCATAGACTCTCTCCAGTAATTCTTTATCCACCTGTACTGAGAATCCTGACCTGGACGTTTTACTCTGGGTGTGGCCACAGCAGTGCTGAAGGGAAGAATCATCTCCCTCAGCTTGCTGGCAGCGCTGCCTCATGAGGCCGGGGTTACCTTGGCCTTCTTTGCAGCAAGGAACCACACTGGTGGCCTGTGCTCAGCTTGGTTTCCACCAGGACCTCCCAATCCTTTTCTGAAAAGCTGCAGGATATGCTGGGTGGCCCCAAGCATGCATTGGTGCAAGGGGTTGTTCCTTCCCAGGTGCAGAATTTTGCACCTCTCCTTGTTGCAATCCATGGAGCTCCTGTCAGGCCATTTCTCCAGCCTGTGAGGTCCCTGTGGAGGCCAGCACCACCCACTGCTGTACCAACCACTCCTCCCAGTTTGACATCTTCAGCTGCCCAGTTTTGTCCCTCATAAGATGATTTCAATGAAGTTATAAAATATCATCATAAAACATACAGAGTTTGTTTTGAACGTATATCCCCTCTTGTATAGTCAGCACTTGTTTGCTGGCTACAATCCACAGGACAGTCAGCCCCCTGCATTTTCTTAGCAGATGCCTTAAAGTATGAGCAGTGAAAAGATTGTGACTGCTGGTCTAGGGAAAAAGTACTGAGTTAACAGTGTAACACTGGTCCACAAAGGTGGGGAATTTCTCCTGTCAGAGTGTTATGTTCCTCCAGGACAAGTAGAGTAGTAGAGAAAAAAGGGAGCGAAATTCTGCCTGTGTTCCTCATCCAAAAACACTGTAGTAAACCTCTGTCGAGGCATTCAGGATGGGATACCAGCATCATTCTGGTGGTATTTGTAACAGAAAAAGTCTCTCCCTCTCTTTCTGTCTGTCATTTGGGCATTACTTAGTAAGAAGTATTCCCAAAGGAACACTGCCGGCCACTAATACCTTGCTGGTCAGTGCTACCATCACATTATTGTCACTGTAGCATTGAAATTGCATCCATGGAAACATTCCTTACAGGAACATCAAGATTTACTTTGCCGTGTTTGAAAAGCCTGACATTTCCACAAGCCAGCACTTCCCATTTCCAAATCTGAGGCTGCTTTCCAAAGGACTTTACACACAGAGCTCCCACAGGACAGCAGAGACCACACAGGAAGCAGCCAAGCCTTGACTAATGGGCTGACACTGCTCTATGGTAGGACACCCTCCAGCTGCTGGAAAGCAATGAAGGGAGGCTGAAACATTACCAGAGAGAGAGAGAACTTTTAGCCTGCCCATTTCTGCTGAAGGACTAGAATAGTAACCTTTATGGATCCACTAATATGCAAGATAAGCATAAGCAGATCTTTTCATCCAGCTATTGTTACTTTTAAAAATACACTTATCAATTATTTCATGCTGAATCAACCTAGCAAAATTCTTTTCACCCCACTTATATCACATATTTCTGATGTAGGGACTAGATGGCACCAAACACTTTTGAAAGCATCAACTTATGGATCTATAAATATATGAGTGATGTTTTTATTGTGATAAATGCAATGTATAAAAAAAGGCCCTAAGGTTCCAGACAGAGATTATATATTTTATTATATAATTTTGTCCCTTGGTGAGGAACAGCTATTCAATCCCTTCCTCAGATCTGATAAGGAGGCACTGGGGTCATGCTAAATCCAGGATAGGAGCAAGTGCCCTCAGCCTAGGTGCTGTGACTGCTGGATTCACCCAGCAGAACAAATTTGATCTGACTCAGATGTGGGCACATGACTGTGGTTCTCTTGTGTTAGTCAGACACCACAGAGCTGTGCTCTCGTGTGCTGGCTCTGTGTCAAGGAATGAGAGGGGCAGAGCATGCACAGAGCTGACTCAACAAAGATTTCTGAACAAGGATCCACCAGCCACTCAGCCCACTGCATTCTGTGGCTCTGGCATTTTGGAGTGGACTTCAGGAAACCTCAGCCCAGCTGCAAGCTATTGGCACATCAATAACAGCACTGATTTAATTCACTACTGAGCTTTGAGAGAGAGGGTATGAGCACCTGCAGAGCAGAAAGCAGTGCCAAAAGGAGGGAGGAGGGGTCACAAGCCTTATGGTAGAGTAGGAGGACCAAGCTTCTATCAGCTACCAGAAATAGAGGGATCTGCCAAAAGTGGTTACAAGTAAAATAAGCATTTATATTTGTAACTCGTGATCATGGCATTGATATTATGATTCCCATCCTCCTTTCATGCCTCTCTGACAATCTGATGCTGAAAATGATTGCTTGACTGCAAGTGGAGAGTTCAAAGTTGCAGCCCCCAGTGGCCAGCAATCCTTCTAATACAGTGATCCAACTCCACCATTCTGTCCCTTCCAGCACTGTTCTCCCACAGGGGGTGTCAGGATTAAGCCTTTGTCCTCTTGTTGCCACCACTGCACCACAATAATACCTGGCTGAAGCCCTGAACTTCTAAAGATGGACACACAGTGTGTGTCCAATATGCCATAGTCCTACCCACCTTTAGGCTACCTCATTTTGCTACACTGAAACAGACTTTTTGCTCTTGTCAATGACACAGATTTCAAACTAATAATGATGGAGAAGATTGGGACTGGCCTTTCCTTCTTATTCCCTCTTCTGCACAGCACTGCTGAGGTGTTTATTACTTCGGTGTCCACCTGCTGACCTGTACAGTATAAATTTAAACAGACGAGTTTTGCAGTTCAATAAATATAGAATATCTTTTAAAGTCACACTCAAGCAGATAAAAAGTCTGGGAAACGTCATCCAAATGTTATCATAAGTGAAATAAAATTAAATCATAATTCAGCCAGATTCAGCATTACTCAAATGCAGTGGAAAGTAGTGCTTCAAATGCCTGAATCTGATGCCTTATTGGTTTCTCTCCTGAAAACTATAAATCCTTGATCAGATATTCTCTCCTGAACTGCAAGATAGAATGAGTAAAGTTCAATTTGGCTAGGCAAGAGCAACAGTTACTGAGATCGGAGAGATTTAGAGCAACAGAGTTCTACAAATCAGCTGTCCTGATATGACAACTTGTCATACAAGGACTGATAAAATCTTCAATACAAATGGTTATTTGGAAGATTATGTCTGTACTCAGTGGACCTGGATCCTTCAAAAGCATGAAATTACTTCGAAAATTGAGGGGACATATTTTTTGCTGGTACTTATGTAGTCACTTGTCTACCTCATTACACAGCTAAATACCTTTAAAAATGTAATCTTCAGTCACAGTCTCAAAGGAGACAGATTTTTAGAGGTGCACAGATGGCCAGGAGGTTTACAAAGTGCCTGGTTGTTTAGTTCACTATAAAATCAGTGAGAGTTAAGGGTCTCATATAAAGCCACGTTGATCTGCCTAATTAAAAACATAGCCCTGTGTCTGGTTAAAATCACTGAGGTTGGAGCTTTGCAAGCTCTCAAAGCTACATTTTGGCCTTCCATGAGGAAGTCCCCAGGCAGGAGTGCCTGATCAATGGGAGCAAGGAGGGAAGAGGTGTCAAACCTGGGCCAGCCTCCAGACCTGGCCTGTCAGGACAGAAGGCTGGCAACAGCAGGGAACAGACAGTCCACAGAGAGCTGGCACTAAAATAGACCAGTCCAGGCCTTCACAAAGACACTTCAATCATATCTGCATGGTTTAAAGCAAGCTGTGGGTTCACTCAGACCATTTGAGAAGGTGTTTTTCTTTAAATAGCAGCTTAGGATGAGAGCTGCCACTTCCAATTTAATCACCCTCCTTTAATACAGGCTGGTGTTTTGCAGCTGGATAATTAACCTTGATATTCATTTGGACTTCAAAACACCCAATTCCCATTGCTGTCAATTAGCTGACAATGTCAAGTGTGTGTTGATAGAAGATTTTTGTGTGGCATTATGCCATATTCCCTGGCAATATGGCATTTGGGAAATTTTGTCCTTCGCAACTAAAAACGGGAAATGACATTCACAGAAGTACAGAATGGTTGAGATTGGAAGGGACCACTTCACTTCTAGTGAACTGGATCCACTGGATCCACTTGGAGATCTAGTCCAATATCCCTGCTCAAATAGGGTGCTCTGGAGCACTTTACTCAGAATTATGTCCAGGATGATTTTCAATATCTCCCAGCCTCTGTGGGCACCGTGTTCCATTGCTCAGCCACCCTCACAGTTAAATTCTTCCTCATATTCAGGTGAACTTCCCATGTTCCAGTTTCCACGTGTTGCCTCTTGTCCTATTGCTTAGCACCACTGAGACTGTGAATTTGTCACTGGATTGAGTTCAGTAAACAAACCAGACATGTATTAGGGTTTACCCTACTTTCTGCTCTTAAGGCAATGTACCTTCCTAAAAGACCCTCAAGATATTTTGCAAACCTTCTTGTTGCAGCTCTGAGTGCACAGAAGATGCCTTGATCTCAGAGCACCCAGAAGCTACCATACTTTTTAACACCAATGTGAGGCTGGAGGCAGGGTTATAAATGACTGGTACACATGATTTTTGATACGAGAAGCAGTACAATAAACACTGAGTATCCAAATGAAATAAAGGGTGGGAAGGGCTAGTGGCATTTCATTCTTTCCACTGATCTTTATAAAGAGTTACATCCTACTGGTAACAAGATTAAATTAGTGGGCAGAAAGAAATTTGAATCAGACTGTTTTCCTGATATGCCACAGTGGATTGTGTTCTGCTAATGAGTGCTAACCCTGCAATCAGGTAAACATTCACCTTGAGAAATGAACAACCTTAATCAGGGCTTTTAAATCAGCCAGAACAGTCAGCAGCTAAAATGAAATTGGCTCAAACACAACTGCTTTTCTTTTTAAGTATTGTTCTTCCTTCCTTGTGAGGATGGGAAATAAGAGCATAAGTGAGACATTCTTGCAGTAAAAGAGCAGCTCCAGTCCCTTCCATGTTAGAGACCCTGTCCTGTGACTGAGAAGGGATGTATTGGTTGATACTCAATAGAATGCTTTTGCACAGGCTAACTGGAGCCTTCTGTGAAGGTTCCTAAATGAGCTCAGTCTGACCTCCATAGTTCTAAAGAACTTTACCTCATCTCATAAGCAAAATAATGGAGAAAATAAATAAGAGGAGGGGGCAGGAAAAAAGAAAAAAGAAGTGCTGGTCTGTTGTGCTTTTCTCTGGATTTGAGAATGACATCAACCTCTGGACCTTTATCTGGAATATTCTGACAGTAGAAAAACACTGACTACTCTGTTTTCTACACAGGGTCAGCACTATGAAGAGGAAAAACGGGCTTTGAGCCATGAAATAATTGCACTCAATAATCACTTAATAGAAGCCAAGGTGACAATAGATAAGTTGTCAGAAGACAATGTAAGTATTTAATTATTCATTTTGAGATTATATTCAGAAACAAATTGGGTCTTGCACTTCCCAGTGCAAGAAATTATAGAATAGTATTTTATGTTTATATAAAATGTAACCTGCCACCTTAACAGTTAAAATTCATGTTTGTTTGTTTGTTCCCAACATTTTGTAAACTTAGCTCTCCTTATGCTATGAGGTTGTGGTGAGACTTTTCATTGATATTTTTTTCCTTACGTCTAGCCTGAAACTGATGAAAAAATATTTTAAGACATGGCAATATTCCCACATTGATTTTGCCATCAGTACAGCAAATTGGTGCAAGCACATGGTCAGAGCTGTTGCAGGGACACGTGTGGAGTGGGGACTCATCAGAAGGATTTTAGGCACAGAGCAGAGCCCTACATTTCTTGCAATTCTTTGATCTTTCAGTCTTTGCTCACCAAAAAGCCCAGCACAAGCCAGCTCTGCCAGCAGAAGACTGACCCAGCCTGGTCACCCAGACCACTCCTGCAGGGAGCAGGAGCCAGGCTTTCCCCAGCAGCTGTTTGTGTGTAAAAATGTACCTGTCTCTGTGTGGGACAAAACAGGGAACATCTCTGGCCACTGTCACCCTCCATCTCATTAAACACTACTGGAAAACGGCATGAGTAGCACAGCTGGCAACAGGCTCATTAAATCCTTCCTGAGACAAACCTGCAAAGACAGCAAAGAGAGGAATATTGCAGGCATTTAGTTCATTATTGTGCCATTCCTTCCACATTTAATAAAAAATTCATCTACAGAAGACATGTTTCTGTTAGCACTTATTTTCCAGCATCTTACTTTCAATCTTCCTATATTTCCCATGAACTCTTAATCGTAGCTGGGAGCATTTAATCTCATTAAAATGCCTGTTGATGTGAACTCTGCCTGTGCAATTAACAGCTTTCCAACTGAAATAAAAAGTTCCCAATCTGACCCCTAACTTTTATAGAACTTGAGTTGAAAGAAGAGTTACTTTATAACTCTAACAGCTATAAGTAATGGAGTGTGGTAAAAGTAATGGGCTACATCCAGATTTTGGAAGCACAGGTACACCTGCAGAGTAATTCACCTGAAATCAGTGGAGTTATTTTTGATTTAGAACAGAGGTGGAAGAAAGCTGCAGAAATCTCCCTTTAAGTATGCATGCATTTATACTGCTTCATGGAGTCAGGTTTGAAGGCACATTTGAAGTGTTTTCAGTACTCATAGTTCTACTCTGAGCACTAGAATATGGTCCAGAGGCCTCAAATAACAGAACCACTTCTTCAGACTTGAGGTTAGTCCACGGACATAGCACTGCCCTTGCAGGTCTTGAGAAAATAGCATGAAATTAAGTCAGGGGAGGTTTAGGTTGGATGTCAGGAAAAGGTTCTTCAGCCAGAGGGGAGGGCTCTGGAACAGCTCCCCAGGGCAGTGCTCACAGCCCCAGCCTGACAGAGCTCAAGAAGTGTTTGTGCAATGCTCTCAGGCACAGGGTGGGACTCTTGGGGATGGTTCTGTGCAGGGCCAGGAGCTGGACTTGATGATCCTTGTGGGTCCCTTCCAGCTCAGGATAATCTATGATTATATGTAGTATCACTAATAGGAGTCAAGGTTACATTCCAAATTTTAAAATAAAGGACTACAAAACAAACCACTAATATTATACCTAATAAGTACAGAAGTGATAAACTGACTAATCCTACATGGGGAGAATGTTTTTGTCTCAGCAATATTTCTTTCTTCCATTATATTTTCCCTCTCTCTTCTGACAGAAATGTAAAATTATGCTTTCGATACAAAAACAGATTTTAAACTGTGGGAAACACTTCTGGCATTAATTGCTAGTGATTGTTCTGGTTGCCACAGATATGGCTGGTTTCCACTGAGGCAAACATTAAAGGAGAGAAGGTCACTCCAGTCACATGGCTTGGCCCAGCAGGTTGAGAACAAAGTACACGTGGCACATGTAGCTCACATGTAATTTCTCTGTAGTAATTTTTAAAGCTGCTAAAAATAAAGTGTCAGAAATGCTTTTTGTGCTCTCCATGACAACCACTGAGCAGAAAGAGAGGCACAGAGCTTTTGAAGAAAGGATTAGGTTCTGGAGAGATATAATTTCCGTGTGCCTGGAAATGCCATAAGGGACTCGGGGTACCTGTCTGTGCTGTACACTGTGCAGCAATATATATTGGGTTTAATGTATATGCAACATATCAAACTCACATGCACATGCCACAGATTTTACTTCTAAATTGAATTCTTGGGTTCTTTTTCAGGAATGAAATAGTGTGTCCTAATATAAAATTTAAGATCCACATAAATGATTACAGTACATTTGCAGCAGAAGGGGCATGTATAAAAAAATCACAAAACAAAAGTGTCTAAAGGTCCTTGAATGTGAAAAAATATGAACTAATGTTCACAGGACAACTATCCCCATCAATGAAAGACTCACAAGAACATCTTGTTTCTTCTCTTATTACAGAATACTTTAAAATTGCCCTTTAAAACAGAGGAACTTTATTTTTCACAGAAAATTTCTTTATGAGTTTTTAAGAGAATTAATGTAGCCATAAAAACTGGCATGCAGTAAAATTATGACATTAACATCAGAGAAAATCCAAATTATATCAGGATTCCACACCTTTTGTCTAGAAACATATACTAATTTTTACAGATTAACACAGCCCAGTGCCCATAGCACTTTCATGCTTTGTATATCTCATCTCTGCCCACCTATAAAGTCAGCTTCTGAAGCCAATGCAAAAGGAAAAACAAAATACAACTCCTACCTTCAGGGAGCCAGAGATACTGGTTGAAGGATACAGTTACACAGTCATGTGTGCTAAATTAAATTTAAGTGAAGGGCAAATCTGTGTGCTGAATTTTCCCATTAAATAGGCTGTGGGAGCCATTCAATACCAAGATAGTATAAGAAGCTTGCTTAAATTCTCTCCTTCCTTGTGTGGAATTCTCATGGTAATTTCTTGCCCAGTGAAAATATTCAATTCTGCAGCATCAAATATTTGCAGTGAGATTTAATATATTTCTATAGCTGCATTCTGCAAGATACTAAAGGAGCCAGGAACTATCCAGAAATATCAAAAGAAGAAAGAGTCTCCCTTTTAAAAAAATCAACACAATGTATATTTCTGTAATTAATTTCTCCCACAGTCTCATAATATTATTTTAGCACTTTCTAAAGTAGTATTTTATTGCTCACCTGGATAACACCCAGTAAAAATTTTCTTTTTTGCTTAAAAGATCACAGTACCATGCATGTTAACACTGTAAAATTCAGTTCTTAATGGTAAAAATCCATCTTTTGAAATGCAGATTACTGTTCTGTTATAACAGGTCTCAAAAGTTTATTCTTAGCAATTTTATCAGCCCTCACAGAGCAAAGGAGGAAATATCTCTAGGTTGTGCAAGAAACAACAAAGCATCATAATTTGTTTAGAAATTAAGGTGTGCTCCAAATGTCCCCAAAGTGAATTTTGAAAGGATTGATCAGGCATGGGAGAAAGGCTGAAAGCCACAAGTGCTTTGCAAACTTTAAAGAAGAGGTTATTTTTTGTTTTTTCCAGGAGCTCTACAGGAAGGACTGCAATTTAGCTGCTCAGCTTCTCCAGTGCAGCAAGAACTATGACAGGGCACATAAACTTTCAGAGGTAATGTGACCACACTTGTTCAATGACATAAATATTGTATGGAAAAAGGGTTATTTTGCATGTACCAATTGCAGAATTTGTTTGCCCTTAAGGCTTTTATTCCTCCACACACCCTCCTTTAAGCCACAGGAGGCCTCGTGCACCTGCTGGTGTTTGTGCAATTGAGGGTGGTGCTGAGAAAATCACAGCCCGTGGTGGAACTTGAAGGCACTTTCTTTCCCCAAACCTCTCCTATCCAGTAGGGTGGGCCTGCACTGATTGCCTGTAAAGCAAAGGTTTTGTGAAACACTGAAGTGCTGTGAACTCCAGAATGCAAAATGCTGTGCAGGAGCAGTGGGGTGAGAGCAGGGAAATGACAAGCCACAGGCGTCAGAGATTCTGATATAATCAATTTTCCTCCTGAAGCTATTTTCCAGTCCAGCTAGTTTCCAAACCCAAATTTTAAAATGGACTGCCAGAACAAATATCTTTTTCTAAAGAAACCAGAGCACTGAATGATTGATTTCCAAGGTGGAAACTTTAATTAATAATCCTTGCTTCCAAGGAAACAAGGCTTGAGAAATAGGCTCCTTAAAGGGGAGGCAAATATTATCTTAGTTTAGAAGACAGTTCTTTAGGGATCCAGGCCCTGCACAAAGCAACAGCACCTTCCTCACACATATTGCTTCAGTGAAGGTTACAAGGAATAGCCTTTCCTTCTTCAGCCCCATCAGGTCAACCTCCCCCCAAATGGCCGCTCTTGTGCAATTCTGCAGTGGAATATTGCAAAATTAAATTTGGAATGTACAAACCATCTCTAAGTCAGTAAACGGCTTCAGAGCACTGAACAACCCTGGTAAATAAAGATGGAGCAAGATTCTTCTGTCCACCAGGCTATGATTTTATGGAACAGAGACAGAACTTCCAATTAACCATTATTATTAACCATTATCTTGGTCCTGTTATTTTTTCCTGTTAACTGACTTCCCTTAGCAAATTGTATCAAGGAATTACCATTACATTACTCACACTTGGAAGCACTCTACCTGTTCTAATTAAGACCTTAAAAGTATTTAATTGTTTATTTGCAGAGAACTATCACAAATGTGAGATCTCCCAACAATTTCCCAGACTGTCATATACTCAGTTAAATAGGCAGTCTCCACTCATTAGTCCAAGCATTTATTAATTTAGCAAGCGTGAATGTGCTGTCACAGCCAATAAATTCTTTCCAAATGCAAATATTGCCTGATAAACTATTATATGTTATCCAGAAACCTAAGCTGTAGTAAAATATAGCAATGTGATAGCAGTATCATTTTAGTAATTCCAGTTTCCAGTGCAGTGCCCCCAAAATAATGTTCTTTTTAACACATTTCATAATCTTAATAACGTATATAAAATAGATCAAACAGTGGTGCTACAGGATACTAAAATAAGAGCTGCCCCATACAGCATTTTCACATTAATTAACTGTATTTCTTTTCCTCATTTCTATGGCAATTCACACCAGGCCTATTTTACAACCTGTTTATTCAATCTTTGTTGCATCTGTACTTACTATGACTAATGTTGCTGTCTTCCAGCAGACTGGCAATATCTTTTATTTCCAATGGAGGACATATGACTTAATTAGCAACATAATGATTAATCCAAAATATCCTGGAAGGGCTGCTGGTTGAAAAAACACTTGTCCTACTACAAATAACAGGAATGTAATTTCACTACATGCCATATTCTGAACACAGTGAGGTTTGGGGGTTAAACCAGCTTTAAAAACAACTTCCCAATGAAATTAAAAGAGGATCTCCATATCTTACAAAATGTGAAGCCATGATAAGGAGCAGACATGTTAAATTTCCTTTGTCAAAAATAAAGAGGAAGGGAACAACTACCAGTATTTGTGGTGTTCTCTCCTCTAGAGGAACAAATTTAAGGAGGAAGTGAGATTGCTAAGGTCATAAGTTTAACCACTGACTATTTTGTGAAGAGGAACTTGATTTCTAGTTATAAAAAGAAAGTGCTGAGTAAATCACTGTTCAGCCCAGCACCGAAGGGATTAATTCCCAAGTGGCATAAATCAACAGGAATACCAAAGGACCTAACAAAATCACAAACTCAAAACTTATTCCAAGCATGAATTATGATTTCCAGCAAGAAATAGGGAGAGACAACCTCTCCCATATTGCTTTCTGATCATTGTTAGAGATCTCAAGTGAGCAAGGCAGATAAAATTTGACAGGAAAGCATGCTTGGTGATACCTGAGTACGCTTCACCAAGGAATGTCATCTCTCTCTCTGTTCTGGTCCACATGACAGAATGGCAGGTGAAACCACCATCCACAGCCCCGGTCCTGACTTTCTAAAAAAAACCCCTAAATTATTTCAAAACAGACTTATTGATTAATTCTGTCACAGGAATCACAATGTGAATTCAGGTCTTAGTGTTTTTTTTCTGTCAGTGTGTTCAGGTTTATGTGGATGGTTGATCTGACAAGCAGTGTCCAGCTGAAGGGGCAAGGAAGCCAGCTTGATCTGCTTCTTCCCAGCACAGGAATAATCCTGTCACAGCAGCCAGCACCACTTCTATAAGTGTCAGACAGCTTCTCTGCATCTTCAAACAGCATTGTTTATCAAAGGTGATGCTGGAGGGCAGGAGCCAATTTGGCATGGGGTTGTAGGCAAGATGAGCTTGAGGAAAGACAAAAGAAGAACAGAATAGATATTATCTCTTCCTCCTTCCTCACCCCCAGAGAGACCTCTGCACACCCACACTCCAACTGCAAATCACACCCAAGCACACAGTCTGGAAAGTGTTGCTGTAGGCTGTAATTCCCTACCTACCTTTTTAAGATCATTGTTTACTACATACTTTATTTACATCAGTAAAATAAACCTGGAAGTGCTGGGTTAATGGCTGGACTTGATGAGTGTAGAGGCCTCTTCTGACCTGAGCAATTCTGTGATCATTCTTATCCAACCTGAATTAATTTGGAAGGAAACATTTCAGTTTCACAGTGTTATCTGTGAGCGAAAGCAGATGAAGATGTACAAATGTTAAATAAACAAACAAAATTCATTTGATTACATTTGTTTCAAGAAATGCACAAAGATTGTGGCCATCACAAAGACCAGGTATGGTGAGCTATGTAATGCCATAAACAGCACTCCTCTGACACCTCTATTGACACACACCCTTTTCTCCTTTCTCCTTGCCATCTCTTTATGTTGCAGTTGCCAACTGACTTTCAGGAAAGAGTCAGCATCCACCTGGAGAAACACGGGTGCAGCCTTTCTGTCCCCTTGTGCCACACTTCCTATGCTGATACCATACCCACTTGTGTCATTGCCAAAGTACTGGAAAAACCAGACCCACACAGCTTGTCCTCACACTTGTCAAGCCCATCCACGAGGGATCTCAATTTTCAGGACTCTGCTGGAAAAGTTGGACAAAGACCCCAGTACAAGTCCGACATCTACTGCAGTGACACAGCTCTTTACTGCCCCGAGGAGAGGAGGAGGGAGAGGCGGCAGAGCGTGGACACACAGGTGAAAGACGTGGGGTTCCTGCGGTCCCAAAACTCCACGGACAGCACTGTGGAAGAAGA
This sequence comes from Passer domesticus, assembly GCF_036417665.1. NCBI lineage: Eukaryota > Metazoa > Chordata > Aves > Passeriformes > Passeridae > Passer > Passer domesticus. The sequence goes on from NC_087479.1 coordinate 11,980,757, forward strand.
TGGTTTCCATTCCAGCTTCTCCCACGAAGCCTTCCCGGAGTACATTACCTCTCTGCCAACCTCCAGCTCCTACTCCAGCTTCAGCGTCACGTCTGAGGAGAAGGAGAACGCCCAGGCCAACACTCTGACAGCCTCCCAGCAGGCGATCTACATGAGCAACCGAGACGAGCTCTTTGAAAGGAAGTCCCCCGCGGGTTACGAGCATCAGGGCAGCCCCAGGTTTGCCAAACCCAAACCTGCACAGCACATGGAGCTTGCTGACGACAACGAGAACTCACCCACTTTTACCAGGACTCTGCCTCCATATGCAAACGAACCTTTTCATTTCTCAGCCATAACACCACAGCAGGCTTTGGCAAACCAGAAAATGAGGAATGAGTGCAGGAGCACCCACCTCTCAGAAGAAGACTTGCCAGGGCGATGGAGGCAGCTGAGCGTGGAGGACATTGGAGCATACTCCTACAGGAATGCTGGCAGGCTGTCGCCCTGCAGCTTCTCAGAGCAGTACTACAGCAGCCCCATCAAGAAAGGGGACAGTCGAACAAGCCCCATCTATGCTAGTTACAAAGCAGACAGCTGCTCAGAGGGAGATGACATCTGCCAAAGCAGACTTGTGGATTCTTGCTTCCTGAGAACAGACAGTGGCCTGAACATTGACATCAGCACAAGCTGTAAACAGGACAAATTGCCCGCTTACAAAACAAAAGAATCAAGAGACCAAAAAAACGAAAGGATCACCGTCCAGTTATGCAGTAGCAAAAACATCGAAAACAGCCCGGTATTGAAAAGAGAATACGTGGACGTGAGCCCCAACAGCTCAGCAGAGTCACTCAATCAGAGTTCAGTGGAGGCTCCAGAAATCCACCAGTCTTCCATGGATCAAGGAAGCCATTCGGGTGTTCACAGCAAACCGCCGCAGTTCCAGAGGACTGGGAGCACTGGTCTGAGTCGGAAGGACAGCCTTACAAAAGCACAGTTATACGGAACCCTTCTGAACTAGGCACCTCCCCAAATGGCAATAAGACAGCAGACAAAAGGAAGAAAAGAGCGTTTGATACTTCTAGTGAACAATAAGGTTCTAAGAAGCAGGATTATTATAAAATATATATTCATAACGGTACTATATGTTTAAAACAAAAATCTCAAAAACGTTATACAGCACTTTTCACTTGACATCCTTTCCACATGGGAGACTCCCCTCTTTTATAAACCTGAAATATTTTTATAAACAAAAATGTATTTATTAGACTATCCTAAGCTATTTGAGCAGAATTCTTTTCCCTTCAAGCAGGTTTCTTATTTATTTTTGTGCATGAGGCCATCTGTGCCTAAATACTTGGAGGAAAAGGGTAAAATCATGATGACAGTGACAAAAAAAAATTAAACCCACCTGATAAAATACCATAAAATGTCATGTGAAATAAAAAAAACAAGAATGGTGAATTTGAAGAACTATATTTTTTAACAAGAATGGAATTGTATCTTAAGTTATTTCATACAAATGTATTTATGAGTGACTAATGTATGCACAGTGATACTAATATTTTGTTCTTTTAATCCACTGTGTTTCTGCTTTCCTATTTTTCCTTGTATACTACCTCAAAAGTAATTGAGGGTTTCTTTGTCACATTTTCTGTAGGCTTGCATTTATATTGTCTAAAATGCATGCAGTGTCATAATTAATACTGTATTTTGCATAACTTAATAAAAGACACCAGTGGATATATTCTGGGGTTGTTTTTCCTTTCATTCATTAGAACGTGGAATTGCTCTGGGGGGCATCAGTACAGCAAAAGTTAATGACTAAAGCTGCTGAACTGGATTGCTTTCTGGAGGAGTCTCTTTTTCTCTGTAAGCTCCAGAGTGAACTGGTTCACTCACAGCCCATGGCCTCTGGGTGTGGGAGGGTGACTTCTCATCAGCCTGTTGAAAGTAAGCAAGGAAAAAAAAATGTTTATCCATAGTCTTGAGTCCACTAGACAGGGTTTTGCATACTGAATGTGAACAGAAAATTACTCAAAAACCAGTGATGTAAGCTCCTCCTCTATTATTCACATACTTGACACAATCTTTCATGCCTTTAGGACTGTTAAATTCCACAGCTGCCCCTTCTTCTTATGTAGCTTGGTATTTCTAACAGTGGTTTTTCTAAAGCCTGAGGAAAATCTGGAAAATCTGTAGTCTTTACTCCTGAGTTCAAGAAGATGTATTTTTACCTGTACTTCTGGCATTTCCTCCAGCATTTTTTCTGTTTCTCACCATTTCACCATTATGGAGTGTACAACTGGGACAGGAGGAAAAGGGAGAGAGCAAAACAAGAGGAGGAGGAAAACAAAAATGAGAGAAAGGGAAATCCTGTGGATTTTCTTCCCTTCTTCCCAGCTTCAGTATTCCTGCTTGGCAAGAGGTAGAATACAGCAATAAATATTTAATAATTATTTTAAGTCATGTTCACATATACTATACTTAAAATACTGACTCTTGACAGCTGATATATGGGGGAAGACCTTGCTTAGTGCAGTGTGTGGTAGTAATCAGTGGAATCATTGTGGAAATATAAACTAGCTCCTTGTAAAGCTAAAATAATGATCTACTCAATAGATATTAAGAAAATATACTTTTTGTGCTGATTCTCTGAAAGCAGTTACCTGGCAACTGACTATAGACCAGGACTACAGAACTGTTCATTTCCCACATAAGTATCTTCAATCATGGGGCCACAGATTCAGTGCACTTGGCATGAATAACTCCCATTGCTCTCTACTTCCACCATGTATAATATAAAATTTGTCCATTTTTGGGGTGTGCAAGTACTTGCTGTGCTCTTTGGAAGATCAGGCATCAAGTCCCTGCAGTTCCTCCAGGGTCTGCTGCAGCACTGTGGAGAATAATGGTCACAAATAATATCACACAGGTAAGGCACGAGATAGCTCCAAAGTGGTGCTCATTTCAGTACAGAACTGTCACATGCCTTGTGGTTTTGTGCTCCCAAACTTGCTCACAGTGAGTGTGAGAGGTAGGGCAGGCTGCAAATAATTCCATGAAGTCAATAATAAACACATACAATGGGGTTTCCAAAGGCCAAGAGCTACTTATGGCAGGATGTGACCTGCAGTAAATTGACTTGGAGATCCACAAGAGCTGTTATTTCCCCTTTGAAACACCAAGATAGAAAACAGATGTGAGAAAAACCTCACTGTTGACTCATTCTGGTGTATAAAATTTAGGCAATCCCTAAGGCAAAACATTAATTTCTCTGGTCAATGAATATAAGGTTTGTATGGAAGAGGTGAAAATTAACTGTTATCTCACCTAAGAAAATATGTAAGCTATGAAAAGTAAATTGTGTCATTTACGAACTGGAACACAGTGTCAGACTAATCCTTTTATAATATTGTTCATTATTTGACCTAAAGTGCTACTTTGGCAATTACACAAAATTACATTTCTTCTAGATATTATATCTCAACTATATTATTTAATATCCTGTTCTATTATATTCTTTCATATTACTGCAGTTTCAAAGTCTGCTTCTATGCTTGCCTTAACTCTTTTTCTCAGTTTATGTGCACTAATACATAGATTAAACCCAGCCTTTTCAGCCAATTAGTAGAGGTTTTTTTGTGAAATAGCCCATAACCTTGTAACATTTTTCTGCAGTGAATTCTTTTAAAGAACAATATATTACCCTGTAGTGAATTTCAATGGAATCAATCAAAATGGCTATAAAAATTCTTCAGCTTTAATGTGTTGATTTCAATTTCTCCTTAATTAGAAAAGCTGATGGTAAGTTTGTTAATGTCGTATGAATGTGAGAAGAAGTTTCAATAATTCACCAAAATTTTCTCACATTTACAGATACACTATGGTTTAATTTTAAAAAAATAACTTTGAAATATTATAATAAAGGATTTATTTCTGGGATTTTGGGGTTAATTTTGTCACAATAAGTTTAGATTTATTGAGACAACCACAGGAAGAGATCTGAAGCATAAGGACAGAATGATGATAGGTGTTTTCGCAATAGATTCAAATTTTCTTTGTGGTAGTGTCTTAATTTTCTGCTTGCCTTCAGTTTTTACACCAGAAGGAAGTAATCCAGAAAAACTGTGATGAGTTTTGGAGTATGTCATTGGAGATATTGAAAACAGCCAACAGAGTTGTTCTGTGCCATCAGACAATCTCTTTGTACAGACTTAGAGTCACTGACATTTCAGGAGACTGATCCTTGTAAAATAGGAGCATTTACCTTCTGTAGGACATTTCTGACAGAGAACAGCACCTGAAAAATCCTTTTTGGAAGAGCTGACTTCCCTTTTTTCATTCAAGTAGAGGTGGTATAATAATCTCTACTCTTATGTTCATTTAATTGCAAGCATCTCCAGAAAGTAAAAGAACAGATCTTCAGCCAAAGTGCCACAGACCCCTCCACTCCAGTGGCTGAGAATTGCCATGAAATGCCTTTTCCAAGGACATGGCAATGGGAAAATGCTCTGTTTTCTCTTAAGCATTACAAGAATGCCAAGGTGGCTCCATGCTGCCACAAACATCACCTTCCCAAGTCAAATTTCATATGCAGGATTTGTAGGTAACTATGGCAGGAATTCTTATTTGATTCATTATTTCTTTTGCCATGCGTAAGAGCAGAAAGGGCGAGTAAAAGAAGTGGCAAGTCCCCAACAATGCAGTGAAGCAGAAGATGAAAAATGTCATTTTAATGATGAAAACCAAAAGCAGAATGAATATGACACACAACACTGATCAAGGGGGAAAAAAAGGGGGCTGAAAGAGATCAGAGTCAGGCATATTGAATCACATATCAAAACAGAGAAGAATACAAAAATGCGACTAGGGATATGGGTTATAATTCACCAGCAATAACAGTGCAAAACTATTATGAAATCATAGAAAGAAAATGTATTTTTGAGATGTTTTCTCACTCCCAATTAATCTTAAAAAAAAGGTGCAAAGTCTCAGGAATAATGAATAATGCAAGTTGCTTTTGTTAAACTTTTTTGAAGTCTAGAAATAGCTAAAATTTTTTCATTTAAATCATGGCAAGCCATAACACAGGTCATTTTCAACTCAACAATTTCTAACTTCTTCACTCAAACTAGAAAATTAATCAAACTAGTTCTTTACCCTTCCAGCACTTTTAATTTAAAAGAATCCATAATCTATCACAGAGCATGATTACGCAGCTACTTAGATTAATTTCCCCTTGTTTAATTTTAAAGTACTGATTGACATCCTTTGGACTTTCATATAAAATTCTTATCCTCCATTCATGGTTGCAACCTTGTAACCTTTACAGACTATTGGTATATGTCTCCTTAAATATTGCTTAAATTGTGTAGATGTAGTCATCACAGATCTTTCTCTCAGAAGACACTCTTTTCAGGACACTAACTGCTTCTTATTCTCTTTCAGGAATATCCTCCTCACCTTTCTGCTGCTGAACAGCACAACATTTTGCTGTGAGCAGTGAGCTGTTCCAACCCCCTGTATCTAGGTGCAGTTCAGGGAAAGGTGAGGGCTACACACATTAGAGCAGCTCCTAATGACCCTGCACACTGATTTGCATGCAACAAACCATGGCATCTTGTCTACCTGGTCTTATATCAACATTACCAGAAGTTTTTCATTGTTTTCCCAATCTTCGAAAACAAACTTCATTGTTAGAAACAGCTCTGGCAATTCAGTTTTTCTTTGGCAACCTGTCGTTCATTCCAGCGTCTCTCACATTATTTTCTCTTTGGCATTTTCTTTTTGCTGTATTTTAGTAATTGGGAGGTTTTGTTTAGCTGCAGTTAAAAAGAGTGATTTGAATATTCATGCAATGAAAAATGTTGCTCCATGTTTTACCCCACAAGGTCTTAGACACCAGCTTACTGCCCAAGGCACCGAGGTTTTGGAAGGCTGCTGTTCCAAGCCCCTGAGCTCTCTCTTTCCCCAGGCTCCTGCAGAGAAGGGTACTCTGCTTACTGCCACTCAGGAGCTCCTTAAGGGTGTTGCCAGCCCCACATCCCACACCTGTGGGGAGTGGTAAAGCCCCTCCCACCCTCCTTGCTGAGGCAAGGATCATCCCTGCAGACAGTTACTCTATGCCGGAGTAGGGAGAACAACTTCCTCTGCAAGGGCCAAAACAAGATGCATAGATACAAGATGTAATTGTTGGAAAATATCCCTGATGAGAGTTAAGTGCCTCCTCATCAACACACCCATCATGATAGATATACATTAATACTCTGTGATTATTCAGAAAAAATTCTAATTTTTAAAGTTAGCTCTAATGAATGAATATTTAATTATATTCACCCATTTCAATTTTTGCTTTGCAATTTATGAGTCAGAGCAGACATGCATGAGCTGCAGAGCTTCAGCACTATTTACTACACCCAGCCAAGCAATGACAGCTCTATGATTTAGAAGAGAAACAACCACAAATCCCAGAATAATTAATTTGTGATGTCAATGTCAGCCAGTGTCCTTTCCCATTCCAGGTTTTCACATATGACATTGAAAAACAGATCACAAGGAATAAAAGCATCCTCAGCACATAAGGGTTATAAATTTCAGCAGGTTCCCACTCAAGAGGGTTTTTGTTAGAGTAGAGCTTTTATTGTTACAGTAGAAATCCTCTTAGTCTGGAGACCAGTTGTGTAGGGTGACATGAGGAGGGAGACCTACCCTCAATGTCCAGACAGCACAAACCTCTCACCCCAAGAAACCACTGTGCCACCAACCTGAGAAGTGGGGACAGCAGCAGCAGCACTTCTACTGATAAACCATGAGTATTGACTCTGGTGGGATTATTTTTGGCAAGGAGGTAAATCCGGATTTATGTTCACTTGACTTAAATTTGTCAATTTACTTCAATGGGCCTTCAGCATTTTACAGTCTTTATCCTCCAAAAATGAGGGAAATGCTCTTATCCCCAAAGCCCTGGGAGTTACACTAAGATGACATGCCTAATCCCAGATAGTAAGGAGTTAGCTATTTTAGTTTTAGCAGATTTTAAGGCTCTTGGCCTTTTGCTCATGCTATAACTCGAGAAAGAGTTAAGAAGGAAAGCTCAAATTCTCAAGCTCATCCTGAGCACAGGAACTGAATCATTGTTTTCTGATTCATCCCCACTTACCTGTGCTTTCAGAGTCCACAATAGCCTGAAGGTGAGGAAGGAAAGAGCTGACACTGGAAGAAAGAAAATTCAAAATATAATCTGTGCATCCAAACTATTAAAAGGCCAAATTATTTCTAAGACATGTTTGTCTACAAAAAAACTGTGGTTTTTTCCATATTTTGCCCAGAAAATACATACACTGCCAAAAAAAGTATGTAACTGACTTGAGAACTTGCATCTTGCTGTTTTGAACCAACTTGGATTTTCCTGATAAGCTGGAAGCACAGATAAGGGAATGGAGGCAGAGAAAGGATGATTGCTCTGTCAGCACAAAATGCAGTAAAACTTTCCAGTCACAACATTTACTGTATTCCTCTGATTTTTAGGGTACCTTATGAAAAAGTTCTAGAAAAAGACTTTAGAAACAGACTATTTTCTTTCAATCTAATTTTGGCTTTTTTCCCCACCTCTTTTTAAAGAGAAAAAGAAAAATCATGTTTTGCAAGCTGTGGTGATATGGGGGTTTTTGCTAGAGCTGTCAGTCCTGCCTATAAACACCTGACTTGTGTCAGTAGGGAAAACAATCCTGAAACTAAATCAGTTTAACAGAATAACATTTGCTACTCAAGGAGAAATGGTCTAATTGAAAAGAATGTCAGTAAACAGCTCATTACTGAGATTTCAGAGTCCAGAAAGCCGAGGTGTGGGAACACAACAAATCCAGTGAAGTCACGCTTTGCAAAGACCCCAAACAATTATTTTATTTAAACTAGGTTTGGACTGCCTTTTACTGTTCTTTCATTCCCTATTGATGATGAAGATGAAATGCACTTTTTGGCACTCTAGATGACACCAATTAAACTTGATTTCTTGCTTCAGCTCATAACTCCACTTGTCTCTGACTTCTAAGACTACTCTATTTTGAGCTTTAAATTTCTGCTTTGTTTAGAGAGAAAGTGTTGCTCCCACTCAAGCAACCTAACTTCCAACTCATGAAAATGCACACACAACTCCCAAGCCCTACCAAATAGGTAATTTGTCCAACATTTGTATTTTATCCTTATTAAAAGTTAGGATCATTCCTCTATTTTTTTTTATCCTTTAGTCTTATGAAGGATGAATTGTCTCTTATTACTTGATTATACAGAATAGTCCCTTGATTATAATTGCATAGGCCATGCATATTGCATTATCTGCCTGCCATTACCAAATACCATATTTTCTTTTCCTTATTATTTTTTTTCCCCTTTGGATGTGAAATTAACATTTCCTATTCCCAGGTCAGTCCCTGGGCTACAATACCTCACCTCACACCCATGTAACCTCATACAGAGAAATGAAGGGAACTATTTGAACTACCAGTATCTGAAGAAAGTCCTTTACCCTGGGCTCTCCCTTTCTCTTGCTAGGCTTTTCTCCTTGCAAAGCTTCTTAAACTTGAAAGAGCAAAAGCCTCAGCATACAGTATTTGGAAATTACTACAGAACAGCTGGCATCCACCTCATTTTTTCCACAGACACTGACACTGCATGCATCATATTTCTCAACACTCTGCAGTTTATATTTATACTCACTTGCAAGCCAAAGCTATTTATCAATTCACACCAAAAAAAAAAATCTATCCAAAAAAGACACCCTGGCCAAAACTTCCTTGGCACATCTGCACCTTCTTCCATTACTGCTATCCACACTAGCTAGACACTGGTATTTAGGAATTGCTCTGGATTTTCTCCTGCTGAGCAGATAAAGCTTCACGCAGCTGTTGAAAGAAATAGCTCTTTCTGGAGAAAAATAACCCAAGCAAACAACAAAACAGGGAGGACTTCAAAGAAGCAGGACTGTTTAGAGAGCCCATTGGGCTGGACTGGTGCAGCTGCTAAGGAGGGGATGAGGAAGCCTTTCTCCCCCATCTGAGAAAGGCTTTCCACTCCCTTGCAGAGCACACTCTCTGCAGGAGCTGCACAGCTGGAAAGAGCCTGGGAGAAGCCTCATGATTGCAACATTGCTGGCAGACAGCAGCTAGCAAAGTCTCTTTCTCAGCTACTCTTTCAGAGGCTGGTGGCAGTCAGATTTTGATCCCATCTGAACCAGCACAAGTCTCAGATGATGCCTTTAAGGCTCTCAGTGGCTATACAGGTGCTGTAGGATTAGTTGTATCAGCACAGCAGCATTCCCTCATTGCATCAGTGATGGAGATTCCATGGGCTGTCTGGGCAGGTTTTGAAATCTGAGGCATGCATAGCACAGGGGACAGCTGTGAATACTTGGTGGGGTGGGAGGAGGTAAAAAGTAAGGCAAGAGCACAAGAGAGACAGAGACACAGAGAGAGGCAGAGGCATGTCTCCATTTCATGTCTTGGGGTACACAGTCATAGTCTAGCATTGCACAGTGACCAACAGACAACAGAATGAAGTCAGACCCATCAGAAAATAAGGGAGAAACAGCAACCAAGTCTGGGAACCTCCCAGACCTTCAGGATCAAGGCTACAGTTATCTTGCTATTATTATTGCTGAGTCTGCTTCCTGTTGTTCAAGAAATAGATACTGGAAATCAGGAGAGGATTCTGTTTTCTGGTGGGCTCACAGGGCAGATCTGAGAAAATCGTGGTGTCCCCTGATGTTGCAGAACCACATCTGCAGAGCAAGCACCAGGGCAGCAGCTCCTGAGAAATGTACAACAGTGATGAAAAAACCATACAGCATAACTTGACTTACTTGTCAAAATTTTTCCAGTTTAATGGCAGTGTCAGAGCCAGGCTTCTCCCTCATTTTGCTGGCTGAATTAATCAATTTTTCTCTGCTCCAGCCCTGTGTCAGGCAGGAGCTACCCACTGCATTCAAATGTTATGGTTTCAACACTCATCAGCATTTTCTCTCTTCCCTGAGCACTAGTGAAAGTTTTCATGCCACAGTTTATTTACAGTACATTCAATTCATGCCTCTAGCCATTCTAGAGACTTCCCACACACCAAGTCTTATACAGGGTTTAGGGCTCATTTTAAACCTACTGAAGACACAGGCTGTGTTCTCTGCCTATGCAACATCACATTTAATTACCTTGCACATTTGAATCACATTGAAATTATTCTGGAAATTTAATCAAATTAGAATACAAAGTGTAGATAAACTACTGATCTTGATCCTTGTCAGCAGAACCCTCCCAGAAGTTACAGTGACCTGTTCTGATTTCTACTTAACAAATTATTTTCTATTTGACTGCTGCATTGGGATTGTTTGCCTAGAATACCAGCAGAGATTTTTGCTGGGCCAGTCATTTATCTTTGCATGTGTGCCCACATCTTTAATAGGAGGAAGATATTTTCCACTATACACCTCACAAATGTTTATGTATTATTCCCAATAGTTATACATGTATATTATAACATAATTACATTATGACAATTTCATTTTTATTGAAATTATTTTATTAGTAATTTAAACCAGTTCCAAATCTCTAGCAAGATCATTTGGTTTGAAACCTGAGAGGTGAATTGGCTGCATTATAAAAGCAAGTTATACTCTTCTTACCCCAGGCACAGGGGAAACATAAAATTCAGACTGCTAACACACAGATGAAAGCCCAATTTAAACACCAAAAATAATCAGTACAGAAAACTACAATAACACTACAGTGGGAAACAAATGTGCCTGTTAAGCAGTGCAATTCCTTGAAAGGTGAAGAACTGGTTCCCCTGGATGCTGCTCTCTTTGTAGGAGGCACTCCTGCCTCAGACAGTGCAGCCCACAGCAGAGATGACATTATGTCAGGCTGACATCTGATGTGTTCAGCCTCCTGGAATGTGAGATCTGCTTATTATTTCCCTCTTCATAAGAGAGGTTCAAGACAACCTATTAGCTCTATTTATTTTATTCATTGCACTAAATTGTTCAAAACACTTCCTGAAAACAGTACTGCACTACAAAAGTGTATAGCAGTTTACTTTCCTTCTCCCAATAGTACCTTTTATTTCTGCTTCCCAGCATCTCTGCAGAGGGACAGTTTTGTCACAGACTTAGATGACTCTTGGATAAAGGTGTGTAAATAAACACCTCACCCTGTGCCTGTCCCTTGGGAGCATGTAGCCTACACAGCTAGTGGGGAGTATGTCCTGGTTTCAGCAAGAAAGACAGGGACCTGTTAAAGTGGATCCAGCGACAGCCATGAAGATTCTTCAGGGGCTGGAGCCCCTGAGGGAAGGTTGAGAAAGCAGGAGCTGTTCAGATTGGAGAAGGCTCCATGGAGATCTGTGTGACCCTCCAATACTTTCACGGAGTGTGACCCTCCAATACTTTCTCCCTCAAAGAGAGGGAGAACAACGGTTTTTTTACAGTGATAGGACAAGAAGGAATAAGGGTTTTAAACTGACAGAAGAGAGATTTAGATTAAGTGTTAGGAAGAAAGTCTTTACTAGAGGGTGAGTGGTGAGACACAGGAAGAGGGTACCCAGAGAAGCTGTGGATGTGTTCAAGGCCAGGCTGGATGGAGCTTGAGCAATCTGGTCTAGTGGAAGGTGTCCCTGTCCATAGCAGGGGGGGTGGAAATATATGGGCTTTAAGGTCCCATCCAACCCAAGCCTTTCTGCAATTCTCCAAAACCTTGTAAGAACAGTTTCCAAAGCTTGAGAAATCCCATGCAGATGCAGCAGCGACTTTCAGTTACAAACAGCTGTGTCCAGCCCAGTGGAGGGTCTCCCCTGCAGCCACCACAAGGGTATTTCAACTCCTAATGGTGCAGGAGAGGGCTGAGCACTCAAAGGTTCACTCTGCAGCCTCCTCGGGTTCCCACAGGTGAGGAGCCTTGTGAGAGCTGTCCTGTCACAACAGATTGCTCAGACAGAGCTGGCTCTGCTGCCAAGAGGACACTGCTCTGGCACTCCAGCACATGGGATCTGAAATGAACCCCCACATCTGGGAAGCTACAGAGACAAGTGCCAAATGCATTATGCTTTTCTCACCCTGATACCTTCTCCTGTGAAGTGGCATCCTGTGGGCAAGATTTCTGAACCTCTTATTCTATAATCATTTTTAAAAATATTTTTTTACATTTACAGAGTGTTACAGAGATAAAGCAGAAGAGGTTCAAGCCTACCACCTACATCCTAGATGTACCAGTAGGTAGCAGAGGTATTAAAGAGAAATCAAGTTTATCACCTCACTGGCTGCACATGTCATAACACTAGAAAAAGCTGCCTGGATGACAGGCTATTTTCTGAAAAACTAGGTACCACACCTATATGAACCTGAAAGAATGTGTTTTATGTATGCCTGCTTCACAAAGCAGCATCATGTTATTTGTTTGATGGCATTCCAAACAGATGGACCAGTGATGTCACTCTTGTGTTGAGATGTATTTAACAATTCCAGCCACAAATACTTCCACCACACTTCAGCATGTTCTCCAGAGGCCAGAAAGAAACTGATGGATAAAAGTTTTTCAGTTTTTTTGTGGTTGTGCCCATGAAAGAAAAGGTGCACCACAGGCATTCAAAGATGTCCTGAATCATTGTCCTGAGGAGTAACTGAGGAATGACAGAGAAAAAATAGAACCAGCAGAGGGGAAAAACACCCAAAGAAACAACATGAGGCAATCAAAAACAGTTCTTGAGATGTATTGCAAAAGCTATATTTAAAAGCAGAAAGAAGAGGTTAGTGTAGGATGTTGTGAGGGTTAGACCTGCACAGTGATGCTCTGTGGAAGCCTTTATTGGAATTCCTGCACTCTTACAGTGACTTCATGGATGGCACTGTGTCCCACGTGAATGTAAAAATAAATCACCCAGATAATGTTGTAACACTTCAAATATACTTAATCGTCATGAATTTTTCTCCCAGAGATTCAGAGTAGTACTTGCTCAAAAAGGAATGATTGTAGAATTTGAAATGTAAGCATTCAGAGTGCAAATTAATGTCTAATTATGAATGTTAAAAATAAAAACAGAGCTATTAATTTCAGAAGCAAATGATGAGTCCTTATGTTATGAAAAAAAATAGCATCCCTCTAGAAAATGTCTGAAGAGTCCATTGATATTTTTTCTATAATTTACTCAAATTACTGACAAAATTTTCCTCTGACAAGTTCTCTCATGAAACTATTTTGTATTTGTTCATTCAGTTGTCACCTTTCAAGATCTCAGGTTCAGGAATGATTAATCCAAAACTAAACGTGAGTTTATTAAACTAGAGGAGTTTGGTGAAAAGCTAAGTACAGCTAAGCTTCCTAACTCAAATTAAAATGGTACCATCAGGTCTCAGGACAGATTATGAAGAATACAATTTCTGTGAAATTACTCCCTTGACAGACACCTAAGTAAAAGGCAGTTTAAAACACAATGAAAAAGTCATTATCCTCATTTTTCAGGACTGCAGTTCCCAAGGGAATACTTTAGCATCCTTGAAAATATATGGAAAATGGGAGGGTAGAGAATAGGGGGAGGAAAGGAGGCTTGGGGCTCCCTGTTACATGTTCCTGCAGCAAAATAAGGTGAAGAGCAAAGCAATCTCTGTAGTGCCAAGGCCCAAACAGACTCATCAAACCAGGAAAGCAGGAGTTTTCATTTGGAAGAACATCAAGTCCAGGAGCCACTTCATATGCCAAGTATCACAGAGGCACAGAATATTCTGAGTTGGAAGGGACCCATCATGATCCCCAAATCCAGGTCCTGGCAGGACACCCCAAGAGTCACCCCACGGGCCTGAGAGAATTGTCCAGGCACTCCTGGAACTCTGTCAGCCTTGGTGCTGTGACCACTTCCCTGGGGAGTCTGTTCCAGTGCTTGACCACCCTCTGGGTGAAAAACCTTTTCCTGATATCTAAACTAAGCCTCCCCTGACTCATTTCTGTGAGCACATCCAAATTTGAACACAGGATTTTGTAGGAAAATGTTGACTCATACTTGCTGACCAAAACGCAAGCACTTAAGCCCAGGTCCAGGTAACACTTTTCTTTTGTAAAAAAAAAAAAAAAAAAAAAAAAAAAAAAAAAAAAAAAAAAAGACACATTTTCTGTTGCTCCAGTGGATTTAGCAAAGACAGCATTCAACTTATTCTAAGCAACTGGAAAAGTAAGAGGAGCAATTTCTTATTCCCTCAGAGAAACCTTCCCAGACTTGCCAAACTCCCTCTCCCTGAAAGGCATTCAAAATGCACCAAATAAAAAAAAAATCCCCAAAGATGCATAATTTATGTAGTAGTTCAGCTATTATTTTGAAAAACAAGGAAAACATTGTATACTTCATTAATAAAAATATTGTTTAAAATTGCACTTCTGCAGTAGAGACTAGAGGTCCAAATGTAAATTATACCAGAATCTGGAGTCCCAAAAGCATTGTCTTTGCTTTAATAATGACACATTGTCTCCACTGCCTTCTCTGTAAAGCTCCAAAATGCCAATTATCCAAGGAAGTACACATCTTCTCAGGTGAATTGCAAAACTCACCTGTCACTGAAGCAGTGCCAGAGTTACCAACTGAACACTAAAGTGCTGAGAGGTTGTCCTGCAAGCACAGCCACAAATTACAGCAAATTTATGTTGGTTTGTAGAAGTGCAGTACAGGCCAAAGAAAAGCTCTTGGCTGTGGCTGGCATGGCAATGCAGCCTGAGGAAATGGCACAGCTCAGAGGCAGGTTTATCAGCTAGAGGCTGTCCCAGCCCCAGCCCACAGCCTCACAGCTCTGGCAAGGTCACAGGATGAGTGCAGCAAGGTTGCCCCATCTGGAATGGACCATGAAGTTACCCCTAGATGGTGATGGGGCACTTTGACAAGTGGAAGCTCTGCTCAGCCAGGCTGCTGCCCAGAGAAAGGTAAAGATGACATTTTGGATATGATTAAAATTTCACTTCACGGCTTCTGCTCAGATTCTGAGGTGACGTATCTGGTCAAAACATTACCTGTTTGAGGTTGCAACCAAGAAAAATCAGTCCATGACATGCCTAAAGTTCACAGATTGCATGTTTCATATTAATGGCATCATAAACATTTTCATTTCTGTACTAAAAGCAATACGTGATTTGAACTAATGTCTGCATTTCAAGCAGTTAAACAAATAGCAAAGATGTGCAAACTAACCATCCAGACTGAAAACAACCATCCAGATATTTTATCTTGATTTATAAGAAAGCCTTTTTAAAAACAAGAACTTGCCTTAGCAAGGATTCAAAAAGCAAGGAAAAGGAATTAAAATACTTTATTTGCTAAATTATATATATAAATTATAACATATGTGTAAGCTATGACATTCTTTCCCTCATATCCAACTTAAATAATTTCCTAAGGATCATGAGGTAGAAGAGCTCTGGAATTTACTTACAACTCTTAGCAGCAAGCCAACAAAGGAGGTGGTTATACAATAAAACATAAAAATAACATAGTTCACAGTGAAATATAGCTAAATTATATTCAGAGGCAATTCTTTGCTACTTGCTTATAAACAAGTGATACTAATCTGAAAATAGGGAAATTGCTTTTTCAATGTAAGCTGGTTTGTACCAGAGAAGGTACACTTAAGCACAAGTTGTTACACAAGCTGCTCTCCTAAGGATGCACTTCAAACAATTTCTCAGTAGAACTCTTCCTCAGAATGATACCTGAGTTTTGCTGCCCTGCTGATGGAAATTGGAGACAAATTAATCCAGCTGAAACTCTCTGGAGCATAACTTCAGGCACTTTCAACCTTGGTGAACTTCAACCTTCTCCAAAGTCTTCCTGAAACAGTTTTTAGATTGATTTTAAGAGGCACTTATGCAAAATTGTGGGAAATGTAGTGAGAATTACAGTTGGATGAAACTTTATCATTTCTGTGCAGTACGTTAGTACTCTCTGGTAGGTTTCTAAATAAACTTATGCAGGATACCCAGGGACTGGGAAAGGGAAGTGAATAAGCTAGTACAGGGTGTCCTATCCCCTTCCAGAGACCCATCATTCCCATCCATGCTAGGCTCTGTCCCAGCTGGGAGTCATTCTGCACATGTGGCAGGATTCATCAAGCTCTGGGGCAGAGCCAGCTCATCTTACTGCCACTGGACATCAAGCACCTGTAAAATTGCCTTTCCCCCCCCTCTTGGAAGTGTGAAAAGATCAGACTATGGCCACTCTGCACAGAGAGGTGAGTAATGAAGAGATCAGTGAGAAATTTATCAAAGAAAGGGGAAAACACCAAAGAGTCTTTGAAGCTCCTGAGGCTACATTCATGTTTGCAAGTAGTAAGGCCCAACAGGAGAAAATGTGTAGTTTGTCTCACTTCTGAAATCACAGGACCTAACCTACAAGCATTTGGGGGAGTAGGGCATACTCTGAACTATCCCCAGTTTAGTCCCACCAGCAGGGACGTATTAAGTATGGTCTTAGAACATATCTCCTCATTTAAATTCATTTGAAAGCAACACAGTGCACACTCTGTGAGCTAAAGCTACTGTAAGTAGCAATAACTCTGAGGGTTGGTGGATGAAGTTTCTTTGGCTTTTTTTCTTTTCCACAAAAAAAATACTCCTGACAAGGTAAACCTTGTAGGAACTGATATATAATAAAAAGGATCTGCAAGACAGAAAAGGCAGTAATCAAAGGCAGAAAGAGAAGCAGACAGAGGAGAGGCTAAGAAAAGGGGAGACTCTCCAAAAGTAATAAGCCTCATTAAAACTGGAAAACAGGCAAGAATGGAGTGCAGAGTGCTCTGGGATTTCTGCCTGCCTTTCTAATGACAGCTGGAATGAAAGCCTGAAAGTCTCAAGTCAGAGCACAGTAAAAAAAAAGAGAAGATGAATGTAGTGGAAGCACATAGACTGCTATACCTTTAAATGTGAAGACAAAATGCTGAGACAAGGACAGAAAAAAATGAAAATTAAATGGTGAGGATGCAAGCAGTGACTAGGAGGAGCTGGGATTCAGAGACTGAGATCAAGGCTAGCTGAAGAAAGAAGAGCAAATATTTTCAGTTGAGTGCAGGCCAAACCCTTATGTAAGGATAATGGGTAATTTGAGATCCCACAATTTTTTGATCTGCCTGCTTTGTTCTGTTCTGCTGTAGTATTGTACCTTTACATTTGCCTGTCCCCTACAGAACAAGTAATCCCATTGTAATGCCATACTTTATTTTTATGATGAAGCCAATAGCTGAAATATAGTGACTCACAACAGTATTTCAGCTGAGTGAACACAATAGTTCTAATAACTGTCTGCTAATTAGCAGGTTTTTGAGATAAAGACAGTTGAATAGCTTGCATCCTCTGACACCCCAAATTAATAATGCTTCAGTAGCAAATAATAAAGTGGTAGAGACTGGCATTATTACTTTTCGGTACAGTACAAAATAGATTAAAATTAATCTGGCTTGTTTATCTACACAGTCTAGACCATTTCAAAATGCTGGAAAACTCTGCCTTGGCTCTAACATATGATGCCCTAGAGACCTCTATATAAATCTAAAAGAATTTCTCCTAAAGCAAGATGCAAAAATTTATACATTACAATTTTATGAATAAAATTAATTAACCAACAATTTATTACATTCTAAAAGCTTCATCTGACCATAATAATCCTTGTATGCAGCCCAAACAGTACTTGGTAATTGCAGAGTGATGGAATAATGTGGATATTTTTTGATTACAGTTCATTACATAAGATAACAAGGAAGAATTTGTGCTTGAATCATAATGAAAACTTAATTGACACCACTCTTCTGAAGTATTTTCAATGACTAAATTTCAGTCTGTGTCTTAATCAGTTTTATATTAGAAAGAGATTTGAATGAGATAATGCTGTGAAAATAGTTTCATTGCATTACAAAACCTTTGACTGGATCTTCTAAGTAATTAAACTCTGGCCATCTTGGAAATCTGACACAAATGCAATTCTAGCTTCAATATTCTTTAAGATTATACAGTTTCTTTTCTTTTCTGTACTACCTTCAATCAAATTTAAGCTTTTCCCTCCCTCTCCACCCCTCAAGTAGTCTACAATTTATACCTGCAAGACAAGGGAGGGATAAATTCTAGACACCAGAATCACACCTCAGTACACAAGTTAAACTTAAGCGACAACATGTGTAAACACACAAAATGGAGTGACTTTTCTTGGCAATGATTCCCAAAGACTCTCTCAGGACCTTCCTCTATCCAGACATGCTCTCTCTGAGGCTGAGTGTGCTGAGCTCACTCACACAGAGGGAAGTGTTCACATCAGCTCAGGCCTCTCCCAAAAAACCATTTCTACCATGAGCTCACATTTATTTTAGGGGCCTTTCTCAAGGCTGTACTTAACAAAATAACAGATAATCTCCCATGGAGATAGATACCAGGTTGTAACACGAACAATTACAGTGCTGCCCATCATTCATATAAGACACACCTGGCTGCCCAAAGTGTTTAAGTGGCAAAAGTACATTTTGAATTAAAACACCAGGAGGGAAGAACACAGAGCCACCCTGTTGGAAAATGCTGTGCAGTTGGGATTCAGCCTGCCTAGCAACAGGCAAGGGATACTTCACTTCCAGCTGCCCTCCTTCTGACTTTTATGAGGATCCCACAGCTTGAATTAGGAGTAACTCAAAACCACTGAACAAGTTTCTATTTAAAGGTACAGCTGGCTTGTACACTAGAGGCACAGTGAAGAAAAGTGCAAACTTCAGGTTCCTGTTAAACAGTTCATTGCTAAATAAGGAAGCAAGAAATAAAGAGCAATCTGGGAAACAAAGCAAAAGTTGCTTTTTCATTGCAAGACTCACTTAAATTTAATGCCCTTTGTTAAAACCTGTCATAGCTGTTGGTAAGGTGTTTAAAATTATGCAGCCACAATATCTTGGTCCAGACTTCAAACTGGACCCACAGCCTTGATATAGGCTTATTTCTTACTACAAGCAATAAGGAACATAAGCTACAAACCAATGGAGTACATTATGCTCATTAATTAATTAAAATCTGCTGTTCAGAAGGATGTTCTGAAAATTTTTCTCTGAAAAAGCTTTTTTAACTGAGCATGCAAAAAAGCTGATAGAAACCCCTTGCATTTGTGCCAATATGAAAAATCAGAAGAATAAAAATATGATACAGAGGAGAAGTTGCTACTATACATGGTTTCTGGATTCCTGACAACAATTTACTCAGCACAGTTATCCTGTGTATGTTAAAACACTTTCACAGACTAACCAGACCAAGGACAAGACAAGCTTACAGCACTCACTACAAGATAATACATGTTTATATGGAGCCATGATTAGGAGTACATATGGCTTATGTGATGCACAGACATATTATTTTTCATACATATACACACACATGCACATAAAATATTTTCTAGAACCAAGTAATGCAATTGCAGGGAATGCAAATTTAAAGTACACTTACAAACAATCTCTATATATGTAAATACATAGTAATGGCCTAATGAACTTTATATCTGCTGAAGAATAGTCCAACTCCTGTTTAAGTGCTGAAGAACCTTCCCTGCACTGAAAAGCATGATGACAATTTTCTGTGTCCAAGCAACAGCAAGAATGATGGAGAAATGCATATGTGTTTGCAATAAATAATGTTAATTGTTTTCACCCCCAAGCATCAATTCCATTATAAACTTGTGTACTATCCTGTCAAGAATAATAAAGTAGTAAACAAAGATAGCATGTATTTAAAAAAAAGTTTATTTTTTTCCTTAAAAATATTTATACATAGTTTCATTTTTTTACACAGTCATAAGAGTAAGTTTAAAAGTCAAGTCTAAGCATCAGAACTTCAAAAACACTAATGTATTGACTTCAAAATTAGGTTCAAGCTATCTGTCACACCTTTCCCTGGAACTCTCAGAAGGCATTTTAGAGTAAGTTGAGCTGATAATAGACTATCCATTTTCAGAAGCAGCAGTCCCACCTGCCCTGCGACCTTCCCCCTTCTAGTGCATAGAAGCTGTTTTGCCTTGAACTGCAGTATTACTTCTCTAACCCTCCAGTGATCAGGTCAGGGAGGAAAACCAGTTCAAAAAAGTGGGAAAAAACATCTCAGGAAAATGGAATAGATATTAACTGATCTGAATGAACATCATGATCTGTTAAATAGTGTGTCCTCAGCTTTTGGTGAGCACAAGAGGAAACAGTCTCCTCCTGACAGAGGAGGTTTAAATTAGATAACAGAAAAAACTTCTTCAACCAAAGGAGTGTCAGGCATTGGAACAGGCTGCCCAGGGAAGTGGTGGAATCACCATCATTGGAGGTATTTAAAAGATTTGCAGATGTGGCACTGTGGAACATGGTTTAGTGGTAAACTTGGCTGTACTGTGTTAAAGCTTGGACTCGATGATTTTAAAGGTCTTTTCCAACCTAAATGATTCTATGATTCTGTGATAAACCCTGGTCTAAGAAAGCTGCACTGAAAAGATTCATAAAAAGAGCAAAATTTTTCTTAAATTTAGGTGCTCACTCAAAGCAGAATGGGACTGGATGAGCACCAGAAGATTGACAGAAAAGGGTTAAAAATTTGTCTCCAGGGTTGAGGGAGAGAGCAGGACCACTTCTTTGCTCAACAGCTAACCACAAAATTATTTTAACTGCATTATGAAAGCATAAACGTAGAGGTCATAGAAGAAAAGACAACAGTCTCTCTCCTGCTTACAACACATCCCAACAGAATTTCACATTCCATACCCTGGCCTATTTCCTAAGCCTTTGACAGACTAACAGGAGAGAGACATCCTAAAAAGTAACTCTGCTTTTTATTGCCAGATCTTGATTTCTCCAGCCCAATCACAAGTTGCAAGGAGCGATGGCAAGACTGGGTGAAATATTGCACTCACACAAGCTTCTTTATGTGCAGACAAAGTGCGAATAATCCTTGAAGTATGATAGTTGTAGAAAAACACTTTGCCATCTGAACTTCCTGTCACCAAAAGTGTGCCATCTGGAGAAAATTCACAGCCCACTGCAAATCCTTCCACCTGTGAAAAACAATAACAGAGTAACTCTTGATGCTGATTAGAAAAGTTCATTGTGGTATACTGAAAATTAATATAGTATAAAACTTGTATGTCTTTAAATAAATATACACTAAAGATTTCTCCAGGTCTTTACTAAGACACAGCTATATCAAAAACTTTTTTTTAATCAAGACATTAAGCATTCATAAAGTCTTCTAATAACTATTTTATTCAGAGTGCATATGATTCAAAATAGACTGGCACATGGGAAAGCAAATGAAGCCAATTAATACCTATCACTGATTTATAATAAAACACTATTAGCAGACATATTTAAAAGTAGAGGTGCTTTTCTATCAATCTTCCTTTTAAACTTGGATACTGGGCTCCAGGTGGGGAAGGATACCTTGTGTCCTTCGTATCTTTTCTTTTTGTTGATTTGGTAGGGTCGCTGGGCAGAAAACAAAGCCATGTAGTTCCCGTTGGTCTGAGCAACAAACACTGACTCCTTTGGGTGCAGGGTCAGACTTGGGCAAGTGTAACGCTCCTGGAAATGATTTTAAAGGAATTTTTGTTGTATCAAACAGAAGATTAGTTCAAATGATTCATCTCTTGGCATACTTGAGACCCCATGAAGGACAAGTCATCTTCATATATATGTTATATAAAGATACTTAACTCACTACAAACCACATCAGAACAAATGCTAAATCAAACCTCTACCTTGTTCTCCTAGATACTGACCAAAATCCCCTCTCCATGTGAGCCATACTTTTACTGCAGAACAGCTGCAGAAAGGTAATTCCAGCCAGATGGCTCTCCATCATCCTCTTCCTGCCCAAGGACACCCAAAGTTTGTATGTGAATCTTCTTTTCCCATATCCCTTCCTCCACAGCCATACTGTGCTTTCCATGTTACTTTGTACAGTTCTCAAATCCTCCATCCTTCCAGTTCTGGCCAGACTGACAGGAACAGAAAACATCTGATTCAAACAGACACCTTTCCCCATCCCACTCTTATAAAAAAGAAGAAGAAAAAAATAAAGGATCATTATGACAGTGACATGGCTGCTGCTGGCTGCAAACTCATAAATATCTGCAGTAGTTGTAAGACTTGGCTTTACTGTACAGTTCCTATTTAAGACTGAATTAAGATTGCTTTCAAAGCTCTGCATAGTAACTCCCTCAGAAATCAACTGCTCTTACAAGGCTTCCACCAGGTCCAAACCTCTTCTAGTTTCAGGCTGACCTAAAGATTGCTGAGCTTTGATGCCATGAGAGCTTTGGCTGTAGGATCCATCTGCATGTGAAGAACACCAGGATGACAGTGACCACTGGACACCATGGGCTGTGTGGTAGAGCAGGAAGAACATCAGATTGGTTTTGTTTCATGATTTGGAAGTGAAGGACTGGGAAGGAAGTTCTGGGCACAGTGCAACTGTGTGTTTCTACAGAGAAACTGGGTCTGGAAGTATGGCACTAGAAAGCACAATACAATCTGCAGGAGCATGCTGCTGTCATGCTGGGTATGTTGTAGTAATGGGTTATTTTAGAGCTGTTAATCATTCATTTGTTAATGCAGACAAGCAATAGATCAAGTCCTGTTGGGATCTAATCTGTTTGGAGAACTGTGGGTTTCACTCCCACATCAAAGGTTTCAAAGGTGAAATTCAGAAAAGTGAAGCAGAGTTTGCAAAGTCATCACCACATTTTGTTTATTCACAGTGCAGAAAGGTAGGGGGGGAGGGGGGAAAAGTGCATTTCAGAGATGCTGTATTCATGTTTGTTTGCTGCTCCTTGATGCTGAACCTTTCTGGTCTGTATATATTCACAGTTATTTCTTTTTTCCTTTCCTATTGTCTATCCAAGGTATTGATAGATCCAGCATTGTACAGAGACACAATTCTGGAAATTAAACACTAAAAAATCCCATTAAATCATCAACTATGTGCTCTTGTCAGCAGAGTACTGCTCATTTCAGCCAAAAAGCATCTATATACAATCCAATCATATTATATTACATAGGATATTAGACTTGGGTTTTCAAAAAAGACCCAGAGAGTTGAAATTTTCTATTAACTGCCTTGGTAATCTCCTTTGAAGCTGTCAGCCTTTCTAGACAATTTAGTCCATGAAATGTCTTGCTTGGTTAGATGACTGAGAAATACTGCACCTGCACTGATAAATGCAAATTTTCCCTCTGTGATTATTCTGTATTAGGTATCTATATGCACATATCAGGTTGCTATTACTTTGTGAATATTAAACTCAATTTGTCAATAGCTCTCCTTGCAGCTGATGACAAATGCATGAAAAAGTGTGGGAAAAGAAACATTGCACTATAGCAGCTACTGCCATGCACCACTGGCAAACCACAATGACACTGCAGAGTCCTTGCCTAAATATAGCTTAGATGTCAATGAATTAGCACTGAAATGTAAATATTTTAAACACAAGGAGACCTCTCAGTCTTCAAGGTTATTTTTTAATAACAATTTAGTGTTAAGTATGAAAACAAAGAAAGTCATCAACTTACATGAAAGACATCTTATACATCACAAGACCTTATTGAAAATCAAATGCTTTTTTACTACACTGACAAGTATGAAATATTAAATCATGACCCAAACAACAGTAGTTGTTGATCTTACATGAAAAATCTGATTGGAGATCTTTGCAGCACTCTGGAAGTCCCACGCAACGATGGTGCGGTCAGCTGAGTCTCGGCTCACTGCATCCGTGCTGGTAAGAAATTCCCTTCCTTCAGGGAGGAAGAGTATATCCAAAGTCTGTTGTACTGCAGCTTTGTACACTCTCAAGACCTAGTGGACAAAATAGTTTGTTTTTTGACAGATTAGAACATGATAACCTATGTTTTCCCTCTTTGTATTTATAATAAATTCCATTAAATTACATATTATTTTTAAACATCAAAAGGTAACTCAATTTAAAATGTTGACATACTAGTGTTTTTCAATAGCCTGGTCAATGAATACAAAGAATCAATATACAGAAAAATTAAACTATGTTTTAAAAAGCATCAGTTTGTACAATTTATAAATTATATTTATATATATGTAAGAGTCTGTTGTAAATTACCAAGGAATTAGAGTAAGATCCAGAAAGAACTTCAGACAACACAATGTGAAGCTGGGTCTATACAAACTCCCTTCAATATTATGAACTCTTCTAGATTCCCTAGAAGAGACAAAAGAATCCTTGGCAGCAAGCTGTCCCACTCAATCAGCCAGGCTTTAAAGTGAAGGACTCAGGAAGTTTGGGGTGTCCAAAGTGGCAACACCAACCACATCACTGCAACCCACTGGGGACAAGCCACGCCAACCAGAGCAGCAACAAACATTCCTTAACTGTCTCCCAAGGTGAAAACCAGCAGAGCAACCACCTCAGGTGTCTGCCTACCAAGACACAGCCTGGGAGCAGCCAGGAGGAGCTGGAGCTGTGTGCCAGAAGTGAAAGGGACCTGAGGATCCTCATGGACAACAAGCTCAACACGAGAGAACGGCACGCAGCTGCAGCAAAGAAATCCAGCTGGGTGCTGGGGGACATCAACAAGGGCATCACTAGCAGAGATTGTCATTGTCCCACTCTTGCCAGCTCTTGTCAAGACACATCTGGGACACTGTGTACAGTTTCACCCACACCACAAAAGACATGGGGACAGGCTGAAGAGAGACCAGAGAAGGGCAGTGAAGATGCTCAAAAGACTGGGAAGCTGCTACATAAGGAAAGGCAGAGAGAACTGAGCTTGCTCAGCCTTGAGAAAAAAAAAGTGCAGGGAGACCAAGATCCAGTATTTAAAGGGTGGCTACAAAGATGATGGAAACTCCCTTCTAACAAAGAGTTATGTGGAAAAGAGGAGGGGTAATTGGTGCAAGTTTCACATGGGGAGAAAAAGTGGGTGAGATCCATACAGAAATTGGTATCAGCCACAGGATTCTGAATATTTTAAGTCTGTAAGCTGGATCTTAAAAAGTAAGATATTTTTAATTATTCTAAGGAACACATGAACAATTTGAATGTCCTTTCTTTCCATCTTTCTTCATGAAATTCTGTATCTCTGTTGTCTAATTTAAATTTTGCAAATCAATACTTTTGCTTTCTTTTTTCTCTGATTGCCTCCGGTGAAGAGAAACTTCAAGGCAAGTGGCCAGATCAAAGCAAACCATCTCTCTGAATATGGTGATCCTTGAAACTAGGACATGGGAAGACTCCTAGTTATTAATATCTGAATCTCTCTCTCTCTCTCTCCAAGATAGCTAAAAACATAGCTGCCTGCACTTCCAAAGTGTATTTAGAGGTTAGTCCTCCTTCTAATGTCACTAGAATACCAAGAGAGGGGAGAAAGTGCTTGAAGCATTATCCTGAAATGACTCCCAACTGTGTGAGGCATTTCAGTGCCTACCTGATATCCTTTATATACCTAGTGACTGCTGACTTCAGGGCCCAGACCATTTGCAGATTCTTTTTTTTTTTTTTTAATAACCACCAAACAAACAATTTTCAGGTGTCACAGTGAAATTATACCCGTTTTACACTTTCATCAATAAAAGAAAAATCATGTCTAGTCTAGTACCAAACACAGCATGAGAACTTCTTGATTTCTTGCCTCAAACTCCAAAATCTATGACTGTTGGGAAAATGTTCAGAAAGCTGATCCTGCTTTAGGGTGGATCTACTTGTGCATGTCCTGATGTCCCTTCCAGCTCTCCATCCTGTGATCTCAGCATGCAGAAGGATGGCAGCAGCAGCTGCTCCAGTTGCTTTTCACAGGTTTTGTGAAATACACAGTTTAAACACATCATGTTTGCATTTGGTGAAGAACCTTAGCCATGCAAGCACCCTACACAGCCTGTAATAACAGCAACAAGATGCAAACCTGCACACTCAAAAACTTGCACATTTCTCAGCAATCTGCCTGCTTTTTTAAGAGAGTGAATACACAAATGTGTTACTTGCTCTCATCAGATTTTACAGCCTCAGAATCTGCATAATCTACAAAGCAATTAAACTTTGTAAAGCCAAAAGGGATATTTCCATATTTATATCCTCCACTTTCTCTATGGAGAAATCACCATGCATATTTCTTCACAGAGTTATAAAAGGAAGTCTATAGTTCATTAGTAAAGTAGAAAATCAAGCTATTTTGTAGAAGCAAAAATGAAAAATAAAACCCCAAACTGAAAAAAAAAACCCACAAAATATAATAGCTGCCTGGAATGAGAAATGGAAAACCATACAGAAACCTGACAGCTGTAGGAACTGCAGGAGAAGAATGAAGTCAAATTGAGGGGAGTGGACACAAAAGGCAGAACCACCCTGAGAGACTGAGGAGGCAGCTACTTAGCAGCAGGCACCTGCTCAGAAGTGACAAGTCCAACCAGAGAGCCAGCAGGAGCAAGAGCACGGAGCAGCACAAGTGTAAAACCAGGGAGAAAGAGCCAGAAAAAAAGACCAGTTAGTGCTGGGAGATGAAGAACAACAAAATAGAGTAATAAATGACAACAAACTTCCAAATGGATATTCACGGCAGTGATTTTTAATATTTTCTTATTTTAAAGATGAAAATCACAGACATAATGTTTACATCTTCATCTAAAACAAGCCCCAAACTTGTGAAATGTGGGTACATATCCATGCATATGTTGTGTCCAGCATTGTAAAGGGTTCAGGTTTTGGACTTGCTTTTGACAGTTTTTGGAGCAACAGACATCTCTTGGTAAGGAAAAAGAAGATACTCTGAAGTTGGAAATGTGCAAATACTTTTAATGTTTGCTGAAAACCTGTTGGGCTCTTACAAAAACTGCCACTATCAATTTAAACATTTTCACAACTAATCATTAAACAATATTTGTTTCTCTGTTATGCAATAGAATATTTAATCAAATGACCTGTGTACCTTACCTTTGCAACAGGGAACTGCCTATCGAAATAAGCACAAAATACCTTTTTTTATATATGTTTGATACATACCTTTAAAAACTATGCTGTTTTATCTTCAAACCACACAGTAGTAACTGACTTAGGGAACAGTAAATTAACACTTTGAATAGCAGCTGGGAACTTGATATACATAGCATTTCAATTGCCCCATAAAGACAGCTTTCAAAAATAACTAATTGCAACATCCCTGCTCAGGAAAGTACTCATAATTAAACCTGCTTTGTTCTACCTTAGGCAATTAATTCATTACATGCCTGAGGAACTTGTCTGGGGAAAGCACCAGTTTGCCTACCCTGCTGGCTTTAGTTTGTTAATAACAACTTCTGCTCTTTTCCTACTTGCAGATTTATCACCTATCAGCACTGGAAAACCACAGCTCACTTATTCAATCTAAGAATTTTATGGACATAAAAGAATTCATTTCAAAGAAAGGCCTAATCATTTCTAGTGTCAACACAACCCAACATAACAACATTCTTCAATAAGGCAGGAGCTCATGGCTGCAGGAATTCAAAAAGAAAGGTAATTTAAGCAAATTAAATCAGTTTCAAACAGATTCTTATGGTTCTGGTGATTTGAAAAGCAAGCTGTGATGCTGAATTCAAGGCATATATTTCAGATGGGTGTCCTATAATACTTTTCTCCATTAAGCACATACCATGCAGACCCTGGTATTCTGTCAAGAAATCTCAAAGCCTCCACATGAGCAATTCAGAAGCTGCCATTTGTCCCAAGTCTGTGCTGTTCACTTGTATGCTGTGTGCAATGCACTTTACAAAAAGCACCTCAAATTTTAAGCTAGTGATGAGAAAGAAATGTGCTTTTGTATTCATTACCCTGGGCCATCAGGAGAGGAGGTCTCACAACAAATCTAACAGGACTACAGGCAATATGGCTGGTCATCAGAAAAACCCCTTATCAGTGAGATCCATAGCTTCCAACCTGTAAAATCTGGCATATTTTTCTTTCATTTCTTGTCCTTTCTTTTTAGACTGTGTGATTTGGCATGGACCTGCCTCTTCTGACATGCTGGGTAATTAGTTCAATGGGAGACTGATTAAATTTCCTCTGTGAAAGAGTACTACACCATAAACAGTAACAAAAAGTACATTTTAACTTAAAGAAAAGCTTACTCTTTCATAAAACAGAAGGGGTTTTTATCTCTTGTAGTGCAAACCATTTGTGTCAATCTATTGTATTTCTCTTCATGCAGTTAAAAACCCCTATTTTTCTTTACTATTTAATTTTTTCCCATTTGTAACTGCTCTGTTTTGAGAGATAAAGCTCACATTATCAAGGGATCTTGAGAATAATTAAAAGGAAAAAATGACTTTTTAAGATGAAGAAGTGATTAACCTTAATCTGATATTGATCTCTAAGATTTCAGATATGAACAATGTATACTGGAGTTTTTAAAGTCAATTTTAGATCACTTGAAATGGCACTAGAATCTTGTGATGGAAATCATCAACCATTTATAAGAAAAAAATTATCTTCCCATCAGATTTTTTTATTTAAAATTATCTCCCCATCTCAAATAGGATAAGAAGCAAAGGAAAGATACGAATGGCTTTTCTGTGAGGAACTCAAAGAAAGTTTTTTAGTACAAAACCAAGGAATTCTTAGTACAGAAATGAGATGACTGAGGGGAATCTGAAAGAATTGGAAAAAAGTCTGAGCAGCATGGAGAAGGTGAGTGGTTTCCTCCATTATAAGACTTCAGACAGCAAATGAGCAGAAGGCAGCTTCAAAACACACAGAACAAGATGCTTAATCAAACACTACATATTTAAACTGAGTTCCTTGCTAAAGGAAGTTGCAGATGTAAAAAGATCAAGAAAAAACAATTCCACAGTGTGAAAAGTCAAAGTGGTGCAAGAAAGACCAAGAGGCAGGAAGCCCCCAAACTCTAATTTAGAGGCCCAGGTGACCATTGCTAGGAATCGTGATAAAGACGTTAGCTGTGCTTTTCTATTCTTGTTCTTCAAAAGTGTGTTGGTCACTGCTGGGGGTGTAAAACATGCCTAGAAATGGACTGAAACTGGAACAGCCATTCCCTGACAGCCTCTCACATGAGCACTCCCACTCCAAAAGAAGGAATGCTTTGTTCCTGGCTCGTTTCAGTCCCTCTGGGAGCACAGGAGCGATGGTCCACACACAGGTGTAGGATTTTCATCTGCAATGTCACCGTAAGAGGCTTCCAAATAAACACAGCAGACTGCTCACCTCTGCACAGACACAGAACACACACACAGTGTCTTCACACTCAGAAAGGACCCCCGAATGTTAGCAATTAAAATCACATGCCATTATACAAGTGCAACTATACCCCCACCATATTTCTCTGAACATTTGTCCATGGATTCAAGAAGGATTTCTTTGAGAAGAATAACTTGAGTTTTCTAAAGCACTGCATAAATCATCTTATTTTAATTACCTTGTTCTTCCTAATACTACCAGTACGTGACAATGTATTTATTGGCTGTTTCTATAGAAACCAGAAGTGCAAGCAGCTCCACCAGTTTCTACAGCCTTTTTTTCACATTTATATGCTATCCAGAGACAAATTCATTAGGGTCTCCTAAATACATGCTATTTAAAATGACTGCATCTCATCTGAAAGAAATTGCAATAAAATGTTTCCAAGGAAACAAATGCGGTGCATTTGCACCTATTAATTTTTTTAACTGTGCTTTAACATCTTGTGCTTATTTCTTTATAAACTCAAGTTGGAGAAATAGCTCACCAACATAAAAAGCATCTCTTCAATTTTTTTCTTTTTAAGCCTAAAGTTGTAGATGATAGTTGCAATTTTGTAGCTAAGTACTGTTCAGAGTAATAAACAAAGATGGAGAAAGGGAAAAAAACCTGTTATTGCTCTGCCTTGAACTCTGCTGTTAATAAAAATTTTACAGTCCATTTCAAGACTTATTTTAAAAGCTTGAAATAGGAGCTTCCATCATTTTTGCTAGTTAATTTGTTCTATATCTTATAAGATCTCAATTTTTTAAATGGGAAATTCTGTGTAAATCTTCAAATCTTTGTTTTTCTTAAATTGAATTTGTACTAATCTTTTTTCAAAATTTCCACAACAAAATTTTGTTATTAATCCAAAATGGTTGAATCTTTCTATTTCTTTATATTCTTTCAATTTCTAGTAAGTTATTGCTATTTTTCCATAATATTCTATTGCCTTTTTTTTATTGATTGGACGCTTGCACAAGACAAACATGTAACAAACATTTTCCAAAAATTAAATAACAAATTTTGTCTCCATTTAGTGCCATGCCTGAAGCACTTCATTAAATTCCTCCAAGCCAGTTTCCTTTTTTGAGACATCCCTTTTAGCCAATTTTCTCATTATACAGTGCCTATGTTAATTCCTGCCTTCCCCAGCTTCCCTTATTCCTCTATCCAGGTCCAACATCAAAAAGTGACATCAAGTAAACTTCACACAATCAACTTTCCCTTAAATAATATGATATTTTTAAATGTCTTTCATTTCTATATCTGCAACTAATCTTTTCTTCAAAGTCTGTTCTGTGGCTGTCCAGTCATATTTTACTGGGTCTCCTCTACCTGATGCCCTTGCTCTCTTTGCCTCCTTGTTTAACATAATCAGTGGATTTGCATTTATGGATGTCTAAGAGCTTCAAATAATGCTTTAGGATCAGAGCCACAGCTGTGTCACCTTCCACTTATTCCCTCTTCAGATTACTGTGTGGTGCTTCACCAGGACTTGCTGTTCTGGCAGTGATCACAAATAGCTCTTGCCAAAGCTCCAACAAACCCAACTAGCTCGTGACACTGGACACGTGAACATCAACAGACAAGAGATCAAAGACAGACTATACCCAACAGCTGAGTGAATTATTCCTCTAGTTTTAATAAAGTCCAAAAAATGTTGTTAGTGATCTCCACTCGCAAAGTCCCTCACATTTCTGCATGGACACAGTAAGGAACCAGTTCCTGAATGCTTACAAAACATTAAGTTGCATCAAGGCAGAATATAAATAAAAGGTAAAATATGCAAATCTCAAAAATAATTAAATGGCTACATTTAGAAACTTTAATGAGTACATTCAGATGTAAGCTTTGAGTGCTGTACATCCTTTCACCAGAATTAACAGCACCCCTGCTCTACGCTATGCAAACCTTGCTGACACATGTAAACACATTGTTCAATGCAGTTTGACCATCCACCATATAATGAACTTCAGCTCCTTTAAAAGTGTTACCAGTTTTAGACAGCTACAGTGCTAGTCCTTCTCTGATAGCACATCTGTGTAAACTTAGAAACCCAAATTAAAAAACAAAAAAAAATGTCTGTAGTCATAGTTACTTTAATGAATACAATAAGGTCCTTCTTGCTGGGTTAAAGGACACAAGGCTCAACATTTTCTTCTCTTTGGTATTTCAAGGAATACTAAAATTTCAGGTGGAATAAGTGTTTGGAATATATACTGTATCCTGTCTGAAAAGGTAACGTGGATCAGCCAAAATGAAGGGTGACTGTGCTGGCTTCTGCTGAACATCTTACAAAATTCTTCCACAGCTCAGAGAAAGGAAACACTTCTAAAATACATAACTACTTTAAGGTCTTGGGGTTATTGCACATTTCTTTTTGCAGGGTTTTATGGGGTTTAACTAGGTTCAGCTCCAAGGTCCAAAGATCCCATGGGGGCTGTTCAATATGATGCTCCTTCCTTGGTCGACACTACAGATTGTTTTATTTTTTAAAACACAGCAGCTCACTTCCAGGTTTTCAGGTCTTTTCATAAAATCTCTATAAACATTCTCCAAATTTTTCATAAATTTAATCAATCTGTTAGAAAATAATATAAAATATCCAGAATAATCTCTTTACCTGAGAGACAAAACTGGGTTTAACAAAAACAGAAAGAAATACCACTATAATAAACCTCCACAGGCTATTCAGCTGCCTCTTTTATTTCTTTTAAGGCTTTGATTACTTGTGTCTCTAATTTTGAGATGCCTGTATATTTACATTTCACTGAGAGGTTAACAAGCTGTCCCATCCATTCATTTCCTGAAGTATATTGTTTAGCTCTATCTTAAAGATTTAACCTCCCTTATTGTTCTTTCATTCTTTGTCTTGCTTAATACCCAATGCTACATTCGAAATTATTTTGCTTATTTGCTCAACAGAACAGGGATAGCAATAAATATCTTTCAACATTACCCTTTTTTTTTCTTTTTTTTTTTTTTTTTTTAAATAGCTGCCTCTCTGATTAATGGCCTACTGCACATTTCTGTCATGGTTTAAACCCAACCAGCACCTAAGGACCACGCAGCCACTCACTCACTTCCCCTGTACCGTGAGTGAACTGTCAAACTGAATTGAAAAGATTCATTTACACACGTCAGCAAGGTTTGCATTGTGTAAAGCAGGGATGCTATTAGCTCCCCTAATATTTTTCAGTGTTTTAGTAGCTTTTAGTAGCTGAGAGGCTGCCTCAAACCAACTTGATACATTTTCTCAGGGACTTGCAAATCCAATTTTTGTACCGCATTCAAATCATGAATAAATATTAGTAATTAATGCTCATAAATTCATGGTCCTGGTCAGAAGTACTAATTTTTAAAAATACCAATATGAGCTATTCTATGTAATTTTCCATCAGCGAAAGCATCAATGTGGCACACTGCCATAAAGCAGCTCATTTAAACCACTGCATGTATGTGTAATGGGACAACATTTTTGCAATTTCTCATTCTCTCTTTCTCTCTCTGTTATGCTCTGAATTTCCAGGAAAAATCACCTTATTTCCTGATAAAGTTATCATTTTGCCTCACAGTTAACTTTAAGTTGTGCAAGAGGATAGCTTGTAAAAACACAGGAGTACATCCTAAAGAATGACCCCTGAAATTGAATTACCAGCACACTGAAATTGAGTTTTCAATGTCCGATGAATAACAAGATTCAGATGCCTGATCTAGGGTGTTCTCTCTATTGATAAAATATGCTGCAAAGCCTGAAAAGGCTATCAGGAGTATGATGATAGGGACAAAAAGAATCATTAGTTCACCCACACATCATTCCAAACTGAATGACAGATTAACACACTTGAAAGAACAAGCAAAACAGGAAAATCTTGTAATGAATTAGGATGAAAGGACTTGAAAGATAGAAAGGTTGTTTGTGTCAAAATTGAAACAAAAGTGGCATGAGGCCTCAGACATCTATTTCAGTTAAGAGAAAATGGTACTTATTAGAACAGGAAAAATTTCAAAATATTGGCTAGGACACTCTCCAGTTTTAACCATGGCTATAACTGTGTAAGATGGAAAAGATATGTGAATAAAGATAACAATATAAATTGAAAGCAGGAATACCTGAAGAAGCCATTGAAATCCCCCAAAACTAGGAAGTGGCAGACATGACATACTGATGACACTGATAATTCATGCCTAACCAACATTTTGTTCTACACCTGAGAGTTTGAAATGTAACTACAATATTTTGCAGTAATGATGCACAGGTGAGACCTCAGACAACCTCCACCTCAGTCTGTTCCTTGTTACTGCCTCGTGTAAACTGGGTGCTACCCCTCTCTTACTTGCCTTGCAGCTACACTCTCCATTGGTGAAGGACATGCTTCTTCTCTCCTGCCAGTTTTCAGGAACTTTCACTGAGAAGACTTTCCAAGACAGCCAAACAGAAAACTCCAGTCCACAGAGATGCACTTATTTCTGTAGGAGGCACCTTCTGCAGAACATCAGGATGAGGTGGCTGGCAATATTTGGCAATCACAGCCTGGGATGCCTGTGGTGCTTTGCTGGCTCTGTCCAGGTTAAGCATCACATGCTCCTCTTCACAAGGAAATGCTTTCTGAATCTACCTTTATGCAGGTCTGATCTTTAATCAGGTTTGCCAGAAATATCAACTGACAGTTCAGCTGTGGTTAAACTGAGGCACCTTCAGAATACAAAACCTTAAAGGAAGGAGCTGCTTTAAGAGACAAACACATTTATTGTCATCATTGCTTGGAATACAGTACTGTTTGATACCCTGTCTGGTGCCAAGGGAAAGCACTACTGAAGCTCTGATGATTCACAAGGAGGGGGAAAGGGCCAAGAACAGAATTTTTCAAGCCATTTGTCTTGGTGACACTATAACACTGTTCAAAGATAAAACTACTGCAGATTGGCAGAGATACTGACAACAGAGGAGTAGCAGACTCAGGAGACAACTCAGAACTAATCTATCTAGCACAAGCACTAACATCTGTTCTCTAGTCCCTTAGCTCTACTTGAGTCAATGCCAATTTTGTATAGTCTTCAGATCTTGTCATAAAAATCACTGGTATCAGAATTGCTGAAAAAAAAAAGTTTTACTCAAGCATAAGTATTGGATTGTAAATATCAACTGTAAACTAATCTTCTATTTCCTTGAAGGCACAGAAGTGTCTTCTCCATTATCAGTATTTGAGATTGTGTCCTACCACCTGTGAAAAATTTCTAACCTATTCCTCCAGAACCGTACGCAACATGAGCATCACCCAGACGGGCACATTTTTGCAACATGTGACTACAGCCATTTGTTACTGTAGAACAGAATCAGTTATTATTTTCCATCTGAAAAGACTGGGCACTCTAGACACACACAAGCTGGAGGCATTACCAATTTTAATATGACCATGCTTCATCATTCACAATTGATTTCAAATCTAGAGAAAAATCATCTTCACAGATTCTCATAGATAGAGAAAATGTCTGAAAGAATGTTTTGTCACCTACACCTGCCATCTTCTCTTGGATTACAATCAAAGACCTCAAATTTGACATAAGAATCAACAATCTTTAAGCCTTTAAAAGATGACACCCATTTAGTTCCTGAAGCACCTTTAAAGGCAGTTCAGCATACCATGACAACAATGGGTTCCCTATGTTAAGAAGGACATTGAAAGATTCAATTACAGACTGTACCTCCTCCCCACAATTGTTTTACTGTTATGAGAATCTCAAGAAAGGAAAACTGTATTTGCTGTGTCGTTTCCATGCTATGATCCTGCTCTTCAGGAGTAAAGACTTCTATTAGTCTTTCTTCTTCAGTTCCCTGCCAGGAGGAACAGCGAAAATGGGAAATCTAATTTCCTTTTTTAAAATATTACATAGGTATTTTTTATTAAATGCACTTATATTTTTGCAATTTAAAACTAGAACCATCTTCCTTCACAGACCTATGCTTTGAGAACCTTTTCATATCCCTAAGGAAAACTAGCCATCATACATCAAAACTAGCCAACATAGCCATCAAGTATGATGGATGCAATGAATCCCATCCACTTTTACAAAGATTTTCATACTAACACTGTACCTCTGAAACTCACAGTAATTTTATTTTCAGAGTAGCCTCAGATGTGGCAGTCTCAATATGTATTTACTAATGTTTTTCTTTAAATAACTTGTTCATGTGGTAGAGATGCTACATAATTAAATGCTTTCCTCAAACACCAGTGACAAATGCAACTGCAGCACAGGAACTTGATTGTTAATTGCACAAGAATACTCTGTTTCCTCAACAGAGCAACTCCCACAATTATTTCAGAGCTCTCCTGTTAGAGCCCTCATACCTGAAATGCATCTCCCTTTATCTCTCACATATTATTCTTAGTACATCACAGACAGAGACAAGGTGTGGCTATGCTACCTCATCTTTTTCAGGTCCCTTCTGCCATCCTCAAGAGAAAACAGATGGCAAACTATGATGAGTAGGATCTACCCACAGAGAAATTCAAAGGAAAACAAAGAACTAATCACTTTACAGTCCCTGCTTCTCTTTGAGCTGTTCTGTGCATGAGGATGTTGATTACCTTACACTTCCACTAGCAGAGTACAGCTCTGGTCTTACCTGAGCTCTGAATGGCAGCTGGGAGCACATTGCTCTTTGTGGTTCATGACAAAGTTAAAACAGAGACATTTCCCACCTCTGTGGCCCTTCATGAATGTAAAAATTGCTCCAGGCTTCTATACAAAAGGTAAGGCATAAGGTACACATCCTCACCCACATGTAAGAGCTTGAGGAGCAAATTAGCTGTACTGTTTCTTTGCTTTTCACAATCCTCAAATGAGCTATTGGCTTTGTTTGATTCAACTAGATGTAACTTTTATCTACAGAAAGAAAAAAAACATTATTTTTCTGTACAGTGTTCCTCATAGCACTTAAAGCACATTACAGAGGTTCATGTCAATGAATAGGAACACAGCAAAATGCAAAAGACCTCAGAATAACATTTAAGGAAGGATCAGTAAGTACATCTAGCACCTTGATAACACACAGCACACACAACCTAAGAAACACTTGGAAAGAGAAAGAGAAAAAAATGTCCTTTACCTTAGAGGTCCTTAAATCCCATGCTTTAACTTCTGGGCTGAATCCTCCACAAATGAAAACATTTGACTCTGTAGGGTGGAACTTCAGTGCACTGATCCTAAATTCTGTTTTGCTGCTAAATATCTGCTTCCCTAAAATCAAGCGACAAGTGGACATTAAAATTTGAACAGAAAATGAAATATGTTATTCATTTCAACTTAGTTTCAAAAATATCAAGGCTGCTAAAAGTGAACATGCTTATAATAACACACTTCAAATATCTGGGGCTAGTCTAATATAATAAAATAAAAGACAGCTCACTAATTTCTATCCATTTGAAATTGCTCCTGCTCATGGGCCTCTGCACCACTGACTGCTTCGTGCTGAAAGGAGACAACAAGTGGCTCCCACACTGAGGAGAGGAGCTCCACCAAGGTCACAGTTCAGACAACACGCAGGAAGAAATCAAATCTAATGGTTGAATGTTTCCCTACTGAGAAGCCAGTCTTTTTCTTTTCAGTGAAACAAAAATAACTGGAACAAAACATTGTCTGTACAGAAATACCACATCCCAATCTATATTACAACTCTTGAGTTGTTTACTTAACTTTCAGCAAAGGTAGGAGTGAAACTTCATCTTGAAAGTAGGAAATAATTTGCAAAGCACCATATGAAGTCAATAGCTGTTCCCATGGATACACTGCTGCCAACATTTAATTGTACACACTAATCTCCACAGATCCTGTGGTTAGGATCAATTGGATTGCCTGCACTTTGGAACACAACAGAACTCAGCTAGGTTAATTTATAGGACTTTTCCACAGTTCCTGCTTCCTTTCATCCTAACAAATTCATTATATTACTGTACATTCACTGAAATAAAACTTTTGGCACAGCAGTATGGAACAAGATAAATATATCTGCTCACTTTCACAATAACAACTGTGATTTATATTTTACATATCCCATATAAGGATCAACATTAAATAAAGTTACTGCTGTAAGCAACAGTGAAGGAGGTACTGCAGAAGTAAAACAAAAAAAAAATCCTTCAAAATACTATGATAAAAGCTTCTTAAAATATTCTTTAATTTGCATTTTATGCAAATGAGAGTTATCTTAAAACAGGCTTTTTTAAACAACTGAAAATACTTTCAGATAAAAACATTACTGACAGATGTAAACACTGCAGTTAGGTGTACAATACTAAAAATCATTCACACAGATTTTTTATGCTTATTTTATTCTCAGGAGCCAATTTATTTGATTTCATCATCAGCTCCATTTTCCTCATCTGCTGAACTCAACTTACACAGTCAATGGGCTAAGACTTGTAAAATTACTTATTTATTCAGCTTAAAGAAGAGAAAGGTTTTACTTCACCACACATGCTCATAAAGGGAAAAGATGAGGAAAAAGATTACAGAGAGCCTAAAGGAGGGGTGAGTGTTGTTCTCTGTGAGTTCTGGTATTTGTAGGGGATTTTTGTCCTTTTTCCAAATGACTCACCACCGATTGCCAGTGTAAGATCTAAAGAGCTTCTCTGTCACCACTAAGTGAAACACTTAATTTTGTCCATGAGTTCCTTCCCCAAAAGGACAAAAAAGTCATCAGGGCAGCAGAGATTTTCTCCACAAGTCATATCTGTGACCATCTCTTGCCATGGGAGCTTTCAGAACCCCAACAGCTACAGGGGGAAAAAAAGACTCCACAGAGAAGGAAGAAAGTATTAAAATCATCAGTTACAGGAGCAACAAGATATTACACCACTACCAGGCATCATTTGGGAAGGCTTTACAAAAGCCACATACACAGGCATCTTACTCACCCCCAGCACTTCAGAAAATACTGAATTACCCCATGTAGGCTCACTACTGAGTTTAATAGCACTTTACTCCCAAAGGAATTTGTTTCTTACTAGTTCCCAGCTTAATAAAAACTCTGGGAGTATCAACAAGTTTTCAATGGGACTGCAGCCAGAAATTGGCAAAAATGCAGCCTACCTGTACTAATCCTGTCTCACAGCTTTATAAAGGACACATCAAGTGATCACTGTTCTCCACAAAGAGTGTTGTCCAAATGGCATTAGATATATCCATAACTGATTCAGTGGAACCCCTCATTTAAGCTTTTGGCAATCACTGGCTTTGCTGTGTGTTTACCTCCACAAGACTTTTCAAAACTGCTTTTTTTCATAAATACTTACGTTCTCTAGCCTAAGACATGAGAAAGTCAGGTAAAACACAGGCAAAAAAGATGTGCATTTAGTTCAAGATGCATTTTATCTACTAACTACAAGATCTGTTACCTTTTCCACAGAAAGATTGATTTAACATAATTTGTTATTAATTAGTCAATTCCATCTCATTCCCAACTGCTTCCAAGTAATTTAATAATTTGCCTGATATTTTCTTCAGAAACTAAAATGCTTTAGTTACCTACTCTGTCTCTTCCCGTTTGAAAGTGAATTTGCCCTTTTCTTGTCTTCTAGAGGCTGCAATTTATCCAAAAGCTCTCAGTGACAGTCACTAACTTAATTAAACCATAATAATCTCAGTGTTATGAATTCCACATTACAATGTAATAACAAATAAAATTAATGCAAACAACCTGAGCCTCTTATTCACCTCTGTACTCTTTAACTTCATTCTTTTTCCTATTTTAAGCTGCCACCTTATGATTTCATGCAGATATTAACCATTTTTTTTACTGAAGTCAGAAACAATCACAATAAACTAATCCTAGAAGCTCAGGCTCTCCAATTAATACTTTGAAAGACAACCCTCCCTCTCTCATTGCCTCCCCAAAATGAAATTCAATCAAACATCTCTTTTTGGAAATTGAGTAAGCAGTGTTCTGAAGAGTTTGGTTTTATTAGATGTACACACGAATTCCATTCTACTGCCATGTCACAGAAAATGAGCAAGACTGGAATGTAGACAGGCTGAACAGCAGCAGTTAACAAACTCAAATAGTGTTAGAGAAAGGAAACACTCTTATTGTCACAACTAAAATTTATTCACAATTCAGAAATTTAGGAAAAATTCTGAGAGATGGAACAGATCAATGCAAAAGATGACATGGGGCATATATAGCTCATGCAATTCAGTAATTTAAGAAACTGAACTCAACTCTTAGCCTTTTTCTGTACAACCTTGGCTTCATGTGTTTTACTACCATGAGCAGAATTTATTCTTTCCAGGCTGTAATGCTGCTATGATGGAGCCAACTCCATAGCTTGGGAAATCCAGGTTCAGTGTTTGCTATAGATCCTCCTCCACCTTTCTGGAAAGCATTTTTTTCAGTTACCCATCTTCTTCTCTACAATTACACACTTTATTAAAATGAAATATTCACCTTTGGGAAGGCCATCTTCTTCTCTACAATTACACACTTTATTAAAATGAAATATTCACCTTTGGGGGGCCTTATTTTATATACTGAAAAAGTTGGCCTTTGAAGCCCCCTTATCCATGACAGGTATAACTCAGCATGCTTGTATATACCTTTATTGTGTATATATTTATTGTATTTTAGTTCCTAAAGGCAGCATAACCAACCCATAGACTAGAAAATTAGGCCTTTTGAAAATGTCTTTGGCTAATTGAGGGAAAATACATACCACATATCATTTTCCTTTATAAGGGGTTGTTATTCCAAAGCAGAAATCAAATGTTTCTCTAATCCTTAATTTTCACAATTTGGATAACAATATCTACTACATCTTTTGCAGTGTATTTTATGTTCTTTAAAGGCTTTAATTAAATTCTCCAAGCATTAAAGGCTTGCCAGTAACATAATAGTAACATGCACAATATGGAAAAAAATCTTCAAAAATATCTTGAATATATGTTTCTGCTTCTTTACGCAGCAGCCTACTGTGAAACTGCTCAGCTATGAAATCAGATATTTTAAAGGCTATTTTACATTCTGAATTTTTCACAGAACATCAGCACAGTTGCTTAGCACAGGATGCTTCTGTAACTGTGCTTAGTGGTCCTCAGGTTCACACACACACACCTGCATAACCCTAAAACATTTACTTCCTTACCCTAATCTGTAATCTGTCTTTCTGTAAAGAAAGGTGAAGACTACAAGGACACAAGAGCAATCTTGCTTAGCAAAATTAATTTCCCTCTGTGTTTAGAAAAAGACATAATACAACATACAGAAAAATATTTCATTACAGTCACAGTCCCTCTCATGCACAATAGTGAGAAAACACATTAGATTGATTAGACATCATTTGTTCTTAACAAATCAATGCTGTCTGTTACTTCTCCATTCTTGGTGTGCTTACAAATGGCTTTATTATTTTCTCAAGAACCAAAGTTATATTGATTACATGGTTTTTTACTAATTTTTGTCCCTAATTTTTGTTCACAGGTTCACAGGAAGTGAAGACGTTTGAAATACTAAATAATTTTCTCTTCTAACGTCCCCACAATAAATACTTTTCAGCAAGACTTTACCACTAAGCATAAAAAGTAAAATGCTGTTACCTCCTAGCTGGAGAGTGCTATGTTCAATTTATTTCATTAAACTGCTGAATCTTGGGGGAAACCTTTGACCTCACATCTAAGGTGCCTGCATACATTCAAAAGCAAAAAATAAACAAGAAAACAAAAACAATATCAATCAACTAGGCTTTTTTTCTGAGGTGCCATATAAAAGCTTTCTGTATATTAAAGCATACTCTCTAAATACTACTGGGAGAGAAAAGGAGGAACAGAGGAATGCCACAGCTTTCCTGGGGTGATGTTTAGGTAAGAGAACTAGAACTCCTATGTGAACAAATATGAGTACATTAAAAATAGTAATGATATATCTATAGAACTATCAAATTAGAACTGAAAAAAATACATAGAAAAGAAAATTTGAACCATTCTCTAGGTAGGTACAAAATGTTCCATTAAGAAACTCTCTCTCATTATAACTCTGAGGAAATTATATTTGAAAGCAAGCTCAGTCCATGAACTAAAATACAACTGCAGCATTTGGCAACTTAGGAAATGTGCCAAAATTTCTTGGAACATTTCCTCTGTCATAATATTAAAGAAATGAAAAGTATCTACAATATGCAAATAGTAAAAAACCCAGCCAATGTTCTGCCTATGCTATTATACCAATTCATTTGTGACTAATGAAAAACCTACTGATTAATAAAACATGCATTCCAAAAATAAAACAGTTATAAATAAATTCTAAAAATACAATTACCCTTCCAAAGTTGGTAGAGCATCTCATTGCACGTGGACATGACAGAAGTTAAATGTCAAATGTATTTGACCTAGAATGTTTTAAAAGCATTTTTTCAGTGCTCTAGGAATATAGCACTATTTAATACTCTGCAAATAATAATGTGTCTGAACTACCAGTAATAGAAAATGACTGTGTGTTATTAGAGAAAAACAAAACCAGGGAGTCTCAGACTGCTGCATTATTATCACATTTGTGAAAACATTCAAAAGGCTTTATTTTTATAAAGAAATAATGTATTTAAAATAGGACAATAAAAAAATATTAGCCGGTAACAGGCAGTAAATCCGAAGGTTTTGGATCTACCAATATTCATGAATCTCCATAGTGCAGTACTGAACTTGCCTGATGCAAACTGCAAAAAATCACAGATCCACTCATGTGAATGACTCATGCATAACCTTGAGTTCTTTAAAAATTAATGCATATTTTGGGTCCAACCCATACTGAATGTGTACAACAGCTTTTAAGAAACCCATATTTGTGGAGAGTCTTAGCTTCACATCCTGGTGTTAAGGCACTGGATGGCCTTTCAAGATGATAAATAATGATCTACAAATTGAATTAAAAAATACTTGCCCAACAACATCTATCATCTCTTATCCAAACCACAGTAAGAGAACTCCTTGAACCTCATTAACTTGAATTCTTCTCTTGTCCTGCTCTTCATCGCAGTATCATGTAGGTTGGATCTCCAGACATCATGTAGTCTACTAGAACCCCTACTCAAATTATGTCTAGCTTCAGCAGATTACTTAAGGGTCTCTCCACTGAAATTCTGAGGATCTGCAAGTACAGACTCCACAGCTTCTCTGAACAGCCTGGTTTAGTATTTGATGACCTTGGAGCTGAGCCAACAAGTTTCTGTGGTCCTACATTGCTCCTTTGCCTCTTATCCTTTCACTGCACATCTCTGAGAAGAGCCTGGTACCATTTTCTCTACATACCAGTTAAATACTTGCTGATCTGGCCTGGAATGACATTGTCCTTCTTTGCTGAGAGCACTGCTAATTCATATTCAGCACCAGGATCTCCAGGTATTTTTCTGCACAGTTTCTTTCTAACCAGTTCAGCATCAGCCTGGTCTGTTGCACAGAATTACTCCATTCCAGAAGCATGTCATGTGTTGAACTTCCTGAGATTCCTATCAGTTCATTTTTTATGCTTGCAGCATCTTAGATCTTTTTATATATAAGAACTTTAATTTCATACACGTGACAAGGGCAAGAGGTTTGATGGTGTAAAACTGCAGGATAAGATTTCATGGATGGGTCTTTTAGTCTTATATCAGGATTTCTCTGCCAAGAACAAAAATTCTGTTTCATCATTAATGAGATTTCAGTGTTTGCTTCTATTCTGATGTTGTTCAGATCATAAAGGTTGAAAAAAAACCCACTCCAGAAGATGCAGTATATTAGGACATGGGATACCCAAACTAAAGTCCAAGCTTAGTAAGAAAATTTCCTGAAGAATTTATTCTAGTGCTGTTTGTTAAAAAATTGCTGACACATTCCTTCGAGAAATATCATAACTAGCCTTCATCAGACCTGGAACAATTATCCAGACTACAGTTTTGATTTAACAGGGCAGAAACTATGTTCTGAACAGAAAACCAAGAGAAAATGACAAAAAATCCCTCACAACTCAGCAGCTCAATACGATGTATGTACTAAGCTGTATTTACAACCTTTTTTAAACTTTTTAAGTAATTCCTTATAGACCATTAGGTTTCACTTAGTGAAAGACATGTAGCAATTTTTATAACACAGATGTAATATATAAAACATATACTGAAAACAAAGACAAGAAAGATTAGATTTTAGGAAACAACTGGGAAAATGTTGAACCAGAACAAAATATACAAGAGCACTGAGCCTGAAAGAGAGCATTATTATTTATGAAATCCCACTGGCATGCATTTACTACATTTAAACATACTGGTAGTTAGTTCACACTAGCAATGGAAAGTAATTAGGACTGAAGTCCAAAAAAGTATATGAAAGTCCAATGTGAAGGAACAGTTCTAACATCTATCTGAAGTTAATCAAAGAAGAAATCATCTCAGCACTGATGAAGAGTGAGGAGGAATGAATGATTCAGTGAACTAATGTAAATCAAAATCTTATAGATGCCTTAGTGTTTTTCAAATGGAAATGAGGCT
Source organism: Passer domesticus (assembly GCF_036417665.1). Classification (NCBI taxonomy): domain Eukaryota; kingdom Metazoa; phylum Chordata; class Aves; order Passeriformes; family Passeridae; genus Passer; species Passer domesticus. Next base: position 12,024,490 of record NC_087479.1, read on the forward strand.
TTTTATATCAAATTGATTTGGATTCCAGAGGCAAACTGCTTGCCCTGTCTCTTTGAACAGATCTGACTGAAATGTAGGAAAAGAAGAGTAACTTTGCAACAGGGAAGGAGCTCAGAAACTGGCTTGCACACATAGGAAATCAGACTAAAATTCTGATCGTTCCTATTAAGCTTTTCCAAATGAGGTGTGAAAGTCAGGTCCAATCACAACTGCAGTTCAGAGGAACTACAAGCAATTCTGTGTTCTTCAAATAAGACAGTAATGAATTCCTGCTATTTCCAATATATAAGCATTCATTTCACACATACAATTTATTGAAGTAGCTAGAAACACTCTATAACACACGAGTCAGTAAGGAAAGAACCATTTACAAACTTATCTGCTTTGACACTTAGCAAATATATTTTGCTATCGTTGTCATTTCCTAGAGAAGTATAAATGAATCACTATAATCAACTTAATCCAGACTTCTATCCCATTACTGGTTAGTTAAGATGAAGAGATGTTGGAAATTAAAGCATATTATTTAAATTATATATCTTTGGAATTTTCCCTATGATTTTATTAGATTTTTCCCAGAGTAAGGAAAAATTACTCAGATACACAAAATCTATTCAGGTGCTATAAATTCCATTATGAAGATAGCCATTCCATTTAGAATTTTTAAGCATTACATGCAAAAGTAAATCCACTTGGATTAGTAAAATTCAGTTATATGTGAGACTAGAAAGGTTGCTGTAGAAGTCTGACAAATTAATTACTTGATATATTAACCTCATGTACTATTACACCAAGTATATAAAACCCCTTTCCATTAAAAAGCTGAATATTCTCAAAACATCCGTATTCTGTAATTCCTACACGGTAACAGCTCCCTTCCAGCCATCATTGAATTCAAATACTTCTGGTACAACTATTGTTGAAAAAAATAAACTATTGGAACATGAAAAAGGACCTTTTTCTCATGTGAACAATATTTAAAAATTTTATTGGCTGCTTTCCCAGTTCCTTTGAATAGGACTTCTACTTTCCAGATATTCACATACAATGTAGTTCTTGCTTTTATGCAAGAGAAAATCCTCCTAGACAAAAACTGCTTGTAATTTTTGTAAGGATTTCTATTGCAGTCTTACAAAAAATATTGCACCTTTGCAGGAGTTAAACATAAACTAAGTGGGAAATGTAAAATTGCATCTCTTCCCTTGACAATGCCCCATTTTGGATCTAATTCATACACACACACAGAGATGTCCTATTATGCACAGCCCCAGTGAATGCTGCTGATGTTGGTAACATACATTAAGGAGAGAAGGAATATAGCTGACAGAAGCACTTTAGTTTGTAAAGGACACATGAGGAGACACAGCATCCAGGAAATTAGTTGTTAAGCTTACAACAATCAAATCCCAAATCAAATTCAAAAATGCATCAAAGGAACGCGAGATCAGTCTCAAGGTTTCCTACCAGAATTTAAGTTTCTATACTCCTAATTAAGGTCCTATTCAGAAAAAAGAAAAAAATCACCTAATTAACTTCAAGCACAAACTTCAGCCCAACAGAGAATGAGATACAAGCCTATGTTTAAACTAAATATATGTATAAATGTTACTGAAGTCAGTCTTAAGAGGCTGTTGAAACACTTTAATGAATTATGGTGACAGAGCATAAAAACACACATTTCATTCCATTCATCTGTGTAGTATCTGATAACATAAATTACATGTGATTGTCAACTGTAAGATATTTCAGTTTTCTCAAACTTCTCCAGCTACTCTTAATTGCCAAAATACATTTTTTAAGTAAGGTCACATTTCAAGAATTCTAATTTCCATCTATGGTTTTCTCTATATTTTAGAAGAAAGAGCAAGGCTAGCAAGATCCCAAGTTATCTGCACACAATAAAGAAATGGCTGTAATGCATTCCTCATGGCCTTTACCTGTTTCTACATCAGTTAAATGCAGCATGGAATCAAAGCCCCCACTGAGGATCCTTCTTCCACAGGATGACCACCGGGCAGCTCGAACGGCACAGGAGTGACAGGAGTAGGTTTTTAAACAGCAGCCTGTATCTACAGCATCCCATACCTTGAAAAGAAGGATAAGGACACCTTTACAAAGAATCACAGTATTTTTTTCAACAATAATTTGCTACAGCAAATCATTGTAGTTAAGAAAGCTTTGCATTCTGAAGTTGTATCAAGTTGGTAACTGGTTACAACTTGTTACTTGTTTCCAAGTAATATATTTTAGAAAATACAACTACTTTGACTTCAGTTACCAAGTACAGTCGACAAAAAAATTAAAAGCATATGCTTTTCATGGTTCTATTTTTGTCATAGTTTTAAGATAAAATTAGAAGTTTAGCAACAACTGACCCATATAAAAATCCAATATGACTAGATCTGTGACAGAAGGCTAAACATCAAAACTATCTTCTTATAAATGTTTTTCTTCAGTAAAAATTGAATTTTAAAATATCCTATGGTTATACAATATAATATCTATGGAGCTTAAAATGTGAAAAGGGAGAAAAAAGCAAGAGTTTGGGTAACGTATTTTTATCTTCAATTATATTTTCTTCTTACTGGACAAAAAGGACTTGCTGACTGTATCATTACATAATGCATACTCAGAAGACAACATTCCATTAAAGAAAATTATTTTATCAAAAGATTTTCTATCAAAAAGCACAGTTCTGCAATGCAAAGCAACCAATTATCATTAATTATTTGACTAGCCAGTAAAGACTGAAACCGTGAGGGCCATTCCCTTAGTATTCTACCCTAATCACGGGTTTAAAAAAAAAATCAGGGAAATTTTAATATTACACTGCTTTTGAAAGTAAGTTTCTCTCTTTTAATGAGTTTAAGATTGTTTCAAGTTTTACAGTATCAAAAAAGGGTTAATTATGTATTGGAGGGCTTTTGGTATGAGGAAGCTAATGAATGAATCAAGATGAAAGGAAAAATAGGTGGTACGTGCTTCCAATATTTTCTGTCATGTTTGAAGATTATGTACAAAAACTCAATTTTCACAAGAAAGGTAAAGTGAGTCCAACAGCACTTTTGAGTTTATGCTTCATTAAAAAAAAGTGACATAATTGGAAATAGCACATCCTTAAAGTTGCACATTTCCTTCCATTATATGAGTTGGAACAAGTGATCCACTCTTGTGGATGAGACCACTGACAATGCCCAAGGGACAATTTACCTGGTAACACATTTCTCTCCACTGTTTTACTTTCCATCAGCTCTTTTTTGCCCAGGTAATGGTGCTGTTGCAATGCTTTCTGGAATTAGAATTGCATGGGCAAAGCAGTTTTGACAGAAAATTCACTTAGTTTACTGCCCATTAATGTAAACTTTTAATTACAGAACCAGGTTTTGAGGAACAAAGATCAAGGGTTAAACAAGTACTTAGGGGAGCATCTTCCCCTGTCGGATTCCACTTCAGTCCAGTGCTTCTCCCCCTGCTCCTACCCAGCTTCCTCAGTTTTCACTGGGCACCATGGTGAAATGCTCAGCCAGGCAGTGAATGCTCAGCTGTGTCTGCCTCACGTTACAAACACCAGGCTGGGATTCCAGGTGACAGAGATGTTAACCAAGTTATATGCACAAATGGGGAATCTTTTCTATTTCATTACATAGGAAAATGCTTCAGATCCTATCAGAGGATCACTGCAAAGCCAGCATCATGTCTGCATTTCCTTAGGGAGCCCCTTAAGCACTTCCCTGTCCCTGTGTATCTCCACTGTTCAACCTGTGGTAAGTGAAAAAAATGCAGCTCATGGGAGAGTTCCTCTGTCCAAAGATGGAGAGGAATGTCTGCTCAGCCTGCTCCACACAGGCTGCCATCCTCACTGAAAAAAGGAGAAGTTGCAAAAGGATAAATTCTCTGCATTTGAGTTTGCATCTCTCTGCCCAATGTCAGCTCAGCAGATTCTCAAGGGTGATGGGCATTTCAGGGTTCCAATTTCTCCTGAGAGAGTCAAGTGTGTCAAGAATGACTTGTGTGGAAATAAAGGCCTTCCTAGTCTTTTTTCCATCACATCTTCCAAATTCTAGGAACTAGGGCCATTAAAGCTACCTATCTCAAGTGACTGATGTGAATATTGCCTTCTTTGGCAAAAAAGGAGTATGAGTTAAAACCTCTTTACCAGCAGAGGATCTCAAATATATTCTTCTGGCATCTTCACATGAACTCAAAAAAAGGATTTGTTTTCAAAACAAGTCTAAGGCTGAAGATAAAGGCCACAACACCATAATCTAAGAAGTCATGGTTTCAAGAATTTCAAAGTATTTTTTTTAATAAATTGTCTTAGAACTATTTTAAAAATTTCATTTAAAATACCAAAAGCTGCTAAACTTTAACCTGGTAATAAATACCTTTACAATTAACATTTGTAGAATAAACTCCAATATTTACATGGAATAAAGATTACATTTAGTACAGAATAAATTACTTGGGCATGGGAAAAAGTTCACTGAAAAATACAGAGACTGAGATATATATAAATCTTCATTCACAGGCATTGAAACACATGTATCAAGAATTCAAAGACTAGAAATTATTATACATCTGCCAAAGCAATACACTTTTATATGAAATTATTTTTACCAAGAGATCAACTGCTTTAAGTGTTGTAGTTTGACTTCAAAACTCAGCTCTCACAGAAACTCAGCATTATTTTTAGATTAAATACCGAATTCTCATTAAACCGGACATTGCTCTTTTATCTTGTAATGACCATTGTGATTTTAATTGCTGAGCTAAAAAGTTAAAAGCACACATTTCATTCTGCTACTCTGAAAATACTTATTTTTTACCACACATTGAAGCTATGTTACACATTCTAAACAGTAACCAGTCCATCCTTTCCCTTTAAAAGAATCACCAAAAAAATGAAATATGCAACTGTTATTAGAAAAATAACACATATTATTATAGTGCCTCCTCTGAATCTTCCATTATTAACTAATTAATTATACAGTATTTGAAGGAAATAAACAGCCAATACTCTTTTCTGGCATAAAGGTATAATGAAAGCTTTAATTTTATTTTTTCCAATTTTATTTAAATTTACTTTGATTTATCAGACTGGCTCATCTTTCATTACTATTTCTTACTCTTCTGGGCTTCACTATTTATACTACTGCATTTCCATTTCTTTTCCATAAATTGTTTTCATTTCATTTCCTCTCCCATTATATAAATTATGGTGATTACATAGTTATCTGCTAGGATTAATATATGGGGCCAAAATGGCAGGTACAAACAGCAAAGTGACAAAATTATACTAGTGATTTCTTTACAAAAGCAATTTTCCTTTTATTTTCTCTGAGGCACATTGTAATTCAATTGCTCTTTCACATTTTCCATAGTATTTGGAAATAAAGGCTGTTTCAGAAGTTGTTTGCTTTCCTGTATAGCCTAGAAATGCTATGAAAATACTGTAACATGTATTTGAGGTAACATAACCAGACCTCCTTGCCCTTGAGATTGGAAGTTCACAAAGCACATAAGCAACTACACAATGTAAGAGATGAGATTTATTATAGATATGTTTCCAGATCCTATTTTCTGCTTTCAGGAAAACAGCCTTGGAAAATAAAGCAGTTTGGGTATAAAAACTCTTGGTAAGTCACAGCAGGAAGCAGGAGAGGGTAAGCACTTGATACTCAAGCAAACAGCACTCACAGAATAATGCTCTGGGATCTGCTGCACTATCAACCAGCTCATGAGGCACAAAAAGGCTTTTATCTTACTGATCATACAAACTAGGGATTCATTCCCAGAAAAAAAAAAATGACACAGTAACACAAGGAAAGTAACCAAAATAATACAAGAACTCATCAAGCACACCAAGAGTGATAAATTAGGAATTGAGCACATCTCTTTCATTGCCATGCTATGATTATCTTTGATGCACTTGCCTCCAATTTAGATTGCAGAAAAGAAAATCCAGCAGCCTGACTTTTAGAAAGAGAAAGGTGCATCTATTCATGCAGGCAGTCAGTAATTGCACAGTGAACCTGAGAACAATGATTCAATTGTGATAAATTAGAGGTTGGAAGTAAGTGAGGAATTAAGCTGTGTGCATTTTGAATTTGCATGCATAGAGGAACTACAGCAGAGCCAGTCAAGAATACTAAACAATAAATCAATATCTGGAGCATGTGTACCAGAATTAAAAAGTTTTTTAATGGATGGATCCATGTTCATTTCAATATAACATCCATATTAAAAGAATTCTTCCCCCCTCAATTTAGCCAAGTGGTGCCAAGTTGTGTTACCAACTTCCTCTGTCAATGGCTCCTAATGAACCACAGTGAGAAATCATTTCATACTTGCCAATTACTATAAATATAAACGTGGCATTTAAGAAACAGCCCTGTTCAAGGATGATGTGGGATAGTACTGAGTTACAGGATGCATGCTTTGACTAGAATAGACTCTGTTCCATTCCACTCTGTTCCATTCCTCAGGCTGCTCCATAGACTTCTGAATCTGAAAAGACATGAGCCTCTCCTGTCCCTTTTTTTGGAACAGCACTGCTCCCTGATGTGTCTCAAGGAGACAAAACTGAATCAGCTTTTTACTTTGTTTTTTAACTGCAGAACTGAATTCAGGTCTGAAAGATATGCCATATCTGCTAACATGCAATTTCTAACAAATACGGTGGAGAAGGAAGCCCCAAACTATCTACATAAAGTGTCTTTTCTAGTTTTCAAAGCAGGCTCTGATCTGTACTTTAAAAGGTTCTTTGAAAATCAATGGGCCAGAGGGCAGAAATAGCCTCATGGAAAAATTATAAAAAGGTATCTCCTGCTGTTACCACTTCAGACTCCCCAGCTGGATGAGGTGCAGCTTTGGGCAGGACTGCAAGAGCTAAAAGTGCCCCTTGTTTATCTCTAACACACAGCAGCAAGGATAAGGGGCTACACAAGGAGGTACATTCTTTTATTCATAGAACTGAAACAAGAGAGTGCCGGGAAGGGAAGCAATAAATAGCCAAGCATTAGAATTGCTAGGTGTGCCTAAGCCTCTCGAGCTATTCTGTGACTTACAAAAAAGTCTGAGCTTGCACGTAATAGATATAAATTCCTAATGTAACGACAGGAATATTTAGAATATTTTATGCTTGTTTCAATTCATGTCCTCTTAAGATGTTGAACTAAATAATAATGTAGTACAAAGACAAATTTGTTGAAAGAACTACAAAAGAAATCACTTGAACTCTTTTGTCTAAACCTGTAGTTAAACCGTGTGAAAACTAAATTAAGCTCAAAAAAACCCTGTGAGCTAAGGTCACTTTGTGTATAACCTTCAAGTGCTAACAAACTTATTTTCAAACAGTTATGAAGGATGTAAATAGATGTTCAGATTGGTAGATAGATATGGACCATGAGTGATGACATTTCAAACACACCAGCTTAATTTTTAAACCAACTATCCCAAAAAAGAGGACTGCAGGATTTTTCTGCAAGATTCTGTATAGCTGGATAAAGCTAACACATTTTCATATGTGTTGAACACTTGTTTCAGGAATGTTTAAAGTGTTCTAGGGAACATATTTTAAATGACATCCCTCTTCCTAATGTAGACATGGTGTAAGAAATATACATCAATGCTGTCATTTGAACATTTACAGATTTCCACTAGTTTTCTTCTTGCAGCACTTGTAACTCAAAATGCAATTATCTTCCTAATCTGAAGGGAAGAACCAACTTTATTATTGATTTAATATCTGAATAAGAGAAAAAGAATTTGTATTTTGATAGCTTATTACCAGGCAACCCTTACTACTGTAGAAACAAGGAGAATGGAAAGTAGAAAAATATAATAAATTCAATGAGCTGAGACAGCCAGCAAAATATCTAAATTTGTTATTTTCCCCTTAAAAACTTTAATATTAAAAAGTCACAAGTGCATTAATCAAATCAATGAGGTGTAAAATCTTCTCTTTTACAAAAAAAGAAAGAAAAAATGAAAACAAAAACAAATCGCAGAAACAAAATCAAACTAAACCCAAAAATAACGCATTATATTAGACCTCTGATAGTTCGAATTTTGTAGGGAGCTTTATTCAGGCAGAAGCATTTGAGGTTATAATACTTGTGGCACACTAGTTGGAACTGCTACTGGAAACCACTCAGTGCTATGAAAACTGATTTGCACACATGTCAAAAAAGCTTTAATCCTGGAAAATCCAGCAAAGGTTAAGTACAAGCACTACACGAGCTTCACGCCAACCATGCCTGTGAAACACATTTCCAATTATTTGGTGTTTTATTTTAATCTTTCCTCCCACAGAGACTCAGCAGCCCTTTCCCCAAGGAAGGTTTCATAATTGTTAGTTGTGAAGCTTTGTTTGGGTGGTTTTCCCATTAATAGGAAAATAAAAACCCAATCAAAAGTGCACTTCAAGCTCCCAGCATCCTGTGAAAGTGATTTTAAGAAAACACTAATGGAAGAAGCTGAAACATTGACATTTTCAGTTGGCAAAGGAGGGATAAGACAAAGAAAATAAAATTCTGTAAGAAAGAAACAAAAACTCCATACCACTGTGGCAAAAGCTGCCCATCTGATTACACACAACAAAGAAATATTTTTGGTAAAGCTGTAACAAGGGCTATTACATTTCATTTAGATAGACCTAACCATTCCCTACTTCAAAAGTTAACCTGTATCATGAGGACATCTAATCAACCAAGGAAAAATGAAGACATAAATAATTTTAAAGTGTACAAACTATCTGGGGTTTTGCCAGTATAAATAATTAATGTTGCCTCCACAGGAACCTTTCAAGTCAAAACTGGCAAACAGAACTCTTCAGAAAGAAGTAAATTATATTTTTTAAATGGTAACAGCAAGATACTGAACAATACTGTCATAAATATTTCATAGACATTTCTATTAAAGAATTTGCAAATTATATATTCCCATTGTACCAAAAGTGTCCTCAGGACACAGTAATCTGATCTGTGAAAACTCTTTTTTAAACCATTTGATTCAGAAAAGGGAAAAGTAAAGAAAACATGGACTCTGGTGAATTCCTACTTCTTGGATGTCTTTTGTTATGGATGCTGAGAACTGGTCAGAGAAGAAAGTCAGATAAACTTTCCCAGGCATTGCCCTGGGAAGTTTTGGGAAAGTTCAGAGAAAGAATTAAAACAATCTCTAATCTTTGCAGCTGGTGTTTTGAAGGTGTTGTTTACTTGGAAGAGGTGTACAAGAGGGTGTTGTTCCCAATTAGCCAATGGTGTGAGAGATATTGATTAAAGATCAACCAGGCCCAGCTTTATCCTAACTGTCTATACTTGGCTTTGCCTTCTGAAGACGTAGGAGTCTATGTGTGACTTCACTCACCCATCCTTAGTACAATAACAACAATTTGCGTTGGAATTACAGACAGAAAGATTAAATGGATAGCTGAGACCTTTTTTCCATTTAGCGGTTTCAATATTCTTTCCCTGTTAATTGTCTGCAGTTTCTGGACAAACAAGCTCAATCCTCCAGCGTTTCACCACCCTGTCAGAGGGAGGCCAGCACACGCAGGGGTTGCACAGCTCCTACACACAGCTGGTGTCAGGATGCAATGCTGCCGAACACTCACCAGGAACACACGCATGGATGCAGTAACACAGACCAGCAAAATACTAATAACACATTCAAACCCTTGATTAAAGTAAATAAGTGCTAGAATATTATATAATTATTCAGAAGTAAGCCCTGCTGCTCTTATAAACTGAAGCGAGATATTAGAATCTGTTTATAAAGAATGTTTAATATCTCCAAATTAATATCTCCAAGATAACTGAAATATTGTCGAAGTATGAACAAGTTCAGGGTGAAATCTTGAAACAAAAACTATGTTTCAGGGGGTTTTGGGTGGGTTTTTTCTTTTTTTGTTTGTTGGTTGGTGTTGGTTTATTTTTTAAATGTGTTTCATACCACAATCATGGACCATTTCATTGTTTTGTAGCATTTCCAGTGAACATCTAGTTAAGATATGGCACCAAGCTTTGAGTTTTAGGGGCACAAGGCTTACTGCAGTGCAGTGTGTTTGGCAGAGAAGTTTGTTTTTTCTAAACAGAGATGACGGTTACAAGTTTCAAATATGCATTTATTTTTAGTATCACAATGTAATACAAGGCAGGTTTGTATTACAACAAGAACACATTTCAAAGCAACAAAACCACTTTAAACAAATTAAAAGCAGCAGGAGCTATATATCTTACTTGTTTAATGAACAGTACCAGCAACACAAGTTCACCCCCACTGAAATAAAAAAAATATTGAAACAAGCTCAGTAAGATGATCTTGCCCCTAAAAATACTTCCAGGAAAGTGGGCAACTGAAGAGAAGTACTAACACAACTCAGAGTTCCTTAGACATCATCTGAATTTCTCTACAGGAATTACTGCCACTCCAGCAGGGGAATGTAAACCAAAAACCGAGGATATACGCTGAAGAACCTAAGAACTATCAAACTTTGTCAACTATAATCAAGTTGGCAAAGGCACAGAGGGATGCGAAAAAACAACCTAGTTTCTGGTAATAAGTATTAGAGCTTTAATTAAAATGTCAGTTAGAACCTATAGCATAAAACTGTTCAAACACAGCCATCACACAGTTGCTAGCATTTTTTATTAGTTACATTTCTTGACAGTATTAAGTTGCATGTAAACTGACATGCCTATTTTCATTACTTTTATGTAATTTTTTTTCTACATTGGCAAGTGAAATCTTCACAATTCTAGCTTCCCTCCTTGGAACCAAAATATCATTAGTAAGAAAATTCTCCTGAAACCATTTTATTTTCCTTTAAAAACTTCAGGGAAATAAATTACACCGTTAGGCTTTCAAAACACATTGATTCCTTCTACAAAGCACAGATTTGTTTGTTGGAATATTTTAGACCACATGTATCATTTTAGAAGACACTTGAAAACTGCAGACATTCACAGAATAAAGTCTTCACTAAATGAGATCAAGATCTCTAAACACACTGATCATTCTTTTGACTTTTACTCTGGCAGACAGCTAATTATCCCAGTTCTCCTTTGTTCTTGAAAAGGAAAGATTCCAAAGGAATGGAGATGCAATAGATGTTAAGAGCCGCATTCTTTCCCCCGTTCTAAGATTTGGAGAAACACTTTGCTTTTCATTGATGTGAGACCACTCTCAGTAGAACCGTGTTGCCTAAGAGTCCTTTAAAGGTCAGCAAGACATGCGGGACAGCAGAGCTGCAGCAAACACCCTTGGAGAGAGGTGTCAGTTCAGCATCCTCTGTACTGGCACCTCCCTTCACTCCTGGCTTCAGCACAAACCCTGCAGCACCAAGACCTGGAGTGGAGATGAGTGAATCAGTCACATTACACCCAACACTTGCTCATCCCTCTAAAAGGCCTGGAAGATGCAACCTCTGAAAACTACACTAATTTAGGCACACGGAGAACTGCAAATATTTGAAGATATATTAAGTTGCACAACCCATGTTATCTTACATTTGACTTTAGCTACATATTTTAATGTCCAAAAGAATCAATAATGCAGGTCTGCCCACAACAGCTTGTGGTAGCATTTTACTGAGGCTGTATCACACAATTAGAAATAAGCTGGAGTCATCTTTACCTTCAGAGAAAGAACCATCAGTGCCCCCTCTAGCAGCTGTACAATTTTAACATCTTGATTTGTTTCCACAGAAATAGCCTTATCCTGCAGTTCAGAAACAGGGTGGAGAGAAAAGATGGCTGCAAGGCCACTGTTTGATTAAGTTCTTGCAGTAAAGGTCTTGAATAAGAGCAGATATTTTCCTTACCCAGAGCAGAATACATTTTGATAAACACAACAAGTAGTTTGATTATTTACGTGACACTGAGGATAATGCTAAATTTTAGCTGCATAGCAGAGATAACTCTGTATTAAAATTGGGTTAACCAGAAAAACAAGAAAGCACCAAAAAATAGGTAATTTATTTGGATTTTTTTAAATTATATTGAATATTTTTTAATTGCTTTGAAGAACACACCTAGCCTGAAGGCTGCAGGGATAAACTTTGGCTGAGGTCTTCTCAAGATTTTTCATCATAAGATGTTATTTATCAGGATGGATGTACAATCTCCACTTGTTTTAGTTATACCAGGGTCACCAAGAGTGAGAATTTTTCCAATTTTTATTGAGGAAAAAATTCTGCTATACAATTGTTTGTTTATACCATTACTGAGTTATTATGATGCTTATGTGTCTTGAAGCACTGGGGAAGTAATGGGAAAAACATACAAGAAGTTTATGGTCCAAGTGACAAAGGTCTCTCAGTGCAAGGCTTGGTCTCCTGCTTCCCCTGGAACAATCTGTTCCTTGTGCTGTGAATGTTCTGCCTTCTGACACACACATCCAATTGCTGCATGGAAATGGGAAGTGCTTCTTCCTACAAAAATTAAAGAGCCTCCAGATAACTCCTAACACAAGGCTGCCTCCCATACTCCTCAATGACAATTCCTCACAGGGAGATCCCAAAAAGGTCCAAATCTCTGCAGCAGGAATTCCTGCTCAGGTGGATCTCCACTGGATGTGTGAAGGTAGATTTTATCTAGTATGAAGTCTATGAAAAATATTGTTAAGCCTTGGAAGCTGAGGAGCATCAAAGGATGAGTAAAATGGTGAGATTCAAGTGATTTATTATATTAAGGATATTGGCATTTCCTGGTCACTCACAAGAAGTGTAGGAGGCAGATGCCTCAAACACATCAGGATTTCTCAAAGTTACACATTTGTCTCCCAGGATATTCAGTGCCTCCTCTAAGATCTGTTGACTCAACCAAAACAGTTTGCCCACAGATGGGGATGGCCATCTCGTGTGCAGCAGCACACACACATTAACCCTCAGCAAATTCCTGACTTTTCAATGTAGCAGAAAAAATCCTGCTCTGACACAGTTATCTAGAAAAGTTGTAAAACAACTTGCCCATTGTATTTTTTTTTTTTAAGCACACAGCACAGCTCAGTTTTGTTCACTCAGCACAGCCATCACCACAACTCAGCCTTGGCCCCGATGTGGGGCCAAGCACAGTGCAGGGCTGTGACCATGTCATGCCTACTGTACCAACAGGAGCTTCACCTTCCCTTCCAGCTTCCCCACACGTTCTGTTGCTCATAACAAATACATTTCACTTCCACATTTATCTCCAGCATGTTGGAGCCATTACACCCATTTCCACCCTTCATATCCATGTGTCTCTACACTAAAGATGGGGATGGCTTGGGTTTGTTTCCCCCACCAGCATTACTCCAGCTGTCTCAGGTACACTGAAATTGGACTAATTCACACTAATTTTAGCACAGATAAACAACATTGGCTGTGTTATGCTATTTTCAAGTATATTCCTTTTTCAAATGAAGTGAATACAGCAGCTCCTCTTTGCTAAGCAATTTACACAGTATCAACACGCATCATTAGAATACACAGATTTTTTTTTTTTTCTTTTAGGGAACTGTATCTACATATTAACAGCTTTACATAAAACAAACTGACTAGCTTTTCTTATTTCTCCTTTGCATATCCATGCCAACCACTAGACGAAAAGGGGCCTGCTATTCATGTGACAAATAACAGAAGATTGCAAATATGTTTAATATTCTTTGTAATACAGCTCAGTTCCTATAACATCATTTAGATTGCCCTACGGAGTTTCTGTACTTTGTACTTTATAACATTTAATCTCTCTCCTGCGAAATCTTGAAGAACAACCTATTCCATAAGTCAACCCAACAGAAAGTTATTGACAATGATTTCATGAAGAGCTTTGTCCCAAAGGGCATTGGTAGGTAATTTGCAAATCTAATGTACATCTAGTCAGCAGAGGGTTTTCAATGCTCACTTACACTCCTACCATGTAGTACAGTAATACAGCCCCCCTGAAGTTGAACAAGAGATCTTTGATTATGTTTTCCATCAGTACAAAGTACAACAGTTTACATCAAATTTTAAGATTCAAAAAATAACCTAAAAGAACAACTACTTACGTTTTTCACATTCTGCACAAGACTTTGGTAAATAGGTTTTTCTTTATTAACAGGTATGGGGCTGTTTATTTTAACAACAAATTCTAAAACATTAACACAGACACAATATTAATTTTAAAAATACAGGAATTTTTTTTCTTAAAGCCAATAAGCATATAAAAATTTTGTACCTCGTTTACCTAGATATCATAAGCTGAAGAAAAACTACAGCAATTTAGGACACAAGAGGCTGTACCTCAAAGAGAGATTATAACTGTAGTCCAAATGTTTCAAAGCTAGTTTCCATATGTAAGCGACCTTTTAAATTTAACTAGGAGTACAGCTCAAATACGAAGTTCTGCTACACAAGTGTGGGTGGAAGCATCCATAAATTGTCAGAACTTTACATGCTAAAGAGTATCTATTATGTTCTCCAGCAATAGTTTAGAAATTAGGTAACAAGCTTGCATATTTGTTGTGATTTTGTCATATTATGGAGCTTGTATCGCTAACTCTCATTTTACAGCTGGCATGAGAGCATGCCTTTGCAACTGGAAATGAAAATAATAGCTCCTGCTAAAACCCTAGGAGCAGATTAAAAGCTAACTTTCTCCTGCATGGATGTTGACTTGAAACTACGAATTAATGACAGAATTATCAAGGAGCAGATATGAACATACTGACACCTGCAAACATTGCCTGGCATTTACACAGGACCCAATTAAGTTATTTTTAACTAGAGAAGTAAACATAATCTTTAGATTCTTGTAAAATACGCGCCACTTCCCTGCCCTGTTTTGCTCTAAAGCCTGATGAACACACTTCATTTAGCAAGCAATAATGCATAACTGTGGCACTCTATCAGTAGAGGCAACCTCTGGTTACATCCCCATAGTGCCAACCTACTTGATCAGCACGTTGGTGCCGAGGTACCATGAGAAATCCCAGTTAAACTCAGCCCAGAGAAACACCTGTGTATCCCAGCAGAGCATCTCAGCAGCCCCACTGAGCAGCTCTGACACCCGGCTGGCTCGATTGCTCTGGGCAGCAGAGCCCTGAAGGTGCACATAAACCCACAGGTCCCAGGGAGCTCAGCTCCTCGGCACCGCTGCAACATCAACATTTAAACAATGAAACCTCAGGGTCAGCATTTCGCACCGCAGCAGCAGTACAACACACCTCCAGAATGGGTTACTTCACCTAGAAATATTTCACTGCATTTACTTCACTGCCACCACAGACTTACAGAACAAAGAATTTCAAAATTAGAAGTTAATGCAAATATTTGGCTTTTGGCTTGAGAATTCTAGTAGCATTGTAGGCTACTATATATTAGCACAAATTTAAAGAGATTAGTGACCAGTTTTGACCAAATTTTTCAGGAGTATTTAAATCTATTTAAGCACATACATGTAAATTATTTCTAAAATAAACAAGGAATATCAGAAGCTGAATATCAAGTTTTTTTGATAATCCAGACTCTGTACTGAGATACCCAAGAGCAGATTTCTCAAAGAAAATAAGAGCCCTTCATGTATAAAGGCAGAAGAGAAAAGTAAGCAAAAAACATTTTGTTTCAACCCATTTGTCATAGCAGACACATGGGAAAGCTTTTTGACATCATTACCAGACCATTTAGTCAGAATGGGTCAATGACATTACCTAAATACTTAAAATCAAAACCTGGTGGTTGTGAAAAGGTTTTTTCTCCAAGTCATTCTACAGATGAAAAATTATCATTGGCAAGTTTCCCCAATGAAGTCCTTACCAACTCCAACACTATTTTCACATAATATGTTGAAGACCCTTCCACAATCAGATTCACTTTATTATTTTAGTTTCCTGTTACTCAATGTCTCCTCCATTTGTGTTGCCACCACTAAAACACTTTTACTACTTGAAAAAATATTCATCACTCCCCTTGGTTATGCCTTCCTGTACCTGCAGTTATCTCCACTCCCACTGCACAAAGCACAGATAATTAGTTTAATTAATCTTCATGACTGTTTCTAAAATTTAGTAGCTTTTCTTCCTGTTCCCCAAACTAGTTTGAAATTGATGTCTGAGAGATCGAACATCTGCTTAGCATGTTGTAAATGTTGTCCTGAATTAAAAACTTGAAAGTATTTCATGTATATATAGAAAAATATTATTCTGAAATGTAAGCTACAGATTATTACCAGGATTTCAATGGACTCTCCATTCACACAGGTTCATGAAATGTGCAGACAAAGAGCATATGCAGTTTGTAAGTAAAAGTAGTTGACAATAGAGGTTTTCTGCTAATTTAAGGGTCTTTTATATATATCTAAATATATATTTTTTTAATATGCATACACATATACGTAAAGTGCACTGCTGCAAACAAGTCAAAGAAAGATTCAACTGAAGAAAATTTTCTTTTAATGGAAAAACCTTGAAGAGAATCCTTGGATATTTCAATTAAGTTTCTATCTAAAAAGCAGAGAAGAAAGATGGAAGAAGAAACCTGGAAACTAGAATATAGGGAGGATTTTCTAGGATCTATGAGGGGTTTTTTTGGTTGCAGTGTAAGCTCTCTTGGGCTGTGGAATGATCTCTGCCAAGAAAAAACATCCTTAGAGAGAGAAAAGAATACAGAGCATAAGTGCTATGACTGAAAAAACCCTTCTGGTATTATCATAAGCCATATTTCTTTAGCTGAAGATGTCAACACACCTTTGTAACACCTCATGATGTATCTAGCCTGCCAATCTAATTTGCTACTGCTTCTCTTTTCTAATGCTGCCAAGGGAAAAAAAAATCAACTGATTGCAATTGCTTTTTTAAAAAATAAATATTATACACATCACAGTTCAGGTGTTAAAAACCAAATTGAATGAAATAACTGATTATCTGTGCTGCAGTGGTACAGGTAAAGAGCACAGAGGGCCTAAGCAACTGCAACATTTTCAGAATGATTTAAATAAAATCTGGGTTTTATACTGAGAAACCTTTAGAAGGAAAATACATTTTTCACAGTAGGTAAGAGATTCCAGAAACATAAGTACTACCTTGAGTAATTATTGTTAATTAACTAGCAATGAGGCACTATTTCCAAATGTGACATTTAAAGCACATAATGTGATTGTGAATATTCACAAAGATAATTAAGTTCATCTGCTTCAAGTCCTTGATTTCAGCACATCTGAAAACACCTCTTAAACTATCATTAGACCTGTAATCAAGTATTTTGTTGCTCAGGAAAATTGCATACCTTTGCTTACCTGCTAATATTGGAATATGTATTCAAATGCCAGTACATGGCTTTTGATAAGGAACTCTCCTTCAAGCAAACACTGAAGAGAAAAAAAACACTAATTCTGATTGTTTTCTCAGATGGGACCATTAAAATTTAATCCTCACACCATCAGATGGAAACAAAACCAAAACTGAGTTTCCCTAAGTGAACTCAAGATCACAAGACTGATGTAAGCCATACTTGACTGAAAATCTTCATCATCAAGTCAAAGGTACCCCCAACGCACATACTGAGGATACTACCCATGTTAGGTTGCATCCATTTCTCTACAAAAAGAAAAATGCAACCTAATTCAGGTATTAAATACAATGTATAAAGTAAAAATGTGAAAATCAGAAAATGCACTGACTTCGTTCTCTTGGAAAAAGAAGTTTTAACCATTGCTCTTCAGAAGCAGAAGGAGTCTTTGATCATCAACTCTGATCTTGGTCTTGATCAAGACCTTCTTGGAGAAATGAACTCTGAAAATAGAAAAAAAAATGACCCCAAGAACAGAATGTCAGAAGAGTCATGATTTGGTGTTTTGTCCTTTGTTCTTTTAAGAGTAAAGACAGCTTCTTTCCACTAGAAAAGAGATTAATGAATAATGTGCTCCAAGATGGAGAAGAAACATTTAGACAGCCTTTTAAAGTACAAAAGGTTAAATTTACTCTATCGCTCTCCAATTATTTGACATAGAGGATTTTTAATCAGTCAAAACAACAGTGTGAATTATTATGTATTCTAAAGATGTCCTACTGGTCTGTATCTCTCAGCCCAGTTTGAATAGCAGCTTTATTGTATGCCAGAAAACTCTTTCTTGATTAAACCTTTATCAAGGATTATGTTTGAAGAGAAAAATAAGGCAAAATCTTTCTAAAAAAAGAAAAATGAAATGTTTTTAAGGTGCATAATGCCAAGAAACTCCTGACCTTGCTAAAAGCCAGTTCCTGCTGCTGCCTGGCTGCATTTAGTGTAGATTTACTGTTCTACTTTAAAGCCCATTGCAAGCACAGGCAATGCCAACTGCCAGGAGAACAGAGGGGATGAGACCCCACAGGTCCTTAAGCCCAGCCAGCGCCCTGCTCATACCAGCAGCCAGCTGGACTTCACTCAGGGGGGTGTCATCCTCCAGGAAAGTGTTGGTCCATTCTCAGTGAAAGGAGAACACCTGACCCCAAACACAGCATACATCTCATACAACCAATTCCAGATTTGCAAAGAACCTCCTCAAGAGATCTACATGTTACCCACCTTCTCCAAGATCTGTTTCCTTAAACCATAAATAGACTGAGAAAACAAGAAGAAAAAAAATTTTCTACAGTCTCTGCAGATGAACAACAGTGAGAATTACAAACATGTTGCTGCACTCCTACTAAGCACATGACTTCAGATAAAAGTGATCTTCAACCTAACTAAACAATAAAATCATAATTGTAGTTCTCTTCCAAGTGCTCAAAGCATGTTTCAGAGAAAATCAACCTACTCAGGATTATCCAAAAGAAGAAATACAGGAGAAGAGTAAAACTTACTATAGCTCTTCCTTTCCCTTATTCTGTGCAAGAACACCAGAATGCTCTTGAAACACTTTCTTACAGTCATTTCAGTAGCAACCTTTGGCAAGTTTCATGAAGAATTATTCTGTTCCCGTATAAAGTGGTCAGCAAAATAAAATAGGTGAGAGGTTAAACTACACTAAATACTGCTACACCAACCTTACTATCACCAAGCACAACAGGTTAGTCCTAAGGCAAGGCAGGTTGCCAAACTGACATTAATTGAAGGCCAAGTGAACATCCTCAAAGCTACTGGACATTTTCAATCCCCCAGAGCAGTGGTTGCTGCTTTTTATAAAAAAACAACCAAGGAATAGAAGGAATAAGTAAAAAGCAAAACTACGCCATTACTATTTTTCCTGTTATATTTCTAAGTATGATAAAATAATGTCTTCAGACATTTTAGAGGAATAAATATGTATGTTTCTGATGCCCATCACTGAATTTACAGCAAATTAAGAGGAAAGCAACAGCTTAAAACATGTTTTTCAATTGAATTCATCTGCTCTACAGAGCTAGCATGATGGTATTAGACCATATGCACCATAACACATAGATTATTGTATGCTGTTTTCTCAAACCATTCTAAAGTCCAAATTAAGTATCCTCTGAATTATCGCAGAGAATTGTATCAAAGAAGCCTAGAAATTAGGTAGCACAAATGAAAAATCATAAATTCTCAGCCAAAACATCAAATAGTTGAGCAAAGTCAGACCAAACAGCAAGATTCATACTAACAGAGACTTTGTTTGAAATTTTAGTCATCTGTATCAATCAACCTTTTGTAGCTAATTCCCACTATTTACAAGAGAGATGAGCTTACCAAATGCTGAGTAACACAGCAAGCTGACAAGGAAAGAATAAAGAGAGAAAACAGGAAAATTGAAAGAGAACCACTATTTTTTACTCTGAAGACAGGCAATCTTTACATTATACACAATGCTCACAAAAACCCAATTTGTATATAAGTGTATACATGCAGATATTTAAAATCACCAGTTAGCAAGGACTCTATCCTTCTCAAGAGCAAAGTGTTTCTGCCATGCCATCAATTGTCATCTTTTAACATAGTGTGCTGTTTATTGTGCAGAAAGATTCTGGGACAACTACGTCTGAAGCTAATCACAAGTTTTCCATAAATCATTGACTCCAAGGAATATGCTCATATAGATCACATTCTCAGCCAGCTAAAAAGTTATGAGAGTGACTACAAAATAGCTACAAAATAGCAACTGTACATTCATGCTGGGCAGACAGTGCAAGAGAGTAACTTCCCACACACACCAAAACAAAGTGAAGAATTCCCATCTAGTTTGCAGTTAACCTTTAAGTGTTTTGTGACTAATCACTGCACTATGGCTAACCCTGTGCATGTTCCTCAAATGGCAAGTTCCTGGAAAACGCAGAAGTGAAAAGAACTTACAATATACTTATAAATCAGCTAGTGATTCAAGCTATCGTTTGTTCTAAAATATGAAAAATCTGAATTATTTTACCATAAGACAAAGCTAAGTATAGTGAATATACTTAAATCACCACCCCTGCTGTACACTACACATCCACAGGAAGGTGCCTCAGATACATTTTCTATTTCACACACAGCAGTGGGTGTGTTTGGGATGACATGGTTCAAGCAGAGCAGTTTGACGCACACATCCAAGTAATTCAAGAGAAACATATATTTAATGACAGGTAGCTATTAAGAACTACTTTTAAACCACTAAATTCCCCACTGCTGCCCCTATGTGGGAGAAGAGCATGGAATGTAGCAGCTTCTCATCACCTTCAGAATGCAGTGCAGTGTGTGTAGTAGTATGTTAAGAATAACACGTGTGCTCACAACACCTAAAAGCACAAACCCACTAGTGGTCACTAGCAGACAGTACTTGTGCCCAGAAAACACTTCAGCAATCAAGATCTTACCAGCAGGCAAAGGAGAACTTCAAATGTATTGCAGCTCTCCAGGAGATAATTAGCTAAATTACTATAGCCATTTATTAAATAATCTGGTTTCCCATTCATCTCTATGAATCATATTCATTAGCATCAATCACTTCTTGAAGTCACAAACATTTATGCTCTATTAAAAGCAGGGATTCCTCATAAGTGCTAGACACCTCAATTTCAGACTTACAGCACTTTGGAGGGAAATTGCCTTAAATATCCTCAGTTCCTACAGGTAAGGAAGGACTGGCTACTTTCACAAGCATATCCCACAGACACTTGCATCTCACAGATTCGGAGCATCCACTATTGGTGTAAGAAGCACTGTTCTACTCACAGCACAAGTCTTAGCAACTGCACTCCCAGCTTCTGAAACACTGTGTGTCTACTCCTGCTGGCCTGTGATTTATTTCTGAAAACAAGAGAAAGAAAACCACCACAGACAAACTCCTTTTAGTTTAATGGACTTTTTTCTTAAGCTTCAGTTAAACAGTAGCTACTAAAATTCAAATCATAGCTGTTTGTACTGTACCTCCTAAAATTCAAATCATAGCTGTTTGTACTGCACCTCAATACTATCATACTTTTTTAATATAAAACTGCCAATCAGCTAAGGCTACTCATGTGCTTTACAGCTTTATATTGATCTATGTACATATATAAAATCAGATACCAGCAGACACCATCTTCTTCACACAGTCAATAAAACAAAGTACAAATAAAACAAACAAAAAGGAGCAATTAAACCTGTCTCATTCTTGCACATCATCCACAGGGAGCACCTGGCACAGCAGGGACAACAGCCATGGACAAGTCCTGGTGACCCAACCATCAGATGAGTGGTGGCTGTTCATCAGCACAACAGAGCTGGGCACTGCCAGCTGTGCACCCACTGACAGGGTGTTTGTGCAATGGCACAGAGTAACCCATCACTGCAGCAGGCCTAAAAATTAAAATAGTGGTAGAGAGTTGTACTTAGGGACTAATTTCTATTTGGAAGAAATTACCTAATCCAAATTTACAGGCAAATTCTGTCCATCCCCAATGTTAACCAGATGATTTTCTTATTTTAAGAAGTAGTTTTTGTAGTCTTACTGCCCACCCTGATTTGGAGTAATATCTGAGAGTCAGTACACAGTTAGTGATTTAGAATGGCTATCTGAAAACCTGAGCTATAATGAATCTTGCATTTATCAGTCAGCCTGGGCTAGTTTCATGTTCTTTACAACTTCATTTTTTCAACTAAAAAATAAACCATTTGTTATTCCCAAGGCTATTGAGAATGTAAATAATTGGGGAGAGGAAAAAAAAAAAAAACCACAAAGAAAAACAAAGAGAAAAACCAAAAAAAATCAAAATATTAAAGATCCTCTTCTCTGTAAAATATAGATGCAATCCTAATTCCATTGATGTCAGTGACATAACCCAGTATTAAACATGAAAACTAGTCATTTAATTATGAAAATAAACTATTAATTATGTCAAGCAGCTACATGTTTTGCTAGCAATGAGGACATCTTAACTAGCATCATTTCAGTACCAGCAAGCAAAGTAAGACTGAACTACCTAATTAATTTTAATTTCTTCTGCATTGTTAACATAGTGCTGGCTTTAACATGTTTATATGACTATGTCAGCCCTAACCACCTGCAGCCAACTCCCATCCTTTCCACAGAAAACCAGCTGTGTCCCTCCCTTAGTAGATCAAAATACAAAATTCCATGCACCAGTCACAATGCTCAGAATGAGAAAAATTCTTTTAAAGAGTAAATTATAATTTGGAAAAAGGCAAGGAGACCAGAGAAAAGAATGGATTCCTAGTTCTGACTTCAGGAAGCAAGAGAGAAAATCAGAAAATGAAAAGAGAACCACTATTTTTCACTCTGAAGACAGGCAACCAAGGTATCACACAGCTGGCACAGGCACAACACATAAGCACATTAAGTTTTCACAATCATGCCCACTGTTCTTAATCCATCAACCAACAGAAACATCTGAGAAAGTCAGAAGTTTTTATAACATTTTCAGGTATGTCCTAGAAGAAAAACAGCAGTTTTATTAAAAAGAATATAAAATAAAGCCTCCACAAGCACAGTGAAGGTACAGACCAGCCTTAACAATCTAACCAGCCTGTCACCCAGCACACAGGAGCTGGAAGACACACCCAACACAATTCCACACCAGCCACAAAATGCTTTTTCTTTGAAGAGAGACAATTACTGCAATGAAACATGATATGTATGATAAAGGACTGTAAGTCATTAATTCCATAGTAACGAAGCAAGTCCTTTGATGAACAAGGGGTTTTCTAATGTTTCTTTCTCCTGTAACATAAAGGGAATTTATAACTAACAGTTGTTTTTATAGAACAAATATATAGCAAAGGCATCAATTAAATTCTTTCTATGAGGCTTCATCCAAAGATCAAGAGTTAGCAATCCTTGTTCCATTCACTGGTATTATGACCTTAAAGATGCAGTATATGACACATGCTAAAAATAAAATCTGCTTTAAAAAAAGCAAGGACATGAACATAGTGAAAAGAATAGAAACTTCAGGAAAACTCTTTCTAGCCCAGATGCCAGATAAATCCTACACAAGTAATCTCTCTATAGAACCTGAAAAAGTAGAGCAAAATTTCTCAAAAAGTTGTTTCCTTGACAACATTGACAAACCAAGAAGGATAAGGAATCAAAGTCATAAGATGCCTTGTGGCTTTGTTAGCAGATTTTTTTAAATATATAGCAGTATGCAAGATGCAGCTATAAAGCCAGATTTCTAGAAAAGAAGCAAAGTTAGATTGGTTTATTTATATTTTCAAACAGCAAAAATATTCAGAATTTCATAACTATTACCAAAAAAATTATACTCCCATAACGTATTACAGTCACTTAAGAACTTAAAACTACTCTAGCTCATTTTTTTCCCAAGTACCAAAATCTTCGCTTTTTCACCAGCTATCTTACTGACACACCCAGAATGGGAACAACACCATCATACACCTGTCCCATCTCAGCTGCCATTCTGCCATGAGCCTGCCCAGCAGCTGCCCACACAGTGCTGGTGTAACTGGAGAGCTCAGCTCAGCACATCCCCAGCTCCGCTGCATTAGAGGCACTGCCCCTCTGACCTGCCCTGCCCTGACTCTGCCCTGGCAGGAGCACAAGGTTGCTTTCTCCTCTGCTGCTTCAGAGACACAGGAAACAACTGGAAGAGCTCCCAGCAGAAAGGAAGTGCAGAGCTCACCCATTCAGGACAGATGGGTTGCTAAGAAAGTCAGATAAACACTTTAATTTCCTCATACTTCTGCAAATAATGATACAAGTAACCAAAACTCTTTCTAGGTAACATGAGATAACAGAATCCTTTCTTCCACATCACTGTCAAGGATATTTAGAAGTAGAAGTCAGTCTCTCTAATTTTGGATTTCCACAGAAAAAAGGTTTGTGAAATAATACTGTCACAACAACAGTGTTATCCTGTGCACCTCACCTGTGGCCACTTTGCACCTGTTGATCAGTGTCAACCAAATTTCACAGAAGGCCTCAGTGTTTTTCCCTCAAGGTTTAATCATGCTAAGCAGCTGAATAAAAGACACTGCAGAAGCTCCAGAGAAAGAAATTGAAGAGGATTTGTAGTCAGACTCAAAATACAGGCAGGCTTCAGTAACTTCCCTGCTCTTGGAAGAACTTCTATTTTAAAATTTTTTCTTTAAATAATTCCCAATTTATTTTGCAGGGGCAAGGGGGAACACAGGTGTACTAGCTACACTGTGAAATATCCATCCCACTCTTCTCCCCCACAGCCACATCCTCTCACACAGCCATAAAGCAGTCAAAAAATGTTCCCAAGAGCACTGGGGGTATCACTCCTGCATTCTTTAAGGAAATCCTAAGACAGGAGTAATTTCCAAGTGGAAAAAAACTCACGACATGACAAAGCTAAAAACCTCACCCAGAAGCTGAGAGGTTCACTGCATTTTTGCCCTCCCCCTTTTCCTCAAATGTCAGTCTTCATACAAGTGTTAAGATAAATTTTAATCCAAAGCAGTACTGAATTTAGTTCCTGATAGCGCAGAAGGAAAGAAACAATGGCTTATCAAACCCTACAGAGATGAGGATGGTGCTATTTATACTCAAAGAAATATACTCCTCTGAAAAAAATCCTTTGAGGCCTAAGAGTGTGTCAAACACTCAGAACATAATAAAAACTATACAAGTCATCTCCAGCTGTGGATTCTGAAAAAGTGAACAAAGGCATTACAAGGATTTCTGTTTCCTTGACAACTGCATCACTGGAAACAAGGAAATAATTAAAAAAATATATCTCTCTAACAGCAATCTCTAAACATTATCAAGGTACTAAAATATGAAATGTGAAACTGTTACCCATACAAACCTTTGGGATGAAGAGACCAAAATTCACCACTTTCATGAACTATTCTTTGATGATACATATCACCAGCTTTTGCTGAACAATTGTGAGAGCTATCTATTACATCCTGACCTGGATTATCATCTACCCATGGCACAGCCATAAGCTTTCACTGATGGTCAAGTACATTCCTTTCTGCATGATGTTCCTTTTCTTACAAAAATAAGCATTATGGAGGGTACTACTCATTGCAATGTATGAAATAATTTTGTTAGAAGATGATCAAGGTATACAAAAAAGGCTGGTATTACCATGCATGTGCCTGTCACATATGCCGTCTTAATAATCAGCAATCTTAGCCACTGGAAAAAACATGCATAGTTCTAATCACAGAAGAGAAGAAGGCCAGAACCTTCAATAAAGAGAACTTTGCTTCAGTATTTCTGCTAATATTTAGCAGCCTCTTCAACAAGAAAACAATGGGTTTTCCCACATCTAGATAAGCAGCACACAACATCTAGAATACTAGCATTTCTTTGTCACTTCCAAGATAATGGGGAGAACTACTCGCTATTTTTAATATGCAGTATTAAAAATGTATCAGCAGAGATCTCCAAAACATTTCAAATAAAGAACATACGTATCAAAGAGGATGACTTCCCCATTTGTCACCTACAGTTAAAGGAATATTGCCACAATTAGATTTTAAAAATCAATCTAAGAGTTGCCCTACTTGAGGTACTAGCAGCATGGTAGCTAATTCTGCTTAGTGAACAGTCTGAGTCCAGCCTAGCTGTGACAGGGCTACAGCCATCTGACAGCCATGCCTGAGTGTACAGGAAATATGCTGGCAGCTTAAATTTATTCCTTAATAAACAGACATGCCTGTGACAGAACAACAAGAAACACTACCTATTCCAAGTGAATTGTGTACAGAATGGTTGAAAGCAAAAATATTAGATTTTGTTACTCTGAGACAGGGTAATGGCCAATATCTAGGAAATTTGTGCTGTTACTATCTGTGCCACACACAGTTTATGGATTGAGGCTATCATCTTCTATCGTTCAGTCCAATACAATAGGATTAAGAAGAACAAAATTCCTGGAATATACTACTGTGCTATTTTTCTCCTAACAGACACAAAATCACAAAATAAGAAAATAATTTGAAAGTATAATTGAAAATCGTATTTCTTGTGGCACTTGAAACACTCCAGGAACCAAAATCCATACATTAAATTTAATGAGTATGAGTAACGTACCACTCTAAATCCAACGATCACAAAAGAGTCTGAGAAGACCAGAGAAGTATCTGGAAAAAATCTCTTGAGATAGCAAGTTACAAAGATTAACTACCTAGGAGCTCAGGAATCCCAACTTGAAAATAAGCACAGACCAGAAGAGGACTTAAAGGCACCACAAACCTTTGACTTGTTCTTCTTTACTCATCCACTTAGACACTGACCCCCAGTCTGAAACAGCATTGTTGTTCTGTTCTTAATCATGGGAAGTCAGCAATGCCCCTGTTCAAGAGGCTTATATTATTAAACTCATTTTAAGAACTTTTACTTTACTTGTATCAATAGAGCTGTGACTAAATGACAATTCAACTAGGGCAGTGGGGAACAAAATATATAAGAAAAACTTGCAACAATGTAGAGAACGCAAAGTGCTATTAATATATATTTTGCATACTCAAGAATTGCAGCACTTTGTTTCCTTGATCTTGTTTAACAATGGAGAGTGAAAGTGCTGAAAATTAAAAAATCATAACACCTGCTGTGATGTTCTAAATAAAATATGAGAAACACAAAATTAACAGCTAGCAGATGATTATATAAAGATGTTACCTTGAGTTAATTTTAAGGTAAACTAGGAAATACAGAATAAATGCACAGGATGCTGAAGTTATGAAACATTGTTAAAAAGCTAAGTCCAGCACCAGTAACCAGTGAAAATGTTAACATCTGTGTGGCTCTGTGTAACGACAAGATCTTCTGAATAAAAGACACTGACAATGTGAATGCAGCATTGTGGTTTCTGCAGCTGATAAAGACACAACTTTTTAATGTTCTCTGCTACCAAAGACAAAAAGTTTTATTCAGTGGCAACCTGTGATTCTGGATTCAGTATTGGGGTTCTAAACCAGAAATACCTAAAAAAAGGTCTGATGTTCAGAAAGCATTGAATACCCACACTATGAGAACCAGGCACCTTTAACAGCAGTGATAACTCTCAAAATCTATTAAAAAAAAAAAAAAGAGTAGATGAGATATTAAAATCATGAACACTATTTTGGTGTTTAAGTAGGAAAAGCCAAAAATGACAGTAGATGCCTAAAATTCATTTACAGCAGCTATTTGAACAGAAGGTAGAGAAGGGTTACTCAAAGAAAACAAATTTAATCCCTTCAGACAACAATGTTTCACAGCCCTTAAAATACATACCTAAGCCAAAAACATAAACCACTCACAATAGTGTTACAGTGTAACTGTGAAGAGAAGCACTGCCATAGTAAGAGCTCCCTATTCCCTACACATTTAAAATTTAGCATTAAAGATTCTTCTATTAATGCTCCAGATTTGAAGAACCATGGATAATTTGCAATACCTATCACTATCACTTCCCAGATGGGGTTCTATCTTATTTTCAGGTCTCTCCGAAAACTCAGGGGTTTTCTTATACATTTAGCAACACATGCATAAACTTGTAACTTGGGTCTTTCAACACAAAACATAGAGGCAACGTCTTTGAGTCCTCATTCAAAGACAGTTTAGTTCCCATCCGTTTCTAACACGCTGTGGTGCCCCATCTGCTGGCACGAGTGTTACTCTAAAGAATTCTGCCCCTGAGCTGAAAACTGATACTTTTTCCAACTTCACCACTTGATAACTGTTCGAGGTGTTTTAAGTGCAGCAATACAAAAGAAATCAGATAAATACTTCTAAAGAAAAACATAAAATGCTCTAACACAGTTCATTCATTCCCAACTATGCAAGTTATTTTTACGAGATGCTTCCGATGATCTTCCAGCTCTATTATTCCAGCTCTGAAGGTTATTCTTCAGTCAACAGAAACTGAAAACAACAACTCATTTATTGTAAATACTTTAGCATGACTTACACTGATTCATAAAGGTGTTAAAGTGCACTTTTCAACCCAAGAGAACATAAATGGAAGACTGTTCTTTTCTCCTGATCTAAACAGGATACATATGCATACTTAAAAAGTAAAAAAAAAACCATAATCAGTTCCATATACACATTTCAGACATACATCTGTGTGACATGAATGACTTTGCCATCATAATTTACACAGAAATAAAAAAAATTATAATCACTAAGGTAAGTAGAGCAAGTGTTTCCTCCTTTTCCATGCCAAGTTAAAAAAAAAATAAAATCCTATCCCACAGAGGAAAATTCTTAGTTTGTGATGAAAGAGGAAGTTATTAAGAGGAAATTATAAGAACAGATAAAATATACAAAAGTGCCTAAACACTACACAAATTGAGTACAACTATAAAGCTCTGGTTCAAGCACCACTTAAGCTACCACAGTCATCTCAACTTTGAACACTCCGTTCTGAGAAATCCCCACTAATACTGAACTCTTCAAAATACAAATGTCTTAATGCATAGGCTGGGTGTAAGGACTGAATCCAAGACATTCACTCTTACAAATAGTCACACTTATTCCTGTGACTAAATGAAAGTACAGAGTTTCAAGGGTCTAAATTGAGTCTTCTCTCTGATCATACAGAGGCTTTAGGCTTTTAACTGTGCTTTGAGTTTTACCCAAATCAGATGTCAAAAGTAAATCATCCCAACATCCTGAATATCTGCATATTCCTATTAGAGGGAAAGAGGACACACATCCACTGCCTGGATTTTAATGAGCAATTCCAAGCAGGTGTTTTTGGAGGAAAACAAAAATATACAATCTGTGTGAAGTTAAAAGGACGAGGAAAAAGAATAGCTGACCTGCATTTTCAATCAGCTGTTTTATGCCTATACAGAAAAATTGACAACTTCAGGCAACAGCGGAGAGCCAAAATCAACTCCCAGAAGGCAAAGCAGCGCTGCCACAGTCACCGGGGATTTATGTGCTCGTGATCCCAGCAAGGGAGGGAATCTGGGAGCCAACCACCCAGTGAATCCTCGGTGTCGCCGCGCCCTCTGCTGCCCGGGACAGCCGGCGTGCAAGGGAGCGACAGCGACGCGGTTCCCCGAGAAACAACAGCGAGGAGCAGCCCGGGCTGGCTGCGTCCCCGCCAGCTGCCCTCCGGAACACAACGTGTGGCTTCACACACCTCCTAAGAGCTACGTTATTCCTTCATTAATTTTTTAGACCTGCATGCTCTGAAGTGTTGCCAACGCTAGTATACTTCATTTATATTGAATTTTCTAGGTTTGGGGCACCTAAAATAGTCAGATTTCTTCAAAAAACGGCTTCGCTGTTAATGACTGCTTCCAAGCAGGCATGGTCACACTGATCCAGAAAAAGAATTTTTCTTTAGGTTCAGAAGACAAATCAGACTGGCCATTATTTCAACTTTTTAATAATTTTATATTGCAGTAACAACTTAGATTTTAGATTTTTATACCAAATTCAACACATCCATAACTTCACTTGTCAGTACAAATGAGGCTCTGGAACAGTAAACAAACCTTAAGCAGATGATGTGACAATTTATGACAAAAGGTCACATTCATACATCCAGGGGTCAGTATTGTACAATCTAAATTTACATTGCTGCTTAACAAAAAAATCCATTGGCACTTTTTGCATCTCTTAGCCTTTTCCTTCTAAGTCTGTTCTTCAAGAAAAAGCCAAGATATAACAAATATACTAAAGATAGCTTGCAAGGAGAAACAAAGGTACTTTCTTCCTATATTCAATGTTTAAGAAAAAGAGGTTTTAAAATGAAAGAAGATGGAGGAACCATGTTGGTATGCTGATACAAGGGATGTTCTTCTTAAGATTTACTAAAGTCCTAAATTTTAGAAGCAGGAAAATAATTGTGCCTGTCATGGTAAATACATGTTAGATGCAACAAAGCATATATTCTGCCAGAATCAGGACACTTTCTGTGCACTCTTACCAAAGCTATGCTGCTGTGCAAGGCCACTTCAGAAGACTAATATTTGAACCCAGAGGCACAATCAGCCCTATATCAGGGAAAGCATGTACATAAATTACTTTTATTATCCATTTTAAAAACAAAAGCCTATTGGACTGACTCAATTACCAAAGAACTGAAGACAAATTCATTAAAGCTAGGAGGAAAACTCACTCTGAGTATTGAGCAATTAACTCTTGAAACAACTTAAAGTGGGAAGATCCCTTAGATCATGACAAGACAGTTCTGAGATGCAAAATCCATCTGACCTGATCAACCTCCTCCAGCAGATGTCACACAGGCCTGTCAGAATAATTAGAAATATTATTCCAGTGTTGGCAGTTAGTTGCTTTATGACTGATGGCAGAATCCATGTGCATACCCTAGTGCTCATGGCCATTGTGATAAAAGACTGATAGAGATAATGAGAAATGACCTAGCATAAATCTAACTTCTTAAGTTCTAAAACACTGACATGACTAAAATTAAAAAAAAAAAAATTTTCTTTTAAAAAACCACAAAAAAACCACCAAAAAAATCCACAAAAAAATTTTAAAACCCACAAAAAAGCCCACCAAATTCCAAGCTAATGGAACTGACTGTGGGTATAGTGAAGGATTAGGCTGCAAGTTTATAATAATCTTATAAACCATCTCCTCAAATTCTGAGTATGTTGGAATTGTTAAATACACACAAGAAGGATGTTATTTCCAGAAGAGCATTGTTTAATACAACATGATGATTGAGCCACAAAGCATCTTGCTTTACATTACCTTGACTGTTTTGTCCATGGAAGCTGAGAGCAGCATGTGACTTTGTTCTCGTACAGGACACCACTGGATTTCATTAACAGGGCCACCATGTTTAGACATGTAAAATATTAAGCTTTTGGGAACTTCAGTTACTTTATATTTAGATCCCAAATATGGCTTAATTAATTCAGAGATCTTTCTTAAAGCCTGCTCTCCTGATCCACTTAACTTAACATCACAATCTGAGCTACCTCTCTGGTCAGATTCTTCTTTTTCAGGCTTACTGGAATTTTCTTGACGCAGTCGTTTAGGGATATATGGTCTAATTCCTGTTAGGGTAGCAGTGCTGTCTTTATGTGTTCTCTTCTGGGAAATACCATTTCCAGAACTTGTTGAAGAGCTTGAAGCCTGTTGATAGTTTTTGTAAGCCACAGATCCTGCAGCATGGCCAGAGTAAACCCTCTGACAACAGGGAGGTGCCAAGTCAGTGCTGCTGTTGGGTGCATGATGCCCGGGGGGGTCTTCACAAACCGCGCTCCTGCCACACCTGCCAGTGCTCCCAGCAGGGTGCACTTCGTGTGTAGATTTTGTACTGCCAGGTGCAAAGTGCTGAACACAACTCACAGAAGATCTCAGCTGGTTTGTTTGTCTGCCAGAAGCATCAGGGGCTTCAGTCTTTTCAGTTTCTGTCTCGGAGTCTGAGTCTTCATAAGCAACCAAACTCATTATGGCTAGACACAGCAGACTCCAGAGATCTCAGTGCTGCAGTACTCCAAAATTATGATCTAAAACAAAGAATTGATCATTCAGAGCACAATTAATTACAGAAACTACAATCTGAGTAACTTAGGGATATAAACATGCCTTTCTTAAAAAAAAATCAAAACTCTTAATTTGTTTAGAAATGGAATTTATTCCTCTATTATAACACACTGTACATTCTATTAAGCAACACGATTTGCCTCCAAGCCCTTTGCATACATTTTTAATGCATTGCAGAGGTGTATTTGCATACCACAAAACAATGACAAGGAGGATGAAAAGGAAAACAGCCTTACAATACAAATACAGCAAATTACTTTGCCTTACTTCCAGCAGTACATCCACACACATACAGAGAGAAGAAATCAATTAATTAACTATGTAGTGGTTTTGTATGTACATTTATAATACAAATACTACAACTCTTTTGGAGTCAGTCTAACAATATCTATTTCTTAACACTACAGATGACTTGAAAAAAGTGTATAGAGGTTCAACTGGCAGTTAAAGTGTAAACACATTTTTGACCCTTTCAGCAGCCTTGCAGTATGAGGAAACTTTCCAACTATATCCACAGAGCATGTTCCACATATGGAACATGTGTTTTACAGATCAGACATGCCAGAAGCTACACTGAATTCACTACTTGCATTTACTTACAGAAAAATGAGAGCATAGATGATTCAACTGTAAAATTTTTTCAATGTGTCTAGAAGAAAGAAATCTCCTATCATGACAGCACATGTAATATGTGGAGTAATTCTACATAGTAATTTATATTGAATAAATATTCACAGTAATCCCACCAAGATTTTTCCAACAATTTGTATGGAGTATGTGTAGTTAACTACATTCAAACAACTGATGTGTCTGCAAAGTAATATTTCAACTTCTGCTGTTCATAGGCAAGAAGTACTGGTATGATTGCTTAAATGTGACATTTTACTACTGCTTTGTTTCCTTGCCAAGGTGTTAGCACTCATTACACTGAAGAGATTTAGCCCACAACACTTTCAGACAGGCTGCTGAAATTCTTGGTTCAGGTCAGCAAAAAACTGTCCTCAAAATCATCTTGATGACAACAGGGACACATGAAGTTCATCAGTTATCTCCATAAGCATTTGCAGAATTGACAGCACAAACGTAGGCCCTACAAATACTTCTGCAGGAGTAGGACTCTGGAACTTGCAAAGATTATTCATTCAACTTCAGAATTAGATCTATTTGAATTAAAACTGTGTTTCACATAAGCTACAGAAGTGTTACATGACTGTAGATTCTGTTATCAAATTTCTAAGCACAGTCCAGAAGACATGCACTTATTAAGACACACACATTCATCATCACAGATCCTTCCCAAGTGATCAAGACATTTAACTGGAACAAGGTGACCAACATTTCAGCACATAAAAGCAACAAGATCTCCCTCTAGAGGACATTTTGTCATTATCTGAAGTTTAAGACAGCTGTAAATGACAGCAAAGAACAGCAAGGAAAAAGTCTTTTTTCAATAATACAGCTTCATTTATTACAACAATATTTCATTTAAACAATGTCAAGGAAAGAAAAAGTAGTGTTTAATGAAAACTTAACTAACAAATCAATTCAAAAACAGTAAATTGCAGTTCCTAGCAGTACATTGAAACATCAAACAAATGGGAGCATTGAAGGGCTTCACTTCAGTAATTGTATCAAGTGGTTGCTGTTTCTATTGCGGTGCTAAACACATTTCCCAGCCAAATGCATCCTGTCCAAAGAATAAATATAGTAAGAAGCTGGCCTCTGGCTAAAAGCTATAAACTAAGATACACAAGTGTTTTGGGTTAGACTAACAAAGTTACTTTGGTTTGTTTTAACACAAAAAAAAAAAACCCAAGCTGAGATTCAGCAGTGCTAGACAGTACCCTGCAAACACAAGGTTAAAAATGTTTCCCAGGAGATACTGGAAAGAAACTGTCCCATTAGATTTGGTCAGCATAAACCCATCCCACCATTAACCTCTATTTTTGTAACAACAAAACACCTTTCTCATCTAAACACTTCCCATCAACTTTATTTTTTTTTTTTGAACGAACACCTCCCAGAGCCAGTGGGGAACCACAATGTACTTGACTGGAACCATCCTGTAACGAGAGTTTATTAATGATGTGATGTGCAATGTACTGAGCTAAAGGAAAAGTGTGCAGCACTTTGGTTTTCCTCGGCTTCCAGAGGGCTGATTTACCTGCAGGCAGTGACGAGCGCTCAGCCTGAGGGGCGCAGCGCCCGCGGACGCAGAGCTGGGACACGGCAGAGCCCCGCAGGGCGCTGGGATGGGACGGGAGGCACGGCCCCCCTCACTCCTAACGCCCCACAGCCCGAGGGGGAAAGAACAGGATACTGGAGAGGCCACAGAGATGGTGAGGGGTCTGCGGCACCCCTCTTACGAGAGACCGCGTGTAGCCCGGAGAGCAGAGGGGATCGCATCGATTCGTACAAACGTCTCAGAAGCGGGCGCCCAGAGGATGGTGCCAGGCTCTTTTCCGCGGGGCCCAGGACGAGGAACAACGGCCATAAACTAAAGCACAAGAAGTTCCACCCCGACGCGAGGAATCGCTTCTTTTCACGGAGGGTGCCGGAGCACCGGGACATCCAGCACCCGCCGCGTGCCTCACTGTGTAACCCGCCCTCAGTGACCCTGCCCGGGCACACACATCCCGAGCCTGGATAACCTCCAGAGTGCTCTCCCAGCCCTAACGCGAACTCCCGGCCCTCTCCAGCGCCCCGAGCAGCCCCAGCCGAGCAAGCGGCTCCCGGGAGCGCCCGGCAACCGAGCCCGGCTCCTCCGCTCTCCCGCAGAGCCTTGCCTCTCCCCAGAGCCCCAGGCCACCCGTGCTGCCGGGACAACGTGCCGCGGCCCCGTTCCGGTCCCGATTCCCGGTCCCGGTTCCTATTCCCATTCCCATTCCCGCTCCCGTTCCCGTTCCCGTTCCCGTTCCCATGCCCGCGGTACCTGCGCTCCCGGAGCGCGCCCGGAACTCACCTGCCGCCCGCCGCGCCTCTTCCAAACACGCGCCGGCCGAAAACAAGGCACCCCGCTCAAACAGTTCCGCGTGTCGTAGCCGCCGCGCTGGGGCCGCGTGTCGGGAAGGGCAGGGTCAGACCGCGGCTCCTTGAGGGGCAGAAGCTCCTCTTCCGCCGCTGCGAGCGGAATGGAGCGCGCTCCCTTGGGCTGGGGACTGGAGCAGGTGGGAGGACCGTGTGAGGCAGTGGTTCCGGGGCGTCGTGTTTCCCAGCCGGGAGGCGCGGCGGCCGTGCCGGCGGGGGTGATGCAATGGTGGTGACAGAGGAGCGGCGGGTGAGGAGCGGCGGCACGGGCACGGGCACGGGCACGGGCACGGGCACGGGAATGGGGATGGGCACGGGAGTGGGGATGGGCACCCGCAGAGAGACCCCGGCGGGCGGGACAGGGGCTGGCTGCGTGGTCACTGCCGCCGCTGCGGGCGCTGCGAGCGCCGGGTGTGGAGGGTCTCTGCCGGGCACATTTATCTCCTTCCCCTCGAGGCGATGCACTCCAGGGCTTGCGCTCCGTGCCCTGCGGGGCTGCCTCGCCCCAGGCTCCGGGCAAAGTGCCCTTCTCTGGGAAGGGCGGCGCGGGGTATCGCGCATCCCGGGGCTCATCCCCGGCTGCGCCGTGCCCGGGCCGGGCGGGGCTCGGGCAGCGCCGGCGTGCGAGGAGTTCTGTCACTGCCGGGCCTTGCTCTTACACAGCGCAGTACACGGTCACTGCTCAGTCTCTGAGTGGTCACCTTGTCTGTCGTCTCGGGGAATCGCCTTGCAGTCTTTTATTGTAATTTCGTGCATAAATTGAAGCTTGCCGTGGCTGGGAAGGTAGGTGTGCTAGGAGTGCAGCCTCTGTTGGAGTGCCTCTCAAGGCCTGTTTCACATGGCTTCTGTGTGGATATGCCTGCTTCTCATTTTCTACTTACTTTAATTTTACTTTTTTTTTTTCTTTTTTTTTTTTTACAGGAGGAAAAACAATTTTCAGGAGTGTAAGTGCTTTTAGACTTCATCTCGCATTCTTTCATTTGCTCATAAAAGCTTGTTCTGGTCTGTTGTGTTACTGTTGTCTCTGCAAGTCATAATGCACTTTCATGCAATGTTTGTCTTCTTAACTTAGTGTGAAACCCTGTGTTTTCATTCTCAGGCCTCTAACTTAGCAAGTCAGACTGCAGACAGTGAAAGTGATCATAGATCTGTGATGCTCAGCCAGTTGGAAAGGGAGGAAGATGCAGTAGTTTTCTGATACCTTTGCCAAGGATTATTTTCGAGCTTTGTCTCACAGCAATTTAATATTTTGGAATGGACACAGGAGCAGTACCCATTATAAGTTCCCTGCATTTCATAGGTAGAAAAAGCACACATGTCTTGACTTTCAAGTTCACACTGGGTCATTCTAGACTCTGGTGCTAAGTATCCCAATAGTTCATTCTCCAATTCCAATTCCAAAATCATTTTTTTTCCTTCAGATCTGTTTGCCTATTGTATGTAATCTCTCTAGGACTGATAACTTTTGTAATAACAATAAGAAAGCAAGAAAAAAACATCTTGATAAATAGTAAAATATCCAGACGGTTTTTTTTTAACGGTTCACATTTGCATTAATGAGTTTCAAAAGATAAAGACCTTGTTCCACATGAATTCCTGGCTTGGATTCCACCAGGAAATAGGGGCAGTACTGAGGTAAATAGAGATAACCTTTAGGTAGCAGTCCATGTGTTTTGCATTTCATACTCACTATATCCTCATGTCTTGTTGCACCACTACTTTTGCTACTTCTTAATGAAGGTGCACCTTTGTTTGAGATGCTTTTTTCAGCTTAAAACCATAATATTCCAAACATTTTAAGGAGTCTGGTTTGCTCTGGTGTATGTGCCAAGTGTCAGCTGTCATTTCAGCCTTTCTGAATGGAGGCAATCCATCAGTAAGGCTGTACTGTAAGGATTTAAGTTGAAACAACAAGTCACAATTTGTTCTACACCAAAGAAAATTCTTATTTATGTCTTTATTATTTTGTGAAATTTGAAGCCTGTAAATATAAATGGCATGTTCCTTCAGAAAGAGTATATGTTAATCTTCATAAATATTTTCTAATATGCATTTATTCTGGACTTTCTTTAACACTTAAAATATTCTCTGCCCATGAAGAAGGGGAAGGCAATTTCCAAATAAAAATATGTAATTAAATTGCAGGGATTCTTCAAAAAAAATGTTTGATCTCCTTCAAATTACTTTTTTTTTAGTCACACTTTCAAACTGCAAAAATTCAAGTTATTAGGGATCAAATTCGGTTAAAAGCTTAAGTATTATTTTGTAATGGTTAATATATACAAATTACATGAAGAAGTGGGTATATCCACTTCTCAGTTACTTTCTCAGGGTATTCATCTGAAGCTGAAATGTGGGAATGTTGCAGCTGGCTGTCAAACAAAGCCTTAATGATAGGTGTGTTTTGGTAACCACCTGGTTACCAAATCGACCTTCAGAGTTTGCTAGGCAGGTAAAGCTTTTTACAGTAGCAGCTTAAATAAGCACTGTGTACAGATAGCCAAGGTTATGATTAGGCTGATTATTTTGTAGCAGGAAGGCTTTGAAATGCTGCTGAGCAGCTAATGCAGTTATTATATTAGTAGGTTTTGTTTTGCTTGGATTTTTTGTTTGTTTAATTCTGGGAAAAGGGAGCCAAAGGAATGTGTACTTTCACTAACGCTCAGTTGGTTTGAGCTCCATGCACTGCAGTGGATCAGGATTTGCTAGGGGGTCTCTCCAGAGAAACGAGACCTTTGCAAGTGAGGAGGTTTTAACATGGGCACAGAGCTTCCCTCTGGGTGGGCATGGGCACAGCATGGCAGAGCAGGCTTGGGCAGGCTGCTGTGTTCTTAGTCTCAGCCATCTCCTCATCTTTAACCATCTCCTGTTATTTTTCCTGCATAGTTCTGAGAAACACAGGCAAATTTACAGCCTATTGCTGACCCAAGGATTCTTTGGAAAGCAACGTTTGTCACCAATGATCAATGTGGTTTGTAACTTCTGGAGGAAAGCCATGAAGAAGATGACTGAGCTTTGCTCTTGTGTGTCTTTCTTTGGGCTGAAGTACTCTACTACAAATGCCAAGACAAAATTCCATATTGTAGTTATGAAAAATCTCATCATTCAGAATTTGTCAGGGTATCAGTGCAGGAACATTAACTAATCAGGAATCAAATGGCCTCTACCAGTTTTTTTGAGATGCTCTGAATTGTATATACATGTATTTAATTATTTTTCTTTTGCCATGATTTTGAAAAGATGTTCTGGTGTTAAATATGTAGACAGACAACACAAACAGTCATGTCTGAATTTACCTGGTGGTCTTGTCAATCTCTCTCCATTTTTATGTGAAACTGAAGCTCACTGTGTAATATCTCCACATTTACCAATTTGATATGAATAGAATGTGGATCATTATAGTTTTTGTTTTCTTATTCTGTTCATCTAATCTTGAGCACATACACTAAAGAGTAAAACATACTACATTTGCCCTACAGTTCTGTTTGTTGCTGCTGTTTTGAATCTCCAAGCCAAAGAGTTGGAAGAGGATAAATTCAGTTGAGTTGTACCTAAACAGATCTTTGTGCAGTCTGGCAGAATGGCTGACAGCCCCAACTGTGATTTGAAGTCTCTGAGTCCACTTCAGCTGTTTGAAAGAGTGACTGAACAAGGAGAGAAAGTCAGAGCACTGAAAGCAGGAAAAGCACCAAAGGTATTTGCATTTCATGTTTTGAACCCTTTTTTTTTCAGTTTAGGTATGTCTTTTGAGTGCTGAAGTATTCTGTTGATCTAGGATCTGTTTTGCATTTTAATGAGAAAAATCCTTGTTAAAAACTGTTCATGTCCATTCTGTGGACTGTGGCATACCTGGAGTAAGGTATTCACTGGCAAGACTGAAGTTTTTACTTTTGAAATAAGAACAGAGTCCTAGGCTGAGAAGTCTGCTTCATCCAGTTGGCATACCATGTGACAGGATCCAAGGCATTTACTTCTCGAGTAAATTTATGTCACTTGCATTCTTCCCTGGTTTTAGGTGGTTCATGAAAGTCTTTTCTCCAGGCATTATTGTAGACATTGTCAAATATGTCTTCCTGTATCTGTACTGACAGTCCCTTCTTAATCTCCCTTATATAATTTAGTAATTTGCAATTTATTTCAGGTTCCCTAAGAGTCAGCACTGTTTTGGCAAGGAGAGCTCAGTTTTTAAATGGGCCTTCTTAATGTATTGCCTGTGGGAGAAAGCCTTGAAAACTGGGAGTCAAATAAAGTGTTGTTCTATTTATTGCTTGCATGAGATTTTACAATAGCTTTATATTAGAGAGGTCATAACCATAACTTCTTGTTCTAGTTTGTCTTCAAGTCTGCCAGTGAATTGTAATGAATAAATTGTTTTAAGGTGAGCCACTACAAGTGTTGTAAAGTAAATGAGATAATAATTTATATTTTATTGATGTACCTTTAGAAATTTATGGTAAAAGTGCTGAGCTTGTTATACCTCTGATAAGTAAGCAAGCATTTTTTTCCTAGGCAGAAATTGAAAAGCAAGACAGAGGTGCTGTAAATGTCTTAGCAGTGGTGATGATTTATATTCAAATGAATAAGTATTTGCTTTTCTTCTACACTTTACATTGATGCTGAAAATATTTAAATAAAACAGAGTTTAGGGTTTATTAATGATGCAGTTCAGATCAAAGCATGGATGTGGGATTTTGAAAGGTTGGGACATTAATGTAATTGTCTATTTTAAGTATGTTAAGGCAAACAGTTGTTTGGGTTTTTTCCTTTATTCAGGATGAAATTGATGCAGCAGTGAGGATGCTCTTGTCATTAAAACTGTCATATAAAACAACAACAGGACAAGATTATCAGGCAGGCTTGCCTCCAAAAGATCTTGTATTAATAAACAATGGCACAGCTAAAGAAGAGGATGAGGATTTAGTGGATCCCTGGAATGTGCAGACATCAAATGCTAAAGGCGTGGATTATGACAAGCTCATAGGTATAACTCTTCCTTCACTGCTACTAAGGAATTTATGTAAAGTGATCCTAATGACCACAGAAACAGCAAGGCATCATAACAAATCCAGATCAAAACATCATAGGTAACATTTAATTTATGTCTAATCTTAGCATTTCCATGTCTAAAGAATTTGCTGTAAGAGATGAAAATTTCCCAGATGGAGATTTCCTATGAAAGACTTAAATACTTTGCAAGGAACTTCTAAGTTCAAAATCCAAGTTTTAGTGTGGTTTGTTTTTTGGTGTAAGGACTGTTATTAGAAATTACACTAATGAAGACACTGTGACTGAGTATTCAGTGAGTGGAATGCAGAAGAGCATTTTGACCAGGCTGAAGGATTCTTCCTACCCGCTCCTCACATCACTTGTAGATTAGAGAGGGCAGGAATGATCCAAAACTAATGCAGAAGTCTATTAAGTCTAATTACTTCTTCAGAAAGCACACTTACAGGCAGCCAGGTGCTGGCTGGAGTGAAGGAGTTGCAGCCATTCAAAAACATGCAGTGTAATGGAAAATATTTCTGGTGGGGTTATTACAAAACTTGCAAAGTTTTGTAGTTTAAGAAACAGAGGTCTAGGTAATTTCCTTATTGGTTTTACAGTTTACTGTTTTAATAACTTGTTTGAGTCTAGCATTGAAACAAATGAGAAAACTATTTATTAATTTCTCTATTTTACCTTTTTTTGTTATTGTCAATCTTCAGTTCATGTTTAGTACCTCAGTTGTACATTGCTGAGGTCTGCTTAGTAGTTTTTTTCTCACAATAGAGCATATACCCTTATACTGCAGTAATCATATTTGCTTTTGGGACAGTTGCTTGTGTCAGCATTTTTTTAATTCTTTGTGATGTTACTGAGAGATTGTGTCAAATGTATGCACACATTGGCTGAGTCTGCAGGAATTAACAGGAGAAAGTGGGAAAGGGAGAAGTGTGCAAAGAAAAATATAGGTGAGCGTGAGAGAAGGAAAAAAATATTTATTAGAATCTGGAAGTGGAAAAGATCTCTCATAATCTTATTACTTGAGTTACAGAGAAGTGATTTGGGATTTTTTCTTGGAAGGAGAGGTCCTGAGCATTTTAGAAAAGGAAGAATTGCACAATTGTGATGGCACAATCTCATGATCTTCCTAAAAACTACTTACTATAAATCAGTTCATGCCCTTTTTTTCCTGTAACTGTGTAAAGGAACTGTTTAAGACCTTTCATCTTCCACAGAGTGTGGGTTAGCCTAAAAGGTTTTTACTTCTTTACACTACTCTCAGATTAGTGAATTTGATAAATGAGTCATTTTGCTTGTTCTAAGTGCTGAGTTGGAAATGTTTCAGAGAAGAATGCTAGCTTAGCCACTTCAGGATGTGAAGCAATTGCTGGTTGATATTGATAAGATTCCTTCTTTTCCTTCCCTTTTTAAAAATAACAATAAAAAGTATTGTCTGAGAACTTGTTACATTGGCTCCTACCCTAAGGGAAATTTTTGTGCCACCTATGATCTGTTACTAGTGGTACCTGAGACAGTTGTCACTGTGCTTATGTTTAATCAAACACAGAAAAAATGAAAGCAGTGTGTGAATTGAAAGAGGCCTTCTTCTCAAATGCTTGTCCTAGGTGTGCACTTAAGTGTATGGTAGCACAACAAAACAGCCTGAAGGTGTTCTGGGAAGAAGGGTTCTGTCAGCTCAGTACTAGATATGAACATGCCTAGAAATTTAATGATTGGGAATGATTTCCAGGATTATTTGCTGCAGCACATGCCCACAGATTGAGGTGAGCTGGACTGGCCTGTCCACCTCAATTCCACAATTCCTTCTTCTAGCCTTTCTTTAAGGTGGGATTGGCATTTGCATTCTTCCAGCCTCCAGCTGCCCCTTGCTGTTGTCATGGCTGTTCAGAGATCATCGAGGCTGGCCTGGTCACCAGAGTTACTGTATGACAAATATTAGGGTGTATATTTCTCTATGAACTTATAACAGGGAAATGGCAAAGAGGAAAAGTACACAATGAATTTTCAGCAAATGCAAATATGCTTTTGAAAATGGCACTTCTCAGGACTTCTGCACAGTGATTTGAAAGCTGTATTTTGGTAAAAGCTAGACCAAAGATGAAAAGCACACTAGGAATTTTTTTTAAGCTTGTTTAGGAGCAGACTGTGTCTGTGTCAGAAGCTGTTTAGAAAGGCAGATTCCTTGTGAGCAGAGAGCCTAAGATGTTCTGAACATTCAAATAAGGGCAAGTAGGTAGGGAAAAATGATCCATTTTTTTAACAGGAAAGGTGAACATGAACAAAGAAAAGGGAGTTGTGAATGTTTAATAAAGATGTTTAGGCATTTCCAGTGAAGTGTTCTATACCCCAGAGAGCTTTTCTAATCAGTTTCTATGACAGTCCTCGAATATTTCTAGGGTAGCTAGAAATTCTAAATGTCCCACTTAATCTGGGGCATTTCCATGTTTTTTGTTGCTGTCAGTTTAGCCTCTTACCAGTTGCTGTTGATGTGCTGAATCGTTTTCATGCTCGTTTGATCTCTTTTTAGCATTCATTCAGATTATCATTTGCCATTTTTGATGCATTTTGCATTTTATTAGTGCAATGTTGAATAATTCTAGTATTGAATAGAACAGAATAGGAGAAAGCAGTAGATTCTTACATAAATTTTTTTCAAACAAATTTAAATCATAGAGCAGTGGCTTGATTATTAGGATTCCAGAATTACTGGGAATAGGGAAAATACTGCTATTTTACTCTATCACAGGCTTTCCTAAACCACCAAGGCATAAGAAGAGCATTATGCATTTCCTTTTCAAGCCTCTTGAGGGGAGCAGTGTCTGTAATCAAATACATATTAAAGAAGATTAAGTTCACAGAAGAGTATTTGGGGTTGATGATGTTGTTTGAGTGAAAGCAGAAGATGTTGTCTGGCAGCAGAAAATTCAGACATCAAAAGAGGAACATTCAGATCCTCTTAGGCATTTTTATTGTATGGCTTAGGCCAAGTTGGTGGTCTGAATGTGTTTCTTTAGCATGTTTTTTTGCTTGGAATATCAATGCTTCTGCTGTAAGGAGGCTGCAATTA
The DNA here is from genome assembly GCF_036417665.1 of Passer domesticus. Lineage (NCBI taxonomy): Eukaryota > Metazoa > Chordata > Aves > Passeriformes > Passeridae > Passer > Passer domesticus. The sequence goes on from NC_087479.1 coordinate 12,067,420, forward strand.
TAGTAATTTGTGGATGGAGAAACACTGCATGTTGTGAGTGAGTTGAGCCTCCTAGCATAGAGATAATTGGATGTGGCTGCTGGGTTTTCAGGCAAGAATCAGGAAAATTGACTTGAACTTTTTGACTTGAAGATGTATTTTTTAATCTAGCCTGCATTGGTATGTTCTTGGTATTCCACGATCTGGTTGTAGCTATGCTGTTCTTATTTTAATTTTTTTTAACATTTTATGATTATAGTTCGGTTTGGCAGCAGTAAAATTGACACAGATCTGATAAATCGAATAGAAAGAGCTATTGGGCAAAAACCTCACCACTTTCTACGCAGAGGAATCTTTTTTTCCCACAGGTGAGTTTTTCTTTTATTAAATTTCAAAAGGTCCTGTTGGGCAGACTTTCTGCAAGAATTACTGGGAGAAGCAAAAACCACGTGCTTTTATGCCAAGGCAAACCAACTGTGCCATTTGAAATTAGCAACTATTGCAGATTTCCCCTGGCAACACTTGAAACTCCAGATTGTGTGGGTTTCTGATGTGTCCTCAGGAACCCCAAACTGAAGAAATGTGCTCAGAATGCAGCCTCATTTTGACTCTGTCAGCAGCCAGAGGCAGTGGCCTGGCAGAAACTCCAGGTGCCACTGTTGGTTTCAGCAGGGCTCCATGCATCTCTTTGTGGTACAGAAAAGGCTCAGGGAATAATCTTAAGCATGAGCCTGCCAGTGACCTTCACAGTTAATTGTTAGCACACAGACAGCTTTTGGGCTGTGGCACCAGCAGGTTTCACAGAAGGGCCTCAGCATGACCTCCACCAGAGGTCAGCTAAGCTGCTTGGTTGAACCTATTTGAGAAATGGTCCCTGGCTGTTTCACTAGGCTCTAGAGATTATTATCCAGTAAAACAATTTTAAAAGTTGCACAATTTCAACATGAAATTTTCACTTTTGATTTCATTTTCTTTGAGTTTTTCCCCCCCCATGAAGACTGAAGTTGACCATGCTTTTCATAAATTAAAAAATGAGTAAACAGGAACTTTTTTATTTCTAGGAGACTTAACATACTGTAATTTTTATAATTACTTTTGGCTTTAAAAACAGTCAGATTTTGAATAAAGGCTTTTTACTGTGTATATTTCTTACTAAAGAGTTGTATCTTGTTTTCTCTATTTTTTCTCTAGAGATATGGACCAAATACTTGATGCTTATGAAAATAAGAAGCCCTTTTACCTTTATACAGGCAGAGGGCCATCCTCTCAGGCAATGCACGTTGGTCATCTCATCCCATTTTTGTTCACAAAGTAAGCTGTTTCTACCAGTTGTATTAATCAAAGCACTTTTTTCCAAAGAAACATTGAACATAGCTTGTGAAACTGCCAAAATGATACATTGCAAGGGGTTCTGATTTTGTGAAGTGAATATTAATGAACTTAATTCAGTCTTACCTTTTCACTGAAATGATCACAATCCCTGCATCACCATAAAGCCCTCCCTTAGCCTTGTGGCACTCCTTAGAATTTCTGCTGTTCCTAAAAGCCAGTTCCTTACAAGACTCAGTAACATTACTCTGTAAGCTGCTGCCTGCAGCAGCAGGACACAGAGACATGGGCTCAGAAAGGTAAAACCTTTGACTTCTGGTTCCTTTGCAAGTGGTGACCTCTGTCATGTGTAGAGGAAACAGTAAGTCTTTTTTCTTTTTTCTTTTTTTAAGTTGTCATTATCATCTGTATAAAACATCTGTTCACATAAATATAACTGCATATGCATGTAAAGAGCAGACCTCTCCATATACTGTTTAAATATATAAGAATATTTTAGCTGCATGATTTGCATCTTCATTTTAACTTAATTTGGGATACAACATGTCTGCTTCTCTTAGGTGGCTTCAAGAAGTATTTGATGTTCCCTTGGTAATACAGTTAACTGATGATGAGAAATACCTTTGGAAGGACATGACAATTGAGAAGGCATATGAATATGCTAGAGAAAATGCAAAAGACATCATTGCATGTGGTTTTGACGTCAATAAAACCTTTATATTTTCAGATTTAGACTACTTAGGGTAAGTATGAATTTCTTTCAAGCATTGTAGTGAAAAAAGCATCTGTATTTTCTCTCTAACTTTGACTACAGTAATGAGTGTGTCTAAATTTGAAAGCCTCAGGACAAGTTTTGTAATACTTGAAATGGAAACATTATTTTTTCTGCTGTGTAACATTTTATATATATTATTGTCATTCTCCTGTATAACATATGAACAAATACTTGTGTGTGCAATGTGCAAATGATAAAAAATATATTAAACCAGCTGAAATGTAAAAATACCTAAACTACCAAGAAACTTCCTGATTGATTTGCTTAAGGTGGTATCAAAATGTCTCAGATGTGTTTACACTTTATTGGCTTTAACAGAAGGCATTGCAGCAACTTGTTTTGGTCAGTTATTTTAATAATACAGCATTGAGTGAAGTTTAAAGGAGAATGTTTGTAGTAATTATTGGGAGAAGGGAAGAATAAATTAAACTTGCAAGGCATAAAATTCCTGTTTGTAAATGATTCTCTAGTTACCATCTCAATGGGCCACAAAAAGTCTGAAACTGTGATTTAATCCTGCAGATTTTTTAATGTTCTCAGCTTTTGCAGTCAAAGCTTGTACATACACTGTCCTCCTCTTCTCATTTGATTTTTCCACTTTTTTTTTTTTCCTCACAGGACAAGTGCCGGATTCTACAAAAACATTGTTAAAGTTCAGAAGCATGTCACATTTAACCAAGTGAAAGGAATCTTTGGCTTTTCAGACAGTGATTGCATTGGTAGGAAATCATACTAGTTACAAGAAACAGTGCTTGCTTTCACTTTCAATTGAGCTATTTTAAGTAATAAAGAGATTAGTGTGCCAGTCATGAAACAGGCAGAAAAAGCAGGAGGATTATGTTTCTAGGCAGGTTCTGAAGTTATTGTTGTTCCTTCAGAACATACTTTACAATGAAATTTCTAGCATAACTTCTACCTTTTTGACTTTAGTAAGAGCAAAGTACAAAACACAAATGTTAAGGAGTCCAAAACAGAGAATGACTTTTTCTTTTCTTTTTTATTCTTTTGTTACAGTGATTGGAGCTCTAGGCAGTCTTACCTCCTAGAAATTTCTCTGCCAAATTTGTAAAGAAGCTTTTGAGAAGAAGTTGCATTAATACACATAGGTATTTACATATATGAAAAAAAAAAAGTGCTGAACACCCTAATTATCAAGGTGCTGGGTGACTCAGGTCTCCATTTACTTCACTGCAATTGCAGGTTTCTGTCACATGGCCAAGATAAAAGATTTTGTGTAAAAATGATATTAAATCCTGGATGTTTCTGAGCATTCTTCATCCAGTACTTATGCCAGTTACAACTTTCAGCCTTCACTGTAACCAAGGAACAAATGTTTTAGCATTGCTCTGATAAAAGATGGTATTGTGATTATGAATTCATCACATGTGTGTAAAAGTCCACCACTTGCTGTCTGTTCTGATAGGATTTTGATCAGTTCCAGGTTAGCCATGCTGGGATTAAGCCCTGTATAAAAAAGAAAACTGGGCATATCTGAGATGCTCCATGAGTACAGAGTGATTATAGCAGTGATTTAAGATCTTAGAGGGAAGCTTATGTAACTACTGTAGCAATTCTCTCACAAAGTGAAAAAAACTTAAAAGCTTAATCAATTCTGTTTCTGGAAAGGGCAGATAGTTCAATGATCAAGAGGCTATGCAGTAATGAACTTTTGCTGAAGTCAGTGTGGTCACAGCTTGCCTTTTGTCATTAGTTCCTGTGTCAGTTGAAGGTTTGTTGACATTGCAGAAGGTAAAGGTGAAAAGGTTTCCTCAGATAAGGCAGCAAAGCTTGATAAAGATAGAGCTTGATCTTCAACTAAGCATTTGGCTGATTCAGTTGTGCATTTTATGTTCTGAAAAAAATTCTCTCTGTTTATCACTGCTTCTGTTGATTGCTTAGCTTTTCCAAATGTGTTTTTTAGGTAAGATCAGCTTTCCTGCTATCCAAGCTGCTCCATCCTTCAGTTCGTCATTTCCACAGATATTCAATGGCAAGGAGAATATTCAGTGTCTTATTCCATGTGCTATTGACCAGGTAAGAAAATCATATTGCTTAACTTGGTTTTCATGGATTTGGTTTTATATTGTACCATTCAGGCTTCATGGTGGTGTCTCGAGGCATCTGTAGAACATTCCTGCAAGCACCTTTCTGGGGTAGAAACTGAAAGACCTGAAAAATGAAAAGATGAAGGCTTAACCCAACAATCATGTATTAATCCAGTCTTGGATCTCTCTTGATATCAACTCCATTCACACTGAGCTGACATCTAGGAAAGCAAAGGCTGTAACATCTATGCAAAAGCACACTGACATGGGGGTAGGAAGAAACTTTTGGCCATCTCCATGGTAACTTGGACAAGATGGAATGAGCTCAACTTACAGCACAAGAGATTTCTCTTGAACCATGGGGGAAAACCCTCTCTCAGTAAGAATAAAGAAGCACTGAAATAGTTTGCCAGAAAGGCTGCAGAACCTTAACAGTTCAGATTTACACAGAGAGCTGGAAGAACATCAGATACAAATGAGAGTAATAGGGTCTTTACTTTAAATAAGTAGTATTTCTAGGAATCACATCATTCGCTGTCTGAACCTTTAGCTATTTTAGCTACAGGGACAGACACTATGATGTAATCATATTAATCAGCCACAATATATGAAGTGAAATTTCACTTTAGTTTAAGTCACATCATCAACACAGCACTTCCAGCTTGCTTGCTGATTTAGTTCAGATTCTCTGCTGGTTGTTAAAATGCTTTGGGAGAAAAATTTAATCTTAGCCTGCATCCATCTCCAGGCATATTAAGCATAGTTTTAGCAACCATTTGAATTAATATAAACCTTTGTAAATATGCCTATTACTTAAGGGAATGAGAGTGTACAGCACTATGGAAAAGGAAATTAAAAAATGGATTTTGTTTGTTGGTGTTCTGGATGAATTGGATTGCAAGGAGGTTCTGGAATATTCAGTGGTTTGTTTTTTCAGTTTTTGTTTTTTGACATCACTTCTTACGGCATGAATGAGTCAGCATCAATCAGAATTGATTTCAAATCACATTTTTAAACTTTATTCTGTGCTTTTATTGGTTGTTTTAGGATCCTTATTTTAGAATGACCCGTGACGTAGCACCAAGAATTGGACAGCCTAAACCAGCCTTACTCCACTCAGTCTTCTTCCCAGCCCTACAAGGAGCACAGACCAAAATGAGTGCTAGTGACCCAAACTCCTCCATCTTCCTCACTGATACACCCAAGCAAATCAAGACAAAGGTAAGGACCTGCAAAACCTGATAGAATGAAGCTTTGCAACAAAAAGGAGAGGTCATAGAATCATAGAGTTACTTGGGTCAGGAAAGAGCCTTAAGGTCATGGAGCTCAACCATAAACCTATCCCTGTCAAGTTCTCCCATGTCACTGAGCCATGTCTGTAGGTACCATCTTGGCAGAATAGTCTCCAGCTTCATCATAAAGTGCTGCAGAGGTTGGCCCACAGCTCCTGCCTGGCACTCCTTTGAGATCCCCCTCAGCTGTCTGGCACCACCTTCAGAGGTCCCTCTGGTTACAATGACAGTTTTGAGTGTTTTCCTTGAACATGTGTGAATCGGGTTCTCCATACGTTTCATGGCAAAGCATCTTCAGAAACTGACTGAGTTATGCACATTTAGCTAGATTATCAAATATGATCTTTTGCCTTACCAGCTAGTCTGACAGTACAAATAGTAGCTGGGATAGTGTACAAAACATGTTTGTTTTTCTGATACCTGCAGAGCAGTGATATAAGAGCTGGGGAGGCTCATGCTCTTAAAATAAATATTATGTTGCCATAGTTTTGAAATCTGACAGGCCATGATGTAAACCTCATACACAGCTTGTTCTCTTGACTGCCTCACCTTGTTGGGAGCACATGCGTGGTGTTAGTTACAGCACAGGTCAGACCTTTCCTGCTGCTTGAGAATCTATTGCTGCCAATTCACAAAAAAACCTGCTCACTCCAAGTTACAAATAAACATTATACTGAATTTCAACTCAGAAAGGGTATTTGGTATTTCCTTCTGAGTGTGTTCCTAAGTTCAAAGGATGATTGCTCTTATCTCATGTCAGATGATTTAGTTTTGCAAAAGTTCACCTGTGTTGTGGTATTTAAAGAAAATGAAAATCAGTCCTTGGGAAGGAATTTATAGGCGTGAAACCAGACATTAAATAACTGTCAAAACAAGAAAATATGTTAATGTTGTTTCTATTGGGCAGGCTTGGATTAATTCTGTTATGGTGAGGCTCTTCAACAGCCACCCCATAACGCTTCATTCTCTTTTGTAGAAACTGATTAAGCAGTGCTGTTTTGAAAAATTGGAATTCTTCATGTATTTGGATTATAATAATTCCAGTTAACTTGCACAGTTACAGAGTTGCTTTAAAAAAAAAAAAAGCTGTAATTTCAGAATAGAGAATCCATGGTTAATGGTAATATTGGTAACATTCTTCCATGGTTTTTTGCTGGCAAGTAACTTGTGATTTGTAATGAGATCCACGTTCATAAGTCCTAATTCTAATGTCTGTAAACTACTTGAAAAAAATAAAAAAATAATTCTAGTACTTGAAATATAAAAGACATAAAGAAGAATCTGAACATGACATAAAGTGTGGAGTAATCAAGGACAAGCTGAGATTTATTGCAGCTTCTGAAGCCCATCAGAAACAAGTCTTTATGGAAATACAGCTTGAGTGAAAGACCAAATAGTGTTATAGCAAATAAATAAAAAAATATATTAGGAAAGGTAACTTCTGGTCATGAATGAAGGTTAAAAAGAGAATGCTATGCTGGACAAAAAAAATTACTGCTTACAGCATTTTTCAGATTATTGGTACATTGCTAGTTGATGAGGTTCAAAACTTACAGGTAATGGAAGATAAAAAACTACTATGTATTGGGAATGGCTAAGAGGATTCAGGGAATCAGGCAGCATTTTAATAAACTATTCTTACTGTACCTATCAGCAAATTACAACTCAGTTACTTGTTTGTTTTCCTATAAAGTGTTATTTAGATTTTATGTCTAGAGACAATATTGAGGGATTCAGAGAAATTCAAGGGAAAAAGATCAGTGCATCACTATGGATGGGTCACTGAAACACTCAGTTAATGAGCAGATGCCAGAATATGTAAAAAAATGAATTTGAGATTAGGAAAGGAATCATTTTGTGTTTCAACCAAAAAATGCTTTCACCTGGCATGTTGTATTTAATCCTTCCCTGTTTAGGAAGAACACAAACTGTAGAGATAAAGGGCATTGAGAAAATTTCATACAGGCTTGCAAAATCTAGGAATGAGGAAGGTCAGTGCAGAAGAGTATGTAAAAACTTTATTTTACAGATGCTGAGACAGCTATTCAGGCTGCCCTACAATATGAGAATAGATGTGTGTGGCAGATGGCAGTTCATTGCATTAAAATATTCATCAGTGCCTGATTTCTGATTTACTTTGTTGCCACAAGACTTCATCTGTAACTTGGTGGTTTGAGAGATTCAAAAAAGCACTGGACAGTCTATAGAGATAATAGGAATGTTCATAAATTGTAAATACATAACAGCTCCTAGATACCAGAACTAAAAAAAAAATCCATACTTCATATGCAAATGTGTCTCTTGGCAGGTTGATTATGGTATCTTAAAAGATACAGGAGCTAAGTGAAAGCTCAGCATATGGTTAAGAACTATTTTTTTCCTCAATTTAGCAATTTATTTTCTTTAAATTTGTGGGAAGATTATCATCCTCAGAGAGTTCTACATATGTATAAATGCTCAAAATAGGCCAGTGGCTTCTGAATTTATTGGGAATGGGATTAGCAATGACATCTGTTCAATAGTGCTGTTCATCTGCCTATAGGAAACTGTGCTTAAAAAGAGGGAGGCTGTCAGCAAATATTCCATTTCTAGACTGAACAATTGGGCATTGGTCTGATTTTAAGCATTCTAGACAGACTTTTGTGATGTTTAACTTTGCTTTCTCTTGTTTTTCTTTTCCCCAAAAAGGAATAAGGTTATCTCTAGGATTTCTGCAGGATTTTCCATGCTATCTTCATCTCTTCCAAAATTAATATCTTGATAAAGTAAATATCTTAATTTTTGTTACATTAAGTGCATTTTTGTAAGCACATATTCTATCCAACAGCTTCAGCAGAAGGGACTTAAAACTTTTTTGACTGAGTCTTGGGCAGATTATTTTTAATTTTCACTTATGCTGATTTTGCAGTCTGCAAAATAAGTGAAAATTTTTTATGCTGGTTATGCAGTCTGAGGAGGTGTCAATAGCCATTTTTTCCCTGCTGGGTTCTAATGACCTCCTTTTTTCATCCTAAGGCTCTGCTTTAACTTGTCCCACTCATTCCTCAGCTAATCCTTAGTAAAGAATTTGGAGGATCATGACACATCTCTGTTGGCAGCAAACTAATCCTGCCTGTGGTGGGAATTAAGCCCGAGCTGCTGGTGTTGTTTCAGATTAACAAGCACGCCTTCTCGGGAGGCAGGGACACCATTGAGGAGCACAGGAAGTACGGAGGCAACTGTGACGTTGATGTGTCCTTTATGTACCTGACTTTCTTCCTGGAGGATGATGACAGGCTGGAGCAGCTGAAGCAGGTGAGTAACCAAACTGCAGACAGGGTTATTCATTCCCTGCTCTGAGGACAAAGCTGTGCCTCAGCCCTCAACAGAGTTGTAGCTCAGTCCTCCTGAGAACCTTCTCCAGGAAGGTGGTTTTGGTGTTTTTCTCATGTTCTCCATCCCTTTCAAGTTTCAGTATTGGTATCTCAGTTTTTGTTTCTTTGCAGTGTTTTTTCTCACAGGCCAATCTGTCTCGTTTAAAATAAAAAATCCCCAATGTTTTCACAGGAATCTCCAACACTCTGTAGGACTGTATCTTCCCTATCTTTCAAATGAGGTCACCTTGGCATTAGTGTTGTTTTAATTGTATAATACACTCTGCCTTTTCCTTATTGTAGAGTACCTAAACATTCTGCAAAACTACAAAAGCTCATGTCTAAAGCTTGCTGGTTTTTGGTTTTTTATCATCATCTGAGGAATTGATTCACTGATCCCAGGTGAAAACTGCTTCATATATGTTGCTTTTTCTTTAAGCCTATCTGGCAGACTTCTGTCCCCAGGGCTGGTGGTAGCAAGCCACTTCCCTTTCTTTCATCACCAATACTAGGTGATGTGTTTTCTCTGGAAGGCAGGAGCTTCAGTAGAAAACACCCGTGTCATGTTGGTTTATCAGCTTTCTCCTGCTGGGAACAGCTGCAAGAAAATCAAGAGCTGCAGATTCTTCTCCAGCCCTCTACTCCTTCCCACACAAGAGCAGGGTTGGATAGCTACTCTTTTCTGTGCTGTTGTAAATTCCTTATGGAAACCTGAAGCACATTTGACTTAAAAAGATTTTTTTCATTGATCTCCAACCACTGCAAGAGTGTCAGCCTAAGTGTGCTGCAGAACTCACAGCTTGCAGCTCACTGCAGTGGTGCCTCAGAAACTGGGTAGAAAACATGAAACTCACCCACTGCAGCAGCATCAGTGCAGCTGCTTCACCTGTAGCACCAGAGGACACTTCCAGAGAAAGTAGCATTGGTGTTTTTATTACAAACTAACAAGCAAAAAATAAGAGAATTCACAGAATTATTAGATTGCAAGAGACCTTGAAGATCATCGAGTCCAACCCAGCCCTAACACTTCAACTAAACCATGGCACTGAGTGCCACATCCAGTCTTTTCTTAAGCACATCCAGGGATGGTGACTCCACCACCTCCCCAGGCAGACCATTCCAGAACTTTATCACCCTTCCTGTAAAAATCTTCTCCCTAATATCCAACCTCTACTTCCCTTGATGCAGCTTGAGACTGTGTCCTCTCATTCTGTCAGTTGCTGCCTGGTGAAAGAGACCAACCCCACCTGACTACAACCACCTTTCAGGAAGTTGCAGAGAGTGATAAGGTCACCTCTGAGTCTCCTTTTCTCCAGGCTAAAAAACCCCATACAGACCTCAAACACACAGACCTCAAACCACACCACTGAAATTGCAATGCCATTTGCTCTTGTTAATGTACTTTACTCTTGCTGAGTGAACATCAGCAGCATTTACACCTTGAACAGGTGTTATAAATGGCTTGATGATGAGGGGAGGTAATTGTTTATTGTCATTTCAAATATAGCTGAACTGTGCCAGCCATGGTTGCTAAATGTGGCTGGACAAAAAAATGTTGGCCTGTGCTTCTAAGCTAAAGCATTTCAGTATTGTGCAGTGGAATGGATTACCAACTGTGAATATGACTACAGTGTGAACATAGATTCTGAGTGTCTTTGCTATAAAAAGGATATTTTAATCACATCTAGTCTCTTACCAAATGCAATGAGAGAAAAATATGAGAATGTGTACCTGTTATGGGAAAAAAAAAAAGGCTTAGACTGTTTATTTGAACTGGGATTCTGGGGAGGAAAATTGCAATTTCCTGCAAGTAATTACAGGATTTCCTAGTTAAACTAGTGAATGTAGTTTATTCAGTCCTTACAATAACTTGTCACATACGAAGTTTGCCAACTTTCTTAATGTTTTAACAGGCAACAAGCAACTCTGCAAGTTGCATTTTCAGAGTGATACCAGATAATCTTCTAAGGCGTGTACTTACTTTTAAGTAATCCAAATCTATATTTTAAAGGAATACTGATCATTGAGTCTTTTTGTGAATGGCACTGTGTTCAGCAACCAACACTTTCTTGACAGGCCTACACCAGTGGGGAATTGCTCACAGGGGAGCTGAAGAAGGTACTTATTGAAACAATGCAGCCCTTGGTAGCAGCTCATCAAGAGAGAAGGAAGCAGGTCACAGATGAAATTGTGAAGCAGTTCATGACTCCAAGGAAGCTGGCTTTTGAATTTTGAAGAAATGTATATGTAACTTAGCACTTCATAGTCCACAGCCAAGTAATTGTTGTCTCCTGTTGTGTGTCATCACTCCCTAGTTATGTACAGCCTGTAATCGGTGCTTTATAAATAATGAGTAAATTATCATGAACAGCAGAGTACAGAAAAGGTTTAAAATAGGACTTGTATCTATTTAAAATCAGAATATGCAAGACAGAACTGATCAGTCTTGCAGAAAAGCATGTATGTCGGCCCAACATTGTATTTTAATGTATTTCATGTTGAAAATAGAAATAAAATTTCCATTTGATGATAAAGGCTAACTTGGAAATTGTTTTAAATATGTTGGTAAGAGGTCATATCTCAAAGTAATAAATAGTAGTTCCATTTTCTTTTGTACTATGTACCTTGGTTTACTAGATTGTATGTCTTCTTGAGCTGCTGAGAACATGCTGCACACAAAAAAGTAGTGAATATTACAAAGTGGGATCAGTACAGAAAGAATGGACATCTGTGAGTTATACACTGGAGAAAGAATATCCGACTTGTCTTGCTGTCACCTCCCTCTGACACTGGGCAAGTTGCAGAAATCTCACTGTACTTTTCATCTGGAGCTTTTTACCTGATCCAAGTGCCTCTGGAAGGAGGAGGTCATCAGGAAGTGGTCAGGTCCTTGATATTCTCAGGTGGAAGATAGTATAGAAATGCAAATATTAGCTTCTAGGTATAAATAACAAGTGTTAAATCATGATGTGAAAATTGAAGTCACACTGGACACAGGGATACTTCTAATACTGTCTGTTCTCCTTCACTGCACCAGGAGATTTAAACTAGGGATATTTATTTTAGGATGTATTCCATGAGAAAATATACTTTGTTAAAATACCTCATGTAATATTTAATTATCTCCTTTCTTCAAAAGAACTTCAATGTCTTCACTGTGATTCCTGGAAGAAAAATCCAAATTAGCTATTTGTTTTAATCTGAACAGTGCTGAGAGCAAACTGTTAGATCTGTCTTGTATAGAATAGAAAATTGCTAGCCCAGCTACAGTCTTAGTAAAGATGATTTTATTTGATGTAGATAACACAGGTGGGTTAACCTGATTGTTTGTTCAAGGAGCCAAGGAAAAGGCAGGAGTGCAAGGCAAACTTAGGCATATTGCATGAGTTTCAAACCTGTGCTGGAAATAGCAAGGCATAGCTTTTGTCTTTTTCTTTACAGTTTATGTGAGCTGACATTTCTAATCTAATGCCATTGACTTCAGTGAATTAGTGAAAATGTTTCCCAGAGACTCTCCATAACCCACAGGCAAAGCATCTCAGTGCCAGCAAGGGCTTAACAATGAGTAGAAAAACTTTTTTTTTTTTTCTAGAAGTAGTGGAGCAATTCTTAGGGGAAAAAAGCAGCTTCTTAAATCCATTAATAAATAAGCTAAGTCTTAATTGGACTTACTTTGGACTTTAATGATGACCTTCCTGTTCTTGCAGTCTACTCTTCATCATCTTTAAGCCATACATAAAAGATAAGCCTTAAATTGACTTTAAAAGTGCTTTTACAGACTTATAATGCAAATATATTGTTTAAAATACATGCAGATTTGTTCCGCTAGATTTATTTCATTAGCTGAGAATTTAGTTTGTTATTGAGAAAAGGGAAATATGCTGTAGGAGAAACAGTGCTGTGTTCTATTCTAGATAGATAAGCAGATGGATTGTTTTATAACAACAATTGAAAGATGTTTTGAAAGTTCTAGACAGGAGAGTGATAGGAAAACTATTTAGTATTTGTTTGCTGAACAAGCACTGTTTTCAAGTCCTCTGAGGAATTCGTACCAACATGCTTCTGAGATGGTACAGTTTCTCAGAGGACTCTTGATGAATTCCTGACTCTATTGTAATTATGGTTTATGTCCCAAGGGTCATTTTAAAGGTCAAGACAAAGCAGTTTTCAAAAACATACTGAAGTATTACCAGATGTCGCTCAATACATTTTCCTCAATTTGCTCATTTTGTCCATCTCAATGTAATAAAAATGCAGATAAAAGTCTGTATCAAACTTCTGTTTCACTTTTTTTTTTTTAAGCCTTAAATTACCATTATTCTGGTTTTGACCTCTCTTCCTACCTCTTTAGGTGTTGATTTGTCACCTAATGTAGCTGGTCCTTGTTTTGAGGTGTTGGAATAGAGTGGTGAGATCCCCCTTGCAGGCAGACTTCAGACTGCTCCCAGACTGAGCTGGGGAAGGGTCAGTGGTGCAGAGATGGCCTGGTCCCAGGCCAGGCTGGATGCTCATGTCCCTGTGCACAGCAGCCAGCTCTGGGATGGGGAAGGCCAGTGAGACACCTCAGTGGGTTTGGTGTAAATTGGTGCTTAAGTGGAAACGTGCTCACAATTTCTGTGCAAAAGCACAGATTCTGAATAGCTTCCAGTGGGAACCCAGGACATCCCTCTGGATGCCCTGGATGGCTCAAGATCCTGGCAGGGGCTCAGAGACCCTGGCAGGAAGCCAAAGACACTTGGGAATTTGATCTTAACCCACAGAGCAAATTACCAACTTTATATGAAGAATTACAAGTCACAAAAGTTTAAGTGGCATGATAGTAGTTGTCACAGGGTGAAAAGTGGAATTTTGAAGATTTTTACCATAGGGGTCCAGGAGGCAAGATGGAGGGATTTGGGCGTTGTCCTGTTCTTCCTTCTTCTTGCTAGCCCCCATCTTCTTGGTGATGTTAGCCCTTTGGGATTGGTGTAAAGTAGAAAGACACTGTCTACCATAGATGATAGGTATTGGAAAATCACTGTAACTAAAGTACATGTAGTTTTTAGTATAAAGAGATAGCACTGCCTCAGGGCAGTGCAGTGTGCCTCGGACTGACCTGCTGAACAGACCTCGGCAGGCCAGACAGGAAATGTTTTAGACAACAAATAATAAACAACCTTGAGAACACAAGGCACAGACTTCTGACTCCTTCTTTGACAGGTGGGTTGGGGAAAAGAGACTTTTAGTACATTTCGGGGTCATCTTGATCAGAGAAGATCCTGAGAGCTTCCCACAGAGCTTCCACAATCACCAAGAGGAAAGCTGAAACCTGCCTGGATATTCATGAGCATTGTCAGAGCAAACAGGAACTGTCAGCAACATGGAACCTAACCATGAGTGTGACTTCTAAGAGTTTTTTTCCTCAAGGCCACCAGCTTTGTTGCTGAAAGAAATTATCTGTATGACAAGCTACAGTCAATACAGCAAAGCAAACCAAACATCAGGACAGCAAATGTGGTACCTTCTTTCTGTTGGCTGGCCTTCAGCTAGCTAGTTTATCAAAATAAACAGTTCTGTGATCATTAGAGTAGCTAAAGGTCAAGATAATACAAATCAGAAAATAAAGCAGTCAAGTTCTGAAAACCAGAAGCTGAACACCCAGGTGTGTTGGGGTGTGTGTAGTGAAGCACATAATATGTGTCCTGTCAGTAAACAAAAATTGGTTTAAATTCATGTGCCTGTGTTTACAGCACTCAGTCAGATCCTGTACCTGTTGCTGTTTGTGTCAGCAGTGAGTTCTACCTCAGGTTATCACCCACACACTGTGTAGATGGTTTTTTCCCAGTAGAGGGCTCTCAACCGGATGGATTGTGAAGGCCTTACCTTCCTGAAATAAGCTGCCTGGAGATACAATTTGCCTCTCATGTAGCATTTGTTCAGACCACATGAGAGCCTGCTTACCAGTGGTGCTGAACATCCCAAGGCTTAGAGTTCTCAGCCCCTTGCACTGGCTTCTGCAATTATTCCCACTCATATTCACAATTCCTCTGTAATTTCTCTCCCTTGGAACCAGCTGTATTTCAGTTACACCCACAGGAGGAGACATTTTTAGTTATCTGAGTGCATGCGTGTACTGGGAAAGATGGGCTGTTTAATATTCAAACCTTGGGCTGACCATGAATGGTATCAGTGCTGCCTAACAATAAATGGTTGTTTAGTCTGTTTTGCAGGCATTCTTTCACTGTCTCCATTCAGAGAATGTAATGCCTGAGAACAAGGTTGGCTGAGAATAACATGGCATAAAGGAGTATGATTCCAAGCATCCAGGCAGAGTGGGGTAAATCAGTACCCAGTGAAATGCATCCCTTGTAGAAAGAGGTGAAGGTAGTAGACTCTTAAGAGGAATTTCAAACCTCAAGGACATAGCTAAATCTTCTGTTTTAAGGACTTTCTCACTACAGGAAGGTTGGTGCTGACACCCAAAGCTGTCGCCAGTGTGGTAGGTTGCTGAGGCCATAAGTATTTTGGAGAGAATCCAGTTTAGTGCTGGGTCTTTCATTTCACTCCCCTTAAGGTGACATAGTGTGCACCAGCCTGGTCTCTTCACCCTGCTCTTGGATCAGCTGCAAGAGCTGGGTAGACCCTTGGAAGAATTCAGGTGCCTGTTTGATATGATAGCATGTCTGTGAACGTGTTTAAAAGGCCAGTTGAAGGCTTAGATTTCAGGAGGAGTTGTGGCGTTTTTAGTGGTCTCTGTGTGGGGTAGAAGAGGTTCCCTTTATTCTTGTCTAGGAGCCCCTGAATTCTTTAAACTTGTAGTTCTTTCTTCATGTAGAAGGCAGCTGACAAAACTGCAGCCAGTGTAGTAAAACTTTGTCATCAGCTGGTGAGAGTGACTGCTGACCAGAAGGGTCCTAAATATGAGAACTCCTTTTAAAATACAATACTCCTCTTTTCCTCAAATCAATGCATTTTTAGCAGAATCTGAGAAGTTGGATCCAGAATTCTTCAAGTGTCGTCCTCCAGGTATTAAACCAGGGATTAAATATGTTGCCTGTGAGGCAGAATGAATAAACTAACATTTTAGTTTATTCCTTCTGAAGCAATAGCATGGGCACTGTTTTTTCAACTGTCTTTTTCATTTAAAAAAGTAATAAAAAATTAGTAGGAAGATGAGAAAGAAGTAATAGAAAAGTCTGAAATTCTTTCAAAATGCACCTTTGACAAAATACATTTAGCTGCTCCTAACAGCACCCTTTAAGGGAGAAGTGTATGCACTTTTAAAAGCTGGGAATCTTGATTATCCTCTACAACTTTGCAACTCTTCTCACTTGCCTAACCCCGCCAGTACACGGGTTTTATGGCAGCCTTTCCTTCGCCAAGCAAAGAGGCTTTGCATCTATTCCTGCCCTCGCTCCAGGATGAGAACAGATTGCCTCCAAAGCTGTGCCAGGCTGGGAGAGCCGCACTCCATGGCCTGGGGAGAGGGCTGGAGCTGTGTGGGGCTCAGGGAGAAAATCACACGGGGTGCTGGGCACGGCGCCTGGCGCCCAGCGCGACCATTAGCGCAGTTATGTAAACAGAGCATGGCTGCCACTCGCTACAGAGCAGCGGGGAAAAGAAAGGACATTCCTGCCTCAGCTCCTGCCAAGGGGATATAATTGGAGAGAGCTTTGGGAAAATTACCGCTGGGAAGGGGAGGTTGCAGCCTGAAGCACAAGTATGTGAGTCACTCGGTGAATGCAGTGCAGGCATAGCATGTAAAAAGCACACTCTGGGGAGTGTTAAATCTTACAGAAACTGCCCCCAGCTCTTCTTTTGGTTGTGAGGATCATTGTCTGTGCCAGTAGAAAAAAAATTACTTGATTTACCAAAACCTCTGATCAGACAAACAACTTATTAGAACATAAAAATTTGCAAATGTTTCAGGGGCCTAAGCAGCGGCTACAGTCTAAACACCTTAATGAGATAAAAGGGAGGTTTTATATGAAGCCAAGGCTCCCTGATGAGTTTGTAATCCTGTAAGAATAAAACAAAGCCATCAATTGTCAGCTTTGGGCTGAAATGTCCATGCTTCTTATGCTGTCCATCAATTCAACAGTTGTTTGTGGATGTTGTCTTACAAAAATGTAAATAAATAAAATACGCTTTGGACAGAGTGGAACAAGCTATTTTTTGTTTATATAATGATCTGTAAATCTCAGTACACCTTCATACGTTACAAACACTACCATGTTCACAGGAAAGGCACGAATGCAATTTAAACCCAGTCCTTTGAAAAGCACTTTTGCCCCCTCCTTTCTCACACTTTCCCTCACACAGTGGATCAGGCCTTTGTACTTGTGCTGGTCCGATTCATCTATTTGCATGCGTGATTTGATGACATCCATGGGAGTAGCTAATCCCCAGGCCAGGACTCCAGCAAAACCACCAGAAAGCAGCACAACAAGGAAACCTGCAGGAGAGAGGGAAGGGAGAAGGGCAGTTCACTTGCATCTCATTCAGCTACAGCCATCTCAGATCTGACAACAAACTTTGGTAACTTTCATGTTTTTTGGGAGTTATTTTGTGCAGCTCTTGCAGTTGTGTGTTTCCAGTGATCTCAGAGAATTTTTGCAATGTGACACTTTGAACACTATGTGAATTTGATTTGGATCTAATTTTTATAATTCTCAGGGAGACACTCTTTTGCTGAATCTTACCTATTCAATCTTTTCTCAAAGCAGATAGTTGCTTTTTGGAGCCAAATCACAACTAAGAACCTGAAGTGTATTTACCTTCTCCACCTGGACTTGATATTCAAGCTGTGAGCTGACCCTTATCTGAGCTCCATGATGGCTCCCAGGAGCTTTGTCCATGTTTAATTCCTTGTCACCCTGTTTTTGCATTAACAGGATTTCATATCCACATTCCAGGCACCAGAGGGTGTGGTAAGAACCCCTCCTGCAGGAGGAGGAGGAGCTGCTTAGGGACAAGGTGGGGACAAGCCTAGAATGCAGGCTGCTGGCACTAAAGCCAGCACACACAGAGCTACCTCTCATGAGGATCTGGGTGAGGTTTTATGGGTATTGGATGATGTTTGCCCAGAGCCTGGTTTCCCTCTTGGTGTGGGAAATGTGAATGTGAATGTGAATAAGCCATTTTGCAGGTAATGCCAGATGCTTTCCAATACCTACCTGGTTTATTTCTCCCATCTGGTGTGAGCCAGTCGCACAGCACAGAATAGGAAAGGAAATACATTGCAGAAGCAGAGCAATCCCTGCAGAGTAATGCAGAACAGCCCTTGTAGAGACCCCCAAAACCTTCCTCCTTGATGATAACCTTCAGACAGTGCAGAGACCCTCGATACTTTGGCTTGGAATCAGGCTGATGTGTGCTGGAAGGGCATGGGTTCCTCTGAGTCTGCATCCGAACTTTAGCCACTTCACTAGGGTTTGTCAACACAACCTGCAACACCAGAGAATGGCATTTTAACCCTCACTCTTAAACAGTGTTTTGATCTCCCTCCTGTAAATTCTTGTCTCCCAGCTTTTCAGGCAATAGCATTGTCTGTGAGCTCCAGCAAGCTCCAGCCTCCTCCCCTCTGCCTGCGCTGTTCCACCCAGCAGCAGCAGGACACACATGTGAGCTGCTCTGGGCCGAGAGGAAGGCAAGGCAGAACCAACACAGGATATTAAATACTTGTAACTACTTGCTAAACTAGATGGGTGTGGAAAGAGGGATGTCCTCAGCCTCAGGGAAGCGTACATGAGGGCTCTTATTTGTATCTGTATTTGAACTGAGACCATCCAGGCTATAAAAATTTATCCCATGTTGAGTCACTGACTGCTAGGAACCACCTAGAAGCCTGACCATCTGGACTGCCCCGTAAGAGGATTGTGGCCAGGCACACGTTTCTGGCCAGCATGCCATTGGTGTGACGGGATGAGCGCCAGCACATTCACAGCGCCAGTGGATGCTCACCCTCATCTGCTTGTGGGAAACTGCTCCTGGACCCAGCCTCGGCCCCTGCCTGAGGATCCTGCAGGTCTGCCAGCCAGCATCACTTCCCAGGAGTACCCCACTGATTTTTAAGCTGTCCTGGCAAGGCAGCCCCACGCTCTGCCGCTCCTGCAGCGATGCTTGTGCAGCCGCTGGGAAAGCAGCGACCCGTGCTTCACTCATGTCTGTCTTACACAAACACACCGTCGCAGCCACTGGGGGAGTTTGCTGCCTATGCTGTGTTTTCTTCCTTGTTCTGCGTTTGCTGCCAGGGCCTGTGTCATGTTAATGGCACGTTCTTAAGCGTTCTGCTGCTCCAAAGCAAATCCAGCACCAGCTGCCCAGCAGGACTCGGCCACGCCACGGAGGCTGGGTATGGGCTGAAGGGGCAGCGAGGGCAGAGCATGACCTCCCCTGCAAAAACAAACCCACCAGACTTGTAGCAGGCTGCCCTGTGGCCCCCCGCACCGCAAAAAAACCCCATTCCCTGCTTTTCCAGCCTCCTGGGCTTGTTATGGAGCTCTCTCGCTGTGCTCTCCCAGCGGGCTGGTGACCTACCCGGGCAGCGCCGGCCGCAGCTCCAGCCAGGGAAACATCCAGCCCGGACGGCTTGGCATCCGCAGCCCCGTACCGCAGCTCGCACAGGGCACCGAGGAAGCTTTTGTACGTGCCAAAGGAAACTGAGGAAACCGCTGATACAGCGAGCACTGATGCAGTCACACCTTTGTAAAACCCCCGGACCTCGTGGGAAACAGAGAAAGGCGACTTTTAAGGGCGAATGGCATGGGAAAGCATCTGCTCAAAAGAACTGGCTGTACGTTGCTGAGTCAAAACTTATTCCCACCTTACAGCTCATCAGCAAAGCTAAATTTCACCCTGAGCCCTCTCCCAGCTGATGCTTGTATGGAACAGGTTCCCATCCTCCCCTGACTGACAGAGGCAGCTCTGCTGCTCTGAAACAAGACATCTGCAACTGGTACCAGCAATGCTGCTGAGAGGCACCCACCTTTTCTGTCCTGTATGTTTCCTGAACACAGTGCCAAAATCCTCTGTAGTGGTTCTCAGTCTGAATTCTCACCTAGGAATACAGAGACAACTTCAAAATGCAGATATCATATTAAAATAAATAAAACAACAAATAAAAATATTTATTAAAATAAATAATGCAACAAATAAAACAACAACATAGCAGGCAAAACAGATAATTAACCATAAAATGACATGATCAAACAATTTAATTGCTTTTTTTTTTTAGAGGCAAACAGAACCAAATACAGTGAGATATGGAGATGTAATGCAGATTAAGAATTATCATGGGACTATTTTTCTGAAAAGGAGGGGGGAAACAAAAGGGCCTCTTCTTTTTTTGTTCTATGGTCAAGAAATAAAGCTCCAACATGTACCTTCACTGTGTCCAGTGGATAACCCACAGCTGTGCTTAGACCACCTGAAAAGAGAACATGTTGGAGATGGTTAACAGCACATGTCACAACAGGCTTTTTCACCCATAACAGGAGATCACTTGGGAAAGCAGAAAGCTCCAGAGCCCAGCTGTGCCTGGCACCAGACTTCTCAAGCTCCAGTAATGACGTTTGAGCCATAAATGGCAGAGAAAAATGGAGATTTCTGTGTGACCAAGATTCACTCAGGGGAGAAAACAGAATATGGGAAACTTATCCAGAACAGCAAGACAGAGCAAGATGAGACAGGGAGAGACACTGAGAGCACCGTCCCACGAAGGATGAGGGGAGAACACCAGGCTGTATTTGTTTCCCCTCTCAGGCACTAAAGCATCTTTGAGCTATGACCAAGCATCCCTGCTCACAGAGTCTGGAGCAATTTTGGTTTTCAGACCTCTTGGGATTTGGGGCAGGGAGGGATTATCCCGGGGAGTGTCCAGAGGCAGCGGCTGCCGAGCCCGCCCAGCAGGGCCGGCTGAGCATCATCACATGCCATGAGAGCCTGTCCAGCCCCCGGGCCGGTGTCAATCCTCTAGCAACACCCCCGCTCACTCCTGGAGCCTTAAAATAGCTGCTGGATGTGTATTAATCCTCTGAATGGCAAGGAGGGCTAAAGAGCTCCAACAGGGATTTCTCTCTGTTGCAATAACAAATAGATCTCACCTCGCTGCATTTCTCAACTCTAAGTGCTAGCAGGTAATAAAGGTGCTGACCAGCAAACTTCCTCCCAGTACATCACCTGCCAAGCCGCCTGAGAGGAAATCAGGCTGGAGAACAATGGAGCTGTGTCCACGTGAGTTATTTAGACAGATATCAAGTTCATAGAAGCACTGGATGAGCCCACCAGGCAGCCAGGCATTCAGAGACACAGGCACATCTGGTGGCCCACCTATTGAAAACTGCCTCTCACTGAGTTCTTCTTTAAAAAGAAAAATTAAAACCCAAGCTACTCAAAAATGTGTTAGCTGGTGTGGGCATGTTCACCTCTGATTACACGGTTGCTTGAGAGCTCTGGAAAGCTCTCCCATGTTCTGGAGAAAAGCAGCAGCTGCTGTTGTGAGTCACCAGGAGACAATCCCAAAGTACATTACTCAGAAGAAACCAACCAATAGCATCTTTCTTGCAGAAAATTGAGGTTTGTTCTTCAAAAACATCTATCAAATCTGACACCAGATAAACAGCAACAAAAGGGGGGAAAGGGTCTAGATGGAAGAGAGAGGGCAATGGGGAATACCCAGGCAGTAATATGGCTTGGAGAAGCAATGGCTCAGGTCCAAGCAGAGAGTGACAATGCACAAAGTCATCTGGGGACACCTGCGCTGTCCCAGGTTCCCGGCCACCGGCCAGAGTAAACACAGACACTGCCAGCCAGGGAAGAGCAGCATGTGAGCCCATGCCAGGATGGCAGTGCTGATCTCACAGCTGCAGCCCCCCAGGCCAAGCACCCCATCTCAGCTGGGAGGTTTTGACCCATCTTTTGACGCTTCCAGAATTCCTGAACCTCAGAGGAGATGGGCATGGGCTGAGCAGACGCTGGCGACACAGGGGCACCATGCACAGCTGAGTCCTGGCTCACTGCACTGGATAAGGAAGGTAGGAGCTTTGGCTTATGCAGATCACATACCAAGGATGATTTGGGTCAGTGTTTGACAAGAACTGACCTCCCTTCTGGAGAAATCACCCTGTTCACACGATAAGATACAAAGACAGCAGCCCAGTAGGTTGCCCAAAACAGATTGTTTCAGCCCTAAAGACTCCCCATCAGCTTGGTTCCAGTAAGGATCAAACACTTCCCCTTGGGAGGAGACCATAAAAGTAAATTTTTCACTGCTCCCAGCAAAGATGTGAATCCCCCAAACCTCCAAATAACCCAACCTGCCATGAACTGCACTGCTTAGGGGCAAAAAGCACTCCAAGCAGCTGTCAGATCTGAGGAGCTCGGCCAAGTCTATCAAAGGCTGAGGAATGAGGGCTCTGCACACTGTCACACGATATAAATAGCCTGGCACTAAGATAGCTTGACCCACACGTGCCCTGTTTGTGCAGCAAAATCAAAGAAGGCCAGCAATGAACAGTGGGCATACAGGAAAGGGTTCCTGTGGGACTCCTGCTGAGTAACACTGCATCAGCTGAGGCAAAAATAAATAGCAAAAATATTTTAGTGAGCCATTTTTTATGCCTCCTTTATCTGAGATATTCCCAGCTACTAAGCAGAGCTTGCAGCATCCCCTACACACACGGAGTGCGCAAAATGGATCACTCACAGTCCCTGCACAAGTCAGGTCACTCTGAGCAAGCAACTCAAAAAAGAAGAGATTCTGGTGGGATGACAATCACAGGGGAGCAAGTGGCAGCTGTACAGAGCCCACCAGGCTGCAACAGCTCTGAGCTGATGGCAAACTTTGGCTGAGACACCCAGGGAGAAACAGGGATTATTGTCCATGCACTGGATGGGCAGACAGTGGCTTTCAAAACCCTTTGTTTTGTGCAGAGTTGGGAACATCACTGCTCCTGACCCCAAGCAAGCTGAGCTTCCTTCAATCACATGACCCTAGAAGGAGCTGCTTTATCTGCAAGGAGACAGCATGTTCCCTGTATAGGGGAATTGTTTTATCTTTCCTTGGACTGCATGTAACCTCCCAGCTGTGGAAAAGCCCAGTCCTGCTGCAGGCTCTGCTGCACTACCACCACTCAGTAAACCTCGGCTTCGTTTCCCCAGATCTTTACTCCAGACATAATAGTCAAGTCATCCTGCAGTCATCACCCAGCCATCAATCCCCATCCCCTGCCACGGCCCAGGCTGCTGCTGTAGCAGGGCTAGAAGGCATGCTTGGGATCATAGGAAAATTCAAGTCAGAAGGGACCTCAGGAGCTCTCTAGTCCAACCTCCTGCTCAATTTTAGTGGAAGGACTGCTTCCTAAAACATCCAGCCACGTCTGCTGGTTATAGAAAGTCTCCACAGTCACTAAGCATGTTTCTCTCATGCTTTTTCTATCTGGAGCCAGAGCAGATCACTGTTTCTTGGGCTGAATATGCTGAGTTTATCTCATTGCCACAGAATCCATTGCCCAGAGGTGATGCACAGTATTTGTGCAGCTGCCTGAGGCAGCCAGAGGCTGGAATTCAAATGGGCATGACCTCTGCTGTTTTTCAGGCATGCTTAAGCCATACTTTCTCCAGGACACTCTGAAAATAGATCTAAGTCAGTAGAGTGTAATTTACTAAACAGAAACTCTTATTTTTATGTTGTCTCAACTTGCTTGATGCTCCTTAGCTGGGTTCACAGACTCCTTAGAAACATGAAAACTGCTTCAGCTCTAGCAAACATAAACCCCAAAACAAGCTCAGCACCAAAACCATCCCAGTTCTTGCAGGACAGATGTCCAACCCCAGGAGCTGTCCCACCTGAGGGGAAGGATGATGGCCTCAGAAGCCCTGCCCAGGCAGCTCCCATGTGTCTACGGGCAAGTTCCCCCCTCTGCCAGCCTGTGAGAAGTTGCAGCATCCCTCCTAGAAAAGCTCTGAGCTGGGCATAGAGGACAGGATGGAAAATCTTGTTCTCATAGGGGCTGAGGTCAGTGAAGTGCCTTACAACAAGCAAAGAGTTTTCTGGTCCCAGCTGGATCTCCACAGCCTGCATCCCCTCAGGCTGAGCCTGTGTCCAGGGCACACAGGGAGATTCTTGCTGCATGGCCAGGCAGAACATGATGCTGGAGCCTGGACAGGGGGTCACGGCACAAACCCTGGCTTTGCATGGGAGCCAGGGCAGAAAACCAAGGTGAATGGCCATGTTCAAACCCTGTTTTCAGCTCTCCATGTTCCCTTGCAAAAGAAGTTTGTCCTTAAGTGACCTGTCTCAAACTGTGCTAAAAAAGCAAAGGAATCCAAGAAACAAATGCAATCATCTCTGCCTCGCCATGAACATGAAGCCTGAGAAGAGGTTTGGTTAATCTTTCTGGGAAGGACATCCCGTTGCCAGCTCTAGGACAGAGCTT
Organism: Passer domesticus; assembly: GCF_036417665.1. NCBI lineage: Eukaryota > Metazoa > Chordata > Aves > Passeriformes > Passeridae > Passer > Passer domesticus. The sequence continues at coordinate 12,091,609 of NC_087479.1, forward strand.
CCTTCTCCAAGGGCGCTCTGAAGTCAGAAGGGAAACAGCAGGAGAAAGACAAGCTGTCATGGTGGGGCTGGTTATATCCCACTTTCCCATGAAGAGTCTCCCAACACCCGTGGAAAACCAACACCCCAAGCACAGGCACAACAGGCCCCTCCAGGGCTGGATGCTGCTGAGATGTCCAACCTCCCCCCACTTGCACATGATGAGCAATTAGTGGGCAGGGTAAGACTCAGCATGGTCCTTCCCAGGACAAACACATCTGCAGCAGGGCCATAGGCTGTTCCTGGTGAGGGAAAATGCCAAATCTTAGTGACTGTCAAAGTGAGATCTGTCATGCAGGCTTGGGCTGGATGTCTCAGCCACCTGACAGGTGGTGATCCAAAGGCTTTTCTTGTGGTATTTATTGGTATATATATATATATATATATATATATAAAATATATATATAATATATATAAAAATGTATATACATTTAAATACATATATAAATATATAAATATGTGTGTGTGTGTGTGTGTATATATATATATATATATACATATATATATATATATTAGGTTTACCTGGCCTTTCTGTCAGTGGTGACCCAAAGGCTTTTCTCATGGTATTTATTGGTATATATATTTTATATATATATATATATATAATATATATATTATATATATGTATTTATCTCTACATATATATGTATATTATATATAAAAATATATATAATATATAAATATATATTATATATAGATATATAAAAATATATATTTTATATAAATATATATATTTATATATTTATATAATAATATTTTTATATATTTATATAATATATATTTATATCTACATACATAGATATAAATATATAGATAGGTACGTGTGTATATATATTATATTATATTATATTATATTATATTATATTATATTATATTATATTATATTAGTATACATGTGTATATATATAGTATATTTTATCTTGTGTACTCCACTAAATCTAACGTGGTTTCAGTGAAGAACTGAGACCAATGGGTACATTTTGTCGTTTGAAACAAAGATGGGTTTGAGCAGTACATGCTCTAAAAATGTCTAGAATTTAATCACACTTCTCTCCTGTTACTTTTTTTATATTCAGCTAACCTACTTTCTCCCAGATCAAAGCCTGCTGCCTGGCTCGCCTGCACTGAGATCACCATCACGACTGCAAATACATCTTAACCTAAGATATTGCAAAGGGCGTTCATCCAGACATTCTGAGTGCAAGAGGAACACTGTGCTTCCTCCCCTCCTGTCCCACAAATCACATCCTCAGCCCCCCGGAGCCACCATGCCTGCAGCCTGCTGGGACCCCCAGATGCCAGACACGTGAGGGTTTCGCTGTCAGGGTTGGTATCTGCACAAAACCTATTACACTCTGTCTCTTCCTATTAGTTTTACCCTGTCCCGCTGCAATCAGACTCGAGGAGATTGCAGGCAATGACCTCAGCTTACCAGGCTGCAGCACTGCCTCTCCAGCGGCTCTGTGAACCTGCTCTGATGACATTTCCCACTTAATAAGGAAGAACACGCTTTAACAAGCAGCCCCCATCGAAAGACTCTCAGCTCTGCTATTGAGACCGGCTCTTCAGCTGAACAAGAAGGAAACGCAGCTATCTGCTTGGTTCCACAAGCACTAATTGATGTATTTACCTCCGATGGCCCCAGCAATGAAATCCATCCAGAGTGCGGCTGCAGCCGTGACCACCCTGAGAGCGCTGGGGAGGAAGGGAAGGGACGAGGATCCGGTTCGGTCTTCCCAGAGCCCTGCCAGTCCTTCGGAGACACTGGTTTGTAATATGAATCACCTTCCTACAGTCTGCCCTTGCCTCTGGGGATTGCGAGCCTGGTGGGTACTTGATGAATTTGTACACTGGTGGCGGAGCTGGGAAGCCTGGAGCTGTTCCAGGAACACAGTGAATAAATAATCCCATGAAGCCCTGAAATGCTGCGCCAAGGCTGCTGTTCCCAGTGCCCTTTTGCCTGGAAAGTCCTGAGGGGTGGTGACTCGCAGGGTAAGGCTGGCTGTGAGGGGGACAAGCCCTGCTGCACTTACTAGCCCCAGAAGACAGCTTTGCACACTTGTTTGCCAGAGGACAAACAGCCTGCTCCACGGAGACGCTGCATTTGTGGCTATTTGCAGGATTCCTCCTTCCCCTATCCCAGCCCACTTTTTCTCCTTCTGATGGACCACACACCCTCTCCATTAATGGAAATTCCTTCTGCCTTTACCAAGCCATTTTTCTTGACTTTCCTGATGCATGAAGCTGACCCTAATTTCTACATGGATCCCCATGGATGATTACCCACTCATCATGTATACAAATTGTGAACCCCAGTAATTAATGTAACTAATTATCTAATTAGTTAGATAATCTAATTATCTAATTAACATCCAGAGTATGTGCTTCTATTTCAGACAGCAGCAGTGTAGTTTTCCCAGCCCTGGAGCAGCTCCTCTTCATTTCTTGTTGAGATTCCTAAGTCCCTTTCCAATGTCAGCTCCTTGCAGAGACCTGCTGACCAAAGGGAACCAAGAGTTCAAGGAAATGTCATATTGCCTGTTTTTGCACAACAGTCCTGTTACCAAAGGGTGCCTCATCTATGTGTGGGAGGTCAAGCTTTGCCCAGAGAGACCCTGGAAACTAAAGTCCTGATGCAATGAAAGGCTTGCCAAGCCGTGACCTGAATTTTACCCGTCTTGTAGAGGTTTTCCCGGGTCAGAGCCAAGGTACATTGGCAGCAAAGGGAAAAGAAAATTTCACGGCTGCTGCCCCCTGGGTCAGCTTTACAGGGGAGCTGAGGACTTCAGTACCCAGTGCCATTTCCTGCACATTTTCCAAGAACACATTTCTCACTGAAGCATGTGCTTTGGGGCTGCTATGCCAGTGACATATAGCAAAGCTCTGTGTAATGGCACAGAGTTTCTGGGAAGTGAAAATGAAAGTATTTTTATTAACTTGCTTCCTGTGATTTCTTATGCATTTTCCCCTGAATGTTTTCTGGGCTGAAAACAACAGATTATTCCAGTTTAACATCATGCAAGGACAGCAAAAAACTTAAAACTAGAAGTAAAATATTATCTAGAGAGGTAGCAATGTAGCTGCAAAACCACACTGGGTTATTTAGTAGCTCTTCCTTGTTATACCTGGTGTCTGTACAGGAGTCATTAATGGTTCATCAACAGTCTGGGCATGCCAACTGCAGGGAAATGTGTTGTTTCCTCTTCTCATCATCCCATTCTGCTGCTGTCCTTGCAGGACCCCCCCAGCAGCAGAACCAGGTATGGGAATTGTTGTGTCAGTGACACACAGGGACAAGGACACAGTCCCCTGTGGAGGGGCAGCCTGGAAGCACATGGAGGGTGGGACTTTTCTACACATCGCAGTGACTGCTGCCATATCAGCAAGAAACTAGAGGCTGGCTGGCATTTCACACTGGCTGACTCAAGCATTGGGGCTAATTAGCATTTTCCATGAAATATCAAAAGGCCAAGCAAAATTCCTACCTTCTTTAGCTGAGCTGAACAGCTCAAAGGAAATCTTCCTCATGAAATCTTTTGAGACTGTAAAAAAAAAAAAAAAAAAACCAAAAAAACCCCAACCAACTCAACTCCCTTCCTTTTGTGAAAGAAAATTAATCCTTTGTTTATCTTTTTAACACCCATTCACACCAATGCTTCTAGCAAAATGTCACTTGCTTTATATAGCAGGAATCTGACTCCATAACATTTTGATAATGGTTTTGGTCACTTCAATGGGGTGTACCAGGAGAGGTCAGGTTTTCCATTTGACTGGGATTGCTTTGCAAACAGAGGTCATTCAGGAGGTGTCCATATGAAAGAAGAATATTTTGGTGCTTGGACAATTTCACCTTGCCCCATGAAGGTATCCCTGGGACAGCCAGCTCTGGAGGAATGCACACACAGAGCTGCTCCAGGGACGTCTGCCCCAGCCAGGGCTTAGCAGAGTAACATGAGCCTCAAGCCAAGAGTCACCACTGCAGTACTCTCTGCTCCTGGTGTGCAGTCAGGACTTAGGGGAAAATAAAATCCACTGCCAAGCCCAGCCTGGCCACCACGTGACGGCAGCAAGGCAAGAGGAAGAGGAGCCCCACACAAGGGTTCAAGTGCCCAGATGAGAGCAAGTACTGAGGCAGGTGCAATCCTGTGTGAAGGAAACCCCATCTGAGAAAAGAACTCCAAACAGCACAGACCAGCTCCCTGTGGAAGAGAGGGACCCTCGAGGCAGCAATTCAACTTCCCTTTCCAGGACTCCTCCCAGAGACAGAGTCCTTGAAGTCTCACTCTTCTTCTTCTGAAGGAGCTTCCTCCTCCGTCCTCTCTTCCCTGGATTTCAGAGATATACCAGCTTCCTTAATTTACCAGAACCAGGTCCCCCAGTGCTACAGGTCAATAGAGACAGTCCAGAAAATCCATCCCAAAGAAATCTTGTGTTATCAGGCATTTCTCCAAGATGAAATATTAATCATCCCTGTCCCACTTTGACACAGTGCCCAAGGACTGCAGATCCAAAGATCACTGCTAGTCTAGCTTGCAAATAAACACCATGGTTCACATCTATGCAGGGAGGAGAGAAAGTGCCTGGTCCTAACATAGGTGGTCTCAAAGCAGGCCCTAGGAGATCACACACCAAACATATCTTGAGCCTGCACAAGGGATAGCATTCCATGAGAAATAAGTCATGAGCTCTTTCCTCCAACAGCAAACTGTTCAAGAGCAATTTGTTCAAAATGGGCCAATTTCACAGGGGGTTTTGAGAAAGCAGAGCATGGAAGGTACTGTCAGATAAAAGCACAGATCTGATGACATGAAGCATTCTGCAGAAAATCATGAAACTGAGTGATAAAAAGTGAGGAAAGCCCTAATTTTGCCCAGTGTGTGCTGGATGAAACACTCCATTTGCTTCACAGGAGGAGGCAGCTGTCTGCCCACCCAGGCAGAGAGAGCTGCTCCACAGCAAAGTGGCAGAGGGTCTAGAGGACTGGTACAAGTGATGGAGCAAAAGGAAAGGTGGGAAGGGAGCATTTAGACAGACAATCAGTGTTAACATAATGTATGTGAGACAAAATAACAGGGGTGTCCTTTTATATCTTCTTCCACAGCTCACTCACAGGATTTTACCAGCTCATCCACCCTGCAAAGCCTGTCTTCTTTCGGCTCTGCCACCACCTGCCAGCTCATCCAGCCAGGTTTGCTGAGAAAACGTTCCTTCCTCGCTTCCTGCCACAACGTGTTTCATTTTCCATCCCATCTGCACTCTGCAATACCACACTCGCATGCACATCCATCGATTCCTGTCCAATTTCTTTTGGAAAAATCCTTGACTGCAGGGACTGTTCAAACAGCGCTACCCCGCCACGTCACCGGGCTGTTTGCACATTGCGGAACGGGAAGGAGTGACAGCAGCACTGCTGAGCTGGCAGAGCCTGGCTCTTGGCTTGGGTGGTGGGGGTGGGATGGGGGGTGGAACCTGCTGGCTCCAGCTGTGTTATGGGTTTTCAAACCAAAGCAGCTCGTTGTCCTTTATCTCGGGTACTAAAGGAGAACCAATAATTCCAAGGACATGAGAACTCACAGCAGGAATCTCGCAGCAAATCAAACAGAAGCAGTAAGGGAACCACTCTTGGCAGCTGCACCAGGTATAAATGATACGTGATTTCACCTCTGGAAACCTGAAATGAGGTTGTAATGTTTCTACACACGTTCCCAAAGGGAGGGAAAACAGTACATTCCCAAGAAGACTGAAGATGATTGCAATAATTTAAGAAGTGGCAGATTGTCTGGCTTTGGGCAAGTCATTCCATCTCCCTATACCTAATCTTCTCATCAGCATAACTGATGAGAATGACATGTCTACTGTCATGAAAGCACTGCAAAGATCCCGACACTTCTCAGAGAGCCACAAGTTTCTGTTCAAGAGTAAATAATGGGAAAAGGTGGAAGTAACAATATTAGCACACATCCTACACAAACATCCCTGTGAAATTATGTATATATTGAAAATTTAAAGTGTTACATAGATGTTTCCCCAAAATCATAGAATCACACAATCATAGAATGGTTTGGATTGCAAGGGACATTAAAGATCACCTAGTTCCCACCCTCATGCTGTGGACAAGGTCACCTTACTCTAGACCAGGGTGATCAGGGCTCCATTCAGCCTGGCCTTGAACACTTCCAGTGCTGGGGCAGCCACAACTTCTCTGGGTAACCTCTGCCAGGGCCTCATCACTCTCACATCAAAGAACTTCATCCTAACATCTAATCTAAACCTGCTCCCTTTCAGCTTGCATCCATTCCCCTGTGACCTGCTGCCCAGGTCCTTGTAGGAAGTCCCTCCCCTTCAGCTCCTGGGAGGCCCTGGTGACATCACCCCGAGTTCCACAGTAAGAAAGAGGAAGTTTGACAGTGCATCACCACAGCAACTTCTCAGGAAGGATTTTATGCCAGCCTACATTGCTAGCACTGCAAAAGAACACCTTGCTGTGATGGAGGGAGGGGATGTCAGGACTGTTCTGACCTTCTGACTGCTTTTTGAGCCACTTTCCAACCTCTTCCATATTTTTTGCGCTTTAATGAACAGAAGATGTAGTCAGTGAGTTGGCAGCAGGCTTGGAGAGCCAGGAGCAGAGGGAGGCACTCACCTTCCTGGCCTGCTTTTCCCTCCCACCAAGCAATAAAGCACTCTTTATTTCATGATGATGTTAATGTGCAAGCCTCTACATTTTCAGCAGAGGCACCTCAGGTGTTAGACAGTAAACCACAGCTGTTGCAGTAGGAACAGAGACAAGCTCCCAGCCTATTTATTGATGTTGCTGGTGCACTATCAGTGCTCTCTCCAGAGTCTGTGTCTGTGTCTGTATTTTTTTTTCAATATTCCCAAACTGTTCCTCTGTATCTCAATATTCCTTGAGATCTCTGCTTTACACCAGTGAAAAATCTAGGAGATGCTACATTATTGACTAGCCAATGGTCTTCTTCCTTTATAACTAGCTGATTTTATATGACTTAACAACCTCAGAGCTACTTGGAAATTAGAAAGAAAACTCAGCTCTAGAACTATAAGGCATTATTGTCTGGGACTTTGAGATCAGCTGCTAAAGTCACATGGGAAAGGGTTACTTAACTGAAAAACCTGGCACCAAAGAGTTCAGAAAAGAGAATTTTTTCAAATGCCAGCATTATAATGAGCTTATGTTGAGAGGGGATACATACAGAGGAATTTTATCTTGCAGAAATAGTAAACAACTGAAAGGCAAAGTATGTCCCTTAAAAATACTGCTACAAAGCAAGTTTAATGCAGGAGAAGAATCTCACACTGTTGTCGGTGGTGAGGGGGCAAATAGCCTCTGATACCCATCCTAACTTGATCAATACTCATTCAGGGATCTCTGCCACCAATCTTTGCAAGCAGTGTGCACTGTCCTAGTGCAGATACAGACCCATTTCAGCATCAACTGTTCAGTCCTATGTTGCCTCCAACAACATAACCTGACTTTTTCCATTGGCCCAACCAGGAGAAAAATTAAAATCTAAGCCAGAAGTTTCCACAGCTTTTTCAGGAGCACTCTCAACCTTAACAAAGAGTACTCAGACAGCAGTACTAACAGTACCAGGCTCTGAGTATCATAGGAAGTGCACAGTCTCACTTATCACCTGCCTTATTTGTTCAGCAGCCACAGGAGTGTCCACTTGCCAGAGTTAATAGGAAGTTTCTTTAGAAGCACAGTGGTCATCCTGCCAAGCCTGTTCTCTCAGTTTACAAGAAATGGGTGTCTTTACTATAAGGCTGTTGCAACAGCTACATTCCATGTAACAATTGGAAGCCCACAAATGACCCAGCAGGAAGCTGCCTTGAAGACAGACCAACATATTAAAAAATTGTCCAGACATAAACCTTAGTGCCTACTCTGTTAAACAGCTTAGCATAGGTTTAGATTTAGCTGGACACCTTGTCTCCCAGTCACTGACTTTGCATGTGAATACAACTTGTGCCAGAGGATTTCAAATACGTGATGTTGAAAGTATATTTTTATACCTGTTGGCAGTGAAAAGCCTTTAGCCTCATAGAAAGGTTCCTGTAAGAACAGGGTAACTTAAAACAAAGCCATAAGGCAGGAAAAGGAGGTTGTTCTCCTAGTTCTGCCTCCTGTTCCCCTGGGCTAAATCAGTATTACCAGTTTCCTTATCTATAAAATAGGCATAATTGCACATTTTTACCTCACAGAAACAGCCTGAGGCTTAGGTTATACTGTCTGCAAATTCAGGCTGGAAAAATGCTATAAAGATGCCAGTTACTGTGTTTTTATCTTCCTTTCCTGAATGATTTCCCAACAGTTTTTGCTCAGTGTGACCAATCACAAGTGTATTTGCTGAGTGACTGAGTAACCTGCTGCAGAGGAAAGATGGGTAAAGCTGCTGGGCTGGTAGGTAGTTTTTAGCTCAGGTGACTGGACTCAGTGCTCACTCTCTTATCTCAGCATGCCTCTTTGTGGTCCCTGGCATCTTCTCACTGTGATGCTAAATAGCAGCTGGGTTCTGCTGGAGACCTGCTCTCAGTACCTCTGGTGGCATGGGCATGCAGAGTCTTCTGGCCTTCTCCAAGGAAGGCCAGCAGCTAAGATACCTGCTCCACCTGCAGCAAATATAAGAGAACATAGTCCTTGCAATACTTCAAGTACTTTGGACTCAGGTCCTTGCCCAAACACACATTAAAAAAGTAATTATAATTTCTTAGCCATCATAGTATTATCACAGGCCGGAGACAAAGACGGGACCTGTGATAAGAGGAGACAAGACTCAGCATGGGCTTGTGTGGGTCTACCCTCTCTGAGACTTCTTGCTGACCAGAAAAATGACAGAAAAGGAGAAAACTCAGCAGTTTAGTTTAAAAAAGCCCCCAAAGTATGTGTGATATTTGAAAACAAAGACAATGCCAAGGAAAACACTTTGGAGTAATGCCTATAGGCAGCTTTTTCTGGTTTTTTTGGTCTGTTCATTTCTCATCTGCTTCCAGGGAAGCACCCAGGGGTTTGCTGTGGTTTTGTATTTCAAACAAAGCACAAGACAACTGACTATGAACAGGGATAGATTCCTCCTCAGAATGAACAAAAATGTTGTGGACTGTTTAGTGTGCAGTTATGATTCTTTCTCTTCTACAACACACCAGTAACCCAAAATAATCCACACACACATGCAGCAGAGGCTGAGACAAACAGCAGAAGGTGCATGTCAGAACTTGGCCAATTCTGCTTAAACTGGAGAGGGGCAGGCTTTCCAGAAGGTATGTGTTCCCAGTAATAAAAATATCTCCATTTCACCAGGATAAAGCATGGAAAATTGGAGCTAGACCAAACTTTTCAGGGAACCTTACAACTTAGAGCATTCTAAGCCACTCCTGTCTCCCAGCACCTCTGCCTCTGCTTCTCACAAGCTCAGCATTTCAGGTATTAGCCAAGGCAGTTGTTTATCTGCCATGATTTCCCCGGGAACAGAAGAGGTCTCACATGCTGGGACCCTGACCAGGACCATTTGGGGGATCACAAAGCCCCTAGCCATCAGCAGATCTGGAAGCAAGGCAGCTCAGTTTCAGCAGCACTCAGCTCTTGTACAACTGCATCAGTTACATTTCATGCTTTGCAGCACCACTCTTATCAAGGGATTCTATCAGGCTGGGAAGTTTCAACATGATATACAGTACCTTTGAAGCCAGTGGGATAATGACGTCAGAGAATACCCTAAAACCACCCAAGGCCATAAAGTTAATGGATAATAAAGGCATCCAGTCCCCTGAGAATAATGCCTTAGCTGCTCTGCCTTCAAGTACAGCTGCATCAAGAGGTGCTGGAGTATCCCCCTAATCTGACTCAATAACATAACATTGAGTGGGACGATGCAAGCAACAAGTAGGACAGCAAACACAAGAATGTGTAGGAAAACAAAGAAAATGGACCTGGAAAATAGACAAGGAAAATGAATCCACACAAAGGTACCCAGTGAATTCACCTGGGGAAGATTATTTTTCAGACAAAGGGGTGCTTCTATACAGCAGCTTGGTGCCTGCTTGTTTCCTGTGTACAATGTGTCCTCATGTTTCTCCCATTTCACCATTTGGATTTATTTGTCTCTGCTTTAAATGCCAGCCATTCTGTAAAGCACTCAATCATCAAGTCTGGTTGTGCAGCTTCTGGGAAATGCAAGGTTTTTCTTCAAAGCAGTTTGCTGCTATAAATACAATGTTCACATTGCACATGGTCTGAGTGCCACCCATGTTCACATAACATGGGGCACAGAGAGCGAGCTGCTGCCCCACAGAGACTCTGAAGAGTGATTCAGGGAACCAAAGAAGGTGCTAGGAAGAAGCTCAAAATCCAGACACAGCTCAAAATAGAAAGAGAAACTGATGCATTTTTCTGGGTAACATGATGACAGCTGAAGCTGTGATGATGCAGCAGTTAACCTTAGAGGTTAAGGAAGGGTCTGAGGGCCCAAGGCTGTGTGAAAGAGAATTCCCATGCAAGGTGGTCCCAGAGCTGGCCAAGCCTCAGGAAAACTCTGGGGAGCAAAGGGAACATTCCCTCATCCACCACTCCACATTGTAGTGGGACCTTTCTGCTGGGATGTGGCCAATTGTTGATGCCAAATTCACAAGCAAACAGAAAGATTTTGTAACACCAGAGTCAACAATGTATATTTTATTGCATGCCACTGCCACCAGAATTTCCACGAGTTCATCACAACTCCACATTTTTGTTCCTTTCCTACTTCATTGTGCCCCACTGTTTCATGCTATACTTACCTGCAGTGTTTATTCTGTCACACTGCTTGCTCTCTGCCTTTTCCTGTTCCATTCCCTAGTCTCCTGATCCCCTTGAGCAGGTTTCAGTTTGGTGGTACCTTCTCACAGATTTCCCCTGTGTGCCATTGAGGACAGCAGACAGCCAACAGGGTCACTTCTTGCCAGAGGAATGAGGAGAAATTTCCTCTGCTATCTCACCCTTCCAGCATCCTCTGCAAAGCCTCTTCCGCCTAAAAGACAAAGGGACAAAGGTAAGAGGTTTTTTGAGGCTTAACTTGGATTTAGTTATAACCTTTTCAGTCAGACACACAGCAGTGCAGCTGCTGTACATGCTGGTACACTCTATGTGTTTCCCAAGTTGCTCTGGGCTCTTTCTTTTCTGCCTGCTTTATTTGAGGGGCCCACATTTGGCCATGCAGCAGGGAAGCTCAGTGCTCCCAAAGAAGAAGAAAGCAGGAAAAGCACAATCCCTTACTCTAGCTCTCCAGGGGAGGCATCCCAGCAGTAAGTTGTTTTGGAACAGCCTTAGCAGAATGAGAAGGAAGGCAGGCACAGATGAGCCTAAGCCATGGAGCCTGAAGGGCACAAGGGTCCCAACAGGCATCTGAGTCACACTCTGAGCCAGAGGCATTGCACAGCAACAAAGCAGACACAAGATCAGACACAGCTTCTGAAAAAACTAGGAAAACAGGCTGAGGGAAGAGAACCATTAAATCTGGTTTCCTTCAGTGTCAGGTTAGGTGTCCTCTCCAAAACCATATCTATACTGTACACATATGGCCCTGAATGAATATTCAAAATACTCCCCAGCTGTAAGAGCTCTAACACTTCCTTCCAATTATCACACAAATACAAAAATCTCTATTGACTCACTGTCCCACCCACACACAAGACTAATAAACTCATCCACATTTACACAGCACTGCCTCACAAGTGTAACTTGAACTGAAAACAAAACAAAACCCCAAGAAAGAAAAAACGAACAGAAGACAAAGTCCCCAGTGGGACTGAAGCCATGCTCATGCCTTAGTGAATCAGCCCTGGACATCTCAGACTTTGTACCAGTGAGCCCTTGATGTTCTCTGCACTAGCACATAAAGTGACTGCCACCCCTCTGAAGTGCTCCAATGGGGTTCAGTAGCATTGAATAAAACACTCTGTAAAATTAAATAAAGCTTATTAGAGCAGCTCAAGCATACAGGAACAAGACAGGCCTTGGGAGATTGCAGCAGCCTGGGAGGGGCTGCACAAACACCAACAGCAGGATTAGAATTCAAGTGATCTTGACAAACTGGAAATACAATCTGGAAAAAGCAATTTAGCATGAACAGCTAGGAATGACTACAGAAAAAAACCTGGAAGGTCAAGGTAGGGAACATTGTGGCACACAGCTGATCTACCAGAAGGGACCTGGAGCACATCATGTGTCACAGGCTGCCATAAGTGAACAATACCATATCATGTTATGTTATATGTTATGTCATGTTATGTTTTGTGTTATGTCTCTTGTGAATGTCTGATCTCATATTCATATTCAGTGAGCAAGAGTGTTGTCTGTAAATACCCAGGGTAATCTGCCAGAGCTCACTCAGCAAGGCCTTAGGGCTTGGTTCAAAGAACTCCACTTCAGCTGAAGAAAGAAGATTCAGAGATCAGAAGATAATTATTAATATAATTCAGAGAAGAAAAGACTAAGACTGAAACCATCTTCAGATAACCTAGAAGTGCCCTCAAAGAGAGAGGAAATGTTTTTCCTGACCACTGTGAGCAAACATTAGAATTACAAAACCACTTCTGCTAGAGAATTCCTCTGAGGCAGATTGCTTGGGAGATCAGAGGATTTGAATAACAGATTAAAAACGGGAACCTTTTAGGCAAAGCTGATCCTTCCAAGCCTTGTGCTACAAGACAGAGACCTATAACCTCTGGATTTCCACCTACAAAATTCTGCTCATGGTTGTAACTTCCCCAATGGATCCAGGGTATACATGTCACAGAAACTCACTTCCACTTATACTTGAACAAAATGCTTAAGGAAAAATGACTGGTCAGGGATTTCTGTCTGGTCTCAAGTACTGTCTGTAGATGTGAGCTCAGTAAAACCTCAGGCTCCTGTTAGGAGGTGGGTGATAGAGCAGGAGTGGGCAACTCCCAAAGCCATTGATGCTGTGTCAGAGGACAGGACCAGCCCATCTACCTGCTCTCTAGTGCCAGCTGGGCATCTCCAGGTAGGGCAGGCAGGTGAATGAGGGAACTCAAAGCATCCTAGAGACACCTTGGTGCTTGATTCGATTTGATGGGTTTTAGAGATGGGAAGGAATGAGGATTGGTTTGGAAGACATGGGTAATGTCAGAGATTCATTGAATGTTTTGCATTTAAATCTTGTCTGTTTATTAATTGTAATGATAGTCCAAGAGCTGCTTAATCTGGGACAGATTCTCATTTTTTTTTCTTCTACTACTAGTTTCGGACCTCTTTGAAAGCATCCTTGTCTTTGTTCATTTGTTTGTGTGCTTTCTTTGCACAGAAGGCAAAAGCTGGATTGATTTTCAATGTGTTATTCCACTGCAAGATTTTATTGATTTTTTATGGAGCTGCTTCACCTAAAAAAATCCTGCCATACCATGGAAAGCAATTAAAAAAAAAAAATTAAATCCACTTATCTGCTTTTCCTTCTGCTTCTGGAATTTATCCTCTAAAATTAATTTAGACTGTGCAGGCCCTGAAGAAGATCCTGTTACTCTAAGCAAAGCTGGAATAGGCTACTTATTGTTCTAGGCCACTGGTATTCCCCTTTCTCAGACATTGCCTGCAGAAATAACGAGCAGCTTAAACAGGGCTCCCTTTTCAAACTGTCAACAGCTTGAGTTCCCCATTTAAGCACTCTGGCATCAGGGCACCCTGAAGCCAGGCAATGTTAGCAGGAAAGCAGAATTAATGCAGAACAAGAAAAGCCTGCGGGGAGGGAGAGGCGCCGTGTGCAGGGTGAGGTGCAGCAGTGCTGTGTAACACTGAGACCCAGGGCTCTGCAAAGCCCCATGGGCAGCAGGCCACTCCTTTGTGGATCTGACCCCCAAAGACAGGGTCTCATTCCCACACTTCCCATTGTGCCATGGGGTCAGCATTTGGCACAAGGCCCATATCTGCTGGTGCAGCCCTTCCTCCCCTCTCTGGGACAATATTCTGGGGGAAGAGTCTGGTAATAGATTCATAGAATGGTTTGGGTTGGAAGGGACCTCAAAAACCATCCAGTTCCACCCCCTCTGCCATGGGCAGGGACACACACCTCTCACTAGAACTGGTGGTTTGAAGTGACATTCAATTTGGCCCTGAACACTTCCAGGGGTGGGGCACCCACAGTTTCTCTGACAACATGCTCCAGAGCACTGCCAGCAGGTTGAGGAGGGTGATCCTGCCCCTCTACCCAGCCCTGGAGTGCTGTGTCCTGCTCTGGGCTGCTCAGTACAAGAAGGACATGGAGCTCCAGGGGTGAGTCAGCAAAGGGCAATGAAGTTGATCCAGGAACAGGAATACATCTCTCAGGCTGATGGAGCTGGGCCTGCTCAGCTTGAGAAGAAACCACTGAGAAGGGACTTGGTCAATGTCTCTGAGCATCTGAAGGGAGGGTGTCAAGAGGATGGGCCCAGGCTCTTATTGGTGGTGCTGAGCAAGAGACAACAGGCAGAAATTGATGCACAGGAAGTTCTACCTGAACATGAAAACTCCTTTACTGTGCAGTGGTTGCAGACCAGAACAGATTTCCTGGAAATGGCCTGGAGTTTCCCCTCAGTGAAGGTACTCAAGAACCATCTGGATACTGTCCTATTCCACGTGCTCTGGGGTGACCCTGCTTAAGCAGGAAGGTTGGACAGGATGACCCACTGTGGTCCCTTCCAGCCCAAGCTGCCCTGTGAAGGTCTCACTGGAGCTTCTCTTCTCCAGGCTGAACAGCCCTGACTCTCCCTGCCTTTCCTCGTAAGAAGTCTGGCAGGCATTTTACCCCTGTTAAAAGGAGACACGCTCTCCAAAGGCCTCATGCTATCGGCTCCTCTGGCTTTCCAGCCACAAGCATCCAGGGATGGCCCTCCCAGGAAGCAAGGTCCCCAGGACAGCCTCCCCGGGCACCCAAAACAGCTGAGGAGCTACTGATGCTCCACAAGAGGGAAGCTCTACCCCCTCCACCCTCCAACCACCACCTCCCCAGCCTCCCAATTTTTTATTTTTTTTTTTTTCCCAGCCTTTCCTTCTGGTTCATTACGCAGCCGTAGCAGAGAAAGAAGTGACAGGTTGAAGGCGGGGGGGAAAGGGAGGTGCCGGAGGTACCTCGGCATTCCCGGCGCCGGCATCTCCATCACGCCCCTCGCCGGGAGCCGCCCCCGCGCTGCCGCCAGTGCTGGGGGCGGCCTGGGGGGAGTTGTCCCTCGGCCCCCGCCCCGGAGGCGCGGCCCGGCCCCTCGCTCGGGTAGAAAGGGCCGGGCGGGGGCTGCGCGCCCGCAGAGCGCGGAGCGGCGGCGCGCAGGGCCCGCGGTGCCGGCATGGCTCTGGATTTCCTGGCGGGATGCGTGGGCGGTGAGCGGAAAAAAATAATCGTTAAAATATGGTGGGGAAGGGGGAGGAAAGAGGGAAAGGAAAGAGAGGGAGAGGGGGGTGAGAGGAAAAGAATAGTAAAAAATAAAAAAATAAAAAAAAAAAAAAAAAACAAGCAGAAAAATAGCTAAAAAAGGAAAAGGGGAGAAACGTAAGAAGGTAGGAAATGGAGAAGAGGCGTAGAAGGGGAAAGAGCAAAACGCTTTTAAAATGCGGAAGAAGAGCCGGCAGGTCGGCGGGCAGGGCTGGGCCGGCGCTGTTATTTTGGGAGCGGAGGATGGTGCCGGGCCGAGCCGAGCCGGGCCGAGCCGGGCGGGGAAGCTCTCGGGGTGCGCTCCGAGCCCTCCGCGGCCGTGCCCGAGGGGCTGGGAGGAGCGGGGGATGGGGGCAGGGATGGGATGGGGGCCTGGGCGAGCACAGGGACAGCGGGAAGGTCGGGAACCCCGAGCTGAGCACAGCGACCCCGGGCAGCTTTAAGAGGGAGAGGGGCGATCACGGGCACGCGTCCTGCGCGTCCCCGCGCGGCTGCGGCCGGCCTGCCTGCCCCTGCTGTATTTAGCAGTTATTGAATTGTGCTCAGGAGACTTATTCTCGCGTCTTTTCGGGCATTTGCCATTGCTCTTTTTCTCGCCAACCTGGCAAACATGGTTTAAAATTCCTTTTTCCAGCGTCTCTCTGATTTCATCCTGGTGCTCCTTGCCCTGCCAGGGTTCCCCCGGGATCGGCCCCCGCTGGCCTTTCCGTGCCGAGCACGGTGCACATTGCTGTTTGTCTCTCTTGGCCCGTGTTGCTGCCGTGCTGGCCTTAAACAAGCGGGGCTGCAGCATCCAGGGGCAGGCCCTGTGCTGCTGCCCGGGACAGGGAGGGCAGCTCCGCTCCAGGGACGTGGGAAGGAGCGCGGACGGTGCCAGCGGTCACTGGGGATGGCTGGGTCACCCTGCAGGGCCAGGGCATTCACTGCTCCGGCCTGTGTGTGCAAAACCCCGTGTTCAGACTGGTGTAACTAACAGGCCTGCATGTGGCTTCTAAAATGTCCTTTGATGCTAGAATGAAGCAAAGGTTTTCAGTAATATGCGATCCCTCTGCAGGTGCTGCTGCCATGCCTGGAAAGGCTGTAGGCAGAGAGCATTAATGCTCTGCTGCCTTCAGAGATGTTCACGTGTTTTCTGTGCCTGCACAGAGCTGTATGTACATGAAATATTGTGTTTTAGAGGAAACCTGCATTTTCTGCCCGCTGGATTTGCCTTGAGCTGAGGCCAGGAGTCATGGCTGCACATTCCATATGGTGTGGCACGGTCTGTAGTCACACAGCCCAACCCCTGCCTGGGGCTCAGAGCCTTCCTGGGAAGCATAAAGGCACCTGGTACTGGCCTGGGGGTTCTAAATTGTAGATCTCCTATCTCCTGACTTGGTAGGATGCTCTTTAGCTGGTTTGCCAACCATGGTGTGCACTCACACCTCAGGCTGGTGGTCCTGCTTGGGCTACTGCAGCCCCAGACCCAGGAAGGAGCTGCAGAGTAATAACCGTGGCATTTATTGCATTTCAGGTGCTGCTGGTGTGCTGGTGGGACACCCCTTTGACACTGTTAAGGTGGGTTGATTATGAAATATATTCACCTCTAAGTAGAAAACTTAGTTTCTCCAAGCAGTGGGGGAGGAAGAAAAAAATCCCCAGACACTGTGGGAGTGTAAATCTGTGTGGGAAAGCTTGGAGCAAGCCTCCACAAATACTGCTTTAGATTCTTCAGTCTCCAGCTCTTCAAAAGTGAAAACTTAGTAACATAAACCTTGGCCTTAAACTGCAAGTTCAGTACAGTAACAATGTGGTATTTGGAAATACAACTTTGCATTGAACTAAATTTTGTTCTAAGCTTGCTTCTCTGCAGCTGTTCAACACTAACTGCTGAAACTGCCTCTCCCTGCATTTGTAACTCAAACCCACTTTGTTAGACTGTTGGAAATTGGTGTTTTGTTTTCCCCTCAAGCTCTGCTATTACTCTTTAATTTGTAGCATAGGTGGAAATCAATAAAAATCCACAGTATGGAGCTTGTCTGGAGGCTGTTTCCTCCAAGTATTATTATATATTTTTATATCTTTCCAACTTAAAATTGGTTTCCTGATGGCTAGTTGTGTGTGTTACATAGACTTCAGCTACTATAAACACAGGATTTGAGAGCTCCTGGAGGGTCCCCAGCCAGGGCTCTCAGAAGTCCAAGCCCATTTTTCAGAACAGAATGACAATTAGAGTCATCTTTTGGCAGCCTTATCCCAAATCTTGCACTGCAGAATGGAAGGGATATCAGTGCATTCCCTGCTAAAGTAATACATCAGGTCACTTGACTGCAGCAGACAGCATGCCACGTAGTAGATCTATATTTGGAATACCTTTACCTTGCTGAATTTAGATATGCAAAAGCTGAGGGCTGATAGTGTGACCCCACCACATTCTGTATCCCAGCACATGGTTAATTCACTACAGAATTCCTGAGTTAGTGGATATTGATCCTCCTTGCAAGCTTGCAGTGCAAGCTGATAAAACAGTAAAATCTGTCTTTCTGTTGCTCAGAATGTGGTACATTTGACAGTTAAATAATTCAGCTGAATTCTAGAATATATTTTCAGGCATAGCATCATCCAGACTTGCACAATTTTTATTATGGTGGTACAGGGCCAGCTCTCTTTTTATCTCCCGTCCTGCCAAGTTTTTCATGCTTAACTGAAGGTGATCAGTCATTTCATTGAATCCAGTAAAAGTGCTAAAATTCTATGCTTAGACTAAAGGTAACCATGTTTGGGTTTTAGTTGGTGGTTTGTTTGTTTTTTGTTTTTTGGTTTTTTTTTTTTAACTGGAACAGCTTCTGTTGCATGAAGCTGAACATTTAACTGTAAAAACTGAAGCTCCCATGCTGGTTTCAGCAGATGTATCATTGCAAAATAGATGTATCAGCCTGGGAAAAAAGCATCTCAATTCACAATAGAGCAAATAATTTCTTTCTAAATGTTTTTTGAAATCCAGTGTGACACATTATATTTTCATATCCTTTAGAAGGTATTGTACATGTTTATCTCTATTTTGTTAAAACAAATACTAATGTTTGTATTATTAGCTGGCATAGCCACCAGTGTATGTGGAAAAACTAACCACCCTTTAAGGAAAAAAAAAAAAACATTGCATAACTTGTGTATGTATATGTGTTAATTCTTAACTTTTTATTGTTCTGCAGTGTTTAAAGGGCTAGCTGGTAGTCACCTTAGACTGTGCATTTTTAATATAACTGAACAATGGGAAAGGTCTGCTTAGATAAGCCAAAGTTTTAAGTCTGCCTTGGCATTTAAGCTCTTTTGGTTTTTTTTGGCTGGTGCTCGTGTTTCACAGAGCTGGGAGGGGGATGGTGGGACACACAGGGAGACCTTAAGCTGGTGAAGTCACCCTGCAAAACCTGCAGCTGAGCTGATCTCAGAACTGGCAAACTCTTTATCCCTGGTTTGTTGATGTAATGTATAAAATTGCTTTTTTGCTTTTAACTGCCTTTACTTTCTGAGCTAGGGGCTGTCTTCATTAACAGCAAAAGTGTTACTTTGTTGTAGATGACAGATAAGCCTCATCACGGGAGAGTTACCTAGTAAGTATAGCCCAGGTGAACACTTCTGTTTCTCTCAGTCTTAATTTATTCCCAAATGTATTAGTTCAAGTAAAGAACTGAAAGACTTATGAAGCTTTTTCCCTTTTTAATTTTAAACTGATGTGTCCCTCTTCTACAGCTATGGCATGGAGGGAGCGGGGTTTAAATATCCCTTTTTTTTTAAATGTAGTTTTATTCTGAACCCTCTTTCTGCTATGCATCTCTGGCTGTATACCCTCCCACGCACAGTGCCTCTAAAACCAAATCTCAGGCACACTGCTCTTGAGGTCTTAGCCACTACATATTCCTGGATGATGTTTTCATTGCTCAAATACTTTTGAAGTCACTGATTTCCCACATTATTAAATGCTTGGACTGTTTTGATGTAGTGCTTTGGGTTTCTTTATTTAGTCTTGAGTGCCTTTATGCAAGTCTTTAGTGATGTGAAATTACTGTGTGTTCTTACTGGACCTAAAATGTTAGTAACAATGTTTTCCCATAAGAAGGAAGCTAGAATACTGGGCAATGAAGGGAGCAGGTGGATGAACTTTGCACATGATTCATCTTTCCTATAGTTGTACACACTAAAGAGCTTACTGAATATGCCATTAATATGCATGAAAATGCAAGTTTCAGGTGCACTCATTGCTGTGGCAGTCTGCTGATGTGGGTACCCCTGTGTGACCAGCACTGTGCTCAAGAGAAAGAGAATTTTAATTCTTAGACCTGAGGAGTCAATGCTCCAAATATTCTACCCTACAGTAAAGCTTAATTGGTTAATATTTCATAAATTATTTAGACAAAAGTAGAGGGAGCTGTATACCACTAGGAAATTCAGCCCACAGATATGGCTAATTCTAAACTATTGAACACAAGCAGAAAAGATAAAGTAAGAGGGTTTCTAAGCTCCAAAGCCCTTAATGTGTGGAAGTCACAGACAAGGTTTGAAACAGTAACAGTAAATTCTACGTGGAGTAAAACCTTTGTTTGTGCAATTGTGACAGCTTGTTAAGATTTGCCTTTGCTTGTGGACCTGCTTCTTTAACAGTTTTGACAGTCTCTCTACCCCCAAAAGTCACTTGAAGTGACAGAGGAATTATTTTCTTTGAATCCTACTGTAAGCCTGCTTTTAATGCTGAGATGTTGCAAGACCCAAGGTGATCTCAGCCTCCCACCATGGCTAGCATACACTAATGTACATACTGAAACAACAATGAAAACTAAAGTTCTGATTTACAAAGCGTAGAATAACATGTTGGAGGAAAACCACTAAAACTGTCAATTTCTTTTTGCTTTGAAGGAAGTTAACCTGAATATAGGATTCTGACAAACCACCTCCATAAATTGTTTTCTAGACACACAGATGACTGGTCTTTCATTGCTGTGGTGGTGGTTTTTATTACTTTAGGCAACCATGAAAAAAATAAGTTCAGGAATCTTTACATAGATGTAAATTTTTTTCTTTGGCTCTGAGAGACTGAAGTTTTTTGGCCTGGAGTTTGCTGCCTGCAGCAGCATTACATGGGTGATAAGCTTCTTTTATGAAGATCATTGCAGCCCTCCATGCAGGAGATCAAACACAGATTTATAACTTCATCAATCCAGTAAAATCAACTAAGTTCATTGCTGAGTGTAGAGCTTTGCCTGAGCTAGGTAGAACTGAGACTCTTTTAAAGTGTGCTGAGGGCAAATAAGCATGAAAAAACAGAAGTGAAATTTTCCATTTTAGGTTAAAAAGCATCCAGACAAGGGATCTCCTAAGACAAACAGCTACAATACCATTTATCTCTCCAGCAGAACATATTGTTTCAGTTTTGGAAAGGTTAATTGATTGCTAACATCTAAAGGCTTGAAGCAGCTATACCCTCACCAATTGCTTGCATTCAGCAGGCTAAAAAACTAAAATAGACTAAAATTTAAAAGGACAAATGGCTTTTTAGTCCTTCCCTTATGCAAAGACAGACATCTTAAGAGTCACTGCCCAGCTACCCTCTGGAAAAAAAAAATCAGATGTCAATGAATGGGCCCCAATCTGGCATTTAGAAACACTATGGGTATTGTAGAAAGTTTCCATCCCTTTAAAATTATTCTAATCTCATGCTTGACTTGCAAATAGTTTTTTTAATTAAATTGTCTCAGGTTTGCACAGGTATTCCTTAGTGAGAATAGCTGCTATTCTTGGCAGCTAAAGAAAGTCCCTATTGTAGCCTGTACTGGAAAGCATCTGTTTGAAATTCTAGATGTCAATGTACCCTTCCACTAATTGGTTTGCTAATAGTTACAGGAAGTTAATGATCCTCTTCCCCTCATCTTTTCACCCCCCAACTTAATTCAAAACACACAAAATTTTTCAAATTATTGTGCCACACATGGCATTCCAGTGTCCAGCCCATGCTCTTGCATATGCATTGCTATAGAAAATCTTCACATAGGTACAAGACAGTAGCTTACCCTTTAGGCTCTTCCTGATGTACAAATTGGTATCTCACACAACTTTTTATAGGTTCGTCTGCAAGTTCAAAATGTAGAGAAACCTCTCTACCGTGGGACTTTCCATTGCTTTCAGTCCATCATAAAGCAAGAATCTGTAAGTACAAAATTATTGCTTTGTGTATTTTTTTTTAATCTTTGTGTATTTTGGCTCAGGAGGGTGGGAAAGCTGTTAAAAACAAAGCTGACAAATGTTGAAGATCAAGAGATAAAGCATGCTCTGAATCTCCACTCACTGCAGGGCAGATATTGTAGTCAGAACTTTGTCAGAAACTTTGGGAAGAAGATCACTAAGTCAGAAGATGGTATTTTGAGACTAACTTTTTAAATAAGAAGTTATTTAAATAACTAGTTTTCTGAGAATCTAAGCAATGAGTGCAGAAATTGGTGAAGTGTTTTTGCTACTCCTGAAACTTTAGGACCATTGTTAAAAAGCTGGCTTTAGGCTTTAAGTAAGCTACTTAAAAAGAAAAGGTATAAAATTTGCCAGAAAACTTATGTCTGGGTGGAGCAAGATTATTTTCTGAATGTCTTCAACTATATTTTTGTACTGCTAAATTGCTTAGATGTTTGTGTCCTGGGCAAAGATTAAATTCTTATTACAAAACAAGGTGGTTCTGATGGGGTACAAGGGAGAGCTAGAAAGGCTGTGCTCTGCAGTTTGAGGAGGCTATCCACACCACTGCTAAAAAGGGTTTTTCCTCCCTTCTTCCATTAGGCTTTTGGACTCTATAAAGGTATTGGGTCACCAATGATGGGACTGACGTTCATTAACGCACTGGTGTTCGGTGTGCAAGGAAACACCCTTCGTGCCCTGGGCAAAGACACTCCTCTCAACCAGTTCCTTGCAGGGTCAGCAGCAGGAGCCATCCAGTGCATCATCTGCTGTCCCATGGAGCTGGCAAAGACAAGGATGCAGCTTCAAGGAACAGGAGAATATAAACTAAAAACGAAGAACTACAAAAATTCTCTGGACTGTTTGATCAAAATCTATCAAAAGGAAGGGCTGAGGGGCATCAACAGGGGCATGGTCTCTACCTTCATAAGAGAAACTCCGAGCTTTGGCTTCTACTTCCTGACCTATGACTGCATGACTCGGTATTTAGGCTGTGAAGCTGAAGACAGTTACGTTATTCCCAAGCTGCTGTTTTCTGGAGGGATGTCGGGCATCGTCTCGTGGCTCTCCACCTATCCCATGGATGTGATCAAATCGCGGCTTCAGGCCGACGGCGTCGGGGGCGTCACGCAGTACAGCGGCATCCTGGACTGTGTCCGCAAGAGCTACCGGGAGGAAGGCTGGAGGGTGTTCACCAGAGGTCTCACTTCCACCCTTCTCCGTGCTTTTCCTGTCAATGCAGCTACCTTTGCTACTGTCACCGTGTTCCTAATGTACATGAAGTCAGAAGACAACCTTCCCGAATGCGAGCCGGGTCCGGTAATCCATCAGCCTTCCAGTTTGTGAACCTTCTCTTTGTTCTCCTCTTCCAAAGCCCAGCTGGTTGGGTTTTGTGAAACTTGAACACTTGACCCACACAGGTAGTGTAGATTTATGCTATCTGTATAAAGAATTCCTAAATGTATCCAATTAGGATTTCATCTCACTACTTGTATAAACAGCATCTTGCCTTATTCAGGAGTCCACATCTAGTAGTATTCAAGTTAGAGGGGGACCTGCCTTTAGAAAGTTGCTGTTGTGGCTCCAGAAAAGGCTCTGGAGAGTGTTCTAGCACCAGAAATCGAGTTTTCTTTCACTCAGGTTCTGAATGACGGAGTTGAGTTGAATGCAGAAATGTTTTCATGAAAGAAATACTCATTTTGAATGTGACAGGAGTAAGTGTACTCCTCTAAGGTGAAGAAGGGGGAAGAAGTTTAGTGGTGGAGGCATTTTTCAGGTAACCCTGAACTGTAAAGGTATGGACTAGCATTCAGCTAGTCCTGTGTTTTAGTTTCCCTTTGCTTTTATATGTCAATGGTTTTAGTAGCAACTTTGTTCATACTGATTTGTAAAAAACAAAAGAATTTGTACCTAAGTTACTCCCTGACCTTTCAGCTTTGAATAAATATCTTAAGCACAAAGTTAGCATCTGCACTCAAATGCACTTGTTCTTTAAATCTCAAGGCTTGTAAGGATTTAGGGAAACTCAAATCTAGTAGGACTGGTGTTGTTTGCCCTTACCTCTTTCTCATTTGGTGGGTGCACAGACTGCATTGAGTAGTTCAGTCCAGTGGACTTTGTTCTCTGAAGTTAATGCAACTTTGCACCACTTCTCCCAACATGCTCCATAGCAGCCAGTGATGTACAGAAGTCAAAGTCCTGCCTGTGGTATTGCACAAAATGTTTGTGAGTGCAATGTTAGCTTAGCAGCTTGAAGTATCTTAGAAATACATACATATTTAGGACTGGAGGTTTCATACCTTTCCAGAAAAAAGGGGTGTAAGTGTCCAAAATGGTTGCTGTTCAATACACTTGCATTATGAATTTAAACAATACTGATTTTATGTATTTAGTTACAGTGCTACTGGAAAGAAGACTGGAAAGGGTTTTAGAGAATTTTCTTGTTACGTTAATCTGCTGTGTTTTTGTTACCAGTCTGTTGAAGAAGAGTTGAATTAGCCAAAGAGCTATGAACAGTTATTTAAGATTTGAGCTAAAAGCTACACACATTTGGCACAAAGAGCCAGGAGGGAGGACTATGTGTGTGTGAGCGATGTTTTAAAACATATCAAACTAGTTCATTAAGTACAACTTGTTACACTTTTGGTTGGGACAAGTGCAATATGTGTTTAATATATCTATGAATTTTCTAAAGAAGCGTTATTTCATAGCATTTTGCACTGTAACAAAATATGCTGGAGAAACCTGTAAAATTGGTATGTCTTTTTATACCTTGAAGGTATGGTGGATGTTTTAGTGCCTACTTGCACTGAGATTCAAATTGAATGTTAAATCTGTCTACTAAGCTGCATATGCACAACAAATCACAGCAAAGACCATTTACACCTTTGTACAGGAGTATGTCAATCCTTGTATATATATTGAGGGAATAAATTTTTTTTTAAATTTTCCCTTTGATTGTTTGAAATTTGGTGGGTTTTTTTTTTTTTTTTTGTTTTACTCAGATGCTTCTTTGTGTTCAGTTAAGCTTGCATGAGGATGGGGTTTCTGTTTTTCGCCAGGGAAAACTTGTTCTGTATCTGCCTTGTGTGTACCACTGGGAAGGGCAGGGCCTTGCTCTGGCTTAGGCTCCACCAAAGAAAGGAAGTGCCTGACCTCACCTCTTTAAACTGACCTTTCCTCTTCTGAAAGAACAATCCTGCTTTCAGAGCCAAAGAGCTGCCCCTATGCCTAGGCACTTCCTCTTCTGCATTTATTTGCTTTAATCTGTGCTGATCAGCACCAAGGCTGCACAACTGGGGAAGACAAGTCTTGGGTCCCTGCAGGGTCACATCCAAATCAGGAACCAGATGTCCATAACTTCTCTGGGCAACGTGTTCCAGCACCTCACCACTCTCACAGTAAAGAATCTTTCCCAATACCTAATCTCCATCTACTCTCAGTTTGAAACTGTTACCCCTTATTACTCCACACCCTTGTAAAAAGTCCTTCTCCCCATTCCCTGTAAGTCCCCTTTAGGTACTGGAAAGTGTCCCCAGAGCCTTCTCCTCTCCAGCCGTCTGATCTTTGCGTCCCTCCTCTGGACACACTCCAGTGGGTTCATGTCCTCCTCTTCAGAGGTTATTTCAGGTACTGGCTCCACTAATTCATCTGAAAGGGCAGATACACGTGGCTGACACCAAACCCTGTCAAGCATCAGTTTCCTGGCTCAGAAAACAGCAAGGCCACCACCTCTCCACCTGACCATGGCCAGGGTCAGTTCCAGTCAAGTACCTTTTGTTCTCTCAGCAGGAACAACAACTATGGTCAACACTGAACTATGGAACAGAAACAAATACCTGGAATAAGTAAACAGTGTCTCCTCAGAAGACTAATATCATTAAAACAGAAAAAGGCTATATAATGTTTTACTTGCAGTGCTTACTAAAGCATTCTTTCCAGAAATTCATCCATCCGGAACTTAAATAATCAGTGGCAGACTCAACAAGCCTGAGAAGAGGCTAAAGTCAGCTTTCAGCCTAGTCTGATGTCACTTGGTTGAAATCCACGTGACTTCTAGCTATTAAATCAAGCTAGACAATAGCCTCAGCATTTTAAATCATGATACAGTTCTTTTTCCTGATCGATTTCTGAGCTGTGAGCCAATTCAGACAGAACTAAGTCCTGCCTTCCCAGGTCCCCGTTTCCACACCATTATCAAGCAATTCCCAAATAACTGAAGGGATTAAGAAGGTAAAAATCACTGAAAATGAAACTCGCTATCAAGTCACTCTGCCCTGTTCTTAAACTAGATGAGTCATACCCAACATGTCCAACTAGGAAAAGAGGGGGGAAAGTACCCATGTACACTACTGCTTGATTGAGTTACTACAGTAGAACTAGTGTGAAATCTATTTATCAGGTCTGTAACATGTGAAGATTTTTGTCCTCCCTGCCTTGTCTTTGCATATCTGCAGTGATAGGACAAGGGGTAATGGCCTTTAGCTGAAAGAGGACAGGAAGAAATTAGGAAGAAATTCTTCCCTGTGAGGGCAGTGAGGCCCTGGCACAGGTTGCCCAGAGAAGCTGTGGGTGCCCATCCCTGGAAGTGTCCAAGGCCAGGCTGGACAGGGCTCTGAGCAACCTGGTCTAGTGAAAAGTGTCCCTGACCATGGCAGGGGGTGTTGGAATTAGATGATCTTTAAGGTTCCTTCCAACCCAGACCTGGGATTCTATGATAAAGCTTTTCATACGGTTGAGGTCAAGGGGTAGCAAGAGATTCAAGGGATGAAAACCTGTCCATTGCAGGTGCAGCACTGGCAGCATACTGGGGAAAAGACTAAGACACAAATGTTAACATTGACCTCGCAAAGAAAAGAGGTGTTTGTTCTTTGAAATTAAATGTATTTATTATTATGCTGGACAACAGGTGTCAACAGTTTAATGTTAGCTGCTGTTAGCCCGACTTTTAATCCATGGATAGTAAAAGAACAATTTAAAACCCAGAAGTGTGCCAAACACTATTAGATTAGGAGAATGTGCAGTTAAACCCCTGCCACAAAAACTGGCAGAAAAAATAGAAGCTTACCCAAGCCAACATGCCCTATCAAACATCACAGCCATGGAGACAGAAGGATCTGAGAGACTCTGGGAGGCACAGCAAGAGAGCAGGGAAGCAGAGAACTTGCTGGGCCGAACCTAAGGGAGACAGCCTTTGATATCAAGAGGAAGCTAATTGTGCTTTACATGTTCAGGAATTTAGGCCTGTCCAGGGGAGACAAGCAGAGGAAAATGAGCCATTTTCATCTTCCCAGTGCAACTGGTTTGCAATTTTTGTATTAGTGTTGTCCTCACAAACTGCAAAAGTGGTTATCACCATCAGAAAAAAATGACATAATATGCACAATAATACATAAGACATACAGTAAAAGCTTTTCTACTTATAGTTTATTACTCGTTTTTAACTGAATTGACCGAGAAAGTGATTTTGAGCTGTACAGGTTTATGAATAAATAAACTGAAATCAAGGCAAGGTCTGCAGTGTACACTAATGCCCTATAGATTGATATAAATGGAAGAATGTCAAGTTCTAATGTTCACAAAATATTCTTAGGGTCTATAAAGTGTAACAACTAACACAGTCAAATTGCTTAGTTATCATTCACTATTATAATTTATTATGACTGTTTTTCTTACTGAAAGAAGCACACTGCATTTTTATTGACAGTAAAATAGACTTTTACCATTTTAGCCACATCCATGTGTCAATAAAATACTAAAATCATAATGAAGCCTGACCTCAAGGTCTGCACCATTTCCTATATATACCAGAATAGAAAGAAGTGTTGCTCAAGTAATTTGACTTGGCCAGATTAAAGTTGGTATGAAATAAACAGAATATTCTTCTAGGATCTGATCTATTTTCTTAGGCAGGGATTTACTGTAGATCAGGAATACTTCAGTGCTGCAATCAACCAGGCCATATACCTTCTTCCTTGTGAACTGAGATATTTTCACTTAGGAAGAATCTATGAGAGGTACTTTTCAAACAGGTCAGTAATGAAGTTCAAACTTTTTAAGTGCAGTTAAAGGAAGTAAATGTAATCACTACTTCTACCCTTAAGTTAATCCAGGCAGTTACCTGCTTCTCTGCCAGTTCTTAACTGAGAGACTGGACACATTTTCATTTCACACTGGAAAAAACTGAGATTAAATCCCCTGTCCCTAACCTATGCAGGAGGATAAAATAAAAACAAGCAACCAACCACACAAGAGGAAAACCTAAAGACCTCTTGTATGTATTACTCCTTACAATCCATTTTCAAACCAGAAACATTTGTACGCCCTTTGAAGCTGTGGGAGTCACTGGATTCATATAAATCCATTGGAGGTTCAGTCAAAGCATCAGGTAAGACTGAAAACTGAAGGATTCTATATCAAAAGGCCAAATTTTCTGTTTTGCTGAGAAAAAAATACATGTGTTGAAAAATGGGTCAAAGCATAAGCTGCATGATGCCCCATGCGTGAGGCAGTCAAAACCTTTGTAAGCCAAAATTGGCATGGGCAAGGTCAGTGAGGTCCTTGGCAAGTCCACCTTGCAGCTCTGAAGGACACCTGACTCTGTGAGCCCTTAAATCAAAACACTAAGCTACAGTTTTCCACAGATTTGTCTTGCAACCAGTTCCTGAGATGAGCTTTAGCCAAATGGCATTAGGACCCATCTGGTCAGCACGGCCTTTTGTGTATGGATTTGCCACTGTTTAACAAGCAGTACATATTATGCCACAGGCTTCAGATGCTCTATCATTTATCTCAAAAATATTAGTTATTGACATTCTTCTGAAATACTTTCTGTGGGGCAGCTCCAGGGAGGAAAACAAGTTACTTGAGATCTCTGATGCTCTGGAGAGCAGCAATGCAGGACTGCAAAGAAACATGGATGCTGTTGTGCAGTCTCTGCAATGGCCTTGCACATATTATGAGCAGCAACAGACTGAAGCAAAGGCACAAACTGCCTCAGAAGAGCTTGGACTTTTCAGGATGCCTCTGCTGGAGAGAAGCAGTGATGTTTTACAGGTCCAGCAGTTAACCAAAACAACCACTCACAGCTGAAAGCACAATCATTAACAACACTCATCACTGGACTTCCACATTACTCTCTATTTAATATTTGATGAATGTATGTATATATAACCCATGTCATACCCAACAATTTTTATTTATAGTCTTTTATTTTCAATGCCTTGCTGGTGCTTTTAATGAATGCACACGTAAACTGAGGACTCTCAGAAATCAGCACACAATTGTAATTCTTATTCTTCTCAGTGGTGTGTGGGCAATTTGCTCTTTGACACTGGCACGCTGCAAGTCTGTCAAGGTCCACTGAACGCCACAGGACACACACTGGACCTCGCAGGGGCACCCTGACACTGCCATTCTGTCTGCTGTGCAAACAGGTAATTCACTGCCATCTCCTGGCAAACTGCTGCCCGGGAGCTCCTGAACCGAAACAAAGCACTGACACAGATGCCAGCTGACACCAGAGCGATTGCAGAGGAATCACACTTAAACCTAAAACATCACTTAGAGAGTGGTGGCAAAAGGAGCACACAAGTCCTGCAAGGATGCCACAGACTCTCCATCCCTTTCTCTCCCTCCCAAAATTCACCAACATTTGGACAGAACTTCAGGCTTGCTGCCGAGGAGAGCTCCCAGCAGACACAGGAACCTGGTGAGAACAGCAGCTCTCAAGAGTATCATGTCCAGACCATGATACACAACAGAAGCTATGGTACCCAACTACCACCCAGGCTTAGAGCTTTTCTCTTAGAATAAGTAACACAAGACTTGGAGAACCCTAAAATGGAAATTGTCTAAAACCCAGTCGCTCTAATGAATCTTATTCATTTACCTAGAGCAAAACGGTGTTTTTCTGCCACTTTAGGGGAAACCAGGACCTGAAAAATTCACTTTAACTCTTATACAGAATCTGATGTGCTTGCCCCAAAGGAAATTCAACACTTTCCAGGCAATTTCCAGTGAAAAGGACTGAAAAAAATTCTTAAGTTAAACTGCCTTAATAATGTAAGATCATTGAGAGTATACATAAAAGCTGGTTTGCTTTAGGCAAAGGGAATGAAGTTGAAAAAGGACCACTGATTCAATTAACTTACAAAATTAAACCAGTAGCCACCCAGGTGACATTTCAGCATTGCTGTAAAACCATCATCACACTCTTGCAACTTGACAGTAGAGCAATTAATATTATTAAACTGAATATTGAAATACAAGCACATACAGTCCTGCTCTGCTTCATGCCTACCTTTACAGATCATTGTGCAGATGTTTCTGCTCCTCGTGTCCAGCAGCAGGGTTGCACTCCCTCTGCTCTACTTCACTTTCCCATTCTTCTGCCCTGGGACTCTTCCCAAGGAAAGTGCTACTTTTTAAAGTATTCCATTTACACAGCCAGGAACAAGAATACTGAATATTTTTATTCCTGCCTGCAAAATTCACACCCAATATTCAGTTCTGAAATCCACCCCAGATTCCCCTTGGTAGATTTAGTTGCTCCAGGAACACGAGTGCAGTAAAGCTCAATGCTGACACAAACATGCTTTACTCCTCTCTTCACACCATGATTACACAGCAGATTTTAGAAGGTGCTGTACAGATGAAAAACTTATTCTGAAATGCCATTATTATAGATGGCACATTCTAGACAAACATTATATACCAACCAATGCCAGTAGCAGCTGCCACTTGACTGATTAAGACTTTCCAGACAGATTTGCCTAGCAGCCCTCATGAAAATTCCAGATTTTCTCAAATTTCTCCAAGGTATTAAGGAAACACTTGGAAGGATGATATTCAGCACATACTGTCCTCAAGTTCACACAACTTAAATTGAATAGAAAAACCAACCAGCCCCAGTTTTTCCAAGGCATACTGACAAAATATCCCATGAGCTATGTGATGAGCACGTGGAAACACTTGTTATTATCACAGCCATGACACTTTGAAGGGATTCACTTTCTTCAAACATTTTAAAGCCTCAATATTTTTGCCATTTCTGGTAATTATTGGATCTCTTGCTTTTTACCAACTGTGGAAATAGCAGAGAGAAAGGATCTCCACCTACCTTTACAACTACATTATTGTTGACAAGCTGTTGTTGTGTTTAGTATTTGGCTTTGTTGATTGACAACTTGCAGCCACTACAGGGAAAAGTCAAAATGCACTACACTCAATTCCACAGTGACCCTCTCCAATCAGGAGAGAACTAGAATTCAGAGGTCCTGGCATGCTGTTTCACTAAGAATTTATTCTCTTAGCATTTCAAATCTGAATCTACAACCTTTTCAAGAAACACTCCACAAATAATTAGTATTTAAGTTGTTTGTTTTGCATTTACTGACAGACCATAAATAGATAAAGAAAAGTCTGGTCAGTTCTACCATTAAAACTGGTCTGAGTTTGTCTCCTTTCATTCTGACAGCAGCAGAACCAAACAAGGTATATGTGCAATCAAATCAGCAGTAGAACATGTGGAATGAGTAAACATGGAAATTTTTTGCCAGTTTTAAACCCACATTTCTATCACCCCTCATCTTCTCCTCCCCTTACCTGAACTTGCTCACAAATTGGTGGTACAATGCAGGAACTCAACAGCACGCTGGGAATGGTGGTTTCAAAGTCAGCTCTGTGGCTATTCTCAAATCCTGTAATTTCTTCACTGAAAAACCTTGAGGAAAACTCTGGAATCAATGAAGCAGGATGTTTTAAAAGCAAGGTGTGCCAATTAGACTTTAAAAGCTTAAACAAGTTACAGCAGCTGCTCAATGGTTGTATTTATTCATACCCAGTATGGAATTAGGTACTTACAAAGCAAGACCTTTCAAGCTCCTGAGTGTTGCTACTTACACTCAGGAGTATGTTGAGTGCTACCGATTTAAGGCCTAGATGGAAATGTCTCTGTAATCAGATGCAACAGAACCAGAGGCAATAACTGTTACAGTTCCCAGCTGGTCCTCAAATCAATATTTAACATAGCTTACTCTCAAATGTATGTTCAAAGTAACATAGTTCAGTCGCTAATGTATGTTCAAGGATGAAGTACTGACACCTTGCAATTCAATAAATGATTTTATGACACGGGAAAGCAAACTACTGTGTAAGCCTAACACCATCACAGATACTGCTTAAGAAAAAATATAAGGTCAATTAGAACTAGACTGAATTAATTTTATTTCCTTCCAAAAAGAATAGACACTAATTTAACTGTATACAGAATTTAATTTAACTATAACTATACAAGTTTCAGTATATTGTCCTGTTCAAAAACTGCTTATATATAAAAGAAAAAATACTGCCAAAATTCTAACGCATACTTTACAATTAAATGTCCCAACTTTCTTTCTACTCCTAATAACCTCAGACTAGAGTTGCAGTGTTCAGATTAACTTATGTATGGATGAAAATTCCCTTGGTCTTAAGTGCAGTTTCTTTATTACCCATGTTTTTGCCACTACCACCAACACTGGACTCAAAATTTTAAGTTTTACAGTATTAGCAATGAAAACGTTGATGAACCTTTTAAGAACAGAATTCAGAAAAAGATTAACAACACTTTTTACTGCATTAAAATATGTTACATGCCTCTAAAAAATAACTTATGCATTTCTCTGCATTTTCTTCTGTTTATTAATCTGTCACATTTTACTATAGTATCTGCTAAGTTTTCTTTGAACACTTGAACAAATGAGAAGTAACCACTCTTAGTTAGACCATCAAAACTCAACTCCATCTAGTTCTCTTAGAACTTGAAGTTCTTGTTGTGAAACAAAAGGTGTCCAATAAGGTTCCAAGAATTTTTATCATTACACTCTAGCAAGTTAGCCAAAAGAAGAAACAGTTTCTTTTTTTTCCTGGTATGATCACCCAAACCCTAGCATTCCTCCACTTTCTATTGTTACTGCATTTAAACTGCCAACATTCCTTACCTTGACTAAAAAAAGGTTTCCATTTAGTTATTTCCTGTACTGTTTTACCTAGTTGCTGTCCAGGCACACAGAACACTCCCCACTACACTGCCAAGTCTCCAAATCCATCATTCCAGTTAATGGAAGTCTAGGTCACTCAAAACCAGAATTACAGTCAGCAATTCTGTTTAGATATACCACCTGATGTGGTATTAACTGCATCACAAATCACTGTAATTGAATGCAAAGTAAAGGAAACTTGAGTTTATTTAGCTTCCAATTTCTGGGAGGTCAAGAGGAACTAGAACTGCTCTGGACAACAAAAGAAAGTTGACTGCGCTTACAGATCATTTTCTGCCAGATTCTTTCTTTAGGACCACTGTTTTATTGTTGTCCTTTCTATTACATGGGGGATGTACATATTATCAGGTGTTAATAAACGGTCAGTGCCTGTACAATACATTCTACAACTGAGCACCACTTTCCGTAACTGAACAGGCAAAGAAATTACACTGAACATCAGCATCTGGCAGTATTTCTCCAAAAAAAGTGACTAAAATGGGTTTAAATTGATTAACACTATTAAATCACATCTAATATTTGATACTACATGATTTCATTACAGCTATACGATACAATTATACAAAATGTGTTAACATCAAAGAATACAACCAAAATTAAGATAGCAAACAAAACCTATATAACTTTTCTTTCTTTACAGGAAAATACTTTTGAAGTATGCATGTAACTGCCCATTCTTTTAAAGAAAATCTACCGCAAGCAAGTTATCAACCTCCAGAAAATCACACATAGCATTACTACGCATATCCCCAAAAAGTGTACAATATGCACACTTGGAAAATACAAAATTAAAAAAAATTGTAAGCAACAGGTGAGCTTCATATTTATAAGAATGTGAAAAGAAGTCCAATTTTAGCACTGTTGTATAAAGAATTGTCTTTTCTGATGCAAGTTCGTGAGCTGACCCGTCCGGTTGGGGCCACACTTTACAAAACACCGTGTTCTTGAAACGCAGCTACAGACCAAGGTGGATCATCTTAGCAATGTCACCTTCAAGTTTTCTGTGTGGTTTTTTTTTGCTTTTTATTTACTACTTATCAAAACACGTCCTTTAGTTTTGTAGGGTCCTTTTTTTTTAAAATTCTTTCCTAGAAACAATATACAAAGGGGAGCGTATTTCTTTCCAATTGATTTTCCTGTAAGATGCTTTGAGTTCGAGAACGTTCTCCTCAACTTTCACTGGTTGTTTTTGGCCTTAGCGTGTGTTAAGATGTGAGATTTCAGGTTGGTTGATTGCGCAAACTTCTTATTGCAGCCGTCAAACGGGCAAACGTAGGGCCTGTCGCCAGTGTGAATTCGCACGTGTGTGCGTAAATTGAAGTCCAGTGAAAAACGCTTTCCACATCCTTCAAACGTACACTGTTGGAAGGAAAAGAAGCACTCTGTTAGCTAGTGGAACTCATCTGCGTCATGGAGCAGAAAAACAGTCTTCTTTAAATCACTAGACTGCTAAACATGAAGCCAGAGGCTGAAAATTGTTATGGGTGAAGCTGTGGGGATCCCCTGTGAACTGCACTACAAACTGCAAGACTTCAGTATGTAGTGTATATCCAATAGCGTATCTGTTTTCAAAGAGGGAAATAAATGACCTCCAGCTTGCAAGCAAGCACTTCTACACTAAAGACACCTCCTCTGCATGTACCTACACTGTATGACAAAACAGAAACAGGATTTCACACCCGAACTTCCCCCTTTGAGTGATGATTTGCAAAGATTTTCTCATTTTACCTGCTTTACTTTTAAGATGGGCTTGATGTAAAAAGGACAGCACATTTAGTGTTACTTTTATTTACCACACAGAATATTCAGTATTCTGTATGCAATATGCAGTATTCTGTATTCAATATTCAGTATTCATCCAAGTGAATGCCTGAGGACTGAAAATCAAGTTTCTGAAATAATTTATGTTGATTATTTTAGAAAAGACCCACATATCTTAAGTATGTTCTGGGGAACACGTATGTGCTGAAGACTAAGAGTAACTTTAAAGATTTACAGAGAGTATGATATGAAGAAGGCAGGGGACCTCTGGTGGCAGAAGCCCACGTGACTCAATATAAATGGAAACAGATTCAGTGACTTCATTATTTTGTTGAAAACTGATTAACAAACCCTACTGAAAATTAGTACTCTGAGGTAACTACCTGAACAAGCAGCCCCAAGTTTCAGTTGTCCACAAGCACTAAGCTGAAAAGATGATGAGGATAGACATTTTCTTACTTCTCTAGTAACTGCAGACCTCATTTTTAAAGAGGGCAACTTTACATCATCTTTTGAAAGATATCTCCCACGTACACTCAATTTGCCAATTTCTAAGAGCAGTCCATGTAAATAATTATATGATAGCCTAATCAACTCAAGGGCGCTCCCAGTTTGTCAGGTGCCTCATCTGATTTTAGAAGAGCCCTAGTATGCCCAAGTCCTGAGGAAGCCAGGGTACAGCTAGGGTCTGCAGTGTTCCCAGGGAGGTGGCCAGCAGTACCTGAAAGGGTTTCTCTCCGGTGTGAACTAGCTGATGCCGCTTTAGTTTCGAGCTCTCCACAAAGGCCTTGCCACATTCTGCACATACGTGTACTCGAGGGCCGTGAGTGTGCAGATGCTTCCTCATGGCAGAGTTGTCCCTGAACATCTTTGTGCAGCCCTTAAAAAGAACAGTGAAACTCAATTAGTAGATAAGCTAGTTCTCATAAAGAAGGTTTTATCTGCTACAGTACAAGCATTTTAAATGCTTTTATATCCTCAATACTTTCTTAATAGTTGGCCCTGAAAAGAACAGCCCTTACATTTACTTCTTAAAAAGCAATACAAGAAAAACTAATCATTTGAAAAGCTGACAAAATAAAACCTAAACCCAATCCCAAACAAAAAGATCCCAAACCCTTTCCTCATTCAGTATTATGAACCATGTGCAGTCAAATGAATAACAGGACAGTCTTATGGAGAAGATGCAGACTCTGACAGAAGCAAACGAAAAAAAAAACCCAAATAAAAGCACTTAACAGGTTTCAGAGGAAAAAAGCAAACACAAAACAAAAGTCCAACCAAAAAAACAAAAGACAGAAGGAGAGTTCATGGATACCTATGGTGTACTCTTCAAAGTGCTATACTCCGAGAACTACAGTACTACAATATATTAGTCTCTAATACACCACAGATCATTCCCTAATATCTACTGGTATGTACACCATCTCCCAACATCTGTCCTCTTCCTTCTCTGTCCTTCCCATTTCTGAGAAAAAAAATGGAGCAAGAGGGTTTCCAGCATGTAACAACTTACAGGAACTACCTTGTCCAAACTGGCAGCACAGCCTGACCACTACCCCCTTGAGACAGAGTGCCACTGCTGCTGCAGATTAAACCTACAAAGTGATACTGGGCAGCAGAATACAGCATGAGCTAGTCACAGCTCAATCCAAAAGCAGAAGACACATTAATTCAGGTACAGCACCAACACTCTTAACCTGGGGGTCAACCCTGCATTGACAGAGGAATACCACTTTTGATTTCAGAGTATGCTTAAGCCAGCAGTGACTTGAGGCTCAATTTACCTAATCTTTCTACATTTTTTTTTCACTTCTTAGTGACAATCAACAAATATCTATCATGTTTTATAAATGTCTTCCTCAAGGTTCAAAATCCCTCACAAAATCCGATTCATAATCATAAATCCTATCTGTACTACTAGTGGTGCTGTTTAAACTTTTATATATATAACACTAGTCTGCCAACACCACTGTGTTATGTTAAAATTTAACAGTATCTAAAGGACTGTAAAACTGCTAATCTTAAATTCTGCAGGCTTTTTTTTTATTTCCTACACAAATACATTTAAATAAACTTTGTTTCTTACAAAAAAGGTGAAATGTCACTTTCAGGAGTTCTCTCTTCAGGCACTAGGACCTCTTTGGCTGATTTTGAAGTGTTGTGCCACCATTCGCTGCACAAAGCAGAAGTGGGTGGGGCAAAGCAGTGCCAAAGTAAACAGACCATCAACTTTTTTTGCCTTTATTTCTAAGTTCCTTCTTGCCTCTGAGGGCAGCAGGTGCAGCTACAATATTTTTCTTTTGTTAAACTGAATTAAATAATAAATGCATAAAGCCAACAAGCACTACAAGATAGAAAATGGAAGGATAGAACATTCTTTCCCCCCCCCATTTAGATGAAGTTGAGGCTATGAAAAAGTAAATCAAAGAAATGAAGGTAACATTCCTCAGTATAGTAAAAAATAACTGTTCCTGTATCTCTGCATACTGTATTACAAAAAAACATGACACTTTCAGAATGTGGAGAATTGGAAATCAATATAAGCACAAAGAGGAATTCAGAATTTATATGAATTCAAAAAATTCCTTATACCAGAAAGTAGCCTTCTATTCATGCTCTCTAATAGATAATTCTAATAGCTATCTGCCCTGATTATTTGCTTAGGCTCACACTTATCTAGACCAGAAGTCAGCAAGATTGTGTTTGTCTTTTTTAGTCACAGACTAAAATCAGCTAAA
Source organism: Passer domesticus (assembly GCF_036417665.1). Classification (NCBI taxonomy): domain Eukaryota; kingdom Metazoa; phylum Chordata; class Aves; order Passeriformes; family Passeridae; genus Passer; species Passer domesticus. The sequence continues at coordinate 12,128,805 of NC_087479.1, forward strand.
AGAAGCACTACAAAAGCTGGATAATGCAGTAAAGCCACAGGCTACCAATCTAGGTGACTGGCAACATTTATTCAAGACAGAAGCTTCCTTGCTACCAGTGGATCAGAATCGTATCTCAAGGATGCCTGCCTCTCTCTTTCATGATGATGCACTTTCCAGCTCTGTGGAATGAAATTCAGAGTCTTCCAATAAAGCTGACTTTGGCATCTGCACCATAAATTGCTGATTCCTGATCTAGACTCCAAATCTGTCATAGTTTCCAAGCAGAGGATATATAGATCTTAGGAACGTACTTTGAACAGCTTTCAGAACATTCTTTCAAGTATGTATTCTTGGGTGTCGGGAAATCACAACAGTAAAACCAGCATGTTAGGGACTGTGCATCATGGTTACCAGAAGATTAGGGATGCACTAACCTTAAGACAAGGAATGGGAATAATATATTATTCAGTGAAAGGTTTTAAAGGAAGCCTCTAGAGAATGACAACTAAAATACATTTAACTGAGTGTATAGTATTAACAGTAAGATATTTTAGTTATTCATTCTCAAGAGAAAACATCAATACAAAATTCTGATCTACAAATTACTATCTACTCAGAAGCTGAGCACTTCACTTACTTTGTGAGGACAAGCTATCGTTCGTGGAGCATCATCTTCTTTAATTTTTCTTGGTTTCATTCTTAAAGAAAACAAAAAGCACAAGTAGAAACACATTAGTAGACAGCTCTTCTCCCCAAAAGTGCCTACATAATGAGCATATTTTATCCCCCAGTATTACATGTGTCAATGGTACTCACTTTAACATTTTCAAAACCTTCATAAAAATATTACCAGTATATGCAGTAATTCAGCATTTGGAATGCTCTGCTTTCCAGAAAGACCTCTCAAATACAGAATAAGACATTTAATACCATCTTCTTAATCCTCTGAATATGTGGAAATTGAGATTTTTTTTCCCTCCTGACATATACTAATTGCAATTAGGAGGTTTTGTTTGAAAACTCCATTTGTGCTGTGCCAGTACCCATGTGAGCTATTTAGCTTCACTTCCTCTCCATCCATAGAGCAGGACATGAAGGAGTATAGGTTCAATCATTCTACAGTATTTCCATCACACAAGACTTCCAAAGAAAACTCTACAGAAGCAGGAAAGCAGAATCAGGCAGGTTGTGGAATCTACACAGACAACACAGACATCCATTTCAACCACAGAAAAGATAATTACTCTTACTTTAAGGTATTGTGCACATAGATTCCATTCTTGGCAACTGACAAGAAGTCACCAATTTACCCCAGGTCACTGACAAGGGATCTTTATTATTTTATGGGTGCCACTAACCTCCCTTGCTACATAAGGAGCCCAGCAAATTATTGCTTGTATGTGTTAGGTTTATTTTACATACAGTAAGACTCTGTACAAAACAATCCTGAACAGTGTTATAACAACCATCTGTCAGAAGAGCCAGATGTGATTCTAGGGAACTGCATTGCACTTTCAGCTGTCTTTATTTCTCTAACTTGTGGTGCTGTGTTCAAACAATTAAAAAGAAAAGGTTTATTTCCATCTAACTATAGCAGTAGGTGGGTGTAAATAAATGGAGCTCCATGCAGCTGAGATTCCCTCAGGTGAGCAATGAGATTTTGCACATCCCCAAACCTTGCTGTGGAAGCAGAGCTGGTGTGCTCATGAGGGTTACTGAACTGCTTTTCCTGGCAATAGAGCACATGGCAGTTCTGTGTGACAAGGTGCCTACGTATCATATCTGAAAGTTAATCCACAGGTTTGGTGGTGTTCCCTAGCCTCAAATGGAAGGAGTAGCTTGACATCAACAAATTAACTGGAATTATCTGAATTCCAGTTCTGGTACACACTCTTCTTAATGTTAAGAAGGAAAAGTGTCTGTTGCTATCCATGACAGTTTTAATCCTCATGAGTTCTGTTTCTGGAAACTGATATAAAATAAAGTTGGGGGAAGAGATTTCCAAGCAATGCATATATATATGTACTTTTTTACATCCCTTTTTATTAATTTATATGAAAATAGCTAAACAGCAACTCTTAAACACTCAAAAACTTCCCAAGAGCTGTAGGGAAAATAAACTAAAATGCCTCCATTCTAACCACAAATGCATTTGGTTTCTGCAAGCAGAGTGCAGACTTCTTTGGTACAGTCACACTCTTACGGCTGAAATCTGCTTTCACCTTTTTCCTTCACATGGACTGCTGAGAGCAGTGAAAAAACTCCCTCAGAAGTCCTGAAGACCCAGGAAAATCATCTTACACTGCCAGTGGAGTGACATGTGACAGACAAGTCTCCATGGCTCTGGCAACCATCACTGGTCCTGACTCTGAGTCCTTTCAGTACTGCAGATGTAGCACAGTTCAAGTGATCATCTACAGACTAAAGCACTTGACAGCCACTTCACAGACAACACTAAACCCCAAGGATTTAGAGGCTGCTTTTGCTCTTTTTTTAAGTGGGCACTTGGGAAACTCCTGCTTGCCTCAGCATCTCCAGACTACACTTGGCAGGTACAGAGCTATCCTGAAGAACACTACAGTCTCCCGCAGGGTTACAAACACATTTACAGATATTAACAGTGGCTTGTAAATGGGTGTAAGGTGTTTGTGTTGACAAAGCTCCTCTTGTGCACCACAACCAGCAGTACAACTAAGATTTCATCAACTTAAGGGCAGAAACATTTGGAATACAGCAAACTACATCTGTTCCTGTACAGCAGTCTCATTATCTTAATTTTCATTGTAACTATCTTTTCTAAGACTACAGAACAACTCAGTTGACCTTACTGATTAGACTTGTGCTGTTTTTAGTTTACATAGTCTCTTTGAGTAAAGTAGTAAAATACCTGACTCCAAACAAGTGATTGGGATTAACTGACTGACTGCACTCTCCAGTGAGGTTCCAGACTCAATAGTACTGAGTACAGGTACTGAGGCTGTAGGAAAACACACACACACAAAAGCTGTCTTTACAGGACCCCTACAGAAAGCTTTCAATTACCTTCAGGATGGGATTCTCCTTATTATGTCTCTGTGATTTTAGGAAACAGGAAAATGGACAGAAATGAGCAATTGTTAAAATGGTCACAGAAGAATGATTTGACAAGATGGGACAAGAGAGAACAGTGTGTCATGATTTAATTCCATTAGAGAACAAACATCCTGAGGAGACAAAGCTGGTGCCAAAACTACCTCCTCCTAATTCAATCAACCTGTTAAATGTTGGCTGAGTCATCCCCCAGCCCCCCAAAAAATGAAGCAAAAAAAAAATTTCCTAGGTCTGAGATCTGTGTCCCTGACATGATCAGAATGAGTAAAACCACTATTGTTCCAAAGTCTTAATTGGCCACCTGTGAAGGGAGTGACTAGACCAAGAGAACTGCTAACAAGAGATGTGGCAAATACCTTTAGTGGGTAGTGTCTGCATTTTCAAGCTTTGTGTTAAATTCTCTTCCTGACTCTTGTATCTTACCTCCGATATTACCTCACTCTTTGAGAAAGAGATGCTGCAACAGTGTCATCTCTAACAGGCTGCTGAGGCAGAGTGAGAAAGAAAACACCCTGGGCCAGTGCAGGAAGGAAGCCTGAGGAACCAGTTCCAGGTGAACTGGATGGTCAGACACGGGACAGACTGCAGCATCAACATACACCTTACATGTTTCAGTTCAGTGTCTGAGAGCAGGCATACAACATGAGTGTCCAACCAGGTCTTTTTAATGTTCAGGCTCTGTTTATAAATTAAGCAGCATCAGCCCAGTAGTATACTTGAACATTTGGATACAAATGACAAAAAGGTTCAGTTAAAAAATGAGCAATTTTACATCTTCTCACTCTTCTAAAATGTGGAAGAAGACTCTGCTTAGACACAGAGTTCCACAGATAACCAGGATTATCAACAAAACAGTCAATGCAAAAGAAGAGATGTCAAATGGAGTTCAGGTTGTATCTCAGTGCCACAGGCAGGAGGAAGCTGCTGGGCCCTTTGTACACCTGGATTAAAGGCATGAGGGAATGAACACCACAGGCACAGCTGTCGTAGATCACTGTGTCAAAAAATGTCATCCTGCTCACAAAGCTGCAGAAGCCATATGGACAATCCCTCAGAGAAGAATTTTAAAACTTACATATTCAATGTACTAGAAAAAAATGTTTTGGTCTTACTTTAAAATTAACTTTCTGCAAAAGGAGACCAGACTAGAAACAGTGCTGTTGATCTTAATTACACTGGTGCAGGTAGCTCATGCTGGTGGTGGATAGACTTTTGACTCCCACCCAGTAGAGCATCTCTACCAGCTCCATCCAAGTTTTCTTAGCCTGAAATATTAATCAAAAACAGCACTCTAACAAATATCACTATTTAACACAACTACAGACACACGCATTAATACTGGGGTGGAACTTCAGAAACAGCTGCCTTTGCAGAAAGTCAATTTACATGGCAAGACCAAAATCTTCATTTCTGCTGTGAGTTTACATGCGTTGCACCTAGGAGAGGCAACTGCAAATCAATTAACTGTGACAATCAGGAAAGGTACCTTGTACCTTTTGGATCAAGTCGCTGGGACACTGCAATTAAAGGCTATGCCTTAACTTGCACTGGGGGAGTGGAGGGAGGGAATGGGCAACAGCAGAGGAAACAGGAATGCATGCAACCCAATAGCTTTACAGAATGAGCTGCATAAAAGCACAGTCCCTTGTCCATGCATAAGGAAAACTGAGTGAAATCACACATATTAAACCACTCAGTTTCTAAAAATAAAGAAAACAATATTGTCACTGTGCTGTATCTGAAAATTAAATCTAACTACTTCCTTTCATCTACACAGCTGAACTGAGAGTACTTCACCCTAAGAGAACCTTAATCCCCATCCCAAATCCCTGTTCAGAACCTACAGACTTGTCAATTGATGTAATTTTTAAAGTCAGCCATAGAAATGGTGTTAAAGCTGGGAAGAAAGGAAATATAATTCAAATAACAGTATAGAATTTCCCCCTTGCTTCATAATCTCCCTTTTTTAGCCACTGCTAAGGAGTTTTGTGTTCTCAGCTCCCTTCTGCTCCCTCTATACCTAAGGTTAATCTTAATAGCTTTACTCTCTCTCAGGCAACTCCTTTAACACATCCTACAGGTCTCTCATGACCAGCAATGATATTCACCTGTGATGGCCACCCCTCTCCACCTCCCCAGTCAGAGGTGGAGGAAATTATTCCCTCTCAATAGTGTTACAGGCACTGCTGAGGAGCTCCCCTCATTCTGCCATTCCCCTTACAGTGCCCTGCTGAGCAGAACCAACTTGAGTGTCACAGCCCTGTGCTACTGCAAGAGTTTATTTGTGCTGAACTACTCCTGGAACTGGCTAGACTGGCTTTTGGATAAACAAGATGAAAGGGGAGTGGCACAAGGTGTCCTAGGAATCTATCTACATTCAACCCAAGAACAGCCAGTGTCTTACCTGCTTCAGTCACAGTTAAGAAGAAAACTGCCATAAGAAGTTCTTTCACTCCATGATTCTGCTACTAGGTTTGTCCCAGTTATGAGGAATATCTCATGTAAACAGGGACACTGACCTGTGCCGTGGGGCACAGAGCAGGAGATGTCCCCTTCCCTAGAAGAATACTGGGTAAAGCAATTGCCATTTTACTGCCCTTTAAGCTTCTCTGTAACAAGAACAAAACCAACACAAAAGCATACACCTTATAAAGAGGCCTAAGTCGTAAATCTGGATGACCAGAAGGCTTTGTCGCTTCTAAAAAGGGTGTCCTATTTCAAACTAATGCAGTTTCCTCTCTTTTGTTTTCTACAGGTTTGGAAAGCAGATAGAAAGGAAGGCAGTTCTCACAATGGCTCTCCTTCAGAAAATACACCAAGATCAGCAAAAAAAAAAAAAAACCACAAAGAATAAAGTTTTTACCACCAGGACCCATTACTGTGCCAATTTCCCAGCTACAGGATATTCCTTCTTATTTCTTTGTTTTACTAATGCCTGTGTTCTGCTGTCTCAGCCCGTTCAGTCATGTGTTTGGAGGACAAGAGGGAGGGAGGGGGCAACCAGGGATATCCTTTTTGGTGGGTTGCTTTGAGGGAATTTGCCATATGCACATTCTAGAAATATCCCTACTACCTTCCTAAGTTTTCATTACCAAACAGCTATGATTTCTTCACAGCTAACTACGGAGCTATCATCAATTTACATTTGGACAAAGCATTTTATTCCACTTGAAGGGATTCCCAGTTTCCCAGTCAAAGGTATCAAATGAAAATATGGTGATTTATTAGGTTTTGTCCTTCTGAGCCGATCATTCACAATTAACATTTCCCATTTTGATATGACTGCAAGAGACCTTTTTCTTTTTTATTGTGTTTTCAGAGCATGCCAGAGAAAATTCATGACTCCTAAAACAGAAGAAAGTAATCTGCAAAAAGTGATAAACTTCCAGCCAGGTGTAACTTTTGGTCATTCATCTATGCATTACTGAACATGTCGATGTTCTGACACAGCCTATTTATTCACAGTGTTTTCAATGGAATCATAGAATGCATAAAAAGCTTTTCCAGGAAAAACTGTCAGAGTTCCAGTTAAAGGATTCAGATTCCTGCTACATGACTCAATGACATATGCTCTAAACCAGGCAGTGAAAGACAACTGCATTGCAAGAGACACTGCAAGCACCCACTCTGTGAGAGCCACCAAGCTCTGAGCGCTGGTGGCACTGCAGCTGCTCAATTACCACAGTTCTGAATTATTTTTAAAGGCCTGCAGAGCTACAAACAACTTCAAACATCAGGTTTGTCCCTGCATTACCTTTCACTAACTAGATCATGATCAGAATACCAGAACCTTGCTCAAAATCTACTACCACTAGAATTCAAGCTTTTTCTGTTTAAGCTTAGCCTCAGAACTTTGATCCTAATAATCAATGCAAGTATTTAAAATCAATTTATCCTTAATCAAAATAAGCTGCATTTGTTATAAACAGTGGATGTAGCCTGGTTCAGAGGAGGTAATTTCTACAAATGTATGGTGAGAATCCTTCCTGCTTTAATGAAAACCAAAAAGCAACCCTACATAACTTTCTCTCAGCTACACACAATGCACTTAGCATACAGTTTTACTAGCCAGTTCACACTTCCTTAAATGTGGACAGTCACAATTCTTTTTTCAAATAATCTAAATACAAATTTGTAATTCAAAACCTTACAAGCATGTGAAGCCACTTAAGTTTAGAAGCAATTTTCAACTTCATGTGCTGCTAAAAGTTTTCAGAATACAGCTACTAAAAATTTTTAGCTTCTGAACTGTAAAGCAATGAGCAATGTTTGGCAATCTCACAGAACTTTATACTAAACAAACACATTCTTTTAGCATGAAAAACTGTACTCCTTGAACCTCCAAAGCCAATTCCAGCCATGTAAACCCAATTTTTTCTTCCAGCTTGCCATGCAAAGTTCCTAGTGATACTGCACACAGCAAGGTCAATAAGTCAACTGAACAGTAGTCTGAATCCATCTTATTAGTTAAGGAGTCCCTTCAACACAAGAGGACAAGACCTTAACAAGAAATATTCAAATTCTAACACACCCTCAGAAAAATAAACAAACACAATAATTTAAGACATAATATACAACTGTAAGGCAAGAGTAAAAGTTTGACAGTCACCGATTCTGACCAAGAAATCAAATAACTTTTCTTAGAAAATGCATTAAATTCTCATGCATCTACAGTTAAGCTATGAGAACAATTTTTCCCAGGTTTTGAGCAACTTGGGGATATTACTAAAGGTGATATCCACGCAAGGTGCTTCCTCTACCACCACACATTCATCTTCTGACTGAAATGGATTACATTTTATCTGCTGTGAGAAAAGAGGCTGTACACGTAAAACTGAATCTTTCCACTACATGCTACAAATTCCAGCTCTGGAACTTCCTAGAACATTCTGAAATACTATAAATATAGAAAAGTAATAATTTTGAAATGTTGCCAGCAGCCACTATTTTCTCAATAGAAACCTAACTAAAACATTCCACAATATTCAGAAATATGCAGACACATCTGATAGAAGCAGCCTGGTCATTTCAAGAACCCCCAATCCTGACAACCATTTCAAATATTCAACTCAATCTGAAGAAAAAATATTCAGTATTTGCATGGAGAATACCCAGCAAGAAACTATTTCTGCTTCCTAACAAAAGAGAGCTATTCAGTACTTCAGTGTCTAATAATACTATGTACACTCAAGAGTATCACTTAAACATTTGCTTTCAAAAAATTTTATTAACTCCTCAGCAGGTCCCAGAGAACATTACAGTAACTTTGATAAATGATAGTAAAACATAAAGAGTATCAATAGGTAGAACCATCCATCACTTCAGATAAAACCCTGTTTTCAGCTATTTATAATGTGCTTTTATACATTTCCAGATCAGACAGTCTGAAGCAGGAGGCAAGCCCTACAGAACTATTTTACCAGGAGCCCTCAAAACTCATAGTTCAATGGCTTCAGTGAAAGTAACTGTGGGATGAGGCCGTGCTGTTATTCCTGCAGCACAAACACACTACAGAGTAACAGGACAAAACTTGTAAAAAGCAGCAAGATCAAAAAGGTGAAACTGGAATAAATGCAAATGTCACTATAGGATACGAAACAACACAATGCAGACTTGCTGCTCTTTTCAGGGTAAAAAGGGGAAATTTATTTTCTGACTCCAACATTTATAGATTTCCAAGTGACAGTGGATTGGAGGGTGAAAGTGCCACCTCTCCAATGACACTGGACAAACCAACAGTCCATCAAATTTCTCCTCCTCCATAAAAGAATGCAAAACAATAAGTTATTTACAGAAGTGTGTGAGAAAGTTCGTTACAAGAATGTAAACATCAGAAGGCTTACAAAAACTTTAAAAATCAGAGAGACATGCAAACACTGAACGCCAAGATCCAGCTAACCAAGAAGCCAGACCATCTAGCAACTAGCTGGAAAAAGGTACAGTCTCTCACATGACAACATGTCATCCTTACTACCTAGCAGAGAGACAGTGTACCTTTTTCCAGGTAGTTGCTAGTTGTACTAGTCCACCTGCTCTGAGCATCAGAACCGCGCACCCAAGCTCTAAAGAACAGCCAGCTGCTACAAAAAGGAACACGAATGTGGCTTTACAGGTGTTTTGCTTTCAGCTTGGGAAAACGCGGCAGTGTCAGGCAGAGGAGCCAGCGGCCGTGCTCGGAGCCGAGGCACGGCACGGAGCGGGGCCGAGCCCGGGCCCGCCGCTGCCCCCTGCTGGCCACGGTGCACCGGAGCCGGGCCCGGCTCAGCCCCGCCCCGCCCGAGCCACGGCAGCACCGCCGGAAGGGAAAAGTCACCTTGGCACCCAGGGCAGCCTAGTGATACGCTAACGAGCGACAAAGTGCGGGATTTCAGATCTTCAGCTTAAGGAGCAGGTGAAAAAGAAGAGGAAGTGGAATTGCCAACTGAATCCTGTAGATTTACTATTTTGTACTGAGCAACCCCAAGGCAGCATTTCACTTACCGGATCTTTTGGTGCTCAGGAATTTAAGGCTACTCACATTAAAGAAATATTCTGTCATGTAAAATCACAGAATTGTTAGGCTTGGAAGGGACCTCTAAAGACCGTCTAGTCCAATCCCAAGGCAGGGTTACCTGGAGCAATGAGTGATGCAGTCTATCAATTAATACATTTAGGTCCTGTCTTACCTAATGGAACTGGAAACTGGAAGACACTGAAGAACTCAGTGCTGAATATAAAACCCTGTTATTTTAGATCAGAACACAGTGGCTGATGCTGTGTTAAATCCCTTGTTTTAGAAGATAATTAAATGGAATTATAAACCATAGTAAATATACTGTTTTGCCTAACAGTTTCATAATTAAACCAGTGAAAATAACACCATTTTAAAGCTCCTTTCTTCCTACTTACCTAGCAAATTCAGCCAGTTGCTTGGGGTCTGAGAGGTCAATGCCAGGTATTCCACCAGGAGGAAGTTTCTTCCCTGTCATGTATTCTGAGTAATCTGGAGGAGAATTCTCTCCAATGATCTGCTCTTCCACCACCGTTTCATGGTCAATATCCTTTTTATCATCTGAAATACAAAAAATACTGAATTCAGTACATACTAAAGATCAAAACAGCATACAATTATTAGGCTACATCTGAATACAAATTCACTATTGCTGCACATTGAAAAGAATACACTGCACTTCCAGATTTCCACACTAATTGTGAAGAGCAAAAAGACACCCATACAGTTACAGCCTGAAGAACACAAAGAACACGGTGGGTGAGGAAAAAAAGCAGAAACTGCATATCTACTTTAAGCACAAACAAATATAGAAATTAGTAGAACAATCCTATAAATGTTGGCTGCCCTTGAAAGATAATGTACTTTTCCTGAAACAATGCCTAAATATTGATTTCCTTAACCTCTTCAGGACTAATCTTCACTATATCCATGCTGACACTCAGCAGCAGTCCCTAACTTTGCAAGCCTATCAGAAGAGCAGCACTTACCCTACTTACTACTGATCTTTACTTCAGAGTCTTCAGACTTCCCTAACTTCCAACAGAAGTGTCAGAGAGACAAGAAATTTAAAAATAACTGCTGATGGGCTTCAGTACCTGCTTGTAAAATTGAGTTTTTCTCAAAGACTTGCAGACAGATCTCAAAGAAAGCAAATAACTCAAACTCATGTGTCTCTCTCCCAAGGGGGCTTCTTCCTTCTGTGGCAAAGGCCAGCCTGAACTCTTTCCCACTCCACTATGTAAACAGCAGACTGGGATTATTCAAAGCTTTGATCTGCAAGCCAGTTAAGATACTCTTGTTTGCTCTAGAGCTCCTCCTATGAATTTGTGCTCAAGGACTGCAGTGAAATCAGGTGGAAGACCTGCTGTTGCTGTCTACTCACATTCATACTTTAGAAAACATTGTACCATGCATTCTATCTCCTCTTGCTATTTTATAACAGAAACTGAGAGACACAAAAATGAGAGAACAGAAACATCCATCTATGTTCCTCACTGCAGTGTTCACAGCAGCAGAAAGGAAGACACAGCACCTACCCTGTTTTCCACCCTCAAATACACCTGGGACAACAGATGTATATATGGCTGTAACTACTCAGCTCAATGTAATACAACTTGACAGTACTTCTCCTACTACGTGTATGGAGAGAAGATTCTGGAAATTGTTTTATACACAAGAGGCTACACAAAAATAACAGGAAGTTTTATTTTATATATATTGTTTAAGCAGTGGAAACACAAGGTGATAGGACAGAAATAGTATTTCACCAAATTAAAAAAAAGATAGGAAAACATAAGGCAGAAAGCAAAAGACAAAATGTTTCGGGATTTTTCCCCTAAACAGGAAAACAGGAAATAACATTAGTCATTACTCAGTAACTTAGGCTAGGGAAGAGAGAACAAGGCAAGCAAATAAAAGAAATACACCAGAAACAAATTTCTATTCCATTTGTAATGCCTGCTTTTAATGTCTGCCACCAAGCTATTTCTAGAAATGTTACTGCTAGTTTGAGGTTTAATCTGATCTACCAGATCAAATAGCAGTTCATGTATATTCCATGGTGAAAGAGGAAAACAGACTCCAGCGCTGCAAAGACAGAAGTGTAAATAAGAAAATACTATCTGCAGCATTATACTCAAAATAAAGCACAAAACTGATTATTGACCTTTTTAGTTGCCCACTCACCACCACACAACCTTTCAGATCCTACCAGTGCTTTAAAAAAACAACTGAATTCACCTTAAGCGAAGATTATATGTTAAGTTTTACAGCAATCGAAGGAGTTACCAATTCAAGTCAATAAGCCTCTAGTTTGGCAACAATTTGTTCTAACAGAAACGTGAAAAAAGACTGGGAGCTCAGAATGGCACAGAATTGTTGCAAAGCTAAACGTGACACCTTCTCTGTGCTTAGACTAGAATGAGATCAGCTGCCCTCAGTGTGGCCATTTCAACATCTACCTAGAATGTGCAGTTTGACTGTTTGATGACATTCGTAACACACTCAAGTTTTCATTTCCTGCCTCACATCAGATGAGTCAACTAGGAAATTCTGTATACATTCTTAAAGATCATCTTTCTTTCTCCAGCACAAAGGTTTGCTATTCCACAGTGCTTTCTTGCTATTTGAGGACCAAACTGAAAGCCAGCCTTCAGTGGCTTTACCTCCCAAAAGCCTGCCAACATAAGTCAATTCCACAGCTATATAATTCCACAGACTACTGGAGCAAAACACAAAAATAGAATAAAACATAAGAAAAATGATTGTTTAGTATATTAACAGTTATATGAAAATAAAAAACCCACTACATTTTCCTATAACAAAAAACTGCATCTCTACAGCAGCACACACTTCCAAAAACAAATTTAAACCAAAACAATAAAATACAAAACAGTTAACCTGAAGTGTAATGTTAGGCTGATATTTCTGCAAAAGTAGCAGCAGACTTCAGAACCTCTTTAGTATCATGACCATCCTGTGACATTATCAAGTCATTGGGGAAACAAAACAAAAACACACAAAAGACACCCCCCCCCCCCCCCCCCACTTTTGGAGGAAGTCTGGAAATTGAAACATTTTACCAATGTCTTCTATACACAAATTTACTTTATTTGTGATGGCCTATCAACCTGGACTAGGCAGCTCAAAGTCTGGAGGGTAAAGTGCAAGCAAACTTTCACTCGGGCTGATCTGATCATTCTCACTGCAAGCTGGACAAGTTAACTGTTTGTTGTTTTTTGCGTTCAAGCAAGTCCTAATGCCCACTACAAGCAAATTACCTCCCCCTTTTCCTCTCATGAAGCACCAGAGAATCAAACATACTGCCTCCAAAGCAAAGCAAAACACAACACAGACGCAACCCTGAAATTGCAGTGACACCTCTGGATGCCACCCATGTGAGTTATATACAGACAGAACCACAGAGCCAGTCAGGTAAAGGAAATGAAGTATTATATATACTGTCTGATCTACTTTGTTTTGTCCCTTAAAACCACGTGAGAGTAGAGCAGACTCAAATATAAAGCATTCAGCTGTAGCACTATTCTTCCAGATCCAATGCAGCTTTCTGACTGAACTTGAAACACAATTTTAATGGCCTCCCCCTACATTCTTCTATGCCAACTTGCATTAAGGCAGATACTTGGTCTAAACTGGGTTGTTCTATTCTCTCTTTTAGGACATACCGTAACACACCTTCATGTTCAGTGTCCTTCCACGTGCACATCCCTCACTGCTCCATAAATATGGGCAATTATACATCTTGAACCAGACCCATTTAGGCCCTTCATAGCAAGTATGTCAAACATTTTTCTACTAAGATCACTGAAAGTTCAGTGTTTAGCCAGATGTGTCTTGTGACTACTGGTGAAACAACCTGAAGTTTTAAGAGAACCAAGCCCAATTATTGAATGAAGTAGGAAGAACCAAGATGACTGGAATGAAACTAGTAACTCCATGCAACAAATCAATAACAAAACATGGCAGAATCTGCTTCCCAATACTTTACTGATCACATCTTGCTCCTATGCTACAATTTCTCCATCTCTTACAGCCTTTCTATTACACAGAAAAATCCACCCACCTTGGAATCCCATTATTTTGTGCATTTCTTGAGTTGCACCTGACAAATCTGGAACTCCCCAGCTTGCTAAGATGACCCTCAACTCTCAACCCAAGAAACTCTGTCATTATTTTTTCCTCAGTTTTATTCTTTATTTTCCTTGTTATTCTTGATTTCATCTAAATTGCCAAATCTCTGAGCCATCCTCCTCCTCTATTACTGAGCAGGGAGAACGCACTGTTGTTCAATCAGTTTTCATCTGAGGAAAACAGAGTGCAAAAGAGAACTTTCGAGATACACCTGGTAGCAAAGCAATGACACCTGATCCTACAGCTTCCTCCTCGAGGCACCAAATTAAAAGACATTCTACTTAGCCACTAAAAGGATGAACATTTAAGCTTAAAATATGATCACACAGTTAAACACATTTGCTTTTAGGAACAGCTGAAAAGCAATTACAGGATAAAGGATGTATTCGGCAGCTGTGCAGTACCAAAGCTCTGTGGTAACAGCTTGGTTATTGCTACCACATTGCAATCTCCTCAGGCAAATTAGTTCATTGGTCATGTTTGGAAGCAAAGAACTGTAATTAGCTTGTTAAATAATACAGTTATTTAGCAGACACTTCTGAATGTTAAAATTCCATTTTGCACAGTATGTCATTTTTTAACCTAAACGGCTGCTAGGTTACTTTCCTTCTGACGTGCCTTGCACACAGATGGAGAACAGGTTCTTCTTTCCCTGTGTCACCCATCTCTTATTTCACACCACTGAGACGTGAACTGACAAAACCAGTGCATATATCAACAGTCATCATCTGACTCCAGCACTTCTGAGACTGTGCTGAAGCACTGTGACCTTCTGAATGGTCAGCACAGGAGTGACTCGAGTGCCCCAGGGAAGGAACCAACAGCAGTTTAGAGGATTGTAGTCTGAAGGTGGGCTAAGAAGCAAATTAACTGAGTCATTTTAGATGGTGAACCACATTTGTGTATTTCACTTTCAAAACTGAAAATACATTTAAAACAAACGCAGAGAACAGTCTACCTTATCACTGGAAAAAATGTCAGGGCAGATTCAATACTTAAAACAGAAGCCTGTATCATTGTCTTAATCGGAGTCAGAAACAGACTGTCATCTTAATATTTTAAACTGGAGAATCGCTTTCTGCCTTGATTACAGCAAACTCTGTAAGAAGCTCATTACCTATCTGACATTGCAAAGCATTTTGGCCATCCCTGATACAGCCCCACAACTGAACTAAGTGACTCATCTATCATTTATACTACATAAGACAACTGGTCAGACAGCAGATGGTTATTTTTCTCACCCCTGCAGTCTGATGAAGTAAAATAAAAACCTTTCTATTTTTTGAGTCATTGAAAGTTCAAGAGATTTTGAAGAACCTTCTAGAAACCCAATACGAACTCCCAAACTTCCAAATAAGGGTCCACAGCACAGGCTTCCTGTATTATGGAAAATAATTTCCAAAAGATACATGTAACTTCTGTGTCTTTGTCTTTCCCGTCTAGGGATGGGACTTGAGCAGTTTAACATCTGTGGGCAGTATTTGGTTGTGCTACTTCAGCCCTTAGTTTGCAGACTATGCTTACAATAACAGTTTAAGCCAACACCTATTTCAGGTTTGGAAGCTTGACAGAATCATTACCTAGAAGATGTAGTTACACTAATCCATTTTTTCATCTTTGAATTTAAGCCTCAATTGCTTGAAATTTCCAGCATTTGGTGCAACCAGCATTTAAGCACCACCTTCCCAAATGTTCCTGCATGCAAGAATCAGTTTTGCAAGCGCCATCTGACAAAGTGATTTCTCACGATCCTTCCCCTCCCCCTTCACTATTGTGCACCCAACCTGGAAAATCTCACTAAAGACAACGATTCAAGCTGAATGCAGCAAAGGTACAAACAAATTCCACTTGATAAGAACATATTTTCTAGTACAAACTGGGGTGTCTCACTTGGACTAGATGCAATTTATGTAATCTTCTGATACATATATTTGATATAAAGTAAACACACTACGAGAATGTGATTGAACTATCCACCATATGCCCTCTTCAACCCTCTCAGAAATACACCTTCATTCACTTCTTACTTCCACGAACACATGAATAAAGACAAATAATTGTATTCTTAAGAACTGAAATTAGATCTGAACTAGAACAAGGCACTCATGTTTCAAACTAAACACTTTAATCATGGGTCACAAGTTTGATATCACCATAGATACCAAGGTGATAAGAGAAGTTATGCTAAGTCAAACTTGTTGCCAACAACAGTACTGCAATTTCTGAGAAACCACATAACAAGACAAGAATTAAGTAGCCCCCTTTAGTCACATTGCTATATATTTCACAGATTATTTCTACACATTTCAAGAGGCGCTACAAGACATGTTATACTCATTTATGGAAAAAGATTTATGATTGGTAAAATTTAGTACCACCCCTGTACAAGCCAATGTAGTAGCACCAGCAAACAGTAACAAGGAATTAATTCACATTGTCTTCCCACACTGTGGTGAGCCAAGTAGCCTTCTTCCCAATTCAAAATCCATGCACAGCAATATAGGGCTCATTGTTTTGCCTTGATCCATGGCCTTATTTATCACTTGTCTTTTGATTAACTTTTCACTTAGCTTTTAAAACAGTCAACTGAATCAGCATGCAAGCAAATCTTTAATTATGTTAAAATATAGATTCAAACCTACTACATTCCTTCAAAATAAAGTAGTTTGATTCTTCAGGGAAACTTTACAACTACACTTTTGCAAGCCAGTGATTCTAGGTTTTTTTGGGCCTTTATTTAGTTTGAGGTTTTTGGAGGAGGGTACTCAGGTTGGGGTTTTTTTGGGTTTGGGTGTATACCCCTCTGCCTCAAGTTTTGGTTCTTTTTTGACTTCTCTGACAACAATTCAGCCTCTGATGTTTCAGGAAAAAAAAGGCAAAATAATTTTAATTTTTTTTTAAGAGAGGAAAAAAAATACCCAGCATTTGACCACATAAGGCCCCTTTAAATAAATAAAGCGCATATGACAGTGAAAGAGCCTGTCCAATATTCTCAGTAAAACTTCACAACACTCTCAACTGAGCAGGTTATTACCAAGGCTGTTTGAAGCTGGCAGGTGGTGTCTGCATGCGCAAAGAGAGGGGAAGTCAAACTTTTTCCCCATATATTTGATTTTGCTTTTAGAACGGCATTTTTTGGCAAGTGAGGTCAGACTAGGTATTCTTTATTCTTCTGCATCATGGATATAATTGAGTTAAATGTAGCAATGTACTGTCCAGTAAATTATAAGTGGGTATCATTGCTACTGAGCTCCATGGTCATGCTCCTAAACAAGAAAACCACCAAAATCAATAAGGCTACCTTTGATATAAAAGCTGTGTATGTGGGAAGACAAGCAAATTTATTGATTATACACATGCTTCACTTTGGCCAAGTAATAATTAGCATGCAGTCCTAAGGAAGCATCCTATCAGGCACTCTGAATTTCCGAGTGCAAATGCATGCTAGAAATTGTCAATTGATCTCAGCGAGGTCCTGCATCCTGCCAGCTCATGAGTCATGCAGCCACTTGCATTCAGCGACCTCCAGCAGCTTCCACAAGCCAGCAGACCATATTAGTTTCTATTATCTTTTATCTTTCTTGGATGGTCAGTTCTAATAAAACTACTAGCAAGGGAATTTATTCCGTTTCATACAGTGATACAGAAGCACAGAGAAAGCTATCCTAAACAGTATATGGAAAACTCTTCAGCAAGAAGAACTTCAATCAAACTCATTGGGTTGTCAACTCACATGCCAATACTGTCAGATAACTCTGTGAAACTTGCTAAAGTAGTCACCTGTATTTAAAACAACAGCAAAAATCCATACCACTGTGCTTTCTATCTTTATAGGCAGAACTCAGCTGTCCAATACACCTTCCCTTCTACACTGTCCTTTCTACACAACTTCTAGTCATTTGCAAGCATGACAGAGTACAAACATTTTCGACTACATCAAAAGCTTCAAGAGTATCTCTATCTTATTAGACCCCTTCTAAAAAATTCGAAATAGCACAAAAATTATGATATGCAAGACAGATTACCAACTTACTATTCAAAAAACACCCATCAATTTAAATATTACGTGAACTGTATTATCTGACCTCTTTTTTTTCACGTTTATGTAACTTATGGACAGAACTCTAATTTTTACAAAAATTATTGCCGGTAGCAATGCTCTGTAATAAAAAAAATAAAGTGGGTAGGGCATGTGCATGTCAGCTTTACTCCAAGCCCCATAGATACTAAATACCTTCACAAGATTTTACTGCCTTTAAAAGACACTCCTACACACACAAAAAAAAAAAATCCTCAAAAAACCAGAATCTCCCACGACAAGGTCTCCCTGTGCCTACTTAAAAAGCTTATTTAAAGCTCCAGACCTAGCCGAGGAAAAGCCCGACGGTTTCCGAGCGCCAGCCAGGAATTGCCCCTTTCCTCGCCGCGGCTCCCAGGGACGGAGGCCGGCTCCGGGGCCGCCCCTCCCGGCCGTCACCCCCGGCGCCCCCCGGGCTCTGGAGGGCCGCTTGTTTGCGGCCGCCCCCTCCGAGCCGGCGGGAGGCGCGGGCAGCCCCGCGGGGGCGAGGAGCCGCTTCCCCTCGCCGGCACGGCGGGCTCCGGGCGGGGAGGCCCCACCCACCGCAGCGGGCCGGGGCCGGGGCCGGGCGGCCCCCGGGCGAGCCGCACACGGTATTTCGGGGTTCGCCGTGCCCGGGCCGGGGAGCCGCGGGCTCGGGGCGGGCGAGTTTTCGCTCGCACATCGCGGTCACGGCCCGGCGCACACGCCTCACCCGCGGGGCGGGAGCGGCACGGCAGGCAGGGAGCCGGGGAGGGGCGGCGGGACGGGACACGGGGGAGAAGGAGGACAGAGGGCGGCGGCGGCCGGGGGAGGGGAGGGAGGGAGCGCGAGGGGCAGGCGCGGAGCGGGCCCCGCGGGGAGCGGCGGCGGGGCGGGGACGGGGGGAGCGCGGGGAGGTTCGCCCCGCACCCCGCCTCCCCCTGCTGCAGAAACTACGCCATTGCGGCCTGGCCCGGGAGCCGGCGGCGCTGCCGCCCGCCCGCGCACCCCCCGCCGCCGCCATCTTGGCGGCCGCCGCCATGTTTGCCTCCTTCCCCCCGCCGCGGCCGGGCAGGAGCGGCGGCGGCAGCGCAGACCCCGCCATCTTTTCGGGGAGCCGCCATACTTGCCCTGGCGATGAACATGGCGGCGCCCATCGCACACATCAAAACATGGCCTCCCTTCAAAACAAAACTGTCCCGGCCGCACCGCGCGGCCGCCGGCGGGGCCCGCGGCCCAGGGAGGGAGGGGTCCGCAGCACACTTACCCGAGGCCCACATGGTGACCGAGAACTCCCCCTCCAGGGTCTTGATCTGCACCTGCTTCTGCTCCCATTTCCTGCCGCCGCCGCCCTCGGCCCCGCCGCCGCCTCCCCCGCTCAGGTAACTCTTCTTGCTGCTCTTCTTGCCGCTGCCGCCCTTCTTAACGCGGCCTCCTCCGCCGGCCGAGGAGGAGCCGCCGCCTCCGCTCTTGCTGCCAGCGGCGGCCACAGTGACCAGGGTCTGCTCGATGTACTCGTCCTCCCCGGCGGGGGCCGGCACGGGGATGAGGATCTGGTCCTCGAACCCGTCGTCGGCCCGCAGTCCGTCCGAGTCGTCTCCCCCCACCACCTCCTCGCGGGTCTGCACCAGGATCACCTCCTGGTGGTGGTGGTGCAGGTGGAGCTGCCCCCCGCCGCCGCCGGCCGCGCCGCCGCCCGCCCCGCTGGGGTCCCCGTCCGACACCAGCGGCTGCAGCGCGATCATGGGCTGGTGGTGGTGGTAGTGATGGGGCGGGTGGTGCGGGCCGCACTCCTCGCAGCACTCATCCTCCTCCTCCTCCTCCTCGTCCTCCTCGCCGCCCACCACGGTGGTCTCGATGGTCTCCACCGGGATGGTCTCCACCTCGATCTCGTGCAGCTCCACGATCTCGGCCGGCATCTCTGAGCCGTCCGTGGCGATGTACAGGGTGTCTCCCGAGGCCATGGCGGGGCGAGGGGAGGCAAACAGAGCTCCGCGGGCGGCGAGGGGGCTCCGGTCCGCTCCCCTCGGCGGATGGTGGGGCTCGAGCTCCTTTCGCCTGCCCTCCTTCTCCTCCTCCTCCCCCTTCCACACAAACACCAGCGCCTCGCAGCCAGCGACAGGCAGGGAGGAGGGAGGGAGGAGGGAGGGAGGCAGCACCGCCAAATCCCGGCCGCGCTCCCTCGCGAGACTTCCGCCGCTGCCGCCGAGACGGACCCCAGCCCCGGAGGCCGCTGCCGCCGGACTCGCCCCCCCCGCCGCCAGGCGGCCAATGGCAGCGCCCGCCGCGCCCAGACGAGAGAAGCGGCCAACGGGGGCGCGCCGTGCCGCAGCGCCCCGCCCCCTCTGCCCGCCCCGTCCTATCACGGGGCGCTGCGAGCGCGGGGCGCACCTCCCGGCGCGGAGCAGCCAATGGGCTCGTGGCGCTGCCTCCGCCCCGCCCCGCGCGGAAGCGCCGCCCCGGCCCCGCCGCCCGCGCGGGCCCCGCAGCTCCGGGCGCGCTCGGCGGGGGTGGGCGGGGCCGCGCCGCCAGGGGGCGCCGGGGCCGCGCGGCCGTTAACGGGCGGGGCCGGCGGGCGCGCGCCGGGCCCCGGGCAGCGCGGGCCGGCAGCGGCTCCCGACCGGCCCCGCGGCCGAGCCTTGGGACGTTTGAATGCTACAGTTGAGCTGCTATCGGCACGGGGGAGTTTTCCCCTCTCCTCCCTTTTTTCCTTCTGGAAAGCCCGTTGGAGCGGGGAGTGCTCCCCGCGGGCCGCTTTCCCGCAGCCGTGCATGGAGGTGCGCCGGGGGCTTGCGGAGCGCCGGCTGCCGGTGCCGCCCCCAGCCCGGCCGTCAGCGGCCGAGTGCACGAGCTCGCGTACCGGGAAACAGCGTTAAAATAAGTGAAGCGTTGCAGGTCAATCACCGCACAAAATTCCACTATCCCCTCATTTAAGCCATCCAGTGTAGGCATTTGCCTTAATTATTAACACATCTCTCCGTCCCCGAACTGCGTTACTCCCCAGAGCCTTTCCAACAGCAGCACAACAGTTCGTGCCTTGCAAATGCAGCAGCCCCGCGCTCCAGTCGCACTCCGCTTCCTTCCCCTTCTGCCAGCTGCTGCAGGACATCCCTTCCTTACCCCGTCATGGATCTGCCGCGTGCAGAGCTGCCGAGGGAAAAGTAGCACTCGTGAGTGTGTTGCGTTTGGTCATTCGCTTTGTCGGGGGTCGGGCGTAAATCAGGAGCCGAATTTTCGAAGAAGCAGCTTTCGAAGAAGCTGTCTTGATGTGAAGTAGCAGATGTTATGGGTCGGAGATGAGGAGCTGTGGACTGAATAACCTGAATAATTATAAATGTTGTCTACAGGTAGCCAGAAGTCCTTCAAAGGGACTGTGTTATCTTCAGTCAGACGTTAACGTGCTGGTGGCTCTAAAGTACATCTTTAAAAAAAGAAAGTTTTGGATTATACAAAGTAAGTTAGTACCACCGAAGGTGAGGGTTTTTAAAACAAGCCTCACAGGCTTTCTGTACTCAGGGCAAGATTATCTCTTCTTTCTCACTCCTCCTTTTTTTTTTCCCCATCTGTTATATCACTTTTCTGTCCCCTTGTTAACTACATGTTAAATACAAGTGATTTGCCTCATAAGTATTTCAACGGCTGCTGCAAATATTCACTCCATTTTAACCTTCACTTTTCAGTACACCATTGCTTTGTTTGCTCATATTCCAAATTGCCACCATATAAAAACTGATGAAAGGTTCCTGCTAATAAATACTTTTTTCTTCTGCCTTATCATCAAGTGTTCTCCAAGTCAGTCTAGTCCAAGTCTCAAGACACCAGTACTGAGCTTTGCCCTAATGATGAGATTAGGAAATACTTTCCTATTAACTATTGGAAATAGTTAATTTACTTGCAGAGATCTGGAATTTCCTTCTCTCCAGTCATGCTCAGCACTCCCAGTTTAACAAACTACAAGACATAGTTTATCATGGCAAAATTCTCACAAACTGAAAGGCTGTTTTTAGATCCTGTAAAGAGATTTCCAGGATTCTACATATAAATCTGCCTCTCTGTTTATAGCAGGAAGGACAAGTGTACCAGCGTGGGAAAAATGGTTCTGTAGCTTTTAAGAACAAGATTTCAAAATTACTATGAAGTCTCTGTACTCCCTCCATAAAAGTTACATGTAATTAAAAAAAAAATAAAGTGAGTCATTTTGAGGTACTTTTCTATTTTTTTAGGAGAAATACATCACCCAGTTATACTTTATATTCTAAGCCTGCATTCAGAAAATATTATAAATAATATAATATATGTCACCTACATGTTAGACATGCACTCAATTCTGCTCTTAAATTCCCATTCGAGTTGACAGTGGCATCAGAGCAAGTGGGACTGGGCCTGAGCAGATTATTTTGGGTGAAGGGTTTTGTTTTTTTTTTGGTGTTAGTGTAAATGAGCTTTGTCAAATACAAGAACAAAGTCACAAGTTTCTCTTGTTTATAGAGATAAAAATTTTTGTTCAGGTCAGCGATAATAGTTAAATAATCTTGCACAACCTTGTTTCATTTTTGTGGTTTTCTTTTTTTTTACTGCAAGCAATTACATAATTTCAGAAAAGGCATTTTCAAGTTTGTAAGTATCACAACGACCTCATTTTCAATTGCGTTCTCTTTATCCTGAATGAGATGATTTGCTTAACTTACATTATTTTCCATTAACAGCTGGACAAGAAACCACAGCAACAAGGAAAATAAAGACCTGAAAGCTGCTGAGTGAAAAGGTGTTAAAAAGAAAACTTTGTCCCCTATCCAAATAGCAGCAGAATTTATCGCCTTAATAATCTCTTATCATCTTGCCCTATGCTCCCCGTGCTCAGAACTCCAGTTTGTTTCCTAGACACATTTGAAAAGCAAGGCATAAAAAGGTTTAATTTAAAAAATGTAAAGCATCAATTGGAAATAAAAGTTATTTTTAAGCATCGTGTTTAGGAATATATATTCTTATATTCTGTTATATTGTTATATTCTGTAAGCTCTAGATGCCTCAGATTTAGCTGTTTTATTGTGGCAGGGGGAGAGGGTGAGGGTATTTTTCCCTGAAATCTGCTGCAGGATATTGTAGTCCACCATCAGTCTGCAGAAACCAGATTTCCACTTTTCACATGCACACACCCACCAGCACTGTTTTATCTCCACTCTCTGTTCTTGCCACTGCAAAATTCCTGGTAATAGTTTCAGGTGCCAAGCACACCTGACTGAAAGAACAAAATGTCATGGGTTTTCTCCTGACAAAGCCAGCTTCTGCTCTCCTCACAGCCTTCCTTTCTTTTGGATTGAACTGACTCACACACCTGCTTTTCTTAGCACCAGAATGTGCAGGGAAAACCTCAGGATTCAAAGAGATGGCAACTTCAAAGCCAGCACAAACAGTGTAGTAGTTCTGTACAGGAAACGTTTGGACAGGTTAGAAAGCTACAGGTTACTGAGAAGTCACCTCTTTTCTTTTTGCTGCAGTGTTGTAAAAAAAGTAGTGCCATCCACATTTACCTGAGCCAGTACCATGCACAGGAAAAGGAAGGCAAGAGAATAAAGGAGAGGAAGGAAAAAGAAGATGCATGCTCTCAAAGACATTTTTTACACCTCTGAACTTCCTTCCTTCAGCTTTTACATATACTTGGCATGAAGTACTACAGAAGATTGTGTCTGCTGGGTTCTCCTTTTAGGGTGAAGAGGTACATCCATGTCAGAAGTAGAAAGTTCTGCAGGCAGGTTACTGCTACCATGTGCACTGATGGAATACAAGGATAATTTGAAAAATCATGTTTTGTTTCAATTAACCCCAAAGAATACTCAGCTGAATGAGAGACATTAACTTTCTCAGTTTCACAGGATCACAGAAGAGCAGAGCTGAGATTGCAAGGGATTTCTAGACAAATTCTAGTCCAAGCCCCAGCTCAAAAGTGGGGTCAAATAGAGCAAATTGTTCTGAGCATGTTCAGTCAAGCTTTGAACATCTCCAATAATAGTGACTCCACAGGCTCTCTGGCCATGTTGGACTGAAAGAAGCTCTTAAGTTTAATGAAAACTTTGTATATTGCCAGTTTGTGCCTGTAGCCTCATGTTCTTTCACTGGGCACCACTAGAACATGGATAATTTTTTCTTTTTAATTTAATTTTTTGTAATTTTATTTTGCAATTCCTGGAATGCTTAAAGCATTTGTTAAATGCAGACTACCTGCAGAGAAATCAGCAGTGCTGCTCATAGCACAAGAAGATATAGGGTGCTTGAGGCATTCCAGCGCCCTTTTTGGGAGAACTCTTACAACCCATCTCTCAGATAAACTTGGCATATCTCTCTACATATAAATATGTATTATACACCATATATATGATCAGCAGATAATGGTCAGTACTCAACATCATTAGCCACTCAATCAATATTATGCTTTTGCTCTTGTGTAATTTTTTCTTGTGGTGAACTAGTTGTTTGCAGCTTCCAGAAGCACAGTTGTCACTGCTGTGCAGTCCAACTTTGTGTATAGTATCTGGTTGTGTGATATTTATATGAAGAGCTGTTTCTTGTTTCATACTGCAGAACTAATTGACCCTTAGCTGCATCTAACCCAAACTAGGTAGCTCTTCTTTTGAAAATAATTGCTTGGCAAGTACAGAAGTCTGCTGTATTTTAAGAAAAGAAAGGTCACACAAACCAAGTTAATCTTTCACAAAGTACAAGTGAATTAACAAAATTAATGCTTGTTTTCTAAATATTGAAATGATTTTTTTTGTGGTTCTTTTTTTATTCTTATTCCTGCCATCTTCATTTCACACCAAAACAAAGGGAAGACATTTGAAGTGTGAAGCTTGTGAAATAAGTGAGGTTTTCACAGCCAGCATCTACAGCCTTCTCTCTTGCCTCTAGCAGGGTTAACACACCCTTTTCCTGATTTGTTTACCCAGCCTTTCAAATTCACTGGTTTGGAAAATTCTGATATCCTATTTTTCCTTCTCTTTCTCACACAAACTATTCATCTAACAGTTTAAGAAAAAAGAAAGATTACCCTTCCCATTGTAAGCCAACACCAATCACTAAACTGATAATACTTACATATCTAGTTGAATATGTGGCTTGGATAGCTTTTCAGACATTTCTTACTCTTGTGTAAAGAAGACCAGATAGAAAGTCACTTACTGGAGGAAAAGAAAATCAGTAGTTGATAATAAAGGGTACTCTTGCTAACACTTCTTAAAGACTTATCAAGGACTAATGAATAAGTTCTGCCAATTCAAGATAGCAGGTTTTCCTTGTTATCTTCATCTAGAATGGCCTATTAACCCATTTAAACAGGAGAAGTCTTTAAGAGAAAAAAACCCCACAACCTAACATGCCTGGCTTTATGGCCCACTAGGTTCTGCTACAAATGTCATTGTCTTCTCTCCTCAGATTGCTAATTAAACATGAGGGAAATCCCTGATCCCAGTTTGTGTATGGACTCCTACAAAACACATTTAAAGCTTCAATATGAGCATAAGGTTCTGCTTGCTAACCATGATTCGAAACAGGCAGTGAACTCTGTGTGCACCTTGCACCTCTTTTCTCTGTTTCTGGTACTTTTAATAATTATTGGGTTTTTTTCTGTATCATGTCCTACTACAGATTCCCCTCTTAGTAGCAAACCAAGCAGGTAACAAAGCTACATCAATTAATTTACTGAGATTTATAGTGCTGTCCTACATTTGTGGTTTTGAGGCTGAACTCAATGAGGAAAGATTTTCTCTCATCAGTCATCTTGCAGAGCGATGGAGAGAGGGTTTGGAATGCTAGGATTCCAAACTAATTTCTAAGTTATGGTCATTAATCACCCCAGTTTCATTAAACAGGTTTTTGTTGTAGGGACAAGATCATATAATTAGTTTTACTTGCCATATGAAAGGATACATGAATCAGTGGGACTAATCCTCACTCCAGAAACGTTTAGTCCTTTAATTATGAATGAAAAATACAAATAATTGTTATGGAGTTTTTAACCTGATGATAATAAATTCAGTTTTTGTGCTCCATTCCTGTTTTCACGGTTGAGGGTATGAAACTACCCTTCCAAAAATCCTCATCTTCATGAAGAAGTCATATTACACCAACATAGGATGTGTGCGGACATAGGAATAGTCCGTATCTTGCAAATTGTAGGCAACACAAAAAGCAGAAATATCTGGGGAGGGAATACCTATTAGTTGAACCAGCATGGTACGATTTCACTCCTGCCAGCACAGGCAATGTGTGTGAACGCGTGTCCTAACTGCTCACACTGCTCCCTGGGGCCAGGGAGCGAATCTGCAGCTCCTGTTCGTGCTGATTGTCCTGCAAATAGCTGGGCTTCCTTTCTCTCCTCCTGCATATGCATCCCCTTGGGTTACAGACCCGGTGCTGCAAAGTGTCAGCTCTCGGCTTCTACTGAAGTCATCAGATAGATCCCATAGCGTTAAGGAACATGTAGCCCTAGAGTTAATATTACGTTTTAAACGAAAAATAGATTGAAATTAGCAAGGCTAAATAAAAATAAATAAATAAGGTATAAAATGCTACAAGGAAAGCCCAAGGGCAGGGGTTTTTTTGTTTGGTGTTTGTTTTTGGTTGTTTTTTTTTTTTAACCAACTTAGCTAGGTTTCCATGAGGAAATAGATATTGTGACTCGACTGACAGTTTGCTAAACTGTGAGCAAAACCTTATACTCTTTAGGTATGGGCAAAGCTGAACAATGGTTTTTCTACTGTGCTTCTACTAGAAGGATTTGTAACTCATCGGAAGAAAGGCTGTAATTTTACTTTGTGAATTTATAGTCAAACCCTAGTCCATCTTGAAGGGTCTATATGTGTTGCTACAATATAAATGCTAACTAAAAATATTTCTTAAAAATAAAAATAGACTGTATGACATAATCTTGGGAATTCAGTGCAGTTTGTTATCAAAGTTGTTCTCCAACTGTTCCCTGGAGAGGCAATACTTCCTACACATCCACACTACATAACACACTCAGCGAGACATTTTCAAGTGTTTTTTTCTTCCTCTACTCAAAGTTTAGTCTCTGACTTCAAGAGGCTGAACAAGTACCCCTCTTAACCCCGTGTCACTGCTATTGTCAGAAGTGAGCTCAGCAGCACTGAGATGAAAGGTTTTTCGTGCATCAGGTTGAAACCTGAGTATCGGGAAATACGTTTGGGAAAGCAGATCTGCGAGGGGGAGCTGCAGTGCACAGAGCAGCGGCGTCCAGCAGGGTGAGCTTCCAGAGAACATGGCATCCGTGGTTAGAGGGGAAGAAAAGTTTTCTTCAAGAGCCCACGTTCTCTCATAATTCTGACAACTTGTCCACAGTGAACCCCTTAAGTTCTCATATTTGGATAGAAGATTACAAACGTTGTGCTGCTTTTTGTGTTTTAAATTTTTGCTGTAGAATAGAAGCCTAGTTCCCACACTCCACTCAGGAGTTCCTGTCAGGATGCTTGTAAAGTTTCGTGAAATGCCCGAGATTGCAGGGATGGTGGCATAAGCTATCCATGGGGGAAGTACTTATGGTGTGTGACAGCAAATTCGTCTTGTGAGAGAAAGCAATTGCAAATCCTTTGGACAACATAGACCACTCCGTGGAATAAATTACTTCGTAGAAAGATTATGATTCTTTAGAAAAGAAAAAAAAATGCATCACGAGAAAAAAAAAATTGTCTAGAAGTGGAAATTGTTTCCACGTGAATTCTGCTGGAGCGATCTGTATACATTATGTCCTGGGTCACGGTGGTATCGTTAGTTACAGCAGCCCCGCATTTGTTAACCTCCGGACAAAACATTTTCGAATTCCTTGAGGACGTATTTCTAAAGGAACCGAGAACACTCGAGCACTACCAAACCAAGTCCGCCGCTCTTCCTCGGGCCCCCTTTCCTGATCTCCGTTGCCGTGGGAGTTAGCGAAGCGTGTGTGCGGGAGGCAGGGCGGGCGGCGGCGGCAGGGGGCGGCCGAGCCGCGGGGGCACGGCGCGGTGCCGGCCCCGCTGCCGCCGCCGCCCGCCCGGGATCGCTGCGGGCCCCGCTGCCGCAGCCGGGGCCAGCCGAGCCCTGGCCGCAGCGAGCTCCCCGTGGAGCCCCTCGGCCCGCAGCCGCCCCGCCCCAGCTCCTCCTAAGGCTCCTCAGCGCCTCGGTTTGCTCAGTTCAACTCCAGCACAGCATAACCCAATGGAAAGTGAAATCCAGGATGAGCCCGGGGAGGGTCAGCGCAGGTGGGATGGGAAAACAAGCGAGGCAAACTGGCAAATGGTTTCTCCTGGGCTTGCTTCGGTGTGGGTGTGTGCTGGCATGGCTCATCTACAAACTATGCTGCCTATGAAAATTTGACTTTGTTCAAGAAAGTACGTCACGCTGTAAATGTTGACACTAGTTGCATCAGGTCAGAGTGATACCCAATTCAAAATGACAGCAAAATTTTCAATAAAAAAGCAAATATTGTGGCTATGTTTTCTTCTGGTAATGAAAGAAGGTCCAGTGTATGCAAACAGAGAAAGTAGGCATTGCAGTAACTGAAAATACAAGTCTGTCCTGGGACATGGAGCTCTTACTTCTGAGGAGAAAACAATTTATTTAGAGATAAAATTCCCAGACAACTTTATTTTAGTTCCTGAACAGCAACTTTAACAAAGATTAGTTGTTGGCAACCACAAGAAGAGGAGTTAAGACCTGCACACCAGGGCAGAATTAATATACCTCAAACTCCCAAGGCTGGCAGTAGTCACTAGAAGATGTATGCGGGTCTTTCTGCTGTATTTACTCTGTTACCTGTCCTTTCCATGAGCAAAAGGAAGTAACTGGGTTGTATAGCAGAAATGCATTCATGTTGGGAAGCCAGCTGATGGACAAGCACCTTTGGGTGAGGGTGAGTCTGCCTGGATGTGTGCAGCTGTGGACCAGTATGTCTTGCTTCAGAGCTGTAAATCGCAGACCATGTCCTCAGTGGAGCAAAGGACTTGTCTTTTTTACCCTGGGATGCTGGAGATTAGTGTGATGTGTACTTAAAACTATGCAAACTAGATCTTTTGATGGTACCTTGCACAGAGTCACCAGTTGTGCTCTTCCTCCTGAGTGTGTTAAGAATTTCCCTCAGCTAGGCTTCTCAGTAGTTCCCAGAAATCCCAAACAAGGATGGCAAATTAAATGAGAAAGGGGAGGCTACACCTGAGAGAACCCAACCGTGTGGAGCACATTTGAACTGTGTAAAGTGTAGTGACTTTGTGAATCTGTGGAGTTCACAGTCATTACACTATCCACTAAAAGGGCTATTATTGCTAGGTGCCACTAATACCCCCTCCCTCCCTTTTCTATTGTGCATTATTTTACTAGGATGCTGTAAAACGAAGGATGCCAAGTGGTCAGAACTGGGTAATACTTTTGCTAATTCTAGAAGACAATCTAAAGCTGGTGTTTCTTGTTTGTCTGGCGTCCACAATTACTCTTGAATTAGTATTATTTGTTTGGCTTTTTGTAGAAATATAAAGCATGGAATTCTGTTCTCAAAACCAGATGCCAACTCACTGGAGACAGAAAAGTTTTCTGTTCTTCTTATGTGGTCAGGCTGAGTCTATAGTAATGAGCTACATGAAGGAGATGCTGTTTGCCTACAAAGGAGATATTAAGTTTCCATGTGTAACTTAGCATAATGCAATAGCACTATCCTATTGGACAAGCCTTGGGGTGAAGTCATATTTGTTTTCTTTCTAACTGCATGGACTGCCCCACTAATTTCTTTTTTAGTCACCTTCAGCACACCTGAGCAGGAAGTGACAGAAGGGTGTCATCACATTTAGTGTCTTTGGCTTCTCCACGGGTACTGTCAACACACCAAAACATTTGAGCCAATTAAAGGTTTAGGCTGAGATACTGATGCATCTGCTCTCTGAACAATCAATTTATTCTGGAAACATGCAATAACTTTAACTGGGATTAACAGTCCCTTATCTGGGTTGGACCCTGCAACTTCCTGGGCAAGCACCAAACTTGTGCTGGAGCAATAGTGAGGAAACCATTGTACTTGCAGAGAGCTGAGCTGTAACAGCAAAATGGTTAAACTCCTGCTCCTGCTGCAGGTAAAACTGTTTCACTTTACACCACAGCCCTTCCACTGAACCTGCTTTGCGCTTTTCATTATTCAAAGATTTATGTTTTAAGCCTGAAGAGAGCATCCAAAGGAGGGCAACAAAGACAGTGAAGGGCCTTGAGGGGAAGCTGTATGAGGAGCTGCTGAGGTCACTTGGTCTGTTCAGCCTGGAGGAGACTGAGGGGAGACCCCACTGCAGTTACAACTTCCTTGTGAGGGGAAGAGGAGGGGCTGGCACTGATCTCTGCTCTGTGGTGACAGTGACAGGACCCAAGGGAATGGCCTGAAGCTGTGTCAGGGGAGGTTTAGGGTGGATACTAGAAAAAGGTTCTTCACCCAAAGCATGGTTGGGCTGGAACAGGCTCCCCAGGGAAGTGGTCAAAGCACCAAGCCTGACAGAGTTCAAGAAGTGTTTGGACAATGCTCTTAAGCTCATCATGAGACTCTTGTGGGTGATGTTGTGCAGGGCCAGGAGCTGGACTCAATGGTCCTGTGTGTCCCTTCCAACTCAACTTTTGTGATTCTGTGATTTAGACAGGGACAAAAACCCCTAACTCTCAAAAACCCCTCCTAAAGCTTCCTAGCAGTCAAGCATCAGGGTTTTGGGTTCATGGCTTGTTTCATTGTTGGTGTTTTTTAGCCCTTGGTGTCACTGTTCTACCAAGACATCTTAAATAGTTCCATTAGGCTAATATAAGAGGTGATAGTTTGTAGGCAAAAATTCTTGCTGAAAACTATGTAGATCTCATATTTTCAAGGCTGTTTTTTGTCCCTTTTCCCTTCCACATGTAATAGGCATTTTTAAGGGGAGGATGGAATGGGGGGTTCTAGAGACTTTCATATTGAAACAGAATGAAACAAAACTGGAGCTGATCTACATGTGATGTTGTTGTTGGAAGGACTAATGGGGCTGGGTATAATGAGTGAAGATGGACAGGAGGTCAGGTATGGACTTGCAAAAGAATATAGTGGGAACAAGGGCAGCACTTTAATTTTGGGTTTTGTGTGTGGAAACAGCACTGTGTAACGTGTAACTCTGTGAATCAGAGAGGCTAAAGAGGTACATAAGGTTACCTTAGTTTTAAGGTTAGCAAGTCCTTTGCCTGGTTTTGTTACCAAGGCAGCAGTGTGATTTCCTGCTGCTCCAGCAGGGACAGTACCTGGGAAATGGGCTGCAGACTACCAGGAGTGAAGTGTTATGCAGCCAAGGGCAGGATTCTGCCGGGATAGCTCACGAAGATTGTCAGAGCGCCAAGGAAATGTATGTCAAAATGTATGTCAGTCGTTGGTCGCCTTTGCACTGTTCTAGGTCTTCCACCCCTGGGAGGAGCTCACTCAACTGGGGTTTGCCCTAATCCACGGTTCTGCTTAGGGCTGTCTCTGGATTCATGGCGTTTGGAATACCTTTGCTTACCAAAAGCTGTGTCTGGAAGTGCCCGGGGACCTGCGGCGCTGGAGTTCCCCTTGTGCCCTGGAGCCGCCCGCGGCAGCGATGGGTGTCGGGGCTGTGCCGAGCCCCGGTGCTGGCAGCGGCAGACGGGATCCCGCTGTCCTGCCAGCACACACCTCTCCTGGCTGTCTCCGAGGTCCCTGCGGCACGGCGAGCCTCGGCCGCCCGTCCCCTGTCCCGAGTCAGCCCCGAGGCACCCTCATCCCGGCGGGGCTCTGCCGCTCTCCCGGTGCTCCCGCGGAGCTGTCCCGGTGCGCGGCGGGGCGGGGGCGGCGGAGGAGCCGCCCCTCCGCGGGCGCGGAGCTATAAGGACAGCGCGGCGCGGGGCGCAGCCGGCGCCATGGGGAACTGTGTCACCCGCGACGACTTCGAGTGGGTCTACACGGAGCAGCCCCACACGCAGCGCAGGAAGGAGATCCTGGGTACGGCGGGGAGTCCGGGAGCGGCCGCGGCGGCTCGGGCAGCCGGGCTGGGCTGGGCTGCGCTGCGCTCCGGGACGGGGCGGGGGGTCCGCGCCGGGACCGCCGGTGTCGGTGCGGCTCGGGCTGGTGGCCAGGCTGCGGAGAGCGAGTGCCGCAGCCCGGTGGGCTCTCGGGTGTGTCCCCCGAGGAGTGCAGCGCTCCCAACTCTCTGCCTTCTGGGGATGCCGCGGCCGAATCGAGCCCGGCTGTGCCGAGCCGGGTCACCGGGTGGCAGCGGCGACGGGGCGGCACGGGCTGTGCCCAGCGCCCGCCTGTCCCGGGCTGTGCCCAGCGCCCGCCTGTCCCGGGCTGTGCCCAGCGCCCGCCTGTGCCGGGCTGTGCCCAGCGCCCGCCTGTGCCGGGCTGTGCCCAGCGCCCGCCTGTCCCGGGCTGTGCCGCTGCCGTCGGGGCTGCTGGCGGGTGTGCCCCGGGCTCGGAGCCCTCCCGCGGGCACGTGTCCCCGGTGCCTCGGTGGTGCAGGAAAGTGACCGGGCATGCGGGTCCGATCTGCTGGAGGACAATGGCAAGTCCCCGCTGCTTGTCGGGGACAAGGTGCACTCCTGTATTTTCCTGCCGTACACGCAGCGTTCTGCTGCTCACGGGAGTGTGGTGGGTCGGGAGGCTTATTTTTGTGCGGGGTTTGGGCTGTTCTGGAGATGGTTTTCGAGAATAACTGATAATTCAGAATTGTCACAGGGTACTGTTGAGCATCTCCTAAAAAGACATTTTCAACTTTTTATTGATCAAAAGATTTTTATTTTTTCTCCTCTTTTCATTTTGGTTGGGTTGGTCGTTTTTCTTTTTTCCCCCTAAAGAGTAGGATACAGTTTTTACTTTATAACTTTTAATAACAAGTTTTTACTTTATAGCTTTAGAGCTGTTATAAAAAGCAGTGGAGCTTCTGACTGAGCTGCTGCACAAGTTATATGCTAATTAGGTGCAGTTTTTTAACTCCCCCACAGTCTTACAGATTAATCCAGGATTAATCTAAATTACAAAAACATTTCCGGTATAGTTGCAGTGGTGGAATATCCACGTCCAGGTTTGAATTACATCCATGAAAGTAATAATTATTTTACTATGTAATCATGATAGTCAAATTACATCAGTATAGCAAATGATGCTTCTTGGTGTTGTGCTCCTCATCCCTTCAGCCAAGGGGACTACATTTTGGTGAGCTAAGGGTGGGAGGGTGTATGGTGGGTCTCTGCCCTTGCTGCTCATTTGCAGTTTTGGTTGTGCTGTAGAATGGGGAGTGCAAACCACGATGAAGCCATAAGGAGGCACTTGGACTCCCTTGTTGCAGCAAACTCTTTTTAGGACTCTTCAGTGGCACGCTTGCAGAGGTTTTGCCCACCCCCTCTTTAAGAACAGGCAATTGGAATCAAGGTCCATCTCCTTCTTTACAGCTTCCTCTGCCCCAGATGTGGGAGTGGAAGGAAGGGTAGAGAGAAATACAACATGGAAAGAGAGACATGAATCTTATCTCTCTCTCATAAGGCAGAATGAATTATAAAGCTAGTGTCACAAATACCAAAATGGTACCAAAAGTTACTGAAACTATCATAATATATCACACAAGATTTGTATAATGATCCTCACTCTATTATTCAAAGCCTAAGGTCACCTAGTATTCAGAGTATATAGTTACCAAAGTGTTTAGTGTCTGCTAAGCTCGAGTACACAGTAAGAATCTTAAATACATATGAACAACTATCTATATAAAACCACGCATTTTACATTTTTGTGTACAACAATGCCTTGGGGACAGCATTCCTCCTGGTAAAGGAACTATTTCCTTCCCAATAGGTTAATGATTTAGTTGCTAAGCACTGAAACTTGATTGTTCTCTGGGCTCCAGCTTTTTAAAATGGTCTCTCTCAGGCATGACTACTTGGATTTAAATACAAATGGAAATTATCTGTTAGGGGGGGAAAAAAAGGCCAACTGACAAACACATAAGGCATTTCTTTCTACATAAGTGGTATTTCCTGGGCTGTTGTCCCAATATGTTCCTATAGAGCATCTGACAGGTAAAAAAAGTTCATCACAAATTTGTTTGTCCTGGTTTAAGTGTTTGTAGCCCAGATGTCTGTAAGGTTTTTGTAGTCAGTGACTGTGTTTGAATGAGAGCTCCCTGAGTCCAGTCTCCTTACCATGGGCAGGGACATCCTTTGCTAGCTCAGGATGCTCAGAGCCCCATCCAACCTGTCCTTGAACACTTCCAGGGATGGGCTATCACAGCTTCTCTGGGCAACTGGTTCCAGTTGAGCCGCAGAGCTGTGAGCAGTGTTTGTCAGCTGGGCTGGCTGCAAACTGGCTTTGTGCAGGACACTGCTGCACTAGATGAGGCTTGCCATTCCTAAAGGCTATAATTATACCAGCAAATAGATCAACATTTTGCACAAGGGAGAGGAGACATTTTCTCTCTTATCTCTTTGTAGTATGTAGGTATTAAAATGTAGCTTGTGCTTAGTACTGTCTGTGTGCAACTGCTTCTGACTTAGAGAGGAGATCTCCTGCCAAGCTGGCACTTGGGCCCTGATCACGTTATACATGTTCCTGAACACGTTATTCACGCTTTTCAGTTTATGAAATGGAATTGTTTCATTGCTATTCTCTCCCTGTCTTGTTTATGAAAAGCCTGTTACTGCCTTGTGTCAGGGCTGGGATTTGTGTAATGCTGCAGTAAGCTCTGTTAGGGAAAGATCTGGTTAAAACCTTCCTGATGGAAAAGTTTGTTCATCTGGATCTGCTTAGCCTTTCTGTATGGTTACAAAAATGCAGTTAGGGGGAGATATAACCTAGAGAGGGCATCTAGCAGAAATAGGATTGATACTTTTTGTCAGTAAGGATTTCTTGGACTGAAAAACTTTGAGAAACTGTGCTCTTGCTCAGTGGGAAGTGTTGACAGCTTTTGACTCTTGACTGATGAAAAAATCATTGCTTAAATGCAGGTAACACCATAATCTTACAATGTGTGGTCATTTCATCTGCAAACAATTTCCCAAATGCAAACAATGAGCAAGGTGTTGTGACATGGGAAGACTGAGATCATATTTGTGCCATAAGCTGGATCTAACTTTATAAAATTGCTGTAAGTTAGACAGAAAATGTCTTGTCTCACAGGATCCTTAGGAAAGCACTTGTTTGCTGCTGAGGATGAGAGCTGAATCAATGTTGCTCAGGATAGACCAGGAACATCTGCATATGATCTAACATACAAGAATGTTTAATAGTTATTTAATTAGTTTTATGGTTAGTTATTTTGGAGTGGAGATGGTGCAAGTGTTTTGTATGTACTTTATTCTGTAGGAAGGCTGGGATGTTAGCTCATGGGGATAGGTAGAACAAACTTAAAAAGCCAAAATCCATTTTATTTTAGCATTTAGCTGATCTGAGTATAGCTTCCATCTCTGCTCTCTTATTTAGAGATTAATCTGCTATTTCTTCCAGCTGTCTCTTCTGTTGCCTTTTTAAACCTCACTTTTATGAAAATTCTGATAAGTTGTACCTACGGAAATATGCAATATATGATGTCCCTAGGTTAAATCAAAGCTCTGAAGTACACGTGCTTCTGGTGAAGAAATGATGTTTGCCCTTCATGCTGCAGTGTGTGGGCACAGTGCTGCCCCTGAGTGTGAACATCCTCTGATGGGCACCCAGGAGAGCTGCTGTGCCTGTGCTCATGCAACTTCCCTGTGGGCATCACCTTTGAAATAAATCACATGGCCAGAAAGTGACTGATTTAGGCATTTGTGGTCTTCCATGGGAAATGTATTAAGTACAACCCAAGGCTTCAGCATAGTCCATATTGCAGATTTTTTGTTTCAGAAGGAGCTGGAAGCCTTCTTTCTAGAATTCCTACATCCTTTTACTCTGAACCAGCTAATAAACAAATGTAAGCAAACAGGTCACAGCTGCTGACATAGTGATGTGCTGACATCATCCACCTCTGCTGACACCGGCAGTGGCACCACTGTGGTACTTTCCCTCTGGTGGCAGAGTGGCACCACTGTGGTACTTTCCCTCTGGTGGCCACTCCTGGGTGGCCCACTGCCCTTGGACCTGCTAGTACATTTAGAAGCTTGTGGGTGACAAATACAAGACACCTGTCCGTGCACAGTGGACATATGAAACTTCAGTGTAATTAACTGGGCCAAAAGTTTCTTATTATTTTGTGTACTGGAGGGGCTTTTTCACAGGAGACTCTGAAAAAACCAGAAGCTGTTGTCATGCATATTGTCCTCTGTGTATCCTGCCTGTGTCTTGACTCATGCATTGTTTGGATTAATAATAGAATAATAATAATAATATAATAATGTAATATATTGAGTACCAGGTACATAATCAATTAGATCAGGTTGTTCAGAGCCCCAGCCAACCCAACTTTTCTAGGGATGAGGCATCTGCAACCTCTCTGGGCAACCTGTGAGAGTGTTTCACCACCCTCTTTGTAAAAAATTTCTTCCTTATGTCTAAATTAAATGTCTCCTCTTTTAGTTTTTTAGTTTACAGTCAGTCCCCATCATTCCTCTAAACACCCATTAGATGTTGAAAGGCAATAAGGTCTTCCTAAAGCATATTCCTGTCCAGGCTGAACAGCCTCCATTCTGAGCTCTTTTAGCTTTTCCTTACTGGAGAGGTGCTCTAGCTCTCTTACAATTGTCAGCCCTCCTCTGGACTTGCTTCAGCTTGTCCATGTCATTCACAGGGGACTTGGGTGTGCTGTGCTTTTATAAGCAGGTTTTTGAGCTGAGCTGCTACAAGGCAAAACACTGTAATGTCAGTAAACCGTCTTCTTTTGTTTTGTGTATTTATTTGGTACACATACCAGCTCCAGCATAGGACATGGAGTAGTAAAGCTTACACCCTGTGCCTGGTGTCTCTTTTATCCGTTTTGGCAGGGACCCATAATCAATAAAATGCAGTCCAGAAC
Organism: Passer domesticus; assembly: GCF_036417665.1. Lineage (NCBI taxonomy): Eukaryota > Metazoa > Chordata > Aves > Passeriformes > Passeridae > Passer > Passer domesticus. The sequence goes on from NC_087479.1 coordinate 12,165,526, forward strand.
AGCAGTATCACAGATTTTTTTTTCCTACTTCCCTTTAACAAACATTTTAAGTACCTTATGCTGAGCAGTACATCCACTTTGACTGTATCAGTATGCTGCACCTGGAGTGAAAAGAAAGGAAAATTAAGAAATTAAATTTCTTCTCCTTTTACTGCTAGTCTGTTATTGACATGGGCAAGGGCTGCTGGTCCTTTAAACCTCCATCACCACTGTCTCTGTGGGCAGCTCCTGCTCTTGTTCACTTTCAAATCCCATGTGTACCAAAATATGCAAGTGTGAAGTATGTGGTGTCACATCAATGAGAAATTGTGTCTAGTGCCATCATTGGGACTTGCCTGAGATATCTCAAGGACAGGATCAGTAGGACAGAGGATGAGTGAGAGTTCAGAACAAGTATTTGCTGTCTCTTGAGGAGGAGGAACAACAGCCAATGGCCTGTCCAGGAACAATTGCTCCAGCCCTGGCTGAGGATCACTGTAGGGCTGTGGTGAGTGCTCTTGGATCTCCAGAGAGAAGCATCAACACAGCAAAATACATAGTCAGATTAATTTGTCAGTTTAGGCACTTGGCGAGTGAGACCTGCCTCTCAAAGGATGTGTAGAACAGTGGAGTCATCTCTGTGAAAAGTTAATTCAGTAAATGGGTTGTTTCAGAATTGTGAACCTTTCTGAAAATATACTTGCATTTGTTCTCTCTTGACTTGTAAGAGTGGGGAATGCTGTCTCACCACTGTGGAGCAGAGAGATTGAGGGGCTCTCTGGGCAGAGTTACTAACTATATTTACCTACTGTACTAAAGTGCCTGTGCTGCTTTGGCAGTGTGCTGACCTTGGAGACAGAAGAGTCATCCTTGTGCACTGCTGTACATCTACACCAGTGTCCTCACCCTCTCACAGCAGGACAGTGGCTCAGTCTGGACAACTGGAAGCAGCACACATGGATAACCTATCTGCTGGCCTGAGCTAGCAGACTTCCCCAGTGAGCTGGAGGCTGGAAGATGTGCTGTGCAAACACCAGAGCAGCTGGGTCTCTCCTGTTCTCATTGGATTATAAAGGGCAGAACTTGGTGCCACGCAGTCCCATAACTGTAGGTGTTGTGTCCTGTCCTGTGTTGTGTGTCCATGCCTTCATCCACCCCCCTGCCCAAGCCATGGTTTCTCTGCGAGGAGAAACCTGAATTTTTCCATGCCATGGTTCAGGATGGCTTTATCAGTATTAATGATAAACAGCCACAGTATCGTGGTTTGACTAGTATGCAAAAATTTACTGTTGGAGTTAATCATGTGTTGAATTTAATATTAAACCCTGGCAAGTTACTTAATAGCCGTCACCTGTGGTAAGTGCAACCTGCCTGCATTGCTGCTTGCAGAAACTGTTGCTGCCATTTGGCAGCAACTGCTCTAGAACCTTTCAAATGGAATCTGCAGTCCTTGTTGGCTGCCACAGAAAGAAATAGGTCAAAAACTTCCATTATTTTCAAATGACAGTATGAAGCATTTCTCATCCCATTAAAATATTGTTGTTGTTTTGTTTTGGTTGGTTTTTTTTTTGTGTTTTTGTTTGTTTGTTTGGGGTTTTTTTTGGTTGTTTTTTTTTGGTAGGGGGGAGCCAGTGTGGCCTTAATTTGACCAGGCTGAGGGGCAGATTTGGTTGTTTTACATTTCATCTGGTGACTGCAGTGACTTATCTCTACTAGCCGTCTGATGTGACAACATTTGAAGTGGCTTGACTTATTAAAGCATTTCCTGGCTTTTGTACAGATGACCCTAAGAAAGAGATTAAGCTACATAAAACTGCGTGCCTGTAACAGTCTTTCTGACCAGGCTGTTATATTCTTGTACTTTAGAGTAAACTTTGCATAAGCAGCACTGTGTGTAAAACTAAAGCACCTATTCCGCTACTAGAGAACAACTTTTGACGTGTTAACTTTATTGGTGTGAAAAATATAATTTAAAGAATAGTGAAAACAGCAACAAAAAACAAACCAGCAAAACAAAAAAACCCCTGGAGTTTCTGGAGATTTTTGTCAAAATATTTGTCTGATTTTAGAAAGAGATGAACTTTCACTACAGCTTTCCCAGCACTTAGAAAATCTCTCTCTTGCCTGAATACTTCACATGTCGACCTTGACCTCCTTATCCTCAGAAGATTTGAGTATATCTCCTTTGTCCTCATCTTCTACAGCACTTTTCTAATATTTGTAATCTCTAATTTCTGTCAAGATGGGCTGAAGTTGGTCAAGAGGCTCAAGGGTTGTTGGAATGGTTGCAGAGCATGACCACATTAACCTGCTTCTTTAAGTAGCGCTTCATCTTTTCGAGTTTCTGCAAACTTCTCAGAGTTCACTTCTACAAAAACCTTCTCTGCATCCCACACTCAGTATCTGCCACTGCTTTCAAGGTCACATAAATTACATGTATGGTCTCCAGCCTTTGTTTATAGTAGACACAGCTGCATAGATGCAGATCATTGTAACCTGATTTTATTGCATTGGTATTATACTGTGACAGTCAGATGATGTTTACTTTACTATTCATAAAATGGGCCCATGAAACTCACAGGGACACTGCGTAACCTCAGGGTTCAGAATGAGTGACTTCTTATGCACTTATCTGTGTAAGCTGCAATTAGTGAGAAATGCAAAGTATGAGTTAAAGGAGGGAGGTCAGTATGTGGCCAAGAGCCATAAGGCAGCAGAAGGAATCACGTGCAAGTTAATACTGGAAGTGAGAAGTGTGGATTTGCAAAGGGGAGATGTGAATCAGTGAACAGCACCCAGAGGATCAGCTGCACTCTGTATTTTATTTTCTTTTTAAAGGACAGATGAATGGCTGGTGGGACTGAAGATCAATAAGCTAGTCCTGGCCTAACATGAGTCAGACTTGCAGGCCTAGCCCAGGTCTGTTGTACTGCAGTGTTTGTGAGGTCTCATGAAGCTGTTGTGTGATAATCTGTGTGGCTTTTATGCCTGCTTTTGGTATGTGACATGGGAACAGAGAAAAATTTGCCATGCTGTACAAAATCTTGATAATATTACTGACTTTACTGTGATGTTACTATGTGTGAAGAGTTGTACCTGCTGTGAGCACTGGTAAACACTCAAATAATTAGGAATTTTTTTAAAATGCTGTGTTTGTCATCTAACCACAGAGCAAAACCTGGTGAGCCTGTTGCTCAGCTCTCTCCTCTGCTTGTGTGTTTGAAACAGCAGTGTGAAAAGGGTGACAAAGAAGGCAGTTGTATCCCTTTAGTGGAAAATAACATCTGAGCAAAATACAAAAGGACATAAAAGACTTAAAAACATGACAGAAGGTGTTTCTTAGAGCTTAAGTCCTGTAGGTTTTGGCATATTACTCCTCATCACTGTGAAGCAATACTCTTTGTGGGAAAGGCACATTATGCCACAGAGGGACCATCAGGGTATTTTTTTTTTATATGTCTATATTTCACAATATTAGTCAGAATGGGACATGATGCTGGAACTAGTAAAACTTTCACCATAGTGGCAACCCTACTTTGAAATTAACATTTTATAAAACCAGGGCCTCAAACATAGTGCAATAAAACCAGAGAGTCACAGAGGTGATTGTGTTCACCTAATTATGATCTAACCAAGGTTTTTTTCTGCATTTTTCCCTTTAGCAAAGTATCCAGAGATCAAGACCCTGATGGGACCAGATCCACATTTAAAGTGGATTGTATCTGGAATGGTTCTCATGCAGCTTCTGGCATGCTACCTGGTGAAAGACTTGTCTTGGAAATGGATTTTCTTCTGGGCTTATGCTTTTGGGGGTTGCATCAACCATTCCCTGACCCTGGCCATCCATGATATTTCACACAATGTGGCCTTTGGGAACAAGCAGGCCAAGTGGAACCGGTGGTTTGCAATCTTTGCCAACTTGCCCATTGGCGTCCCCTATTCCGCCTCCTTCAAGAAATACCACATTGACCACCACCGGTACCTGGGAGGGGACAGCTTGGATGTGGACATTCCCACAGACTTTGAGGGCTGGTTTTTCTGCACACCGCTTCGGAAGCTGCTGTGGCTGTTCCTCCAGCCTCTGTTCTACAGTCTGAGACCACTGTATGTGAACCCCAAAGCAATCACACGGATGGAAATTCTTAATGCTTTCGTCCAGTTTTCCATAGACCTCATAATTTACTACCTGTGGGGGCTCAAACCTGTTATTTACTTAATAGCAGGGAGTATTCTTTGCTTGGGTTTTCATCCCATTTCTGGGCACTTCATAGCAGAACACTACATGTTCCTAAAAGGGTATGAGACATACTCTTATTACGGACCTCTGAACTGGCTCACCTTCAATGTAGGCTACCACATGGAGCACCATGACTTCCCCAGCATTCCTGGTTGCAGATTGCCCATGGTGAGTACAGCATGAGCATGAGTGAGTTGGATTTTTATGAAAGCTGCTAAACTGTGTCAAAGAAAACACTCCAAATCATAGCAACTGATGAGTTTAAGAAAAAAAAAAAAAGGGAGAAAAAAAGAGAACAGCTTTTTGGATTTGTTTCTAATTAATTGTAAGCCAGAGATTGAGAGAAATGGCTGTCAGACTGCTGTAATATTTGGTTTATTTGATGCAAACTAGAACATCTGATCCTCAGAGGGCTTGAGGAATCCCTTTTACCTGATAAAATCCTCCAACAAGGCTTTAAATGTCTGGATTTACATCCCTCAGCCACTAAGTTTCGACTCTGAAAGTTTGAAGACCCATCTAAAGGCAGGCAGGTGGCAATTGCTATTTTAAACTTTTCTAATGATCAATCTGCTAACTACATTTCTTGATTAACATCAAAGAAAATTTTTCTGGTTTTGAGATGACATAATTTTTGGGGCATGTTTCAGCCTGACACAGGTAGCACTGGAAAATAAAGCCGCACTCTCTGAGACTCCTTTTAGCTCTCCTGCCCCACCCACAGAAACTGAGGAGGCCTGACCTGTCATTGGGAAAGCACTGTGGCTTTCCTCCTTTGAAAGGCAAACCCCTTTTTGTTTTTGTTTTATCAGTTGTGGGAATCAAATTTGCAAAGCCCAGGTGTCTAGGAATGGTTTTCCATCTCCCTCCAGGTGTGTAGCTGCTCTTGTGTGTTTTATGCAAGGGCTCCTCAGCAGGTGCTCGCAGAGTTAGAGGTACGTGACTTCCAAGGATTACTCCTACATACGAGTTCTCTGATGTAACAGGAAGGAAACCTCTTTCTGTGGCCTGATGCAAAGTGTGGAACTGCTGCTCAATATCCATATGAGGTGGAGGCAGAGCCTGAGGCTCAGGAGCTGTGACCTCCCCACCACTACTGACACCAAGTGCAACTTCTGTGATGGCATACCCGGGGAAGCCCTGCTCTATGGGCTCATGTTCTCCATCACAGACACACTCCCTGAGAGAAGATTCAAATAAACGGGAGATTTTCTTGTGTAGAAGAGTGTGGGAAGCCTCTCTGTAGCCTGCAATTGTGTTTCAATCACTCCTGTGCTGCTGGAGGTCTGTCCTGGAGACTCTGCCTGCTCCTGGTGAGGCCCAGAGGAGCTGGTGCAGCAGCCCTCACTTGGATATGAAGCTCTCCTGTGAGGCACTCCCATCACTGATACACCTGATAGCTCAGCGGGGAAGTGCATGTGCTTGGCTTTAGTTTCAAATGTTCAAACTTGTTAGATGGGCTCAGATACTTAGGTTACCAAAATGAAAATAGGAGAGAAGGAGGTTAGCTCAGTATCCTGCACAAGGGAGGTGAGTGACTAATTGAACTTGCTGGGACTGTTGCTCCAGCCTTGACTGAGACCTGAAAAGCTCTTCTCCACCCACACCACAAATAGTTCAGCCTAATTCCTTCAGGCAGTGCAGCAGCTGTAGTGTCTGCCCTCCTGCATAAAGAGGATGGAGTTATTAGCTGAATTTCATGGCCATGTGTTCATGTGTGTTTTGCTCTTTGTCAACTGAGACTTGCCCTGCTGGTGGAGGAGAGCAGGCTTGTCAATCACTGTTGCCTGACAGAACTATATGGAAGACTTGGAGTCTGACAAGAGATCAATTACAAATGGAAGTTCTATTAAAAAGAATTCTATTTTAAAAATTTCTATTTTCTTTAGCAAAGCAGTTCCCATAGAAAATTCTTTGACCATTAAAACAAATTGGTTACTCTTTTGTGCAAAATGAGAAAAAAATCTCTGCTCCTCTGATGAAAAGAGATAAGGAAACAGATCCTCTCTGATTAACTTTGAACTTCATAGAAAGTAAGAAACCTCACCTTGCTCTACTTTGCTTAACCTCCTGGCAAATTCTTCATTTAGCAAAGATCTTTTTTTTTTTAGATTTAGTCTCAGACGCTTGAACTTCTAATAGCTGCATTGTGTAATATGGATGATCTCTCAGTGAGACTATTTTTATTTTTAATTATTGGCAAATAGAAATGGAGTAAAGATCTCTTTTTTAAAGATCTATCCTGCATGATTGAGATCAGGAGAGAAATAAGATTTGAGAATAACTGGATCTTAATCTTGAAAAGTAACTAGCTTTTCAGCTTGCTTATCAGGAAAGTAAATTCAGCATTTTCCTTTGTTACAGGTGTGTCATTCAGAACATTCTGAGTAATGTGTTTGCCACTGGAAAGACCTTTACCCTAGGACTGTGACAGATTTGAAAGAGGAAGAATTAGGCTGTGCTCATAAGCTTATGGATATTAAAGATGAATGACATGGGTGTGCAGTAAGAACTTGTCCCACTAGTATAATGAGAGATTACACAAGAGACCATGAAATTTAACTTTGCAATGAAGGCCCTGCTCTAAGAAAAACCCCTGTAGACTTAAGAATAGATTTGTCTTTGAATGAAGTCTTACAACTATAAAATATTGCATTGTTTACCAAATGAGTAAAGAGATCCATTCTTCATTGTCTGAAGGACAGAGTATACTTATGGAGAGAGGAGGTTGGAGAAGAAGGAGGAACTCTATTAGAAGCTGCAATAAAAGCAGCAGCGTTACCAGGGGCAAACTAGTTACTCATTAAGCTTGTGGGAAAAGGAAAAGACATGGTATGAAACCAGATTTATTAGACAGACAAGACTGGAAAACATGGTAGATGTGCTGGTTTTGAATTGCATATTTCATTAACCCTATGGTGGCCAGGAGGGCTAGTTCCAGTGCCCACCATCCTGTGGTGGGGATGTGGGACCATAGAGGGAACTTCTAGTAATAAACCTTTGAGCATTCTAAATGTAATTTTGCAGCTTTGTGTCGTAAGGATCTCTAGTTTCTGTATAGCCCCAGGACAAAGAGTGTGTAACAGCCCTGCTGAAATACTAGGCTGCATTTAGCTTTTGTACCTATCAGATACAAAGAGTATGAGTAGGGTTCTGTCACTGTGCTCTACAACCACAGAAGCAGAACAAAAGTTTCAGTCCAAAAGACGTCATTTCTTGCCCTGCCACCTTGACCTACTTGAAGAAAAGCCTCAATATACCATGTGCCAAGTTCCTAGTAATGATCCTGCAGACTTTGCAATCTTTTGTTATCCTTCCATGATAACAGAATCTCAGAATGGGTGAGGTTCAGCCTCTCTGCTCAAACAGGGTTATTCTGGAGCAGTTGGCACAGGATTGTGTCCAGATGGTTCTTGGATATCCCTGGTGAGGGAGACTCTGCACCCTCTCTGGGCAGCCTCTTCCTGTGCTCAGTGACTGCACAGTAAAGAAGTTCTTACTCATGTTTGGGTGGAACTTCCTGTGCATCAGTTTCTGCCTGTTGCACCTTATCCTATTGCTTGGTAGCCCTGAGAAGAGCCTGGATCCATTCTTTTGACACGCACCCTCCAGATACTTAAAGACATTTCTTGGGATTCCATAGAAAAATCTTTCAGAAGTCCCCCCTCTAACTGCATTCATTAAATTTTCTCTTTCCTCTGTTCCTTATTGCAGTGTCACCTTCCCCTCTCCATATTTTCTGTGCATCTGATACAGTTGACCTGCCCAGCGACCTTGCAGTGGTGCAAGTGGTGCCTGCCTTCCTGCACAAAATGCTGGAAAAGCAAAAAAGGTTGCAAAAGCTATTGCTTGCAAAAGCTATTGGGCTGAACATAGGCAGGCTGTTTATTGGCCTCTTCTCTGGGCTGTTTTTAGCTCCTTTGTCACTACTACTTTTCCTTTGGAGCCAGAGGACACAGCCTGAGAGATTTCTCCTAGGAGCTGAATTGGTTTCTGTGAATCTCCAGCCATCTACTTCCATGTGCAAGGGGCAATATAGGAAAACTTCCTGAAGCTCTTGTAGTGGTCAGAATATAACATGGTCAAGTGCTCTGCAGGATAATGTAACTACTTAGGAAAATGTGGTTTGGTTCAGAGGGCAAGAAATAGATGGGGCTCTGGGGAAGAGGGGAATGGTAGACTTGCCACATGAACTTGAGTAGTGTAGATGAGGGCTGAACTACAGTTGAAAGGCAGAATTCAGGAAGAAATTCTAAAATGGAGGGAAGGTCTAGGCAGTTGTGTGCTAGGAAATGACCATGTCATATCTAGAGTGAAGGTTTTGAAGCTGGGTGTTTGAGCCCCCCGTTTGTGTTTGCATCAGGCCTCATGAGTAACCTTCATTCAAGGGAGCTTACTGTGGAAATAGTCCTCCCTCTCATCCTCCGGTTATTTCAATTACCCAGCTGGCAAAAGGGAGGATACACTACCTAGATTAAATTATTTCTGACTGGGGTTACAGAAGGAGCAGAGAACCAAATCTGCATCTCCAGAGATCTTGGAAAGCTGGAAATCACCTCTCTTCCTTTCTTCTTTGTTAATGACTATTAACAAATATCTCTAAGGAGAAATCCTGATATTGTCTGAATATCATTGAAAATTAACCATTGAAAATTAGCTACTTTGAAGTACAAACCAATGCTTTAAAGCAGGATAGAGAAAATGATTATGAACTTGGAGGTATTCAGTGAAAGACAGAATACAGTCAAACCTGAACTGAATCTTCCATCTCCAGCACAGCACTACCATGCCAGGAGCACAAGGAGTGTGTAAGGGACAGAGGTACAGAGGTAAAAGATCTTAATGACTCTTGTACATTATCCAACCTACTTCACAGAGAAGTGTCTGCTAGGAAGCTGAATTAATGGGGTAATTAGCAGGGAGCCATACTAGTTTATAATTTAACTTTCACTGGATTTCTTACCTTTTCACAAGCAGTCAAATGCTGTGCTAAGGTTGCCCCATTATACCTCGGGTGGTGATGAGACCCTCTTCCTGCATGAAGATTTCTGTGAAACCCTTTCTCTCTTCACTGGAAGTCTGCAATGTGCTCAGTGTAGCTGGCTTTAAAATTCTGTGGGGTTTTAAATAGAGAAGTCATGTTGTCTAGCAAGACAAACTACTCTATTCTAGAGCTTTGTTTGTCTAGGAGGTGGAGCTGCAATAAAATCATGCCCAAGCAGTTATGTGCAAGTGTACTATAGTTAACAGATTCTGCTGCTGCATAAATGTGTTCAAAAAGCAAAGCATCTAGCTGGAGGAGGAATAATAACAGATAACTTGGGAATCCTCAGTCCCCCGAACCTGCCAGCTTTGAAACCTCTTTGTCCTCTGGTTCCTAACTCCCACCCCAATGATGCACAATGCTTCTCTGATGGCAACAGTCTTAAGACTTTGGGAATTGTAGCAGGGATGAAATTTTACTAGACTTGTGACCTAATAATGAATCTCACAGTATTTTTAATATCAGACTGAGGAGAACAGACCACCCCTGCGATTTTCTTTGCCTGCTGGAAGAACTCTTCTCTTGTGAGTTAGCATGGTAGCAGAATGCAGGGTAGAAAACAAAGCGTAGGCAAGGCTGTGTCTGTCATTTTCTCAGTTGTTAATCCTCTCTTACCCAGAACCCTCAACAGAAGAATATTACAAGTGGCAAACAGGGCTTTAAATATAGTGTGCTGGAGTCTTGGCAATTGATAAAGTGGATAAAGTATCTCATCATTGTGGAGATCCCACCACCTCTGAAATGAGACAAAATAGTTCTGACTGAAGGCAGCAATCCATCGCCTTTCAAATTATGACACTGTAAGGCAAGACTTACATCAGAAATCTGTTAAGAAGTATCTAATACATTTAAGCACATCTCATTTGGCTGAACTTCAGAAGCTCACACGCAATAACAAGTAACTTCAGGTAATGGCTGTGCTATCAGATCCAAATGTGAAGGTTGAAACACACCTGACTCTGTGCAGCTCATTCTCTCTCTTCTTCTTCCAGGTGAAGAAGATTGCAGCAGAATATTATGATAACCTCCCACATCACCAGTCCTGGATTCGAGTTCTGTGGGACTTTGTTTTTGATGACACTCTTGGTCCTTATTCAAGGGTTAAGAGACTGTGCAAGCTGGCAAAGGAAAGCTAACGGGGTAGCTCTTCCTGCTTCAGTGGTGTGTGTTTGTTCATTCCCATGACTTCAGTTTTCTGCAGAAATAGAAGGATCTTTGTGTGTACTGAATTAAAGTTGGTGCATGCTGCTTATGCCAAGAGGATGGGTGTGAAAATGGAGCAATTTTAGACAACTGATGCTTTTTAATAAAGGATATTTGTATATGCAGCCCTCAGAACCTAGATTAGAGTGAAATATGATTAGGTGAACATTTAGTCTAGGCTTAGAATTAACTTTCTGGGACACATGTGCCTAAGCCTAAGTTTTAGCTTTATCTGTGAGAGGAATGTTTGTTGTGTGTTATGTGTGAGCATGTGTGTGCATAGCTCAAGACTGGTTTCTCTTGGTGCCAGATTGGAAGTAGATGCTCTGTGTGCACAGGACTGTGGAAGCAGGGAAGGCTGGCATGCAGAAGTAAATGATACTCTCTGGAGAACACAAGGGTGCTTTCAGCTCAATGTCTTGTCTAATTAATATCTTCTGATAATTGCTAATAGCAGAAATTTTATATATGCAATGGAATATGTTTATATTTTTGTACGTCTGTAACATTATTTCAGTAGTTGCTGTTTGATCTTTATTCCAGAGCTTTGTCTAAACCTTTTTTGAATGAATTTCCATTCTTAGGATATAATACTATTGTTAACTGACAGATCTGAACTGTGGCAAGGAAAAATCCTTTTTTTAGTCTTCCACCTACTTCCTGATCATCAGCATGGATGTGCCTTTGAGGAACTGGGTGGTCCTTTCTCACTCACATCTTCAACAGTATTCATAACTTCATGTGTCTCACCTTTTTTCCCCACTGTAAGTCCTCTGGAGAAAGGACAGGTTCTAGTTTTAATTTTTCCTTGCCAAAACTATTAGCATTCCTGGTCACCTTTCTTGGTCTCCTCTGTATTGTACATGGGAGTTAGGAGTATGTGTCAGTGAAGACATGGAGATGTCTTCATCTTCATGGTGGTATTTTTTCCTAACTGCTTTCAGAATAATGGCAGTTTTTTTTCTTTTGTCATTTAAGGGGCACAACTTGTCGTTTGGGAAGCACATGATACTCCAGCTATGTAAAATTGCCACTGATGGTGTTAAGGGGATGTACCTGGAACATGGAGATGGGGTTGTTTCTCTCTCTGTATCTCTTGGTGCTATTGACATTAACCTTCATCTCTCATTTCTACCCACTGGCATACTAAAATCTTACTGCCTGTCCTCTCCTGTTATAAACTTCTGGCTATCCTCAATATTTCTATATCATCAAAAACCTTAATCAACATAGCCTTTTTCCAAGCAGCACAATATCTTGGGAGTCAGGAATTCAGATGCCATCTAGTAAATTCCCTCTAACATGAAAGCTGGCAAAATATTTCCATCCTTACAAAGTGGTTAAAAGAGAGAAATTATATATTTATATATAATTGCTCTGTAGCCCTCTAACAGTTTAGGTTTTTTCTTCTGGAAATCCATGGCTGTAACAAAGAAAAAGTTACTGTGCAGCCTCATTGGTCCCTCAGAGTATTAGACCTGGGAAGCCTGATTTCCTCACTAAACATGATTTTGTTCCTTCCTTCAACAGCACTAGATCCAGTGAGCCAGTCTGTCTGTTCACTAGGCAGGTGAGCTAACCTGCAGCCATTTGGGTTCCTCCTTCATTTCCCCATTCTCCATTTTTCTCACACATGTGATTTTGGCAGTTGGGTAAATAAATACCCAGGCTTGCTCAGCAGATCAAGATCCTTTTTTATACAGGGGCTGAGCACCAGTTTGTTCACCAATACTGTTTTGTGCTTTTGGATAAAAAGAGCAAGAATGAGGCTTCTTCCAGCACTTCAGCCTTTACTGATTCCTCAGTGATGAACATACTTAAGACATTATATCTGAATTATTAAAGCTGCTTTTCTCCCAAAGGAAGAGGTGCTGGTGTGGGAACTTCCATTATCTTTGTATCAGTGCTCATGTCAGGGAATTTCAGTTTTTTTATTAATTTACTTCAGATTTGCTGGCACTCTGATCACATATTCAATTTCCTGTGTCTTTAGCAGTTGTTCCTCAACTCTCTTGTCCAACTTAATAAGTTAATATAAAAACCACAATAAAGATTATGCTATCTTCCTCAATATGACTATTGTCCTTATCCTTTTGATGAGTGACCTTATGCTGTAAGGTTATTGTAAGTCATGCTTACTCAGCTGTTTCACGATCTGGTCACCCACCTGCTGTGGACTACTAACCTAGCCTGACACAGAGGCTGTGGTGTAAATGAGCCAACCAAAATTGTCAGCTGCTTCTTCACCTGCCTCCCATCAGTATTTCCATCATGGTCCCAACTTGCTCAGCCTGGGCAGCCCCACATTCCTCCTGCTCAGCACTGTCCATCTCAGCAGGAACTGGCTGGAAGCCTGCAGTGCCTGCAGATGAGCAATGTGAGCCGAGTTCCAGTGTGTGGGGTGCTGCTGGAGAAGGCTGTGATCCTGTTCTCTCCACAGACACTTTTCTTTGCCAGTAATGTTGGCAGAAGGGGGTTTTTCATAACCACAGGGCATATGGGTCTGGGTTAAAAGTGTGTTAGAGCTATGTATAGTTTTATTCCCTTTCCTTAAAACTTGATACAGATTTCCTGCATTGTTTGGGCACACTAAGGCTCTGGCAAATAGCTGTATGAGAGGAAGGACTGGAGAGTGATGTCTCCTGAGATTTCTGCTATGTAAGATGCCTATGGCCTGTTGCAGTGGCTCAACAAGCCCAGTATGAAAGGACACCCTTTTCTGCAGAGACAGCTGGCAAATTGAATTACTCTCTGGGAGGAGAGAATCCTTGGGTAGTGCCACTACTGGAAATAAGCCACCTTGCACATCCCTGTCACTGGAGCTGAAGGCTGGGAACTGGCACAGTGCTAGTGATGCCAGGACTGCTCCCCTGCCAAGCTTCACCTTCTTCCCCACACACTTTGCTCTCACTATAAAGTGTCCCTGTGCAAACTTCAGCTTATTATGTTGTAATTATATGAGACCTGCAAATGTAATTGAAGAAAGAAAGAAAATCCCATTTACAGCATGTGGCTGATGTTAACCCGGGGGCATGCCATACCCAGGCTGTACAATATGGTTATTACTGACCTTAGGCAGAATGCCACATTCCAAGGAAAAACATGAACCATGCCAAGCACCAACCTCCAGAACCTTAAGTAGGATTACAGGATAGTTTCACAAAACAGATGTGATCTTGAAAAGCAGCAGTTTTGAACAGTACTTGCCATTATCAGGTATGCCATTAAATGGGTTTATAATGAGGAAATGCATGAGCTACTGTAAGAGATTAGAATGCAACAGAGCATTCTAATCTTTGCTGTTACTGATGTTTGTCTGGGTTGTTCCTACTGGGATGGCTCCTTCTTTTGGTCCTGGGATTGTTGCAATGTGGTGCACATCAGTGTCTGCTTGCTTTAGTTCCCATGTGGAAATCTTTATCTTGCTCTTTAACCTCTCTCTTGCCTTCAGCTGGCATTAAACAGCTAACAAACATCAGTCTCAGTCTGGAGCTCACTGTTGCATTAAACTCAGATTTCTCCCATTTCTCCCATACTTAATCTACAGTATGCCCAGACTGTGAAAAACACTCATTTGTAAAAGGCATTTGGGTTGCTTTGAAGAGTGCTGAAGAACACCCCAAAACAAAACGGGTAACATTTTACAGCTGACTGCCAAACAGGACCCATGCTGCCTCCTCTGCTGGGTCTCCTGCAGCAGGCTGGCTGTCCCTCCTGCCTGCTCCACCAGCAAGGGGACAATCACAGGCTCTCCTGAGCTGCTGCATCAGGCTCTGATCCCAAAATCAATCCTCAGGGCCTGGCTCTTAAAATAAAATCTTTATGGAAGCCTGAAGAAATGAAGGAAACTTGGAAAATACTTGACAGATTTCAATAGTGGAACTCCAATCCCTTGGCTTTTGGACAAGGTTACTAGAAGATGGTACCAAGGAGACTGCCATGCAATGCTTGAACCAGACTAAGTCAAACTGAGATTCCCAAGATTGCTCTTGATGCCTCAGGTTTTAGCTTTTATATTTTTCAGGTTCTGTACTGCTTTAGTACAGAGCTTCATATTAAGGAATAGCAAGTTCTCTTCATAGAGTAGGGAGACAAAACAATTCCTTCTCTAGCTGGGGATCAAGGACAACCAATCCAAATTTCAGGCCCAAGGGCATAAACAACAGCGGAATGAAGAGAGAAAAGTGAGAAGGATGGGACTTCATAACCTAAAACTATAATTGGACAATTAACTCCAATATGCAAATGGACCAGAACTTATAAAAGTGAGAGACCTTGTGGCCAGTCATCCATTTTTGGAACCATTTTGGGTTCATCTTGGGTGTAGCCCTGGTTGGGCTCTTGTACTGCCCAAGGTGTATCCATTGAGGCCTTTTAATAAATACCTCCTTTATTCTTTAACTCTGTTTAGCCTCTGTTCTAGGTCAGCCTTGACAAGGCATCACTCTGGTGGGAAGAATGGCTGTAAAGGAAACAATTTTATGGATGATATGACTGGCTATGCACTGTTAAGTGTTCAGTGTCCTGTACCAGTAAAGCTCAAGACCTGCACACCATTAACAAATGACTCTCCTTAAGTCCCTAGTCAGCAGTGCTGTGCCTGGGATTTCAGTTTGCATCCACCTAATACCTTTTCTGCATAAACACCTCCCTTTCATTCCTGCAAATCTGCACTAGTGCAAATGATGGGACCTGTGTATTTTTCAGTGACAGCAGGAGATGTGGTGGGACAGACAGTGGTGGCCTGAGAAGAGATTTAAGCCACTGTCCTTCGCTCTCTTTGGCAAAACATTGCTGAGGTTGTGGCAGGCTGACTGCAGGACGTGGTGCTCGGGCAGCCTGTGAGAGGGCTGGGCAGGTGAGGCCACATGTGCCCGTGAGAGAAGGCAGGGCTGCTGCATTGCACCAGCCACAAGGCACTCCAGCTCTCTCCTCGTGCTCTGCAGTGCAGGAGGCAGAGCTGCCACCCTGACTGAATGAGTCTCAGTCACCTTCCTCTTACCACCAAGTGACACAGGAACTGAAGGGACAAATGAAACAAAGAAAGGCAGGGCCGTGTGGACAATAAACAGTTTATTACCAATATGAACACAGATACTGTGATGCACTGACGTACCATTTTTTAATATTGTGATAACTCTGAGACAAAGAACTTGTTGGCTGACAACTAAACATGTCTCTTTCTTCTGGTGATGCCTCAATACATTTCTGTTGGCAAAGGATCTTCATTTACATTGCAGACTACTAGTAAAATTACTTTGAAGTCATCTATCAAAAGCAAATGGTTCACGTGTGTTCTTATCTACTACTAAAAAGAAAGGTAATACATTTAAATAAGCAATACAAAATACAAAAAAGGCTGACAAATCCAATGTGCAGTGTCAGATGAAATCTAAAAAATCCAGAAATTTAAAATTTAATAATCTTTAGATTAAGACTTGTAAAATGAAGCGAATCCAAGGCAGCAGCAAGCTTCAAAGTGTGCTGAGTCTGCTAATAAAAAGGGTGTAAGAACAAAGACAGTGCCGGTGTCCTCTCTCACCATCTTGCATGACCTTGGTACACTTAGAAATGATCCAATCTTCCTAGCATTCTTAGTACCGTCCAAATGCTTTGCAATCATTATGTTGTACTGATTCTACTCAACTCCTGCCGTATGGCTGGAAAACCAAACCAGAGAGTTAGTGCATACTGGTACATCCAGTGGGGTGGAAATTGCTAAGTGCAGAGGCTGCAGAAAGTACACGCTGCTAAAAGGATGAGTGGAGGGTAAAAGGATGAGTAAGGGTAAGCAGTCAGCTGCTGGCTTGCAAACTGCAGTACTACTGTGAGAAGTTGCATCTGTGGTGTATGTGAATGCCTCGTTTTGCACTGGAATGAACTAGGGAGGCTCTGAGGGCCAAGCTGCTGGGACAGTAGCGTATGGACAAGGGTCTCTCCAACTGCAAACTGCCTCGGAGGTTTGTGAGCACACACATCTAGGGCAAGGGCACAGGGAATGGATTTTAGCTGTTTTACAGTCTCCTCTTTTTCCCTTTCCCTGCGAATCTAAGATGGGGTGTGGATGTGCATCTTCCTATGCCCTAATGTGGCCTTCAGATGGGAATTTTGCCGTGCATTTCAACAATGGCCCTGAAAAATACCCTCAGTTGTAAACTGCAGAGCAGTCGGTACAGCTGCTGTACTTTTCAATGTATTATAACAATATGGGGCTATTTGGAAAGCTGTAATTGAGTGAAGGTCTGAAATAACTCTTCAAGCATAGGAAACCTACAGAAGATTTTGGGAAGGATTTCCAATTAGCTTCCTTTGTCCCCTCCTCATCCTGGACCCGTGTGGCCAGCAAGTTACAAGTGATTTCACGCTTGCTGATTGTGATAAATTGATGTGCCATGGGCTACAGGCAGGCCCTTTCTCACCCTCCCACCTGTGAGAAACACCAGCCAGCAAATTTCTCATAGGCTGGTGGCAAAAATGCTCATCAACAGCATAATAAAGGATGTAAGTGCAGTGTTAGCTCAGATAAGGTAGATGCTTGTTCTTCAAATGTGAGTATAAATCAGAGCTGTTCACAGAAGTCTGAAAACACCAGGGAACTCTCTGCAGTTCCTATCATCTTATCTATGGAAAATTAGTCATAAAGATGAGAAAAATAATAATTTTTCTCTTTCTTACCATCAATTATCTCCTCTTTCACTTTGTGTAACTCTCTTACAACTTCCTCCAATATTTCCTGATGAGACAAAACACAAGTCAGCTGCTCAGAATTTCCTTCTAACGGGTGGAAGAAAATGCAAGTTTAACATGGTTGTGCTTGTCCCCCACCTCCATTGCTGGTCAGAGCCTAGCACTGCTAACAGCTACGTCTGCACTCCCAGGCACGGATGCAGAGGATGCTGGCATATTTACTTGCACATTTCTGTGCAGACAAAATGATGAAATAGCAGTGAGATTGTGCTCTCTTGCTGCTCACCAGCTAGCCCTTCCCTAGGCACCTAGTTATAGAGGAAATCAGAAGACTGAACAGCCATTTTGCTTGTACAGCGCATGCATGGGGGAAAATGGGTAGCTTGCCAAACCTCTAAAAGTGCCAAGGACATTTTCACTCACCTGTTTCATTCGATCAAAATCTAAGGCATCCATAGCCACATCATTGCTGCTGCTCACTGGCTTCATCCTTGAGAAATGGAAGAAAAGCATAAAAAAATCAGTCAGTTTCCTGCAATGTGCGCTAAGCTGCACCCACCTGATGGTGTGGATGAAATCGACCGCACAGCAGAAGCACCTGTGTTCAAGGGCTGGACAGGAGGTTCCCTGTTGTGCTGCTCAGGAATATTTGGCAGCCAGAGAGCAGCACTGCTCCTGTATGCACAACCTGACTCAAAGATGCTGTGAATTTTTTTTTTTTTTGGTGTTGGGAATCTCACTGATTTCAGATCAGAAAATGCTGAGGAGATAAAGCCTGTTGAACACTATGTTTTATTACAGCATTTGCAATTTGCAAGCTACATGTGTGGTTTTCTCTCACAGCCCCTTCTCTGTAGAGCAGCCCTGTCCTGGCAATCTAGACTTTCACTGGGTGCTGAAGTAATAGTAGGTTACAGCTTAGAAAAATATTATTGGGAAAATAATAACCCACTAATCGTTTCCTTGGAAGACTTCAATGAGTCAAGTGTGGCTTGTTGATAGTGCTATGTATCACAGTCATATTTTTATTGACTCAGAAACAAAACCAGTCTGGCCTTAATGGCTAGTGCACCCAAGTGTTATCAGTCTTTCTGCATGGTATTAGTCAGTGGGCTGAGCCATGATGACATCTGATAAAATAAATTAAGGAACTAGAAGCCAATTGCTTTTCTCTTTTAATCAGTAACTCTAAAACATTTTAAAAATGTATGGCTAACAAAGGTTTCAAATATTTTGCCATCATCTTTAAGCCCAAACTGGGGGCTGGTGGAGATGCTGCTACTCCTGAGGGTTGCTTGGTCTTGCAACCCTTCCTGGGGAAATCTTGACATGTGTCCTACCACCTCACAGCTAACAGAGTTAAGAAAGATCCAAATGCCATCAAACTGATCAGGAATGGAAACAGGTCACCACAAAGAGCGTTAGAAACCTGCCCTGCTTCCCCCACAGAAGCCTTCCAAGCAAGCACTACTACTACTGAGCACTACTCCAGGTGCTAAATTTGGAAACCATTTTTTCCCACTGAACTCCTCCTCCTGGGATGCAATGCCATTATAAAAGATAGCTACTGAAATGTGATGGCTGCTTTAAATAGCCCATGTTCCATTCCCATTTCCAAGGAGGAAGAATGGTCTTTTTCTATTTATTTGAAGCTCATGTATTTCCTAGAATCAGCATGTTTCACTGGTTTTAGGAGAGCTGGCAAAACTATATTTTGCTATAGTAACACTGATGCATCCCTCTGAATGTTTGGGCAGAACATGTTACAGCATTTTAAACAAAGCAGCAAGTATGTGCAGATAGTTGCCATTGGCAACTTAGCTCTCTCCAGACTATCAGCACTGTTGTATATCTAACAATGTAAAATAAGTGACATCTCTTTGCAGTAAATACTAAACATTTGTAAGCCTGTGTTCTACCTCCTTATTCAGCTTTTCCATCCATTTCAGTGTCAGTAACACCAGGTGGTCCTGGACCAGCACGGGAAGCAAGCCTCTCTAGCTGTCCAACATCAAACTTTGTGATTAAAAACACGGGTGCTCATCCTGAAGCTTGGCTATTCAAACTGTTAGGTTTCTTGGCTTCTGACACCTGCTGGTTTCTGTACCCCACGTGTCTGAAAGATCTGTCTGTGGTGGGGCTTTTTTACATCTTGATTCTATTACCAAGTTTCACTCTCCTTTCTTATGCACCCACTCTGGTTGCATGGGTAGAATAATAACTTCCTTATCCCAGCTGCAAGCTCTTCAGATCATTTCTGCTTTTGATTTTTAATTTCTGCAGAGGTTGAGCACTGAAAGCTTCACCTATTGGCAGGGTCACCATGAACCTGCTGTAGCAAGATGGTCCAAAATGTGATTTCCACATGGCACAGCACTGCCAGACCCGTGCCTTTGATTCACACACACATGAATGGTTTAAGTGCTGGTGCCAGCGTGATTAACATCTGTAATGGCCAAGTGAGCAGGGGGCTGCTTCCAGGGAACAAAGCTCTGACATGACACCTTCACACTTGGTGCAGGGACAGACGAAGCAGATTGCAAGCGAATGAGTAAAAGATGCGGCAGAAGACGAACACTAGTGCTGAATGATGGGATGAGCCAAAGGACAAGCCAAGACACTTAAGAAGCCAGGCAGTTAGCCAGTACCTAGAAGACACGTGGGATTGTGTGGGGCTCTTAGCTTCACAGCTCTTCGCCACTGATGGGTTTCTATAGCAATGGAATGAAACGAGACATGAGTCGTGCGTGTGCCACAGGGACAGCGTGACCATCCCGCCTGCTGGCCAGCCCCAGGGACACCCCATGCAGCTCACCTAGAAAGTAATGAAGATACAGGCTTCTCAACAGAATTGCTCCTTTCCCATGGCTTCTTCCCAGAGTCTGAAAAGCAAATATGAAAAGTTAGTTTATTATTTTTGCTCTAAAAATAAAAACATCCTGAAGTTGATTGTCTTATACAGCTGCTTTCTTTCAGTGAGGATGAGGGACTTAGGAGAAGAACTAGGAAAATGAGATTGCTGAATGAGTGCATTTGCCTACATTATTGGGAAAGCATTAGCAAAAATCTGCTTAGGGATCCCTTTAATTAGGGACCACATAGTTAAACAATACTAAAAAGAAATGGAACTGGAACAGTAGGAGGAAAAGCATAAATAATTTCTATTAGGAAATACAGGCTAATTGCTGCAAGGCTTACTTTATTCAGCACAATATTTATTTATATTTTAAACTAGTCTTAGTATTTTTGTCTGCATAGTTGGCAGAAAATGTGGGTGTATGTAAAAAAGGACAGTAAGAGCCCACTATGCAAATCTCCACAGAGAATTTATTTAATGTTGTGTGCACTAACTCACAGAACATTCCCAAAAAGGTGTACTACATAACCCTTGTTGCTGAAAGTGCTTCCTATCATCCCTGTCTCCTAAAATGAACTATTGCAGAGATTTAACAAACTTATATACAAGGATTTGCTCCTCTGTGAGGTCCTAAAAAGCCTTTTAAAAGAATTACAGGCACTCCCAGGAAATCTCTAGGTCTCATTTACATACACCTTTCTCCTGGCTTCCTCCCCTTCCCTTGCAAAGCACACAAGTCATGGCTTTGTTCCAAAAGGAAGCTGGAATGGTTAAATAGTCATTCCCTTGGGAGAGATTTCACTCAGTATGTGTAAAAGCCAAGACTGACACAGGGATGAATGTGAGTGCTTGCTGCTCTTCTACTCAGATCTTCCTAATTAATTTTAGGAAAAACAATTTAATCTGGGAACTCTCAGGATCAGCCTTATTGCAACAAACTAATAGAAGTTTGACATCCAAACCCCAGCTGTATAGATCAGGACATCTACACTACAAAAAGTAAAAAAAATACAGCTTTTTTCTCTTAAAAGAGAATGTAATATTGAAGACACAGATCCTCAGCTACATGTCTAACTAAACTGTCTTGCAATTTTCTTGACTGTGAAGCATATAAAAGTCATAATTTCATGCTGAATACAGTTTTTAAAACCACAGGTGTTTGGGAATTTTTGTTAGTTACTGTAGATTTATGTTAGCTTCTGCACTCAGAAGTAGGACAATGAACCCAGAGTCTAAAGGTGGTGGAGAAGTCTCAATTAAGAAGACAGCTACAATGCCAGCAGTTCAATTTAATTAATACCTGATGAATTTTGCTGCTGCTGGGCAGAGCCTCGTGTACTGGTTGAAGGAGAGGTGCTAGCATCATCCTACAAAGAGAAAAACAGGACATTACTGAGTTTTAGGGATGAAGTGCAGAGTCCTCTCTACTCTGGAGGCAGCTACAGCACATGTGGTACAAAAGCAAGTTTCCTCCCTGTCCAACAGGCACTGTTGCCAAGGTATGGGCTCAAGGCCATTTAAACTTTAACTTTCTCACACTGGATGGAAAAATCCATCCTTTTTATTTTAGTTAATGTGGACACCTTTTCATGATTACACTCAATCACTATTATCTCTATATACCAAATCAGGTGAAATGACTCTAAAGTGCTGTTGCCTAAATAAAAACCATCCACTTCCCAAATTTAGAAACTCTATGAGATGTGGAAACTGAGCCACTTAAAGGAACATCCCACTCTTTCACCCTAAAACAGAGAGAGGAGAGAGAAGTTCAGGCACTAACAGAATGTAACTAAATAGTACTCCTCTTAAGTAAAAGACTAAATACTTAATCAGAGATTTGGACTCTTATCTCAGATTTATGTGTGAGAGATCATTAACCATTAATCCATATACTTGGCAAGGCAATATTATCTACAAACCATCAAAACATACTCAGGTAAAGCATCAGCTCTGTGCTGGAAAATGGAATTGCACCCAGTTTGAAAGAACAGGAAATGTACTCAAGACACAAATTTAACAGCTGCTCTCTAAAACACTTTTCTAAACAGATCAGTGCTATTGAAAAGTTTGATTGGGGATATAAACTAATGTAGACTTTCAGCAAGAGAGAATAAGGGACAGAAATCAGAGGCTGGCAGGTTAGAAGCTAAATGGTGCCTTTCATCTCCAAGTGTATGGTTCAAAACCACCTTTGGGGCAAGATTAAGAGCAATGGTTGCATAGCGGGCTCAACAGGCAAATCCCATGCTTGAAGCATACCCCAGACAACATGCAGAAAATAGCTGCTTTTCTCCCTAAACAGTGAAAAGTGCTTATTCCTGCTCTTCCTACAAACCTTTTTGTTTGGGGCAAGACCTAGATTGTTTTAACGGACTTCCTACTGAACAGCTCTGTCTTTGGAGAGAACATCTCCATGCAGGCGATACGAGGCACACCGAATGCTTTATGACCTTGCAGCTGTGGCAGAAAGCCTTCATGAGGGTACTGCTAGCAACAGCAATGCTGGATGAGCAGCAGCCTGGAAAAGCACCACACTGGAAAGGTCACAGTGCAAATCCTGCCCTCTCCTAAAACAGAAAAGATCTTCCACACTTTACCAGTTCAACAAGTAAAAAAGTGTTTTCATCTGCATGTTGGACTCAAAATTGTTGCATCAAGTTCAGTCTACAGACTGAGTCAAATAAAACCACTTCTATAAATGCTTTTTTGGAGGAGAAATTAATCAAAGTTCCCCAAAGTTGTCCAAATTTTATCTCAGTTTAGTGTACCTATCATGGTCACATATTTTGACTCCTGCATTATCTAATGGTTAATGCACCATTTTCCATTCTTCCACCAGGCGTGTTCTCTGTGCACTCTGGGAGATCTGAATGAACTGATTCTTGCTTTTCATGGAGGTTGGCAACCCAAATTTACATTGCAGGGCTCATGGTCCACTTCAGCTTAGCTCAAGCCTCAAATATAAAATAAGAAACATGAACTTTATCTCAAGTTTACTTGCCAGAAGGTTCAATGCACCTTCTTACAGGCAAAAACCTCCTGTTCCCTACAACACTGGGATTAGACCATGAAACAGAGCTCATTAACCTGGTTTAGACAACACCTTCCTGTGAATAAAGCAGCTGTTCTTGTTTATAGGGTGCTGTTCCCAGGAAAGGTGGGAGCAGTTACATTTGGCTTTGGATCAAATGTGCACACCCATCTCTGGATCAGCACAGCTTGGTATTGCCTGCCAGACACAGTGAACGAGCACAGGGCTTTGGCTTACAAGGAATCTGCAAGAGCACAGCAGGGAGGAGTGTTTCACTTACGTTTTGGCTTTCCTCTTCCTTCTTGTCACCTGGCTTGTCTGACTGTGACGCTGCTTTCCTCCTTTGCAAAGGAACAGGAGATAGGACACAGTCAACCCTCTAGAAACAATCCTCATGGGAAGACAAGATTCAGCCTAGAGTGGGAGTTACTATTTATTTAGCTCATCCCAGGGAACATAACAATGGCTGGATGTGTTTGGTTGTGTAGTGCTGGGGTGGAGGTGAAGAATCCAGATCCCAGTGATACAACTCAGGGAGAGGGGCAAAATTATGAGGTGGTGTTAAACAGAGAAATGCAGGGTGTGGAGCATAAAGAAGTGTGATGAAACAGAAGGAGGAAGCAAAGCTGGGTATGAAACTGGGTGAGAAAAGGATGGCTGTAGTAGTGTGTTATTTAGCCGCCGCCGCTGCAGATGGCTTCTCTCAAGGATTCAAGAAGTCCTGAGTCGTACACAGGAGGAACAACTCGCCCCTAATCAGGGGCTTCTGAGGACCAACCCTGCCCACAGCAGCTGGCTCAGGTGGGTATTGCAGTGGTGATATTGCTCTCAGCCAGCTCCAGTGTCAGTTTGTCACCTGTCCTATATCCCACCTACCCTATATCCCACATCCCTGATCCTGCACAGAGAAAGGGCTGTAGCAGTGCCCCCACATGATGGGAAAACTGTCAAAAAGCCCTTCAAGCCAGGTTCACCCTCTCTGGGAGAGATTGGGCACCATTTCTGCTCAGCCAAGACCCCTTCTTTCCTCCAGGGTGGGAAAGCTCTGGCTGGAGACCAGGAATCAGGAAACCAGCCCACCCACCTGGTTTTCAAGTGCCTTTGGAGAACAACAGGAGATTACTGTTGTCTCAAAATCACTTCAAAGGCAACAGAGCTCCTGAGCCTTGTAGTCTCAGGACCAGCAGTGTTGATGCTACCTGCAGAAGCTGAGTGAGGATCTGAGAACCACACTCCTTTCTGCTTGCCAAGGAGGGCCAAACCTCTCTGAGAATTAAGTGGCAAAGAGCTGTAATTCATCCACGGGGAAACTGGACATGATAGTAAACAAAGCTGTTGGTTGTTTATTTTTGAAAAAATAATGATAAAACTTACTAGGCATTAGCCAAACTGGATGATGAAAAGAAAACCAAATTCTTGATTTTTAAGCGCTATTTAGGTTTTAAACATTACTCCAGTGGGCCAGGTGCTGAGGCTCTAGAAATCCAATTTCCCATTTTAGACCATTAGGGGATCTGCAGCTCAAGCCTCCACATGGACTTTGGTTGTGCTGAACTTTACCCTTATCCACCTGCAAACACTTCCCTTAGCAGATGTTTTTTTTAAACACCAATCTGACAGGTTTTTCATTTAGTCTTGGTCCTGAAGTGAACAAAATTCAACTCTGGAAAAAACATCTCACTAAGAAAGGCTTTTGAGAAAAGCCTCACTGGATACACACTTGGGAGGATTTGATGAAAATTTGATGAAAAACCAAACAAACTAAGCAGTATGTGTTTGTAGGACACAGTGCCCTGTGGGAATTATTTCCAGATATTTAATTGCATTAATGATTTTACTAAATCAGTAATAATTTTTTGGTCTTTCTCTAATATTTACTTGATTTTTCTAAAAAAAAAAAGCTGTAATTATTATAAATCCAGTTAGGGAAGGTTATTCTTGATGTAGAGCAGGCCAAGAACCCGTAAAATCTGTAAGAGCTGTCCAGGTATTTTAATTCTGAAAAGAAAGAAAATTATCTATTTGCTACTTTATTCTGCTGGGAACTTCTTAGAGTGTTGTACATTTATTTACTACTTTTCGAAGGATTTCACAAGGATTTTCAAAGAATCCACAGCCCATGTTCAGAATTGCTTCTGAAATGAACAGGATGTGGAGGAAAGTTAAAATCAGACCTTTTGAGCTGAGAACTGTCTTTATACTAAGACAACATTATATAAAAACTCCATCTCTGTGCACCCTACAATGCTTCATTATTTTATTCATCCTTTTATTTCGCTATTTGTAAGTTAAAAAAATTTAAATCTAAAAATATATCATCTTACACTAGGAAATGGCAGCTGATTTTTCCAATGCAACACCTTTCACATTAAAAGTTGGCAATACTGGTGACCAACATCTGCAGAACCTGTCAAATTGCAAGGAAACACCCACTGCTAACCACAAAAATGACAGTGCCTTGTTCCACAATTTGCTGCAGATCTCATGGGGCTTACTTGAGATGTAAGTACAAACCTTTTTGCCAGTAATTTATTCATTTCTTCCATTAGTCCTCCTCCTCCTCCTCCGCTACTTGTTCGATTGGCATCGCTCTTAGAGACCCCACTGGGGCTGGACCCTCCTGAACCATCTTCTGGCTTAAGAGAGAAATCAAGATTGGAATTAATGAAAGGTTTGCTTTACAACCACGCCTTTAATGATTATTTTTCCCAAGTGTTAGGAACAGTGATCACAATCACAGCCCAAAACCAGAGATAGGATGTGTTCTGCCTTGGGCAGATGACCCACAGGAATATTATTATAACCATGGCAGATCTGGGTGACACAAATATACGGACAAATGATTAAAAACCCACAGCGTTGCTTGTTCATAATTATTTTTATGCATGGTTAAGCAACCCTTACCTAAGTGGACAGCTATTGACCAGAGCTAAACAGTCGACACTGTTTTTTTTCTGTAAGTATAGTGTAGTTTTAACCACTTAAAACAGGTAAAAACACTAATGCATAGTACAATGGTGGACTATGTGGAAGTAGTGAAATCCTGGCAATGTGAGAAGTCACAGCCATTTGCTAACTCATGTTCTGAAGAGAATAAACTCTACCCAACATTTCCTGCTCAGCTTTATTTGCACCGCAAAATCGCATTTCAAGGTTCGCCCAATGGTCAGCTGAGGCACGTTTCACCATGTTTCGCTCTGGGTTTGCAGACCATCGCACCAAGCTGTGCCAGGCTTTGCCTGCAGCAAAGAGCCCACTGGGGAGTCCCAGTGCCACCTCCTTACCCGCTGGACTCTCCTTAGTTTGGCACCAGCCAGAGCTGCTGCGAGCCCTGACACTGACCCATCTTCGGCGCCAGCCCCCTGGCCCGCGCCAGCCGGCAGCGGGGGCGGCGGCGGGGGAGCGGCTCCCATGGGAGGTGGAGGGACTGGGGGGGGTGGCGGAGGTGGGGGCCCCCCAGATGAAGCAGGGATCACAGCAGCACCACTGGGGTGGCCAGGTGGAAGTGCTGGGCCTGAAATGCAGAGAACAGGAGTTAGATGTGAAGCACGATGTCCTCCAGCCCACAGACAAGGTCACGTTCCCACTCCCAACGCCACGGCCTGACTCCAGGACAAGTGGCTGATGCAAGGGAGCACCATGCATATGAAGAGCTGCTTGAATCAATGGTCAGCCAGCTACAGTTGTGTCCTCCTGAGAGACCCTGTCACTGACAGTCTTCTCCCTCCTCTTCTCCCTGGCTGGGCTAGTGTTTCATTCTGCGTCAGAACACAAACGCTTCCCAGTTCATAAGTGGCATATTCTCCTGCTTCTCCCACAGCTTTCTATATGGAGATAATAAACTCCACAGATTTTGGCTGACATCAGTTTTTCAGGGGAATTGTGGGCTACAGTGCCACATTCTCCTTTCTGTCATGCAGAAGGTGTGTGGCCTCAGCCAGTTTTGCAGAATAACCAGGGCAGACTCCAGCTCCAAGTACCCCGAGCTTCTGCAAAGCTCCTCTCAGCCCGTTGGAAGGGCTGTGGTGCTAACTCCATTGCAGTGTTTCACCTGTCTGTAACAGGTCAGCTGAAAAAATACACCCTCCCAAGGGTATTTCCCCATGTACACTGTCAGAACAGGCTGCTCTTGGTATGTATTCACAGCTTCAGTTGTCCAGTAAGTGTTACTTTGAAAGACAGGTGGGATTTGACTGAGAAATATTTGGAAACCATATTTAACATTAACAGCTTGTTTTTCTTCTTATCTAGGTTTTCTTATAATATTGCCTGATTTCTGTGGTTACTTCTGCCATTATTTTACACTCCCAATTCCATTCTTGAAATGAACCATGGCTGCTATTAGAAATACTTTAAACATTTCAAGCCCTCTTTCGTTCATGAACATAATAGTTAGTAATTCATTGTGGGTACATTTAATTGTAATTGCAAAACTACACCCACCTAATTAGAGAGCAGCCTCAGGCAAAAATTGAACTGAGTCAAAATAATGGAGTGATGTGAGTTTAAAATAACTGTATTGAACTAAGTGGATTTCAAGGACTTACATCAGCTGAAGGACTGAGCCTCCAGTGGTTACAGTAATACTTTTATCAGAAAGTAAAAGGAAATGTCTTAGTTTTCTTCCTTTTCCAGGCACACCACTTTAGCATTATATGTCGTTATAAACCTGAATAGATCCAAGTCACAAAACATATGCTCTGAATTGCAAATAGGCACTGCTTGCAAATTGTTCTCACTCCACAGGCTTTATTTTAGATAGGCATGAGAAATCAAGACCATATACAAAGTGGCCAGACCCAAGCCCTTGATCTGCCTCCAATGAGGAAGGTTTGCTGGAATAGTTAGAGTGACAAGCCCATAACTATACACTCAGTGAATACCAGGAACAAAGTTCTTGAATTAAATAAATTGCACAACTGCAGGGAATTCTGGGTATCTTAAACAAAATCCATGTTCTGTGTTTCACTGGTAACAGAAATACCACTTAACAAAAAGAGTAAAAATCACAACCTCTACCAGTATTCCTACACAGACAAGAAACCTACCACAGACCTGGCTTCCTGCTTCAAAAGAGCCCATCTGCTATCTTTGGACCAGCTGAAAACAGGTTCTATATACAGGTCTTTGAAACAATTTGACTCTGCTGAATGACAAAAATCTTGGTCTGGGATAATACAGTAGGAATATGCATTGCAACAACCCAGCTACGGGGTCCTGGTTCTGTAATTCTTACTTTTTGCCTGGTCCCTGGACCAGACCAGAGTGATTTTGATATTTTTCCACCCCAGTTTCAGAAATCACATACAGCAGCAGTAGCTCAGTAGCTTTGGGTCTCTCAGCCCGTTTTCTACTGGTCAGGGGCAGTGCCAACCAGGCTTTTCGACCAGGTGACAGCTGAGGCTTTACACAGGTCACAACTCATTCAAAATCAGTACTTACTCAAGTGGGCAATGGCTGATGATGTCATGTAAGGAGGGGTCCTCCTGGGCATAGCCACCTCAGACACAGCAGCGTGAGGGGGAGGCAATGGAAGACAGTGTGACATGGGCTGGCACCACTGCTGTGCAGGACAAGGTGACAAATGGGAGGATGGGGAGGCAGCCTGGCCAGAGGAGCTGGGGGGGCTGGCGATGGTGGGCAGCGGGGAGCAGGGTGCAGCTCCTAGGTGTGGAAAGAAGGACCCATCCACACTTTTCACCTGGGTTCCTAAAGCAATTTGTTCTTCAGGGTGGCCGTTCAGGGGTACGTTTGCTGAGGTCTCCCACCCTGCTTTATCTGTGGGTGCCTTGACCCTGTCAGGTGGGACAGGAATCACGGGCAGGATGGTGGGACCACGTGGCTGCAGGACATCACCTCTCTGCAGAGATGGGGCATTTGTGGCAGAGGGAGAAGAAGACTGAGGAGAGCCAGAAAGAGAAGAACCCCTGAGAGGCTGGTGAGAGGGAAAGTGGGAAGGATGGAGAGGTGGTGGAGACAGCGAGGTTCTCTTGATGCCTGGCATGACAGTCCTGCCATTTGGGCAGGGTGGAGGGGAGGAACCTGGGGCTGTGGGCAGCTCAGAGGCCGAGTGCCTGTGCAGGAACTGCGGGGACTCTCTGGCTCTCTGATGGGCCAGCAAAGGGGAAGGACCAGCAGGCTCAGGGACAATGGGTGCTGAAGAGACAGCGCTGGCTTGGGGTAGTGGGGGGAGCACAACACCAGAGGCAGGAGCACCGCAGTTGCTAGAGGCGGGAGGAGGAGACTGGGGATGAGAGGGGGGAGAGCATATGCTTGGTTGAAGGGTGGAAACTAAAATAACAGAAAAGACAAAAGAATAAGGTGGGTACGCAGGAAGGAACGAAACCAAGGCAAAGTGGAACGGAGGAAAAGGAACCGTGAAGTAAACGCAAACAGAAACTCAAACAAAGCCAAGAGGAGATGGTGCAGGCACCAGCTTGGGGATTTCCAGCCCTCAGCAGAACTGGAGGGGTGTGCAGAGCAGAACCCTGGCAGCATGGGATAGGCTGCATGCTCTGGTGCCAGTGAGGCTCCTCCAAACCCCACGTGAATCTGAGTCAGGATCACGAGCATCACCTTTGCACCAGGGACAGGTGCAAGGGACATGCTGAACACAGAGGTGGCCGTCTTGTAGGCAGAGAGGGAACAGCCAGCAGCCCCTAGGAGCCATGTCCCATTCCTTGTGGATGCCAAGGCAGGATTTTGGCTAAGTTCCCTATACAGAACAGCACACTAACCTCTGCTGAAACAAGAGTCCAGCTCTTTCTGTCACCACAGGCACATGTGTGTGTCTGAGCTGGTTTCTAGTCAAAAGGTTTCACAGCTGAGGAAAAACATTTCCCTTATGTGGCCAGATTAACTGAAAAAACTTGCCCAAATCCAAAGTCCAAACACAAGATGGCCATCTTGGTTTGCTTGCTCTGCCTCCCTTCAAAGAGGCAAAGCTATACTTTGTAGCTATATACTATTCCTGTCATCTCTTCTCTCAGTTTAGTGCAACTTAATATGCTATAGAAGATTTCTGTAAGCTCATTAAATATATATATATATATTCCATTAAGTTCACAGAAGACTTCATGATCACAAAATCCCCAGTGAAGAGCATCTAGAGCTGTATCTTCCCCTGTGCTGTAGTTTGTTTTGTGCTGCAGAGCAATGGGGAGTGCCTGAGCACATCCAGCACATCAACCCCTTCATGCTGACATCCCCTGGAAGCATGGAGTCACTCTCGTGCTGGCTGTGCTTCCTGCTCTCCTCAGGGGTGTGGAAGAAGCATGGCCAGGACCCCTTGGTACACCTAAAATGCCCCTCAGCTGTACAAGTTTTGCCAAGTGCAAAACGTGCCTAGCTCCACCTGCGTGCCTCAGACCTGAGCTCCTGCAAAACAACACAACCATGCCCAAATGCACATACGTCTCTAGCTGAAAATCTAATCTTTAAAATGTAACTGTAATTATAACCACATTTAGCAGTCTAGCTTTTGTACAGCACCCCAAAAACCCCAACAAGAGGAGACAGTCAGGGAGAGCAGACTGTATCTGCTTGATTTGATACGTGCCTGTGGTAGAGGTTCTTCTTTCCAGAGATTCCTGGCGCTGTTGCTGTTGCTCCATCACTTGTCTAAAACAGCAATGAAAAAACCCTTGGTCATTAGGTATTCCTTATAATTTTGAGTAAAAGCTTTGTACCCTGAGACGCACTGTGTGTCGGGGGAAAGAGCTGATCCTGTGAGATGGAGGTGGGTCTGATTTCATTGCCCTGGCCACAGCAGTGCCAGTTCACACATTGGGAAGCTTAACCAGAACATAGCCCTGCATGCACTGGGCACTGCAGGGGTTGCTTGATCCATTTAAGATAAATGGATCCTCAGTGGCTCTGCACAAGGAATAGGCAGTGCCCAATGCCCAGGAGAGCACAGTAAACATGCATGCTGTTAACCTGCAGTGTGTGAGCATTGCAAGGAAAGAGTAAAGGCCGTCCCACATAAAATCACAGAATCACACATTGGATAAGGCTGGAAGGGAGGACTGGAGGCCATCTGATTGAACCTCCCTGCTCAAGAAGGATCCTCTGAAGGATACAATCCCCAGGATTATGTCCACACAGCTTTCGAATATCTCCAGAGAAGGAAATATTCAAAATGACACAGTCCAGAACCTTTTATGGATCGGGAGTCCAAAGCACTTGTAGAATATTAGCATATCAGAATGAAAATATAGCAAAGCTTCATCTGTGTTTTGGTGCTGACTGCACAAAGCTTCTGTTGTCCAGGTGCACATCCAAGCCCGTTTTGGCACTGGCCAGCCCAGCACAGCTGTCCCTGTGGCTGCAGCAGCACCAGCACCCTGTGCTGCCCCTGCAAGCCCCGACCTCAGCTCTGCGCTCTGCTCTGCCGGCACCTTCCCAGGAGCTGCCAGTGCCCGCCTGGAGCCCGGCAGGGAGAGGCCGGGGACAGCTCTGCAGGGATGTGCAGTTCCAAGGGCCCATCAGCAGAGTCTGCTCTTGCACGCTGGACCGCTCCTGCGGGAAGGGATGTCCCTGACCCCTGCCACAAACCCACCCTCACCTGGCTCCTCCTGAAAAGCCTGACAGCTAAAAACCAGACTGCTTGCCAGGCTTCTTGGCAAGTGAACGGATATGGACTAAAGATTTCAACAATATTAAAACACAATTCTGAATTTACCTTGCTGAAGTATTTGGTAATAAAGTTCATTACTATTTTGCTCCACAGTTTCTAGGTCGAATTGGCCCTAATTCATTTCATTTATCTTTAGACCAGTCTTCACAGCGCTGTTTTCTCTTTTCTCAACAGCTTTACTTCATGGTCTGTACAGTAAAGCAAGCTCAACTCTAAGCAACATTTCTATTTTGACTCCTAGCACAGTATTTTAAGACACCTCCCTGTTACATCTTTACTTGTACTTTCCAGAGTCTGCAATGCCGAGCAATTCTATCTTGTTTATATACCAACAGAAGCTTCCAAAATAAAAAATAGTCCATAAAAGTAAAGTTATATTATGTGGAATATAAAGAATATTTTAATTTGCAAAACAAATTTTCCGTGTTTCACATCTAGTTCAATATATGGTAAAGGAAAATACATTATTGTGCTATGGAGGGATCAATCCTAAAGTGGTTTTATGTTCAGAACATGCAATCCATGCAATTTCTAGAATATTGCAGGTTAGTGAAAAAATTATCGTATGTGCAAAGATGAATGACTTTTGAGAAAGTCATAGTTGATTCAACTGGTGTCATTTAAGCTATGACACTTTAAACCAAATAAATAGAAATCTTTGCTTCGATACATACTTTAACTCTTTCTTGATTGTTATGGATGCAACATCATCAATTGCAGTGCTAAAATTTCAATTGTTAACACATGTAGTAAGAATTTCCTGAGCATACTGTCCCCTACCTTAGCTTAGCATTTATTAGCAAAATTTGATGATGAAGACAACTTGATACATACATTTTCCTGATTAAACCTGGGGGAAATTCTATGTTTATTTAGAGAACCAACCTGGAAAATTCCAGTCAGAAAGAACAGGAAAGAAATATGGGTCAAACACCCCCAAATCATTAGGGCTGCTGCAGAACAGACTGAGGCGCAGGGTGCAAAAATCCAAAACAGGGGTTAGCCACTGCCACTTGAAGTCACTGGGGTTCACACCAGCCCTTTCTGCCCTTGGTCAGAAGCAGTTTATGTGTGCCAAATGCACCCTCCCACACATGCTAAAAGGAGAAGTTCTTAAAGTCTTAGGAAGTCAAATTTATTCCAGTTGAACTAAATAAAGCCTGGGATTGGCACAAGGCTACTTAAGGAGTATGCAAGGAGAAAAATACAAGAGAGGACAAATTACACTCTGACTTAAAAAGATATTCTTTAAACATTTGTGTAAAGATCTCTAAAAAACCTTTTAAACAGACAAATTTGCAGGGTAGATACCATAACTAAATTTCCTTCCTGCTTACAAGATGTTAAAAAAACCCCCTAGGCTTAAAATTGGGTCTGCTCTATACTTAAAGAATGCATCAGCATAATTAAAGCTGAAAGTCCTCTAGTGCAGATGCAGTAATATCTAACTGCATCTACTGGCATATCTTATTCCACTCCAGTGGAGCAAAAGGAGCTTTCCTAGGGCCATGTGCCCTGTAGCAGTCAAATAATACCTACCCAAAGGGCTTTTACTGTCTCTAAACAAAAAAGAATAAATAATTTTTTTTATTCTACCACAGTTAAGCTGTGTGAGCTTGCGTGAGCAGGGGCTCTCTGACCTTTGTGATAGCTCTGCTATCCCAAAGTAAATCTCAGGTGAAATATCATTACTGCTGACCCAGTCATGGGTAAATCCCTACTAAACCTCAGGTCCTTCTCAGCTATTCATAAAGGTACAGGAAACTAGTTTCCCTATACTTTCTTTATAGTTTTTGAGGCAGGAAGACTCCTGACTACCTACCTAGCAGAGTTTACCTAGAGTGTGAACTTTGGCTCACCTTCACCCTTTAACAGTCATTACAGAATCATTAACAATCATTAGAAAACATTCAGAACCAATTTAAAATATGTATAAGCAAAAAGAACAGTGCTTACTGGTGAACAAGGACTGCATGTTCATCCAAGTTACAAGCTAGAACCCTGCCACAGCTGATTCACTCACCTTCTCTGTGCTTCCATCTCATCTGGAGATGGACCATTCTGGATCTGGCGCTGGGCAGCTGGACCTACAGAAAAAAATGAGAAGATGCTATTAAGAAAGAAAGCAAATGTGTCTGACTGAAAAAACAGTGCCACTCAGATTGTTCCTCCACCTTACTATGACAGATAAACCTCAAGCATTATTGTCTTCTCTTTGCTTCATTATTATTTTTAGCTCTTTTTTTTCATATTAGACAAATCGTTGACTCCTGTACATTTTTATTGCTACTGGGAGAATCCAGGGGCTAAATGTGGGAGCAGATTTGTCCAGAAACTTGGCACCACGGTTGCTGTAGATTACACTAATCCCTTGGTGATGTGAAGGCCTGCAGTTTTGCAAAAGTTGTCCTGCAGAAGGACAGCCCATTGCACTGGGATGCATTTTTAGCTTTGACATGGTTCAGCTCTACCCTTCAAGTATTGTTCTGTGCTTGCACAGAAATTCAACTGCCTCGCTGAGTCTGGGAGCACACATTGTGCTAACTTGTGCTGCTCTGATGCTGAGCTGGCATCAAAAGCTGCCTGATGGAAGGTGCAAAGAGATGCAAAATTATACAAGACTTTTACAGAGGTGACTTTTTACAATGCTGTGGTCTTCTGTTTCTGGGGGATCCCCATCAAGCTGAGCTTTCACTGGCATCCACCAACAAAAGCTGACTATGCATGTGATCATTTAAGTCTCCTCACTTGATTGATCATTTAATCTCTGTTCTCAGACTTTTAATCAAGGACACTGACACCACATGCTATTTTCAGAAAGAAACAATTTTTCTGAAAATAAAAATAACTATTGGTAACAATAATGGTCTTGCATTTATTACAAGGACTGTTCCATTCATTTGAGGAGGTGGGGTTCAACTGTGATTAAACAGATAAGACTTCTATTAAATCCAACAGCAATTTTACTGATAAACTGAGAAGGATGTCAGTTATGTGCAAGAAATCATTATGCCTACCTTATTTTTTAATTTTCAAATGTAAAACATCCTGCTTTTAAAAGTTATCCAACAAGAGCAAATCAGAATTAAACACTTACAAACCTAAATATGTCACTCTCAAATAGTTAAGCATATTTATCTCTGTATTCTTTATGTATTACTGCCAGGCTGAATGCTATCTGAAAACCAATTAAGAAAATATGAGAACAGGAAAGATGGCAGAAATGCATTGTAGTTAGAAATTCCAGAGCACTGACTGATCCTGAGGAATCTGTGCATATTTTTTAAATGTGTTTAAGGACTAACATTTGAAGTAAGGTACACAGAACCTTCTGAAAACCAGGCCTGTGTATTCTAATTTTGGGTCTCCCAAAAATGAAGCCACTGACAACCACTAAGCCAAAAGCTCTGACATTTAAAAATATCCTATGATTGTACATGAAGACAGTTCACTTTAATGACTCATGACAACACAGTGCTGTTTATCATAGGTCTTTGGCAAACTATTACAGACAGAAATGCCACATTTTGTAAAGATCACACGAAATGATGAACGTGGGGAAGCTGGTGATTGTTTTGGGAAGCGAGCCTCAGGGAAAAACTTAGCAAATATTTGGGAACCACCCAGCAGGCAGCCCACGTGAAAGGAGTTTAAGGTGTAGCAGGGAAACCACACGTGAGGAAGGCAGGGACAGCTGTCAGCCTGCTCACGGGCACGGAAGGCAGGGATTAATTTCATGCTCGATTCTGTACATGCATGCTCTGCCGTGCACGTCCAGCAGACAGCTGTGAGGCTGAGGGGGTTTCAATTCAATTGGAATTCCAGGCTTAATTCCCCTCCACATTTTTCGGTATTTCTCAGACAGAAGCAGACATGAACAGTGAGTGCTCTTGGTGATGCCACCCTCATTCGAAGATGCTTCTCTAGTTGTCCTGTGAGCTGCCTCTGACCCTGCCAGCCTTTGGGAACAGCCTCACAGAGAAGAGCATTTCTCAGCACAGTGACCAGGAGAGTTTTGCTGCTGACCCGTTTGCAGCTTCACAGCTGCTGGGAGCCACAATTTTAGCAACTAATTAAGGCAGGAGATACTCTGCGAATGTCTGTGTTTCCTCGCTTCGTTGCTTTGCAATAATTAACCACGCTTTTATAGAAGCATCTTGTGATTCAGCTGAAGGCAGATTTTGGGAGCACACAGATGTTTTCCGTGTTTATTTTTTCTCCTCCTACTCAACCACCCCAGCAGCCACTGTGCCCTTCCCCAGCTGGCCCTGCAGACAGCCAGGGGAACTCCTGGCACAGGGCACTGCTTTGTGCTGGGTGTGGAGCTTCCCATGTGCCGGCGCCTGCTCCTGCACTGCTGCGCAGAGATGTCCACGTCTGGAGCCAGCCAAAAACCAGAACAAAGCTGTCCCTGAAGGAAAACCCATGCTCTAGCTTCCACTCGTGCCAGGAAGGCACGGACTCACAGTAACAATGCCATCCTTTCTCTCCTGCTGGACAAGCTTCAAGCAATGTTTCTTTTCCCTCTTTTACTTTGGCTACATGTGCAAACAACACTGACTGCATACCCTTAGAAAAAAGTATCAAACTCGTTTATTTCTCTGAGCAACCGGTGTTTTGTGCTTCTTCAGAACCGCAGGTCCAATCTACTAAGACACTTTCATTCATTATACAGAATGGAAGCAGCCCCCGCTTGGGGCTTTTGCAGCTCCTACAGCCTCCATGGTGCTTATGGACCAGCGTGGTGACAGCGGTGGGCTAAGGAAAGGGTCCAGAGTCAGAGCTGAATTAGAAATATATATGAGCTTTCAATTCATGATAATGAAATTTTTTGTTTTACATATGAGAAAAACATGATGATTTCATGCAAAAAATACAAAGCTACAAAGCCCCAAAACCACAAACAAACAAATTAACACACACAAACCCCCAGCAGATTATGGGAGGAAAAGAGGTGTCAGAGAGACACACAGCTCTTCCTCATTGTTTGATGATTCCAACATATACTTGGATTGTGGGAGACTCTGGTTCAGCCATTAGGTCTGATCTGTCATTGTTTATATTCTGACAATGTGACATAAACTGCTTATCCTGACAAGAACAGAAGAAATCTTTCCAGATTACAACTTTCTGCAAAACTTTTATTTCCAACAGCAATATCTTTCAAATAAATTGGCACTTTCTGTCAGAAAACCCCAACGTATCAGTTGTTGAAAGCATTTCTGACTGATGCTAATCCCATTGTCCCTGTTCAGGTACTGGTGTGCAGACCCACGCTGGGACTCAGCGGGGCAGGGTATTTTTTGGGTTCACCGTCAGCCCTTCTCTTTCCCCTGTGCACCTGGAGCTCTTTGCTGCCGGCGGTGCTGCTGCCCCACTGCCAGCAGGCCAGCCCCACACTGAGGTGACATCCCTGGGGGCTGTGACATCCCTGGGGGCTGTGACATCCCTGGCTGCTGTCCCCGCTTCGGGCAGAGCGGGAAGCGCTCTGTGTCCCCACCGGCCGCCACTTCCCCATTCACAGCCTGCCTGTAATTTTAGCTCCCTTGCCGCTGTTGGGCAATCCCGCTGCTGCTGCAGAGCCTCTGTCAGCACTTCGACACCTGCCCTGCCCCGGGGGCCTCAGGCTGGTGGGCACTGCCCGGGCTGGAGGTGTCCTGGCACAGCCCCACTGCAGTGGGAACAGCAGCGCTGGTGACGAGCCGTGCTGCTGACACTCCCTTAAACTCATTAGTAGAGACAATTATCCTGGACAAAGCGCTCATCTAATTAGCCTAGATAAAGCCCGTAGATAAAGCAGGGTGTCTCCACTCGGGCCCAAGTGAGTGCGGCCGGAGCTGATGACACGGCAGGTCGGGCTGACCTAACTTTCCATGGCGAGCTGAAGGACTGAGGACCGGGATCACTGCTCCCTGCAGCTGGGCAGAGCCACGGGGCCACCGTGGTGTTAAAAACCAGAGCACGCTGCCGGTGCTAAAGTGATTTCAGCATTTATTATTATAAAAAGGCCTAAAGCGAGGGGCCCCGCGGGCCAGCAGGAGCGCTCCCGTCGAGGATGCTGCAGTGCTGGGTCTTCTCAGCAGCGATGTCCCCGATGGAACGGCACGGCTTCAGTGGGTCAGACGCCCCTTTTTAGCCTGTTTTTTGTCCCTTTGGATTGGTTTCTTTTTGGATCCTTCATTTGTATGAAGGTTTAAGGCGCTTGACTGACCCAGGACAGTTCTGTCCAGGCTGGCTCGTTTCGCTTGGGGCGATGAACTTTGCTTAGGTGTGTTGAGTACCGTACTTCTTATAACGACCATTTTAACCCCTTTTACCATAACCAAACTATCAGTACATGCTTAACTATTATCAACTACTTGACAACAGTTTCTAACCTATTTTTCACAATGGCACTCCTGTGACAGGGGGCTGGGACCCCACAGGTCCTGCTCCTGCCTTGTTTGGTTTGATGAGCAGCAGCACCCCAGCAGAGAGAGGAGCACACCCCACGAAGGGAGTACAGTGTCACAAAGAATGCTTTCAGGCAGTTTGTCTCACTCCAGTTAAACATTAACTTGAAATAGAGTTTCAAAGAGTGTTACTCACAGGCTGGGCGCCTCAACAGCATTTTAACAGAGTACATTAAATACCTTCTATAACATCATTTACACATGGACCAAACTTCTCCTCTGAGAACTGCAAAGAACTTTATCAGCCTTAATTAAGCTGTGAGGCAGAAGTGACTTGATTACACCCAGGCCGTGTCTGCACAAATAAAATTTGGTTGCATCAATTTACCTACAGGTGAGATTTGCTACTGACACAGTCAAAACTATGTAAAAGGTCACCTAAGGCATTCTTATTCTGATGCAGACCAAATTTGGTGTGACCTGAGGCAAGTAGAATGCAGGAAAGGAGTATTTCCAACTCTGTGCCAGAAAACCTTCTCTAACCTCCCTTCCTTGTTCCTTGGTGACCAACAGTGCTGTAAGTCTGTGGCAGAGCAAAGTAAAACACATCTTCTTAAAATCATCCCCAGCAACGCTTTACATAACCTGAGTTTACCTTATATCACACTGGACAAGGAGCAGTGTCTATCAGGTACCAACTCTCAGCTGAATTCTAGAAATTCCTGTCTTAGAAGCTATTAAAAGCACCATTCCCAAGATTGAAACTGCTTTGCTTTTATCTTTTACTTCGAGATTACTTTAATCTAACATGAAACAGGCCCTGCTTAAAGTGAAGTAAGGGTGTGAGCACAGGGGGTCTGTATGAAGTCTGTTCATTTGAAATAAAAACTGATTTAACATTCAATGCTGAAACTTTCTGATGCAGATAAGATTTAAGGACAGCGACAGAGCTGGAAAAACAAGCCTTGTATTTAACATGGGAATGCCCTGCCCTTGTATTAGTTCACACCTCTTCAAAGACATATGTACAGGTGCTTATGCTGTGCAAAGTCCTTTTCTTCCTGTGTTTTTTTTAGGAAAAATCAACAGATGGAATTGCAAGGGTCCCCACATGCAGAACCACACAGCTGTGCACGTGCACTGAGCAGGATGGAAGACGTGAGAGCCAGAGGGGAGTTACCAAACAAAAAGGCTGTGCAAAGATCCAGTGCTAAAAGATTATTAGAAAGAAGTAATCTTCAATTCACCAGAAGTGCTACTGAGCACACCAATATGAAACTTTTGACTCAAATGCTAAACCTGGTAATTCCATTATTTTGCATAAAATATGATGGCACTTGTTTGATCCTCACTGTTCATTCATCATGGCACTGGCACAGCATTTGGTAGTTTTTCATGCTTGTGTCTTCTTTTCTTCCTCCTGCACACAATACAGATGAGACAGTGCTAGAGCAGCTCCTGCTGCAAGCAGCTCCACTCTGACAGCAGGGGTCACAGTAAATATGTAAAGGACATGGCTTGGCTGCATTTATCTCAGCACCACTGCCTCAGCTCAGCAGCACAGCTTGGGTTTCCTCTCAGATAAGAAACAGTACAACCAGCTTTAAACAAGATTTAAAAATACACACAGGTGACTGTGCAAACAGGAAACCTTCCACAGTGAGATGGCTCCATGGCCATTTGGGTCAGCATCTCCCCAAAATGCAGCCTGCAGTGGTGCGAATGCATCCCCATAGTTAGGGCAAGCAACAGGGATGGGAGCCCATGTGTTCTGCTATGGGATTCCTGTATTTTATCTGGTGACTGATCAACATAAAATCGAAGAACTGTGTAAGAACTGGAAATTATTTTCCTCTCAGCAGCTCAGCTCTAACAGGAAGCCAAAAACACACACTGATCTAGAATAGCACGAGATTTTTGCAGCAGGGGAAGATGAGCAAGGAAAGCTGCAGTTTGCCTGGGCAGGGGAAGTGGCTGAACCTTGGTTCCTCATTTCCCAAGGAAGTGCTCTGAGCACCTGACCTTGGGGATGGCAGCCCAAGGGAAGGAGATGGCTACACACCCAACTGGATCAGCCCAGTGCTGCTGACCTGTGCAGCGCTGTCTCTCCAAGAACCAGAGAGAAATTCTGGCAAGGTGAATGCAGGAAACCTCTGTGAGATCAGAAAAAGATGGAACTCGAGCATAGCAGGGGGGTTCTGTTTACTGAGCTGAGTGCTGAGCAAAAGAGAACTAATTCAGCAACGGCTTGATTATGCATTGCTGAAATGGAGGTGGGCAAGGCAGCCACCTGCCAGGCAGCTCCAGCTGGGGACTGCCAGCACCTCCCTCCTTGGCAGGGCTGGCGCAGGGCTCTGATGCATTTAGAGAAGCAGCCTTGTTTCCACAGGCAGTTTCATGATAAGTTGGATCCCATTCACAGGCATCCAACTTAATTGATGACCAATGCTTTTGTTAGGGGAGCTGCCTCTGGCTCTGAGAAAAATGTTATGTGCATAGGAAAGTATAGGAAGAGTAATTTTACTTTTTTATCATTACAAAAAGGAAAAAAAAAGAAAAAAGGAAGGACATCATTGAATTTCTAAGGGTGTAATTTCAATATTGGTGGCTTTATAAAGACGCTCAGGGAAGATGATGGAAGATGTCATCAATCAGTGCCAGAAATAAAAAAGTAATCTATAAAATTCAGGACCATAGATTATCTTAAAAAAATAAAAGAAAGTAAATTAACCCCACAGTTACTAGTAGCAAGTAAACAAGTCCCCAAGTACTTCTGTTCCCTCCTTTTCTTCATTGTTCTTCAGAATGTGCATCAAGCCTATTTTCCTGAACATCCAGGATTGAAACTTTCAATAAAGGTGAAGATTATCTCATAATCTTGTCCCTCTAGGCAGTACTGGAGCTTTAAGAAAAACACCAAATACCATCAGAATCTCATTAAAATCAAGAGCACAGGCCTTCCTGAGAAGCTGGCACTCCCCCACCACTGCAAGGGCATTCAGTCACTGGATGTTCCAAAGAAGCTTAGAGTGGAAATCAAAACACACCATCTAAAGGTATGGTTTATATTGCAAAGACACTTTCCTGAATTTGGTTTTAGTGAGGACATGAATTGTTTCACTCCAGGATCAGTGTCCCAGCAGAGACAGGGACACTGCAATGGTGGCCTCGTGCTCTGCAGCAGGAGTGTTGCTGAGCTCAGAAAGCACTTTCCCTTGGATGTCTCAAGCCCCACACATCTGTACTGTGAAATAAAAGCTATCTGCTTTTACCTAAGTGTGACTCTGTGTGTTTCTGCACCCAAGTGCATATACCTGTTTATACCCACTTCACACTTACATTTCTTTATGCCAAACAAAAAGCAGGGATTTGATTTTTCTTTTTTTTTCTGATAAATTGAATTTTTGAAAATTTTCCGATATCACTTTTGAAAATTTCTGAAGGGGAAAAGAAGCCAGCCACTAGCACGGACAGCAGTTCAATCAACTGGTATTTACACACATTGCTAGTCAAAAATCATCTCTGGTTTTGCTTAACTATAGGATTTATGACACATTAGATCAGAAATGTGTATATATATATATATATATATATATATATATATATACACACACACACCCACTGCAGCCTGGTGTAGCACTCAAGGCACCAAAGCAGCATGGGCTATTCTAGGCCTATCTCCATATACAGCCTTGCAAGGCAAGGCTCTCTATTTTCAAGTGTCTCCTTCCTGTCTCCCTACTGGTAGGACAGCAAACCCCTCAGGAAAGTCTCTTCCACCACGTGGAGAACAGCAGGGCCTATACGTGCATTCAAACACTATGCACACATAGAAAACACCATATTAAAAACACACAGTTTGCATCTAGTTACTGGTTAAGATCCAGACAAGATTCATTTTACCAAGATTTAACTCCCACCACTGCTCTAAGGCAACTATGATGGGTACCTGTACCTGGGTAAGAGCACTGGACAGAAGAGGACTTTTCTACAAAACAAAACTAAATGGAGATATATATTGGAAGTTATGAATAAAAACCAAAACAACCCAACCCAACAAAGCACATGAAAAAATAGTACTAGAAATAGGCAGGATTCCTTGATAATTAAGATGCAGTCTTAAATAAATTCAACAGATAAAATATTCAAATACAGCACCTGATCCCATTCACACTTACACCCAAAGCCAAGCTTAAGGGAAGCAAAAGTCCCACTAACTAGGGAGACCCAGAGTAAACCCACTGATCTCTGCAAATCCTCATTTCCAGAAGAGCTAACAGGAATTGACAGTCACAGGTAGGTAGGTCACTATGGAGAAAAAAATGGGCAAATATCCCATTAATTATAGCAGGTATAAGATGCTGCACTTTTTAATATATTATATAAATTTGATATCTTATATAAATTTTTTTTAAAAACATCATTTATTCCATGAGTGCAGATGCTGTTCACTAGCAAGTAAAAGCAGAAGCAGCCCAACACATTGATACAGCAGTCCCACATTCTTGCTGTAATGACCTCTCCTGATTTAACAGCCCTAACTAATGCCCGCATCTCCCCAACCTAATGGCTCATTTCTCACTAATATTATCTCAGCCTCCTACTGCCCGCCTGCCTGAATTAAAAGCAAATTAAAGACA
Source organism: Passer domesticus (assembly GCF_036417665.1). Taxonomy (NCBI): domain Eukaryota; kingdom Metazoa; phylum Chordata; class Aves; order Passeriformes; family Passeridae; genus Passer; species Passer domesticus. The sequence goes on from NC_087479.1 coordinate 12,208,237, forward strand.
AACCATCCATCAATGAGCTACAACTGTAAGTGGCTTCCCAGCACAACAGGATGGCACAGACCATCTCCATGCGAAAACGAGCACCCCTTCCCCCTTCCCGCAGGAGCACGGCATGCAGCGGGGAGGTTTCCATCACCTACAAGACATTCGGCACAGGATGATGCAGTCGCAGTGGCAGAGGCAGAAGCAGTGCCAAATCCATTCCCTGCTGACCATAGTATGGCCGCAGCCCGCTGAGCGCACTCCCGGGCACCCTCCGCATGCCCGCCCAGACCGGCTTTCACCAGGTGTAATCGATCCCCTCTGCAGCAGCACAGCGCGCCCGGCCAATTAAATATTTAATTGGACCCTTTTCCTCACCTATCACAACACTTTGGGGTGTTTGAAGCCTTCATTGTCTGGACTTTCACGTAATGCTGCGAAAGAAATAAATTGTGTTTTCTGCCTCCTGCCCCAGTCAGACCTCCCTGTGTCCACCTACATGCAAGCAGTTACAATAAAGGTGAAGTGTGAATAAACAGAAAGTTCAGTTGTTTTGGGGAAAAAAATGGCTTGTGTTGAACATGAAGGATCAAGTTCACTGGTAGCTTCTGAAGTCAAAGGGGTTCAGTGATAAATGTTGAGCACTAATCTTAAAATGTAAGTGTGAACAAGATGTCTCCAGAGATATGTATATGTGGCCTAAAATCCCCATCTACTATTAATATTCTCTTCATCATCCCATCCTATCTGATCTCCTCTGATCAAAATACTTCACCCTTTTTACTTTGCCTGCTAATCACTTTCCTCTTCTATATTTAAGCGTGGCAGGTCTTCCAGAGGCAATCCAGTTGAAGTTAATGGAGAGTTTGTATGAGGAGACTAAACAGATTATTTATTCACTCTCTACCTCTGACTTACCACCTTTGATCCATTTCTTTCCCTTCTCCTTGCCTTTGCATTATTCTGTCTGCTGGGGACTTCACACAGCCTAATGCTCTACTCCTCAAGCAAATTCATAGCTGGTTTAGGGGATATATCTCCACAGCTTCAGTGACACTACTCTGATGTAGATCAATTGGTATTTTGACCCACTGAACACAGCAGCTAAGTATTTTATCTAATATCTGACTTTTAGAATATGCTGAATAAAAAGTCTAAGTTTTTATAACTGTAAGTTACCTATGGTTACACCAGGTGAAACCCAGGTGGAGCAAGTTCATAATTAGCAATGTGTCAGAGCCACTCCTATCCTTCTCAGGCAATAATTACTCATCATAACTGAGGAGTTACTCACTCTCTGTACCTGCCTCCCACAACATTCTCAGAAAGACTGATATGTAGATACTCTAATAGCAAAGCTGCTTATCATATGTTTTCTAATGCTTGCTGCTATGAATTATTTATGTCCCATTTTGAGTCTACAATATCAATACCTCTCAGGTATTCCCCACTATCAGATGGAGCACAACAAGCATTAACCAATCAATATCTGAGACAGCAAAAAAACTCTGTTAATAGCAAACTATCTTTTTCACTGTGGCACACAGATGGTGCAAACTCTACCTGTATGTGCTCATTGTTTTCTGCTTGCTGATTTATAAAGCCAATACTGGTACTCCAGAAACGTGAATACTAAATTCAAACCTGAGTGTAAATTCAGGGTCTCACAGGCATAATTGTAAAACTGCAGGCCATGTTTTATATTCAGGACTCCAGTTTTCGTAGAGAACACAGTATCATCAAACTATTTCATTCTCAGTTTTGAGGGCACTTCAAATCCTTTTTGTTCTCCTGTGCTTTCTTCCTGTATCTTACACTGAAGGACTGAAGGGAAGCATCTGGCTGATGTAAAATATCAGCTAAGCTCTCCAAAGTGTTCACTTATTCTGCATTACCATTGGAATCCCCTGCTCTCTCAAAAGGAAACTATTACACAAATGTAGGCAATTTAAAACGCTGTATCAAACTGATGACAGAATCTGTAAACCCAGAGATGTACAACTTAATTCTGTCCTAAGAACACATCTAACTCTTTCAGTGACTTGTTTGGCTGAGACTATGTTACCCCGTATTTTCTTTATTATTTTCTTACACACTTATCTCTGACACAGTGAGGTTGTGGTTTCTACAGGGCTAAATATGGTAATGACTAATAAAAAAGCTAAAAAACATCCTTCAAGGCCAAACAGCATCTCAGAGACTCTCAAACTGATCTTACAGAGATTAACAAATTCCTACAGATCCTTGGGCAGACTTACCACCTGCACAGCAAACTCCCTGCCAACAGTCTGCCATGGAGCCAGAAAACCAGTGAGTGGGTGTGATAACTCCTGCTTCCACCCCAGCCCCACCCTCCCCCAAAATTTCAATAGCTCATTCAAACACAACCTGGGGCAGCACAGCCAGGGCCACCATGTGACTGAGTAAATGGCAGAGCAGGAGCTCATATGGATTGGGAACAGGCTCTCTCAGAGACTCCACCACCTCTTCTGATTCTGAAATAAGGACTGGTCTCCACAATGCCACCAGCAAGAGAGTGACTCCTTTTAAGTGGAAATAGCAGCATGGGCTACAGGAAAAAATAATTAAAGACCCTGAGAAGGCAGTTGCCCCAGACAGTATGACATGAGCCACCACCTCTGCTTCTACTTTGGATAAACAAAGTTATTACTTGCTGGACACTATCAGTGTTGGTCCAAGTTTGGGGGAGGGAAAAATCTGATATGGCCAAAACCATTGTAAAAATACTAACACCTGCACTGGGATTCCTAAATTGTGGTACATGTGCCACCAGCTGCATGCAAGTCATTTTAAAGGGATGCTCTATCGTGCAGCACTGGGCATAACCCCACCCCCCCCAGAAATCTTGTCATTTCTTATTTGCATTACTTGACCCTCACAAAGGTTACAGCCCAGCTTGCTGTGGCAGCACAGATGATTCCTGAAAGAGCAGCATTTTCAGATGCTGTGCACCTAAAGAGATTTTAAGTAACAATTCAATTGACCACCTCTTACTTCTGTGTATAAAAACCCTTGACCTCAATTTGAGCATGAAGCAATACCAGCTGGCTGGAAGGCAAGCACTCCCTGAACAAACTGCTCCTCTAATCCTTGCAACAGGAAATCAATTGTGAAAATTGCATTTTGACAAATATAAATCATTACTGACAAAAAGGTGGACAAATCCCTCTTGATGTCCAGCACTTACCTGGTGCAGCAGCCCGCTGGAAGATGTGCTAGAAAAATTCTTCTTTTTTAAACAGAAGTTGGAAAACACTAATTCCACAATGTGCAGCAGTGAAAATAAAGGGCAGCTCTGATCCTGCAAGTGGTAGCAGGCAGGCAGGTGACTCTCCTACATGAAGCCTTTTGCAGGAAGGCTGTAATTATCTGGTTGAGCACCTACTGATTGTATCTGGAGACTGTGCGCGTACGAGCCAATATGCAGCTGATACAACTCATGTCATTTTACTTTCTGTACATTTTGTCCTCAATTGAAAAGGGTGCTTTCCTTTTCTATTCCTAATATCTATTATCCATGCTTGAGAAGGCACTTAACAGCACATTAGACAGCTAAGAACCCAGAGGCCGTGCCAAAACTGAAATAACACTATGAAATGAATTGAGTGCTTGGTTTCATTTTAGTAGTGTCTTTATCAACTGGCAGCCTGAGAAGGTTTGTACTTTAGAGAATTCTGGAAAACACTCAAGAAGGAGAACAATGAGCTTTTAAGTTCCTCAGCCAGACAAAATATATTAAAAAAGCCATTCTCATGTCATTGACCATATCTTTGTTGTTCTTAAGATGGAAACCCGTTTCTGTTGTTAAGAGTCAGTGTCAGATGTTTTGTTACACCTGTAAAAGCTGTTCATACTGAACCAGCCTTAATTTTTTTATATTGCCCTTCTCTGCTCTCAACCTCCATTTCCACCATCAGTTCCAAAGGAGTCCTGGGTACTGTGCCCAG